>NC_059076.1:22528916-23232040 GCF_020497125.1 Mauremys mutica | reverse complement strand
CTATGTCGCTATGGGGTGTTAAAAATTCACATCCCTGAGTGATGCAATTACATCTCCTGTATGGAGAGCTTCTCCCATAAACCTTGCTACTGCATCTCAGGAAGGAGGATTAACTATGCCAATGGGACTGATCTCTTCCATTGGCTTAGAGTGTCTTCATTAAAGCACTACATTGTCAGCTGCATTGGTACAGCTATGCCGATGCTGCATTTTAAATGTGGACTTGCCCTGAGCCTGCTAAACCTGAGTTACCTCTGAGCCTGAGCTTGCTTAAGCTGGATGAGTCATCCCTGAACCAGAGAGCATGATGAGTTATCAGAGGCATTACTTGCAGGTCTTGCAATAGGCCCCATGATATTCAACCAGGATGTGACAGTACCTCCCATAAGGCTTTATGGAAATATGCTTAGAATGTGTTTTATGCTGCATATGCCATGTAACATATCTCTGTAAAGGTTATGATCTATTGAATGTATTAATCCTATTTGTATGCATGTGTCATTTTTGTATTCAAAGTTATGAATGTTATGAATGTTGGCTGTGTACTGGCTTGATTTCTAAATAAGCTTAGCAGAGCATTTGGTCAGTTCCTGGAGAAAGGAATGTTGAAATTAAGTACCTAATCAAGAAACACTTAAAGGACAATAGATCTTGGAATGCTCCAATCCACATAAGAAGTCTACTTGAGGACATTTAAGGTAGCATGTAAACAATGGATCCTACCTGTAAAAATTGTGAGTCATGCATGGACATGTGACTTGCCCAGTTGACTCCTAAACTCCATCTTGGAGCTGGACTTTGCATAGGAGTGAGCAGGGGGTCTCCACCCACCAGAGAAAATCTATTTAAACCCCTGGGAGACCCCTCCATTTGGTCTTCAGCTGGCTAAAGAGAGAGCCTCTCCACCCCCCAGGATATTTGAAAGAAACTGGAACAAAGGACAGTGTGCAGTGGGGTGAGTGATTGCTGGACCCAGGCTAAAAGGAGATTAGTCTGTAAAAGGGAGCATTCTGGAACTGGTGAGGATCTTATCTGTATTCAGTTTGATTACACATAGATTTGTGCATTTTATTTTATTTTGCTTGGTGACTTATTTTGTTCTGTCTTTTACTACTTGGAACCACTTAAATCCTACTTTCTGTATTTAATAAAATCACTTTTTACTTATTAATTGACCCAGAGTATGTATTAATACCTGGGGGAGCAAACAGCTGTGCATCTCTCTCTATCAGTGTTATAGAGGGTGAACAATTTATGAGTTTACCCTGAATAAGCTTTATACAGGGTAAAATGGATTTATTTGGGTTGAGACCTCATTGGGAGTTGGGCATCTGAGTGTTAAAGACAGGAACACGTCTGTTAGTTGCTTTCAGGTAAACCTGCAGCTTTGGGGCAAGTAATTCAGACCCTGGGTCTTTGTTGGAGCAGACAGGAGTGTCTGGCTCAGCAAGACAGGGTGCTGGGGCCCTGAGCTGGCAGGGAAAGCAGGGGTAGAAGTAGTCTGGACACATTGGGTGGCAGCTCCCAGGGGGTTTCTGTGATCCAACCCATCACACGGTTCATCCAATTCACAGGTGAGGACCCACCCAGATGAGTCCAAGGCAGGACTAAGGGAAGCAATCTCTCCAGTCTGCTCAGTGTCAGTACCTGGCTAGAAGCATTCCCATTGCCTAATAGTTCTGACAGACTGCCCCAGCAGGAACCTTGTGGTGTAGAGGGGAGCCTTGCCCCACCCTTCTCCCAATCAATCCACACCCAGTGGAGAGGACAGTACAAAAGGTTCCCTGTTTTCATTATGAAAGGGGTAGGAAATGAAGAGGGTCTGTTTGCCAGTAGATCTTCCCACTGCAAGGAAGAATAGGGATGATTCAGTCTCCTTTCCAGGCTATGGAAGCAGGATGGAACACCACCACTCCTTTTCCCTCTTTGGGAACACTGGGAGGAAGGATTTCTGGTATCTATGTTTTGGGGTTTGAGAATTTTATTTTAAAAGACTTTTGTGGTCAACTCAGGTGGAATTAGACCAGGGAAATGTAAAGGGCCTGCCAAGAAAGAAAGGAGGATGGTGGCTTAGAGTAGCAAGCCTATCGCATTGGAAGACTGAGTCCCAGAAAGCTTTTAAAGAGTTGCATTCAAAGAATCCTCTCTTGACTGAATGAGCTGTTTAACGATCAGCTGTTGCAAAGTTAAGTACATGAGAAATTGCACCAGGTGTTCCATATGGAAGGACTAACAGGTCGTTATACCACCTGTGCCCATTATATTGCAATCAAAGCAATTGCCTGTTCAGTTGTGCAGAAATATAGAGAATCTGTCAGAGCACTCAGTATGGGAATGATCGAAGGTGATGTGGTTCTAGGTTCCAGTACTGAGATTTTTTTGGTGCAACAATTTTAACTGTTTCACTCCCACTGTGCTATCACCTGATGATCTGTCTCTTCTCTGCGAATTCTCACTACTTCAGCCTAGCTAACAAATAATAAACACTTCTGTGCTGTATATCTATTGTCATGTTTCCTTCTTGCTATTCCAAGCAGGTCACATGACAGGCTCAGTGACTCTCACATATATTACCAGATCCCCTTCTTACTCCTCCCTGGCCTTGTCATATTTTGTAGGGAACGTAAATTCTTATTGTCACTCATTAGCACGTGAAGATCCAAGATGGAGGGAAAGGATGATTTTGTGGTTAGGGCTGAGCACGAGGAATTAGACAGCCTGCATTCTGTTTATGGTTCTACCACGGAATTTCTGGGAGTCTTTGGGGAAGTTATTTAGTATCCATGAACTTTACTTTCTTCTTTTGTACAAAGGCCACTCAGAGGTGTTGAGGTGCTAAATTCATTGGTCTATAATTGCTTTGAAAACCTCAGCTAAAAGGGGCTGCTTAAGTGTAGCGTCTTATGAAAATGCTATTTCGGTAGCCTAAACATCCCTCCTCCTTGTTGCAAGTGCAAATAATGGATCAAACACTAAGGTCCTTCCTCAGTTTTCACTGAAGTCAAGGGGAGCTTATGGAGCTCAGGATTTAGTCATATATTGCACTCCTTTATTGTTTCTGACTTGCTTGCCCTGTTGTGAATATTTCTTGTACTAGAAGATTGTCCTAGTTCTGTCATCTCGCCAACTAAAAAAAGACTATAGTCAGCCTCTAATAAGTGAGTATAGCTGAATCAATATGGTTATTTACTAGAGTGTTTTAGCAGACACTCTATTGTACCACAGTAGGCTGATAATAAAACCTCCAGAGCAATATTCACTCAGCTATGAAAGCCAGTGGATAAATTAGTCGTCTATTATTTTGTACAATGATCTCTTCCTTGGGCAAATCTTAGCCTACCACTATGCACAGACCCCTTCCGCCACCCAAAAGCGTGTTTGTCACTGAGGCACCCATTGTGGCCTGCTTGCCTTGCCTGGATTTCTCTGCAACGTTGACGTGATACGAAGAATGGCCTGCAGCTGACATCAGAAATCAGTCTCTTATAACTGACCCAACCACGCGTGTTCCTGGTTTTGATTTGCCGCACTGTTCATGTGTCCTTCTGAACAGATTTCGAATGGGCCAGGGTCAGCGTGCAGCCGGCCTTCGAACCTGAGGCCAACAAGAGGAACCCACACGGGGCTGCGGCCAAAGGCAGATGTCACATATCGCTGAGTGACAACGGCCCTCTGACCAGATTTGATGGTGATTGGAGGGTTCCGCATTTCGCTAATGAGGCTGCCTCAAACAGATTTGGCAAGCTCTGCATTCCATAAGACGATGCCTGTCCAACATTGAGGAATGTTCTCTGGGCATCGGCTTGGACTGAGGCACAATGAGCAAATCAAACACAACTTACTTAATGTGGGGAAACCCATGAATACCCCTTAAGCTGTGCACCCTGGCGGGTTTCTAACCGACTTGCAGAGATACACTCAATCCCAGTTTGCACACCCATTACTGATTCAGGCCCATCACATGCTAGCAAAACCTTTCCTCATCAGTTTTTGAATGTATATAACAAATGATTATTCTGCTGCTTCTAAAATATAGCTTGGCCAGTTCAATAAATTATTAGATATCTAGGTCAACACTTTCTATGAATGTTTTAATTATAAAGGGATTGCAAATAACTAACTTGAAAGCATATCCTAATTCAGAGGTGGGCAAACTATGGCTTACAGGCCACATCTGGCCCACGGGACCCTCCTGCCCGGCCCCTGAGCTCCTGGTTCGGGAGGCTAGCCCCCAGCCCCTCCCCTGCTGTTCCCCATCCCCCACAGCCTCAGCTCAGTGTGAGCTCCTGGGGCGGGGCAGCACAGCTGCAGAGCCCGGCCTGACCCGGTGCTCTGTGCTGTGTGGTGGCATGGCTGCCTGACCTGGTGCTCTGTGCTGTGTGGTGGTGTGGCTGGCTCTAGCCAGGCAGCATGGCTGCCTGTCCTGGTGCTCCAGGCAGAGTGGTAAGGGGGCAGGGAGTGGGGTGAAGTTGGATAAAGGGCTGGGGAGTTTGTGTGGGTGGTCAGGTGGTGGGAGTGTGGACAGGGGGCAGGGAACAGGGGGTTGAATGGGGGCCGGGGTCCCGGAGAGGCAGTCAGGAAGGAGGGGGGGGTTGGATGGGGTGGTGAGGGGCAGTCGGGCGGGGGATCCGGGGGCAGTCAGGGGACAGGGAGCAGGAAGGGTGGATGGGGCAGGGGTCCTGGGGGGGGGCCGTCAGGAAACGGGAAGGATTGGCTGGGGCAGGAGTCCCAGGGTGGGTGTCAGGGGGCAATAAGTGGGGGGGGGGGAGAGTCAGATGGGGGGACCGGGCCATGCCTGGCTGTTTGGGGAGGCACAGCCTCCCGTAACCTGCCCTCCATACAATTTCTGAAACCCGATGCAGCCCTCAGGCCAAAAAGTTTGCCCACCCCTGTCCTAATTAATTCAATCACTCATTATAAAATAATGCTACACAACATATGCTCATATATACACACACACACACACACACACACACCACGTAGGTCGTTTGTCCCAGTGTGCTTTAGTAATCTATAAACATACAGAAATCCATTCTCTATGGAAGTGGGAAGCACTAGACCACCCACCAGTGCCAGGCAGAATGAGGAAAAAGAACAGAAAGTCAAGGCCAGGGATCAACTCTCACATCTATATAGAGCATCGCAGGACCCCTAATGTCCATGCAAAGCCAAGAGGAACTTGTTATTTCATGTTTCATTCAAAAGGCCCACACATGGTAAATCGAGTAAAACGCTTAACTGATCTCACTCAAAATGCAGAAGAGCTGAATATGAGATTCCGCTTCGATTCAAAATTTTGTCCCAGAAAGTCTAGGTATGTGAAAAGCTTTTCCTTGGACCACGCAGCAATCCTATATGGCCAGTTACAAAACCAGATAATCTACAAGAACGAATGGACACTAAATGATTCACTTAAGATTTTATCATCTTTTAAAGAAAATTCTAGCTCACGTTTTGTTTTGTTTAAAGAAAGCTTTTAGATTCTAAAGCAAATTCTGTTGCAAGGGGTGATTTCTATGGCAAATGAATTGCACAACGCTGTGGGCACAGCTTAAAAAATAATTCGTAAAGACTTCTGCTTATCTTGTACCCTGCTGAATCAAGCTGAATTTCCCGAGCAGTTATATAAAACCAGTTTTTATAATATAAATAAGCTGCTAAGGAATTTCTTTTATCAAACGTACATGAAGAAACTTCACATACACAAAGGAGAAATAAACGCAATACTAATAAGAGCCTGCTTAAACTTTTTTCAGGAACTCTCACTCCCAGTAACCAGGTACAAATGTGACATGATCGACGAACTCCACAATAGTTTAACTTAACTGGGCTGCTTGGAGACAAACTGTAAAAAGAAATTATTTTCAATAGTTCCAACTGCTTAAGTTCCAGCTGCTCCCTTTGTCTTCATAAAGGGAACTTCTCATGTTCTCACCCCTTGCAACATTTTTGCTTGGACTTTTCCTAAGTATTTTTAAATAATGTTTTTTAAAGAAAGCTAGATGAGGCCAGACCAAAACCCTGATCCAAATAGCCTGTAACTTGCAAGTGCTCAAAATACAAATATAACCATGAATTCAGATCCAAGTTTTGTGAATGTAGACAGAATTTTGAGATAGTAAAAATGTGGATCCAGAGCTACATTTTGCAGCTGCAGATATACTTTGATTTAAAACAAAGTGAAAAAACTTAACTTCTTCTTAATTAGCTTTTTAGAGATTAAAAGTTTACATATTAATTCACAGTGAAATTTGCTCCTGTCACTGTGGAGAAGCTAACACTAGGTCTATGTACCCCTCAAAGCTTCCCACTTAAATCCTATATGGAGAAACTAAGTGCTGCATAGGCCTTGTGCTGAATTCTGGCCTGGGGTAAATTATACCCTAAGGGAAACTAATTAGAAATAATTATTTTTAGCTATGGTGTCAATGGCTGGACTTGTCTTTAAATATATGGGACTAAGTATTCCTCTTATTGTATTTATTAAACAGAAATATTTCCCCCTATTTTATTCTATTAGGTATGCAGAGGGGAATGCTGATCCATCAACATTTTGGTCATGAAAAATCCAGTACACAAAATGCCCTTTAAATTCAGTCTCTGAGTCTAACCAATTATACCAAATTATTTGAGAGGAAATATCACCACCACCCAACATGGTGATTGGACTAGACCTTAAAGTAATCGATGAGGACAGATGTTTTTGTAAATCTTACCTTTTTAGTGCAACTGTAGAATCTATTCTTATTAATGTGCTGTAAACATATTTATAAGGACACAGCCATTTTGAAAGCTAGTGAAATTTTAAAATGAGTTAGAAGCAAATTCAGGTACAGTATTGCACTTGCCACTGAGTCCCTTTGATGATGTTTGTGGTTTTAGTGTCATGTTTTCCAGTTTATTAAAAGGATTATCTCTCCTCTATTGCTGTATGGGAAACCCGGACGGGCATGGGAAATTGACTCCACAAAACAGGAAAAAAAGAAACTACAGTAGCTATGCACAAATACTGTCAAATGCACAAAGTAAATTAAATGAAAATAGTAAAGCAGCATTTTTCTCTAAACTTTCACTTCTCTCAGATCTTACTTGTAAAAATAGTTGGTAAGCAAGTTTCAGACAAAAGTGTAATTTTTTTAATGGATATTAACCTGTGAATTCAAAGATTTTTTTTCACTAATATTAGATAATATGTAGTTTTAATATCCTATATTGAACCCTGCAACAGGAAGAAAGCTAAAGAGGTCATGCTGAAGGAAGATTATTTCACTGAATTAGGATGGTAACAGCTGCTCATTCTCATGACATTTTCTCCTCCTGGCAAATAAAACGTCTTTTGCTTATATGGAGGCTCTGATTTTTTTTAAACCTGTGTTTAATTAAAACATCTTAGATTCTGCTGAAAGCTTCAACACAAGAGACTTTTTTTTTTTGGTCTCTAGAAGAAACATTGGATAAATAGCAACCCAATCCAGACATTCAAATTTGGAGGCAGCAGATGTCTTAGGGGCTACAGGAATGAAGTCTCAACTGCCAGGAAACTGCCAATTCCTTGATACAGCCACAAAGGTTCAGGTAGACATCCTACTTGGATATACAGTTGTCATCTATGGACTGTGTATTTCTAAACTGGGTGGTCAATCTCATTCCCTATGCAAAGCAGGTTAAAGGGAGAGCTACAGGGTTTCCTGCCAATGTACTATATGCTACTATGTCCTTACACAAAGACAATCTTTAACTGACTTTTTAAGTTAAAGTAACTTTTCTCCTTTTAGCATTCTGATGCTCTTTGTTTATAGAAGCAAATGTCTTCAAGACAGTTTCAATTTCTTTCTTAACACTAGCATTAAACATTAATCAAGAAGATTCAAGTGTGTCTCTATATCAAAGATTGATTCAGACTGGTAATTTAGAACTTAATACACATTTCTAGTAGGTCTGAAACACTTTTTTTTCCAAACAAGCATTGCTGACTTTTTTTTAAACCCTCGCTTGAAAATTGTATTTAATTCTAGCTACCAAGAACTCAGATGACAGAACTAGTGAGGAATTTGTCCTTTCAGTTATACAAAGAAGCAATATTTCCCACAAGAAAGTTGATACTCTAATTATAAACTTTCTGGATGAGAAAGTCTTGTAAAGCTTTATATCTCATTACTGTAAATTACAAGTCTCCATCCTTGTTTCATTTATTCCCTTAATCTGGAAACATTTCCATATGCTACAAGTGTTCAAACCTGCTGGTCCTAGAATAAAAACCTTTGTTACTATGGCTATGTGAAAAAAAATTGCTGCTGTCATAGGAAGAGGTTACATATTTTATGGTTTCCTCTCTTGCCTCACTATTTTGTGAATGAGAGCAAATTTTCACAGTTAAAGGCCAGAACCTCAGCTTGTGTAAATTGGCATAGCTCCATTGATTTCAATGCAGTTACCCTAATGCACACCAGTTTAGGATCAGACCCTGTAACTTCACCTTATAAGAATTCTGTGTTTTGCTTTCACTGTGAAAGCAAACATTTAAAACAAAATGTGGTAAATTTACCCTGGAATGCGTTCCTGAAAAGGCCAAATTTTTGCCAAGACAAAAGGGAAGATTTTTTTCCCCATTTTCTCCACAGAAAACAGTTTTCACTAATGACATTATTGCCAAAAATAGCTATGGAATAAATATGCCCCACCCCAAGCAAGGATACATGTCCACTTTTTTAGTAAACAGGTACAACTGCCACATTCACAAAGTAAAGACCTGTCGTTTTACACAGCTTTGAATCACAATATTATCCAGAGTACACTGTAGTTTCATTTGATTAGCTAGTAAAATTAGCAGCAACATCAATACTATAACTTTAGTGTTTCTAATGTTCTCTCTGTCCTCCTCTTCTTTGATCTTGTCTATACTACAGAAGTTACACTGATTCAGCTAAACTGATTTAAAATCAATCTAATTAAACTGTTTCAAATGCATCAAGTAGACTCACTCAAACCTGTTTAAGCTTTGCTTAAATCAATTTAGTTTGTATCCATAAGGGTTAAGCCAGTTTAAGTGCATTTACATTTGCATTTGTATCCATTTAACTAGGTTCATGTTTACATCAGTTCCATTAAACTGGTGCAACTTTTCCAGCACAGACAAGGCCTTTGACTCCTGGTTTCTTCCTTTCTAGCCACACATCTTCTCTTTCCCTCACTTCCACCCCACCTGTGTTCCTCCCCTGATACTTTTGCCAAAAATACAACAGGAGAACAAATACTTCCAAATATCTTCAATAGGAGTCCTATGTAAACACCAATAGGCAGGGCTTAGCCCAAGCTGTATTTATGGGGCTTAGGAAGAATATAGTAGGTTACAATGATACCAGTTTGAGTCCAGATGTGTTCTTATTTATCATTGGCTCTCACTTCAGAGGTTTTATTTTCCCCTCACCCTTCACCTTTTAAAAGGCTTCTACACCACTTGCACCACAAGAATATAAAGGATTGCTCTGTCTTTGAGCCTGATTCTCCACTGCCTTGCAGCCTGTTTCATCATTTACATCTCTACAAATTGAGTGTGAGAGGCAGCATTTCACATCCACATTGTGTGGGTGTAAATAATAACATGGGCTGAAAGGCAGTGAAGAATCAGGGCCAAAGAGAATGCATCTGACTAAATACTGTACATGTAAAGCATTTTGGGTATACTTGATCCAGCCTCAGTGCAGGGAATGGAGTAGATGACCTCTTGAGGTCCCCTCCAGCCCTACGTTCTATGATTCTATGTGACCTCATTGAAGTCAGTGGGGGCACAAAACATCAGGCTGATTCACCAGAGATGGTTTGGGAAAGGGTCCTTTTGAGCCCAGGGAACAGAGAAAAATTCCTGTATGCAAGAAGAATCATCAGAAAAGGCTCCAAATTCTAAATCTAACATCCAAAGATTTAAGGACTTAAATCCAAACTTCATCCAAAAGTCTCCAGGTCTGTACAAGCTGGAGAAGCTTTGAGGAGATAAAAACATCAAGTAAATATGCACACATTGCTAAAGCTGCAAAGAACATAAAGACCCGCTACAAATAAATTCAGCATTGCTTTCAGGTGTTGTCACAGACTTTCTTGAAAGTTCCTCTTTTCCAAAAACCAGTTGCTAACCAACTTACTAACATTTTGACATCTCCTGAAAATTTGAAGTGACAGGCTTGTCACTTACCAAACAAAGCTCTGTAATCAGTAAAGCCTTTCAGTGGCTGAAAATACAGCTTTCAGCTGCTTGCAATATATGGTGCATGTGCATGGGAGATGGTGAAAGGAAATTTACTTGCACAAAATAAATATTCTGAGGCTATTAGAGGGAAAAGTATGTTATTTGATGCTGCAAAGCATGACATCTGATTGGCATCATAGTATCCTGACTCTTGTTAATGTATCTAAATACTCTTGACCCTGTTCTTTACTGATTTTGGCTTGTGTTCCTTGCACCTTGTTATCATTACTTGTGTTAAGTATCTGGTCACCATTAACCTTTTTAGTGAAGACTGAAGCAAAATGGGTATTAAGCACCTCAGCTTTCTTGATGTCATCAGTTAACAATGCTCTTTCCCCACTAAGTAGAGGACCTATAGTTTCCTTTGTCTTTCTCTTTCTCCTAATGTATTTAAAGAACCTCTTCATATAGCCTTTTATGTCTTTTGTTAGATGTAACTCATTTCCTGCCTTAGTCTTTCATATACTTGTACTGTTCCTTTGTACTCCACTCCTCCTTCACAATTTGTCTCTGTTTCCACTTTTTGTAGGATTCCATTTTGAGGTCATTAAAGAGCACCTGATGTAGATATATCTTACTGTTCCTTGCATCTTTTCTTCACATTGGGATAATTTGCAGTTGTGTCCATAATATTGTTGCCTTGAGAAACTGCCAGCTCTCCTGAACTCCTTTTCCCCCCATACATATCCTTCCTATGTGATCTTATCTACCAGTTCTCGGAGTTTGCCAAAGTTTGCTATTTAAAGTCCATTGTCCTTATTCTGCTGTCTCACTTCTTCCTTAGAATCATGAAATCTATCGTTTTATGATCACTTTCACCCAAATTGCTTTGCACCCTCAGATTCATTACCAATTCCTCCCTGTTGGTTAGAATCAAGTCAGAAATGGCTGTCTCCCTAATTACTCCCTCCACTTTCTGGAGCAAAAAGTTTTCCCCAGCACATTGCAAGAACTTACTGGAATTTTTTTGTTTTGACGTATTATTTTCCAGTAGATGTCTGCGTAAAGTCCCCCATTACTACCATGTCTTGTAGTTTGGATATTTCTGTTATTTGTTCTAGAAATGCCTCATACACTTCGTCTTTCTGGTTTGATGGTCTATCATTGCATAATTTAACCCATTTAGCTTTATCCAGACTCCTTCTCGACCTCAGAACAAGCGTATATATTCTTGATGTATTGTTCGGGGGAGGTGTTGCAAAAGCTATACCCCTCAATACCAATATTATAGTAATGAGACTTCTCACCAAGTCTCTGATACGCTATATAACAATGGATCCTGGTTTCTTGTGTGTATAGCAGTATTTCTGTTGCCATTATTTGATAATGAGCCTGGACTCATTTGGGAATCTGGGCAGAGAACTCCAAGTTCAACTCTGATACTTTGAGACATCTTCCTTTGATAATGTATTAGCTGCAAGTGTCCATTGGTACAATAAACATTTTGCACAAGAATGACAGGCTGGATCCTCCACCAGCTCTCTGGAAAGTTGGGGGAGGAATGAAGAAAAGAATGTCCCTTTATATTATTTAGGTCACTGTTGGGACAGAATGTGCCTGATTATACTATACTTTTACCTCTGGATAAACACATCTCATTGCTCTGCTCTGCTTGACCTCTAACTTTCAGAAACAACTCAAATTTATTAAAGAATATTTTCAATGTTATTTATGTTACATGATGTTTAATTCACATAAGCAATAGAAAACATTTAACCCTGGTCTTAATTGTGAAGGTATCTGATAAGAAGGGTTAACTCTGAGGAAATCTGTTTCCCAGCACACACTTCACCTTTAATACAGCATGTACTTGGCAGCCACCAGAGAGTGAAACATGCTCCTAACCTCACCAGCTGCTCTCTGCACCACTGAAATAACTCTGTAGAAGAGAATCCATAACAACCTGCATTCCAACTCCCAGAATTTAAAACATTCACACACCAGAGCAACAGCTGCTTGCATCTTTCTTTATTGACTAACTTATTTTGTTCCCAGCAGTAATCCCTAGCAACTTCTGGCAGGTTTGAGGTGAAAGAAAGAGGAAAAACTCCATTTATGGTGCCAAACAATGCAGACCCTACTCAATGTAGGCATGGCTTTTTTATATATTAAAAAACAGGGATCCAACTCACTAACAGTGTGCTACAGCAGTGGTCTTAACATTAATTTACATCCTCATTAATACATTATAATTTCTTAGGTAAACTGATGGGAGTCTATTTTCATAACTGTTCACTTGGTTCCCAATTTTTACTCCGCTAGAGCCTGATTTTCAGAGATGCTGAGCATCCACAACTCCAGTTATGAGCTACCGGTGCTCAGCACTTTGAAAATCAAAATGAGGCCCTTGCTGTCTCATATTAGACACCCCAAAACTAAGGCACCCTTAACTAGTGGATGCTAATGAAAATTTGGGCTCATCTAGCCTCAGCTCATCAATTTGTAAATGAGTGCAGTAATACTTGCCAAAGTAACAGAATTGGGTGAATAGTAAGAACTATTTCTACAAGCATTCTATTGAATTTTAAATTGATTTTGTTTCAGTTGTATTGAGTTTTATTTATTTTCTGTGAACATTCATGCAGAGAACATGGTTTTCTTTGCAAAAACATTTGAAAGATGATTGTGTGTGAATATGTTTATTTACATGTGAATATAAAATGTTCACGCAAGTCTTTTCCTGGAATCCATCAGAAAAGGACATCAGATGTAAATACTCACATAAACTATGGCAATGAGCTTGGTGACAGACAAACTAAAGGTCAGTAAATATAATGTACTTATTTGGTAGAGCTTTTCAGACTATGATTAACATTAACAGAGTCAAGGAATAGATTTGTAGAAATACTCAAGGCCCTGGCACAGAGATCATTCATAGGACACAATCATATCTTTTCAAATTAGAACTGGGCCTGTACACACACTTGTTTTAATGACCATGCAAAATGGTGACCAGTGACAGAAAATGGAAATCGCAGAACTCAATAAATGCAGTTGGTGGATGTATTGTACATTGTTGTAGCTGAGCTGAGATACATTGTGTACCACAGCACATTTGGGACTGTGTGGACTGAAAGCCTTAATGCAAGTCTTTTTACTAAGGTAATTAAGTGACCAAAAAAAGGTATGCCAGTAGCCTTTTCAACTAGGATGACATATTAACGATGGAGGAGGGACGGAAATATAAACTACTCAGATGGAATTTTTATGTGAATGTGATGAAAAAAATAGTAAGTCTGATCTCAACCAATAGTAACATAGCTCAATTTTTCTAGTATCGGTGTCTCAGGCAAAAACTTATGTGGTCCAGGCAGGAAAAATTTTTAGAAACCTATAATTCCTTAATTTCATTTGCCCAGCTCTAATCTCCTCTCCATAAACTGCTCCTACCTGCTCCCAGAATCAAAACTTCTCTCTTGCTTAATAAAAGTTTAATCACTCAACCAACCAACTAACAGAACCAAGCCAAACAACCACCAACTGTTCAAATAGCAAATTCAAAATATTCCATATTCACAGCACATATTGGTCAAATCATTTTTAATAACCACATTCAGAAAAATGCTATTCATTGACGTTTTTTGGGTGGGGGGGTTAAACAGAAAAAGGGGATATATTTGACTATTCAATGATAATAAATCATTCTCTATGAACACCTCACATCTCTAATATCACTGAGATATTGTGATGCACTGGCATGGCTCTCTCGGTGCAAAGGGTTATTATTGCTACAGTGTTTTGGAGTATTTCTGCTGAATATTACATTTGGAGGAGGGATGTTTTATAGAAAATTAATGAAACTAATAAGATTTCAGGTCTTAGGTTAAGTAAGTTATCTAAAATATATTCTAAATTCACAAACTTCTTTGGGTCTGGAAATCTCACAAGAAAAGAATATTGAATTTCTTAAAGACATTAGAGCTAACACTATGGACTTAAGACTTTCTTTTAAAAAATAGCCAGTGACTAAATATTCAATTGCCTCATTTCTCTGGCCAGATTTTCAAGCTTAGACACGTGCATTTGCACAACACTAATTTATTTGCACAAATACACAATGTTCGGTACATTGTATATGCCCCAGGGTATGTGCCTATATTTGAAAATCTAACCCCACAAGTTTGCTGTGTCTCATCATTTCTCCACAGACTATAAGCTTTTCCCTTACCTGTTCAAAGCTTGTACTGCACAACTCTCTCAGGGGCTAGCTGTGGTTCAAACACGGGGTATACTCAGATTAGCTAGAGCTCCAAAGCCGAGCCAGGTTATTCATCCACAGGGTACTTGTCAAATTCTGAGGCAGTGGCCAGTGCAGAGCTACTCCAGGGTCACCCACACAACCCCAACGATAGCGGCAGGAGTTTCTCTCCCCAACCATCCACCCCACTGACGTAGGTAGTGGAGTGGTATAACTGAGGAGAGTTTCCTAGTGAGAATAACCACTGGGGAAAAAGCCAAGGGAATGAGTAGGTCCCAGCCTGAGAAGCCGACCTAAACAGTTGACATGGAGTGGTCATCTGGGAAAAATTAGAGCTCACTGGGGTTGAAGAACCCCTAAGCCCAGACATTCAAACTGGAGTGGATAGCAGCAAGACCCTCCCACAATGTCTCCATCTTCAAGTAGGGTTGGTTTTTTTTAGGATCTGGTAGTGAGATGCCCATCTTGAAGGTCTTATAATCAGGCCCCCCATGGACTTCTCCAAAGATACCACAACCCTGAGGCAGAAGTTAATTTCTGAAGGTACTATATAGGTGGCCAGACAAAGCCAGGATCCGGAGGGCTGTTTGAGGGGATCAATCCGGACAATGGACTGCAGAAAAAGCTATCAACCCACACGCCCACCAATCATCACTCATTTTCAAAATTGGTCTGAGCTATTAGGAGAGGCACAATTTGAACTACTGGGGCTCAATCCTGTCAAGCCTCAACATTTTTCTAACACTGAGTTCTCTGTTTGAGGTAATGCCAGCAGCTGAGAAACGTGTACAGTGAACTGCCTCAATTAGTGTCATATTGCACTGAAAACAAATAACTGAAAGGGTTAAACTGAGGAGAAAAACAGATGTGCAAGTCTTCCAGCAGCCCTTGAGATCCAGTGTCAACAATGAAACTTGCTTGCGAACACATTGAGAAAAGTGACCAACACCATCCCTAGCCATCACACAGATCTCTCACTTGCCTGCTATTGATCTGTGTAAAGCATGAACTTTCTTTTGGAAGCTGTTACTTCTGAAAGTTTACAAGAAAGTCTAGAAGAGTAATAATCTAGAATAAACAGTCAATTTTTTTTAAATCTCGCTAAAATCCATTACTGTATTGCTTTTCTCATTGCTATTTCATTTAAGACCAGATTGTGCCAGCTTTACTCATGTTACTTAACTTACTCACTTCCTGGGACTGCTCATGTAAGAGGGTACTACTCAATGGGCAAAATTTTCAGAAAAGCACCCAAGTCACCTAGGAGCCTAAGTAAATAAGCAGCCGAGTTCAGGGTATTGCTAAGCCATAAGTGCTATCACACACAACCAGAATTAATTGGCTCACTAGCCACTGAAGCGTAGTTTCATGTACCAATATACTCATACATTTAAAAGTTACCATAGTAACACCTGCATTGCATTTCATAGTGGAATTCAGAGGCCTTTCTGAAAGTGACTGAAAGGTAGACCCTAGAGTTTAACTTTTGTCTCTTTCATTAAATAGTAACCCATTCTAGAGAGTTTACAGATAACCAGGATTGCTAACTTATTTTTCTGTCAAACAATGAAAGATAAAATGGAACATATTCCATTTCTATAACAAAGGCACAAAAATAAAGAAATAAATACATTTTAAAGAAGCCAACCAATTCCCAGAGTGTAATGGCAATTCAGAAGCAATTCTCTGTACTTTTAGTCTCTCTAGTTTCATGCACTGCATGCTGGGTAACAGCATAAGAGGACTCCGTGTTTCTAACATTACATTGGCTCTTTCTTAAGACAGCTATTTACAGCATTCCAGCCATTTGCACGTAGACTGGTTTCTTGATATCTCACCCAAACTTTTCCCTCTTGCAACCTGCATTCAAGTTCGATGCTGGTTGCTATACCCATCTTTACACCACTCATCACATTTCCTTTACAAGAAAACACAGATTAAATTTGATGTGGAAAGGGAAACAAAGGGATGTATGAATAACACAGCTGGAGTTTAGTCATTGTGGCACTTCTTTTTTGGTCAAGGTCTTAAAGCCTAAGGCCCGAAAGGGCTGCCGTGATCATCTAGTCTGACCTTCTGCATAACACAGGCCATAGGACTTCCTCAAAATAATTCCTGTTTGAACTAGAGCAGACCTTTTAGAAAAACATCCAATCTTGATTTTAAAATTGCAGGTGATGAAGAATCCACCACAGCCCTTGGTAAATTGTTCCAATGGTAATTACCCTCACTGTAAAAAACTTGCACCTTATTTTCAGTCTGACCTTGTCTAGATTCAATTTCCAGCCATTTAATGCAGTCAATTGCAACAATTTACTCATTTCTGCAAGGGAAAGAGTGAAAGACATCAGTAAAGTGTCTAAGGCCCCTCCTACAAAACCCTGAAACAATTTCACATAGAGTCTGTGGCAGGGCATGGTATAGAAACAGTGATCTAATATCAAATCTTGTGTTTTATGTGACTATCCTCTTCCCTGCTTTTCTTCCTGGTTAAATTAGCAGTGGCAAGTTATTTAGATCTAACCTAATTTGAGCACTACCACCAAAGTAGTAAATCCCAGCAGCACACAAAAAACAAATCTATTGAATAGCCTGTTTTTTAAATGGCACAGTAACTATAAGCAGAATTGCCAGATATAGTGCTTTCAGCTGTGAATAAAGTGTATGCAAGAAGTTTTTTTAAAAATTGAAAGTGATAACTAACCAAGGCATTCAAAAAAGTTTCATCTGTAATTAAAATCAAATGGTTTGCCACTGGAGACTACTAAATGAAGAGAGACCAACATATTTGTCCTATAGCTAGAACCTTTTCATCCTATTAATGTTGCTTCACAATAAGTAGAAATGTAAGAGGTCTACCAAATGTTTTCTGATCTGGTTCAATTTGTCTGTCAGGCAGCAGTTGATCTGGCTTACAACTAACTCTTGCACAAACCAAGTGTACACGCAGCAGCCTGCAAGTTTAACAGGCTGAACTTTCGCCCTGACACTGTTATTCGAACACCTTCAGTGAGTAGGGCGAGGACTAAAATGAGTTTGTTGACCTTCAGCTCTCTTCCTCCTCCTCAAAACAAATCCAATGTTACAGACCTACTATTCATAGATTAGTACAATTGCCTACAGTGGGCAGCCCCTTCCCAGGAGAGAGTTTTGTCTGATGTGGCATGGAGGCCAGATCATTTCTCCTGATTTTTAAGGTAATCTCCCTCCCTTCTAAACTGGGGGCTGAAATCATTGGTAAGGCAATGTTCAGAAGTGTCCTGCCCTGACTGCTGCTGTATGGGAAATGCAGAGTACTTAGCCTGAAGCCTTCACAAGCACAAATGGTAAATAAAAAAAATGTAAAAGGAACATTTACTTTGATTACTCTCCCACACCGCATGCACATCCAATGCAACAAACTTGAGAATTAATGGGAACATACAATTTCCTTTCTGTATGAGATTGAAAAATGCAAGTATATTTATAACTGACCCCTAAGGGGTCTGTAAAACAGACGCCAAGGGAATCTTTACTTTGTACAGACAGAAATTCAAATTGAAACCTACTAGGATATGCAAAGAGCAACTTCCAGCTGAGACAAACAGCTCAGCTCTGCCTGGTTTAGCTTGAGGGAGACTCCATTTTGACTCATCTGACAGAGCTGCTGCCTGCTGATCTTACTGATTCTGATGGTCCCAGTCTGAGTCTCAGCCGTGATAACGTTCAGGATGCACAGCAAATCCACGGCAAGGACCTAGCTGTGTCAGTCATAGAGCACCCACACCTGCCTTGAGCGAGGAGATAGCCCAATCAAGGCACACCACACCCACATAGCCCTGAAAACCCGCCATCTGTCTGGAAGGCAATCATCTCTGTAACGTACACATTAAATGCCCTATCTGGTCTTCATAAGTTTTACCTCCATCATCCTTCTATTGGAAAACCTCTGATTTATCATTATCTTGTTTCTGTTGAAAATAAAGACCCAAAACTGTGAGCCTAGTAATCCAAAGGTGACCCCTGAAGAAAGCAAAATTTGAGTCCTGTAGGGGAAGCCAGATGTACAAAGCCACATTCTAACTAGATCTTCCTGATGTTGTCACAACTGCTGTAAATGAGCAATGAAATACACATTTAATCCTTGTTCCCTCAGTGTGATTTGAGGAGGGAACGATTTCTAATGTGGAAGAGAAGAGTAAATACAAGGGGGAATTTTGGAAGCTGAGAATATCCTTCTCTCTTTCATTCCTTACTTTAAGACTTCCTACTTTTACCCCCACCTCATCTCCTCAGTCCTCTTGAAATCCATGTTTTATGTTCCTTCAAGTCAATGCTACTCCTTGGCTACACTCTCTTTTAAAAAAAGAAAACCAAGCTATTGTTTACTTTGCCTCACACAATCTAGACTATGTACTCCCTGCCACCTCCTATCAGTCAGTCATCATTGTCCAGTTTGATTCTCTTATCCTCACCCACGAAGAGAGCTGAAGTTCCATGTTAGCTGTCTTGGCAATCTAGGCCCACAAGTAGGGGAATTGTGGCCCCAACTTCTCCTACAACATCCATCAGAGCCAACCCAGAAAGAAACGTGAGGCTGCCTTGTAAAAGAGTTTCCCACTCCATCCTACCATCCACTCCTCCAAAAGAATTCTGGCTGAGTCAGCTAGAATTCCTCCCAAGATTCCGGTTGCTTGATGGCCTCTTTGCTCCCCACTCATAATAAGCTGCAGCTTAAAGTCACAATATGGCTCTTGAAGAGCAGGAATTACTCAAATATTACCACCACTGGCTTCTTCTGGTGAGACTTCCAACGAGGATGCTAATTAAGCCTGTCGTGGACACGGATTTTGTTCTGTGGACATGTGCTTTAAGAATTGGACTGAAACCTATTTCACACAGCTAACCAAACATAATATGGCAATAACTCTCAGCCATTACTGACCGAAGGCTGGATTTGACCATGTTACTGAGTTGATAACTCCTATAACCCATTACTGGTCCCCTGGGCATGCCCCTCCCATATCTAAGTTGTTCCATGTTTTCACCCAATGAAGTGACCCGAGTGGTCTTCAGGTGTGCACTGGCTGTGCCATTCAAAAAGTTTAGGAAAACACAACACAGATGCATGAATGACTACTTTCAATCATTTCTCTTATTTATTTTATCTGCTCCAAATCCATCTTATCTTATTGTGTTTGTTTGGGCACTGTACTGGAAAGAGCTGAGAGGGCACAGTATGTTTTGCCCATCACAAATCTGAAATGTCAGGCAAACAAAGAACAGTCACTAAAAGTTCTATTGTATCAGACTCCTATTTGTTCAGCCAGCCTGGAACAGCTACCACTGGAAAGGTTCATCTGCAGGGCTTGTCATTAGCTAGTTTAATGGTTCTGTTTATTGATAAAGGTTGCTGTTTTAACCTAATTTGAACTCTCTTATCAGTTTTAACTGTCAGCCCCTCACTGAGGAGGTGAAATTGGTGCAGGTTACAACCTGACCTAGGTTGCTATTGCAAGTGCTATTCATTCTAGTTAACAACTTTCCAGACAGTCACCAGCCCTGAGACATGTGAAGATCTAGAGGTGGATGGAAATTCATGTGCAAGGGTAAGGTCCACTGAACGCTCTTTGGACTATAACAGAGCACTGCTATTGGAGGCATTCCTGAGACCTGATATGACTCAGATGACAGGAACCTCTCCCCCTTTTCCTCCCCCCGCCCGACACACCAGGGAAGGTTCCTTTTCAATAATTTGGAGGAAGAGACAGATCTTCAAGGCTTCAAGGTCATTGCTAAGTGATTCAAGGCAAAAAAAATGATTTTCCACTTTGTAGTTAGATTAACATTCAGGAGACTCCAATTCATTTTCTACTCTGGGTCTTCATATGTCAGTGGAATGAGATTGATATATTCAAATGTAAGTCATATCAATGCCAAGATTCAAAACAGGCTCATCAATACTCAATATTCCAAAATTTCAGGGGAATATGTTCAAGTGCATTTACACTGAGACTCAAACATAATGCAGCGCCCCACTGGATATTCATGTTTTAACTCTCCTGAAAGACAAACAAGCACAGTGATGAAACTGCAGCCCTTAAATTGAGTACATGCTGCTGGAAGCTTTATAAATACAAGAAACAGCTGCAATAACTGTGATCCAGTTTCACTTTCTGTCTAATTTTATGGAGCTATGTATATGTAATATTGACTTTCAGAATATTAATCCAGTTTAGACTATTTAAAATACAGTATATTGTTTTCCACAGACTGCAAACCAGAGCTTTTACAAGTTTTGTGTTTTGTTCTATTGCCTCTGGCTGTAAAGACATTGGACAGTACAAACTGGCTATGTCAATTAATTAAGGTGGTAAGAACTTGAATGGAATGTAGCAGAAAGAACATTAAACATAAATCAGCCAATGGACAAAATTAGCAGCCTCTGTTTTGCCTGAGGTTATCAGTGACTAATTCACACTTGTGTTATACCTGTCAGGGTCAAACAGTCAGCTTCCTTCTGGGCATGTTTTGAGTTTACAATTTAAAACCATCTTTCTTTTGCATCATGCATATTTTGTTTGACCTTTTAAAAATTATTTCAGAGAGTTTAGTTGCCATGTCAAAACAGGATTTATATAGGCTGTTTTTAACTTTTCAGTAAACCTCTTTTTAAACCATTCTCTTGGGTTTTCCTCATGACTCATTGCAATCCAGCCCATTCTTTTGAATGCACACAAAATTTATGGATTGCTCAAAACTTTTGGATGGTCACAAAGCTTGCATCTGTACTCTCTGCCTTGTGAATTTCCTCTCAATGATGACCTGAATTGCTGGAGGGCTGACCCATGTCTTGAAATCAGAATATGAGAGCAGGCCAATCACAGGAGAATACAAAGTACAACAGCATCAGGAGAAGCAGGTTAACAGTCTTGTAAGGGAAGAAAAACTAGTCTAGTTAATGTAGTCATCATTCCCATGGTAGCTGTAAATTGACTTCTTGAAACTTTCTGCTGTAGTGCTCAGGATGAATATTTTAACAGTGCCTCTGACATCAGATTATTCTTTACTGCTGGACACTATACATTTTCCTGAATATTAAAGGTAATAATTGGAGATATACCAATCTCCTAGAGCTGGAAGGGACCTTGAAAGGTCATTGAGTCCAGCCCCCTGCCTTCACTAGCAGGACCAATTTTTGCCCCAGATCCCTAAGTGGCCCCCTCAAGGATTGAACTCACAACCCCTGGGTTTAGCAGGCCAATACTCAAACCACTGAGCTATCCCTCTTAACACTCTAACATTTTAAATGCAAAGAAGCAATATTAAAATTACATTTAAGTTGTGAAATGAACCTGCAAGAACAAAGAATTTCGCAACAGCACTTTTAATTAGCCATGCTATAGAACATTCCCACAGCATAGGATGCAAATTAGCAGTCCTCAATCAGAAAGGAGTCCACACCACAAGGAGACATTCCACACTTTGGATGAATACTTACAAACAGATTAGCATATTACAAGTGTTGCCTTATGTCCTGGGGAAAATATTTGCTTTATATATAATTTCTTAATTTCTAAAATTATGTTTTCATTGCAACACTCTAATATTGTCCAATTGATTGGGACACTCATATAGTGGGCCCTGTACGCTAGGCCCTGTGCTAGAAAGCCCAAACATAACAGAACTGAAATAGTGGAGGTTGTGCTAAACCATATATTTACTTTTATATACATCTTATGATATAACTTTAAAGTTCAGTAGTTTGTCATACATCATTTCTTTTGAAGTATCACTTGAAAGTAATATTTTCCTTCATTGCAATAACATAGCTTAGTCCTTCTTGGCCTAAACACCCTAGAGATTAGCAGGGGTAAAGACGCAGACGTCAAACAAATCTTGCATTTATATCAATGGCATCATTTTTCCTAGACTTTCATGGATATCCTGGACCTAATTTAATCCTGGTGTAATTCTATAGATTTCCATCTCACTGTTTGCTAATTTTGTCATTTGTTCCATCAAGAGAGAAGCAATGCTCACCACCTTTCTGGGCTGAGTCCATAGAGAAAATAAGCACTATGTTAAACACAAATGGACAAAATTTTTCAAAGCACTTAAATGACTTTCAATGGGTCTTAAGCCTAAATCCCATTTTCAAAAGCTGTTACGTCACTTAGATGCTTTTGAGCATTTTGTGCTAATATCTTTCCTCATGAAAGCAAATCTTGTGTGGAGATTAAGAACCTACTATGAACAAAAGCAGGAGGCCTCAAAATAATGACAATGTAAGACAGTGACTAGATTTATAAGTTTTATAAGATCACAATCTTAAAAATAATATGCTGGAATGAGGCGGCAATCTCAGAAAACTCAGTGTGGCTACCCTAAAGAATGCCCTAAAATTTAACTGGAAGATGGGATACAGTTTGATAGGCTGAAATCACTTGATTCTGCAAAAATGAGAGTGCCTCCAAGCTCTCATTGACTTCAGTGAAGTCAAAGGATTACATCTTCAAAAATCATACACATGCTATAGATTGTAGCAAGAAAATGTGTTAATATGTGAGTTGTGTGTTCAATGCTTGAAGCTATATATGAAGTTTCAATTAAATCAAAATACATATTTTGGAACATTTTTAAAAGGTCAAAACAACTACAAAAAGCACAGAGAGATAATGACTTACCACAGGATATAGATAGACTAAATAGATGTCTCAAGCATTACACCAATATGAAAGTCCTCTTCTACACACTGAAACCATTTCTGAAACAATAAAAAATCTTGTGGTCAGTGAACTGAAAAACCAATAGATAGTCAACTTGCTAAAACACTAAGCTTGAAAAACCAAGATTTGCAGCGGCAAAAGCCAACTCAGCTACATGTGTATGTTTGGAAGGATTAAAGGCAAGTTGTCAGAGCACTGTACATGGATTTAGCTAGATCAATCCCATTAACATTCACCCTTTGTTTCAGAAAGTACAACCAAGGGTATCATACAATGCCCGACATTCAAAATACAGCACTAAAGTGCTGCAATCAGGTCAAGAGGCTTACTAAGAACAACTAAATGTCCACAAACTATATTTCAAGATTTTTGTGATTCTTGATTACACTCTGTGTTAGACCCCTCATGGTCTAATTTACACCAATAACATTGAAAACTAAGCTGTCACCGTCTCTCCACCTTCAGTTCACTTGCTGTGCTGAGGCATTTCAAGGGATCCCAACAATGAATGATCAGATATCATCAACAGTACCTTTCTAGGTGTAGAATGGTGAATTGAAGATGAGTTTTTTTCCCTCTGAGATGTCATGCATTAAACACATCTGATCCTTTTATACAGTTCTGGGGCTCATCCATACTACATACTATCAGAGGACCTGGTGGTAATTTTGTAACAGAACCACAACTGTATTCCTTAACCAACCTAAAGAACAGGTTTGGGCAGTTATGGAACTGGAAAAGGGCTTTTCTACACAACAAAATATGGTGTCAGGCTCTCCTGATATAGCTGCATTTGTAGTGTAGATAGGGCCAAAGTATTTTCAATATAAGCTTATATTTATGATGTGGGTAGCCCTACTATACAAAAGTGTTAAACTGCACTTTACCTGCTCTCTGACCACTAATTAGGCTGACTAGATAGCAAGTGTGAAAATCGGGATGGGGCGTGGGGTGTAATTAGGCACCTAAATAAGACAAAGCCCCAAATATCGTGATTGTCCCTATAAAATCAGGACATCTGGTCACCCTAGCACTAATCTTTCAGAATTTATTACAGCATTCCAAACACCTATGTTTTGTTTGTTTTAACTCAACCTTTTAAAGAAATGTTTGACTCTTCTTTCTGAATGACAGCATTGCATCCCTACAAATACTCTGGTCAGAGGTGCAGGATGAGCAATATTCACTCCTGCATGCTGATAGATTTAAGGTCTGTTGTCTCATGACACTGCATAGGATGTAATGGGAGCCTTATACTCCTGGAGAGGGGAGGATTCCTAGCATTCCAATGAGAGACAGCACTAAATGCTTGCCCTTAGTAGGTCCCAAAATACCGGGCATTAGAGCTTCATTATTTTTGCATCTAGAAAAGTTGTTTAAATTCATTAGTTTCATTTTTTCTTTCTCGCTCTGCTGTCTGTACTGTTGGACTCCTGGGATCTAAAGCAAATGGCCTTACAGGTGGAGGGATGCAATAAATAATCCTTAAAAGCAATCTAACACACTTCTAAAATAGTTTACACACACACACACACACACACACACACCCCTGTACAAATTACTTGATGGCGAGGTATGGTATAAATGCTTCATGGGCTCTCTTTTGAGACAGCCTTTATTACTAACTTGTGGATGCCATTCCAAATCCATGCCTACGAAACTATTATATTACAGCATTATTTCATACATTCGTATCCTATATATGGAATGAACTAACTAGTGACTCAGATAGATAATGAAAGCAGGATGGTTTAAAATATGAATAGGTCTTCAAGTACTAAATACAAAGGTATTCTAAGTGCTGTTGAAGCACATCACAACTGGGGGTTTAATAGACTTGTTTAAATTCTCACTGGTTTTCATCATATACTAACCAGTGAGTAACGTAACATCCAGTCTAGTTATATAGATAATGTTATAAAGCCCAGAATTCCTTTAGGGGTTAGAACAGGAAATTTATTATTTTAAGTTTCTGCAAAAAGATCAGCATTCCTGAGCCTCTTCCTCAGCAATGGAGTAATTGCACAGCTGAATATAAGTTTTATACCCATTCTAGCAGAAGGTTCCGCTGTTTCCCTTCATCTGAATGAACATCCGCATAGTCTTCTCAGACTAGAAGGCGAAGATTAGATCCTGCTTGATAGAACATCAGACGCTATGATTTGAGTTTACTCTGTAAAGTTCAGGATCCTAATCAATACATAGCCAGTCTAAGTTGGCCAGCTTTGTGCCCAAACAAACAAATTACCAAGTCTGGCCTTTCATGAGCTTTTTAAGCCAAGCTCGGTAAGAGACAATGGTAGTGACAGAATCATAAAATCTCTGACGTGCTTTAGTTTGGAGAGGGGCTACAATTAATCCCTTGCCACTCTCATTTGAAAGAGATAGTCCCTTCATATCAGGTTGGATATCAGTGACTTAATTGTCCATATGCAGTAGCAGCTGAAACAGTGGGGAGGTTTTACAGCATGCACCCATCAGCATGTTACCTGGTGGTGTGCATGTGGAGGGTGGGTGGGTTTTCTTTAAAAGAGCATTCCGAATGTGGCATGAGGCATCACAAAGGCCAGAGGATGGCACTGCCTGTCTGTCATCAAGGTATTGTGAAGTGATCTTACTCCCAATAAGTCCAAGGAGAGCAGCAGAAGGACACTCATGATTTATAATATTTAGCTGTTACTTTTTTAATCCTTCCATATGAAAGTGTGTTACAGAGTAGAGTTAATAATCTCCATTTTACAGATGACGAAACTGAAGTACAGAGGCCAAATGATTTGGTTATGTTAAGCCATTGGTACAGCTGACAATAGAACCCTGGTCTCCTGATACCCAGTGCAGTGCCCTAGCCATTGGACAATGCTACCTGATATTTGCAAGGAGTTAACTGGAGAGTAGAAAAGGGAAATATTTACTGTGTCTCCTAACAGCACAGCTCCCTATCTGGTTACACATTATATGAAGCAAAAAACACAAATACGATTTAACTTTATCTTGGTGACGCTTATTGACCATAAAATACTGGAAGCAAATGATGCAGGCAGAGAGGCTACACTGCACAGGACCCAGTGAGTGGACAGAACATGAGTCAACCTCTTGATGTCATTGCTCAGAGATTTTGCACAGGTGAGCTAGCAGCATTTTTCTCTTCTTCAAGTAAAATGAATCGAATCATTTTAAAGAGGAAGGAAACCTAGAAACTTAGCAGAAATGAGCACCATTAAACTATGATGTATGAAACAGGGATGGGCTGAAGTTGCAAAGTTTGGATCTGGATTTCAAACATTCCATTGTTTAGGTGTGTTCACATGAGGAGTTCAGTCTTATTCTGGGTGTTTATGCAATATGGATCTGGGTTTCCATTTCAAAACACTACTGAAGTGGATAGGTGGTTGGATCTGGGGGTCTGAGTAGGATCTTATGGAAAAAATATGCACTATTGATCTTTACCAAGCCTTTACTGGGTAATTCAGTCATTCTTGGGGTTGACACCCCCTTTCTGGAAAAAAAAATTAACTTGTGGCAGATGCCATGAAATTTTCTCCGCTAACAGAGTGATCAAGTGACCAAAGATTTCTACATTATTACTGTCATGTTGTCAGCTGACCATGATTGCTTAGTCCAGGACAGGACTCAGGGAGACTTGGTGTGATGAGGCTACGCAAGCACTGGCTAGGTTAGTCTGATTTATAAAGTCACAGACAACTGGAGGATCTGTGGTTAACAACTTAATTAAAAATTCCCCTTTATATTCATTATATGAGAGTCATGTCTCCCCTACTGCAAAAGATAACACATTTTACAAGGAGAAAATACTTGAATGATGGAAGTCAAAGGCAAGTTTACAGTACATAAATACAATAATGTTTCAGCACACACTAAAAACAGGAAATACAAGTAATTAAGGGGATCATTTACAGAAAGAGGAACAGTATACAAAGTTCGACTGACAGTGTTTAATATTCTTTTGAAGGTAAGATAAAAATGCTCACACAACCGCTTTACCTACAAGCCAGATTCTGCTTTCAGTTAAATTAGCATAAACCGGAGTAAGTCCCATAGCTTGGTGTCAGTGGTAGCCATGTTAGTCTGTACCAGAAAAAAGCAAACAAACAAACAAACAAAATGAGGAGTTCTTGTGGCACCTTAGAGACTAACAAATTTATTTGGGCGTAAGCTTTTGTGGGCTAGAACCCACTTCATCAGATGTATGAAGTAAAAAATAGAGGAGCAGGTATAAATACATGAAATGATGGGGCTGCTTTACCAAGTGTTAGGTCAGTCTAACGAGATATCAATTAACAGCAGGGTACCAATGGAGGAAAAATAATTTTTGAAGTGGTAAGAGAGTGGGCCATTACAGACAGTTGACAAGAAGGCGTGATAGTTTAGAACTGGGCTAAGAAAAGACCTTGAGAACAAACAGCATGCTTTGGCAGGGGATTGGACTAGATAACTTAATAGGTCCTTTCTATCTACTGTATTTAGATATCTATTTTAAGTTTTTCCTAGCTCTCATCATTGTAGTATATAGGCACGTCCCAACCACACAACATTTGCAGGATGAGTTCCTTAGTGGATTTCCTTGTTATTCTACCTTCCCCAGATAAGAAGTCTCTGCTTGGCCTTTTCAGATAATCACCATGCCAGGTTCAGTGGAAATGCTGCATCTTTTCATCTCTTATTAGAAGAGAAATTTCTCCTTTGTTCACACCTTTTAAAGTTTCTCACCACTGAAACTGTCAACTGTGCCAAAAACCATAGTCCATATGCCAGCAAAACAATTGTTGATAGCAGTGGGAGCTTTGCTTGAGCATGGATGAGTAAGGATTGCAGGACGTGGTCCTGTATTTAGATCTGTAAAGGTTTTTGGGACACATATGAAGTAAAAGATGCTATACAAACTAATCCTGCAGTTTGTGCAGCCCTACTGACTTTAATGGGACTTCAAGAAAGAAGAATGGTGCAATGTTTAGGGCGGTAGACTGGAGTCAGGAAACAATTCCCTGTCCCCTCCACTACACACTACCTGTCTAACCTTGGTCTAGTCAGTTAGGGCCAGATTTTTCAAAGGCATTTAGGTACTTTAAGATGCAGAAAGGTGCCTAGTGGGATTTTCAAAAACATCTGTCTGTATCTTTAGTTGCCTAAATACCTTTAAAAATCTAGCTCATGGAGAACTGAGGCTCAGTTCCCCATTTGTGAATTGGGATAAATACCACCCACATCTAAAGCATTTTTCATCAACAGATCTCAAAATACTTTGCAAAGGAAGTCACTGGCATGCCCATTTTACAGATGGAGAAACTGAGGAACAGGGAGGGGCAATGACTCAACCAAAGTCATTCAGCTGCCCAGTGAGTGGCAGACACAGGAATTGAACTAAAGTTTCCTGACCTCCAGCCAGTGTCCCATTCACTAAACCACACTGCTTCTTCTTGCCTCAAATAAATAGCTTTTCCCTAATGCAGGAGTGTTGAGGACAAATGCATTAAAGATTGTGAGGAGCTCAGACACTTGAATGATGGGTACCATTTAAGTGCCCAAAATAGATGAATGAGACTCTATGCAGGGGAACATCACTTTGCTTGCATAGCTAATTACAGGATTGGAACCCCAAATTCTATTATACTACATTGCCAAGGACTTTCTTTACTAGGGACTCAATTAAACCATCTTACACATATTCAAGCAATGTTTGTTATGTAAATCAATACTGACCTCTCTACTCATCTTCTCATCTTCCAAAAATATAGCAGCGAAGAATCCTGTGGCACCTTATAGACTAACAGATGTTTTTGCAGCATGAGCTTTCGTGGGTGAATACCCACTTCTTCGGATGCATATTCACCCACGAAAGCTCATGCTGCAAAAACATCTGTTAGTCTATAAGGTGCCACAGGATTCTTTGCTGCTTCTACAGAACCAGACTAACACGGCTACCCCTCTGATACTTGACTCCAAAAATATAGTTATACTCAAAGAGAACAGTTTTATACTTAGCAGTAGTGACTTATGTGAGCAGGAAAGCAGTCTGATATATTGGTGATGAATGTGCAATAGGCAGAGAGGAATACAGTATTATTTTCAATTTACAGTAATAAAGATAACTGCAAACATTTTCCTGTCTTTTAATAAATACAATTTGTTTGACTCTCTCCATGATCAAGGACATGGAATCAAACTCAGGCAGTAACTTTTTTACATATCCATATTTCAACTCCAAAATTATTTGGTTTGTTAAACAGTTTGCATTGTTTGAAAGAAAAGTTTTATTTCATAATAATTAATTAAATAATAATAGTAATAATAATCTGTATTGCTGGAAACAAATGCATCCAAAATCTGAATTAGTTTTTTTAACATGTGTGCGGGGGAGGATGAAAAGTAAACAGGTTTGTACTAGAGTAATTTAAGCCTCCAGCCCAGTACCCATTTCTTGTACCCAGTAAATGCTATTTCTCTATAAGCATAACTTTGGAGCTCAGACTTGTTCCTAGTTATCTCCGAAGCAACATTATTTTAAAAAGTGTGTGCGTGTGTGTCTATGTATTTTATATATTGGACTTCTGGCTAGAAGTAAGACTGCTGCAGTTGTATAACAGCTGTGCAATACAATCTTGCCTTTTTAATGCGAAGGATTGTTTAGTGCACTACTTCTTGGGAGAGAAATGGCCCAAATTCTGCTATCCGCAACACACATGCAATCCTACTGAAATCTATGTCAACTTGTCAGTCAATGGGAGGAAGTCAATGATATTAATGGGGTTGCCTAGAGTAGAAGCCCACCTTTACTTTCTAAATAGAGCATCACAGGAGTAAAATATTTCCTTGCTTAGTATTATTAATGGAGAGGGATTGTGGAGAGATCTGATTTTTTTTTTCCTATAGAGTTCCAGGAATAAATTGCCACATGACTACAGGGTCTAATTTCATCACCAATACTCTCACACATGCAGAAATACTGGGCCAAATTCTATTCCTTTTTACACTGGTGCGCAGCATCATTCTAGAATCTTGTGTTACTGAAACTCATTGCCTTTTTTTTCTTCAAGAAGATTTAAGCACAAATAGATCAAAGCATTCTGGGGTGAATGATTTGTTTATTCTCTATTATGTGAGTTTTGCAGGAGCTCTCAGGAAGTTATTTAGAACGTGAAAGTAAGTATACATCTGGATGATCTGACAGCTTCTCAAGCTAAAATGAAAGTTCCATAAATATTCAGGTCATGTCACTGGCTTAGTATGAAAGGCTTACGTGATTGATGCTTTTTGAATTATTTTTGACTATAAAACACTATTTAAGGACATTCCCTCTTTCTGTGGGGCTAGATAGATTTATTATAGGGGTTAAGAAATAGCATTCCCAGCATGTACAATCTCGACATTTGTTCTTGGCAGTCAAACACAACACAGTGACATCTTGCTAATTTAGTAAAATGACTCTGCTCATTTAGCAGTGACTTTCTTCAAGAGGGGAAAAGAGCACAACATACAGTAGTCAGGGAGGTAATTAACCATATCTAGATACTTATATGGACCTCATCACTGTAGTATCTAAGCACCTCACAAACATCCATTTATTTAGCCGCAATACCCCTATGATATAGTGAAGTATAGTTCTCCCCATAATACAAATAAGATGCAGATGCTGAGAGACCCTAAGGCCCAGATCCTCACAGGAATTTAGGTGCACAACTCCAGTTGACTTCAACGGGAGATAGGCACCAAAATACTTTTGAGGATCTGCGCCCAAGTGACTTGCTCAAGGTTGCTAAGGAAGTCTGTGTCAGAGCTGGGAATAGAATCCAGGTCTCCTAAATCCCAGTCCAGTCCTTTTAAACAAAAGCCATCTTTCCTCCAATGTGTGCTTATTTAGATTATTTGAGAGAACACAGCTGGGAGGGTTGAGCACATGTGTTGTGGGGTTTTTTGGTCCCCCTCCTTCTTTAAGAAAACCAGCCATCAAGCTCCCATTGTCATCAAAATCTGTCAGACTTCAGTAATCAAAACTTGAATTGAAGGTTCAAAAAAAGATACCAATTTAGTTGGTAATTCTCTGTGATACCAATTTAATGTTCAATTGAGAAAGAAGTTTCAGACATGGGTTAAGTTCAGGCATAATTGTTTTAAAATTGGAATACACATTTCTTAAGCATCAATTTGCCATAGTCTCTTGATTATAAACTGACCCCCTTCCAAGAATTACAACTAACCTGTAATGTGGCAAGTCCATCTTGAAGTTACAAAGCTGCTGTCTCTTTCATCAAATAAGATATGTCTTTAGCTGTGGATTAAGCAGCTCTCGGCTTGTGTGAAAGGACCTATAATACAGGAAGTGAGGAAGTCTAGAACTAGGGCCTGGTCTACACTATGTGTTTAAACCGGTTTAAGGAGCGTAAAACCGATTTAATGCCACACCCGTCCACACTAAGAGGCCCTTTATATCGATATAAAGGGCTCTTTAAACCGGTTTCTGTACTCCTCCCTAACGAGAGGAGTAGCGCTAGTATCGGTATTACCATATCGGATTAGGGTTAGTGTGGCCGCAGATCGACGGTATTGGCCTCCGGGTGGTATCCCACAGTGCACCACTGACCGCTCTGGACAGCAATCTGAACTCGGATGCAGTGGCCAGGTAGACAGGAAAAGCCCCACAAACTTTTGAATATTTCCTGTTTGCCCAGCGTGGAGCTCCGATCAGCACGTGTGGCGAGGCAGTTAAAAATCAAAATAAAGAAAGAGCTCCAGCATGGACCATGCGGATGTGATTGCTGTAAGGGCAGGCAAATCTGTTCTATCAGCGCTCCGTTACAGAAGACGAAATTCAAAATCATTTTTAAAAAATCTTCAGACAGACGCCATAGCAGGGACTCAGCTCACTGCTGCGTGACAAGCGTAATGGAAAGCCAAAGAATCAAATGGACGCTCATGGCCTGGAGGACTCAAGCTATCCCACAGTTCTTGCAGTCTCCGAAAAGTATTGGCATTCTTGGCTGAGCTCCGAATGCTTCTAGGGTCAAACACAGTGTCCGCGGTGGGTCAGGGCATAGCTCGGCAATTTACGCACCCCCCCACCCACCCCCAGAAGTGAAAGGGAAAACAATCCTCTCTTGACTCTTTTACATGTCACCCTATCTTTACTGAATGCTGCAGATAGACGCGATGGTGCAGCACTCAACACCAACATCCTTGCTCCCCCCACGCTATGGATGGCTGACGGTACAAAACGACTGGTATCCGTCCTCATCATCAGCCTATTGGCACATGGGGCAGTGCAAAAGGACTGGTAACCATGCCGACTAGCATCCGTGAGGTCGATCAAGGGTGCCTGCCCCTAATTATTCCTGGTAGATGGTGCAATATGGCTGGTAACCGTCTTCATCATAGCAACAGGGGGCTGAGCTCCATCAGCCCCCACCCTTCATGTGTAAAGAAAAGATTCAGTTGCCCCTGGACTAGCAGTGGGATGCTGGGCTCCTCTCCTACACACTGCTTAATGTCCTGTCTGGACTATCATAGCAGCTGGAGGCTGCCTTCCACTCATTTCTCACTAACAAGTCACTGTGTCATCACACAAGTGGGGGGACAATGCTATGGTAGCCCAGGAAGGCTGGGGGAAGAACAGAATGAACAGGTGGGGTTGTTGCAGGAGCACCCCCTGTGAATAGCATACAGCTCATAATTTCTGCAGGATCTGACACAGAGTAGCTGTGCTCTCTGGTTATGATATTCAGTGGTTCTCTAGTACACTTGCCCATATTCTAGGCAGGACTGATTCTATTTTTAGATACCAAAAAGGAGGGATTAACTCAGGGAGTCATTCCCAATTTTGGCTTTTGCGCCCCTGGCTAAGAGCAGCCAGGGGCACTTATGACAGCAGCAAATGGTGCAGTGCAAAAGGACTGGTAGCCACGATCATCTTATTACCAATTTATGGTATGGTAGATGGTGCAATATGGCTGGTAACCATCTCTGCTGTCATGCAAAAGCAAAAGCATGCTGCTGTGTAGCGCTGCTGAATCGCCTCTGTGAGCGGCATCTAGTACACATACGGTGACAGTCACAAAAGGCAAAACAGGCTCCATGATTGCCATGCTATGGCATCTGCCAGGGCAATCCAGGGAAAAAAGGCACGAAATGCTTGTCTGACGTTGCTTTCCCAGCGGAAGGAGTGACTGACGACATTTACCCAGAACCACCCGCGACAATGATTTTTGCCACATCAGGCACTGGGATCTCAACCCGGAAATTCCAAGGGGTGGGGGAGGCTGCGGGAACTATGGGATAGCTACGGAATAGCTACCCACAGTTCAATGCTCCAAAAATCGACGCTAGCCTCGGACCGTGGACGCACACCACCGATTTAATGTGTTTAGTGTGGCCGCGCACACTCGATTTTATACAATCTGTTTTGCTAAACCAGTTTATGTAAATTCAGAATAATCCCGTAGTGTAGACGTACCTTAGAAGGGGAATTACCACTCAGGAACTACAGACTAGGTATCTTCTACCTTTGTAGCAAACGTTTTCCAGTCAGTGTTTATTATTCAGATTTCTTCTTCCGTTCTTCATAACATTACAGCAGAGAAGGGGTGCATGAAGGGAACCCTCCTCCCTCCTGAGTCGAGGTGGGACTCAGCTGTCCCTGCAGTATATGATGGCTGACAGCTATTGTGATCACACACAACATTAAACTGACAGGCTCTATCAAAGACAATCAGAATCTAAGAACTTCATCAGACAGATGACAACATTTGCAATGTCAGCATAATGCAGCCCAAAGCAGACGACTGAAATAATTACAGTATTGTTGCTTATCTTGCAGTCTGCTTTTTTTTTTAAACCCTCTTTCGTTAAGACAATTACATTTTATCTTTTAGGTGCATACGATTCTTTTAAACTATTCACCTACTGGATCTTGAATTGTTCCGTAGACATCAGTTTAATAATAATCCGCACTTTTAGGTTTAATACGCAGCTCAGCTTCTTGAGTTAACTGTCCCATCCATTGCACAAGCTGTGCTTTAGTGTGTCCGAGACATTCTATCATTTTGCCATTGCAGATAATTTGTCAGTTCTGTCTCTTTTGTGAAAGATATCAATTGTCATACAATCCATTCCTGCGGGGGCTCTGGTTCTTCTCGCTACTCCTTGTCAAACTGTATCAACAACAGAGATCTCAGTTTAGCAGACAGTCAGTGGGGAAAGACTGTCAACAGTTCCATCATGATATAAGTCATCCCCAGACACTAACTCTTATTTAAATATAGAGATAAGCAAGCCCAGAGGATTTGGGCTCAGTTTCTCCGGTGCTACACTCAGTTCGGTGAATCTGAACCTGACCTTGTGTCCACTTGATGCAAGAGCCCTGGGAATGGGGTCCTGGGTACAGCTTCCTAACTATGAAGCTGTGTCCCTGGATCGTTTGTGCTGATGAAGAGCCCAGCAGAGGGACCAATGGAAGGCAGCTTGTACTTCCCAATCTTAGTGCTTTCAGGGGCCAGTTTGGTCCTAGGCATAAATTATCGTAACCTTGAGTTCTGCTTTAAATTGGGTTAAGGATGCCATATCCCCAAAGGTCCTTGCAGTAGCTGAGGTATAAGAATGCCCTGCTCACAGCAACTCCTACCATAGCCCACCTGGCATACAGAGCCAGCCTTCATGATGGGCCCATGGCACCGTGATCGGGGGGAGCACTGTGGTCAAGACATTGCAGAAGGACCATGCCCACCTGGGAGGTGGGAGATGGGACAAAGGGGGCTGCAGGGCAGAAGCCAGGGGCTCACATGCATTCCCTCTTCACCCTCTCAGCAGCACGACACCTGCAGCGCCACTGCTGCTCCACTTGCTGCTACTCCGCCTGCTGAGCAGCCACCCGCTGCTTGGGGAGCAGCAGAAAAATGGCACCAAAGAATGTTTGCCCGGGATGCTGTTTTCCCTAAAGGCGGCCCTGCTGGTACAGTCATCAATTCCTGTTAAGGCAGCCTCCTGAACTGGGAACATTCCCTACAGGACCCTTCTGGCTGATTTGTAGTTCCAAAATTTCAGTTCTGTTTCTCCTCAGACATGCCCCTCGTGGCAAATCATGAACTGTAGTTTATAGAGCTTGGTGAGAAACCCCCAAAGTGCACAAGTCCTGAAAGTTCTGAAAGCTTCTTGTTCCATGTGTTGTTGAAATAGGCTGATTTTACTTGTTTATTTTGATGCTGAATGCTTTCATTTTTGAAAGCTTTTAGTTTTGAAAAAAAAAATGCGACTAAGTTCACAATGCAAAGGCAAACAAAAACCACTAGCCAACAGAGCTAACATTCTGTTTACAGTTTTCATCATGAATAGTGGGAAAACAGAATATGTTGAAAAGTCTTATTCATTGTGAAAATTTCCATAAAAAGCTATTTTTACAATAAAAAAGTATTCTACTGCAAGAATTTTTTGATGGCTCTAAAAGCAGGTGCTGTGGACTGTCATGCGTTTCTAGTAAAAATAATGCTTCTAGGGAACCCTATTCAAGCAAACACCACAGGCTTGGGGACACCCCAAACCTAACCCATGCCCAAATATTCAGCTACACCTTTGAAGAGTAGCATGTGTAGACTAGAAAGTGTCGTTGGAGTGATGACAAAAAGTTTGCTCATAAGGTCATACAAAAATGTTGAAGACATCTTGCTGGAATGGGCATTACCTTGTGTTATTTACAATATGCTAATTTTAAAAACAAGTTATTACATCCTGGACACATTTCATGGAATCATAGAATATCAGGATTGGAAGGGACCTCAGGAGGTCATCTAGTCCAACCCCCTGCTCAAAGCAGAACCAATCCCCAGCTAAATCATCTCAGCCAGGGCTTTGTCAAGCCAGGCCTTAAAAACCTCTAAGGAAGGAGATTCCACCACCTCCCTAGGTAACCCATTCCAGTGTTTCACCACCCTCCTAATGAAAAAGTTTTTCCTAATATCCAACCTAAACCTCCCCCACTGAAACTTGAGACCATTACTCCTTGTTCTGTCATCTGATAGCACTGAGAACAGTCTATATCCATCCTCTTTGGAACCCCCTTTCAGGTAGTTGAAAGCAGCTATCAAATCCTCCCTCATTCTTCTTTTCTGCAGACTAAATAATCCCAGTACCTTTATCAATCTTTTAAAAAATATATACAATTAAATAAGCAGGTTCCCTCAATTATTCCCAAAATACAGCATGCTAATAGCAGCAAAAATTTAAATTAAACCTGTCTATTTTTCATTTTCTCTGTTATGTTGTCCACATAGTTACTAGAAATCTTCGTTGCTGCTAAGCAATTTGAGTAATTTTTTTTGTCATCAGCAAGCTTATCTTCCTTGCTATTCACTCTACATCCTAGAGGCTCTCAGAATTGCAGGTTGAAAACATCTCCAGCGACCATTTTTACTTTTCACTTCCTTAATGAAAAAACTTTTAAACAAAAATAGGATATTGATTTCATTTTGAGGCACTATTTATTCTTTAGGTTTATAGCAAATGAGAAATTATCCCACTATAATTATTCCCATCTCTTCTCTATAAATGTTTTAAGTACAGTTAATGGAATCAAATCTTAAGAATTTTAGAAAACACTGATGCAATTTAATCATAGTGTATGTCAATATTGGTCATTAATAAATAAGCCTTTATTATTACAAGTGACAACTTGTAGGACAAACATTGATATTTGTCTGTAAGTGTTTGAAAATATCTAAGAATTAAGAATATAGCCATTTCATTTTTTATAGAGGTTTTATCTATATGATTGACTTAACATTTTGTAATTTATCCCCCCCTCCTTTTTAAGGAGAAAATATACAAGAGTTTCTTAAATACTGTTATGCTTAAATTAGTCTTACAGTGATAGCTATTTTATTAACTCTCTATCTGATCATGAGTAATCCAGTAACTATTAGGAGTCTTATAACATGCTTGCTAGTTGAACAATCACAGCAATAGATTATGCAGGAAAATGAAAAACTGACACTGTTCTCCCTTAAAGGCCTATACTTTTTTTAAAAAGTACATAATTTCTAAAGTTTGCTGTTTTTTTACTTCTATCACCTGTACTTTGCTGCCTTTGTCATGGCAGCATACAAGACCTTTTACTTCTTGTTTTGCCTTTAAAGAGAAAAATGTGCAGGCAAAATTGAGTGCTTAGATATCAAAGAAATTTAAATCACTGCTCTAATTGCACATGCCTGCAACGTCATGCCAAATAGGATGCTCAGTTAAGATCTGACTGAAGTGTTGCCCCCGCACGACTTATCCCAAATGGTGGGTCCCAACACACGAGTGGGTTACGGGAAGGTTCTAGATGGATCTCCACATTCAGGGCTGGATTAACCCATCACTAGGTACTGATGTAGGCAAACAAAGGAGTGGGAAGGAGTCTTGGAGACCAAGCCCACCCTACACTCACCCTGCAGCAATAGCTCCTTTCCTGTGAGGCTAGGTCCAGCTCCCCTCTCTGGCCAACCCTAAGCAGCACTGTGATCCCATGCACCAGGCTGCAACACCTGGAGCAGGGAGCCAGCCCCAACCCCTCTCCCCCCAGGACAGGAGTCACGACTGCGGGATAACGTGGAGCAGACTCGCTCTCCAACTCTCCCTTTGGGCACTCTGCACCTGGCCAGAATTAGGGTTGTGGTGCTGGGTATGAATATAAAATGGTGGGTTGCAAAAGAGGACAAAATGCAGTTAGTGGGATGCCTTAGTACGGAGTTTGGGAACCACTGCCATAACACACAAAATACAAATTGCTTATATTTTACCTATGTGTCAATGCAGCTTTCAACTAAATAGATACATTAAGGATACAGAACTATCATAATACAGCTCACGATCCCCAAATCCCTTTGCCTCCCTGTTTCATAGCGCATAGTTACCCAAGGCACATAACTGAGTACATGGTGTGACAGACCCAGACCAGTGGGGTACAGGAGTCTGGTAGAGGGCAAATAGACTGGTCACTGGATGAGTAGTTTTCTGTTCCCTGAGTGACCAGAGCAGGGGCTGCACTAGAGTAATCAGGAACCTGCTAGAACCAATTAAGGCAGACAGGCTGATTACAGCACCTGCAGCCAATCAAGGCAGGCTAATCAGGGCACCTGGTTTAAAAAGAAGTTCACTCCACTCAGGCAAGGAGGAGCCAGAGGAGAGGAAGTGCATGTGAGGAGCTGGGAGTGAGAGGGTGTGCTGCTGGAGGACTAAGGAGTACAACCGTTATCAGACACCAGGAAGAAGGTCCTGTGGTGAGGATAAAGAAGGTGTTTGGAGGAGGCCATGGGGAAGTAGCCCAGGGAGTTGTAGCTGTCATGCAGCTGTTACAGGAGGCACTATAGACAGCTGCAATCCACAGGGCCCCGGGCTGGAACCCGGAGTAGAGGGCGGGCCCGGGTTCCCCCCAAACCTCCCAACTCCTGATCAGACACAGGAGGAGTTGACCCAGACTGTGGGGAAGATCACTGAGGTGAGCAAATCTGCCAATAAGCACAGGACCCACCAAGGTAGAGGAGGAACTTTGTCACAATGGGTAAACATACAGAATCCTAGAAATGTAGGTCTGGATGGGCTCTCATGAAGTCATCTTGTCCAGTCTCCTATACTCAGGCAGGACAAGTATACCTAGACCATCCCTGATAGATGTTTAACCCATTCATAAAAACCTCCAGTAATGGGAATTCCACAACCTCCCTTGGTAATCTATTCCAGCACTTAACTATCATTATAGTTCAGAAGTTTTTCCTCATATCTAACCTAAATCTCCCTTCCTGCAGATTCCCTCAGTGATTACTACTTTTCCTACTTTCAGTGGACGTGGAGAACAACTGATATGAATCCTCTTTATAAGTAGGAATAGGCAAGAAGAAAAATCTTGGACTGAAATGCTTATGAACTGAGGGAAAATTTGGAGCCTGCAATCCCTGCAAGCTGCATGGGCGCTTTTTCAAGACATCATAATAAAGGCCCAACTTAAATGTATACCCCAAATTAAAAAACACAGTTAAAGAACTAAAAAAGAGCCACCGTGGCTTAACAAGCATGTAAAAGAAGCAGTGAGAGATAAAAAGGCATCTTCTAAAAAGTGGAAGTCAAATCCTAGTGAGGTAAATAGAAAGGAGCATAAACACTGCCAAATTAAGTGTAAAAAAACCCTCAAAAGGTAATAAAATGTTTTTTAAGTACATCAGAAACAGGAAGCCTGCTAAACAACCAGTGGGGCCCCTCGATGATCGAGATACAAAAGGAGCGCTTAAAGACGATAAAGCCATTGCAGGGAAACTAAATGGATTCTTTGCTTCAGCCTCCACGGCTGAGGATGTTAGGGAGATTCCCAAACCTGAGCTGGCTTTTGTAGGTGACAAATCTGAGGAACTGTCACAGAATGAGGTGTCACTAGAGGAGGTTTTGGAATTAATTGATAAACTTAACATTAACAAGTCATCGGGACCGGATGGCATTCACCCAAGCGTTCTGAAAGAACTCAAATGTGAAGTTGCGGAACTATTAACGAGGATTTGTAACCTGTCCATTAAATTGGCCTCTGTACCCAGTGACTGGAAGATAGCTAATGTAACGCCAATATTTAAAAAGGGCTCTAGAGGTGATCCCGGCAATTACAGACTGGTAAGTCTAACGTCGGTACCGGACAAATTAATCGAAACAATAGTAAAGAATAAAATTGTCAGACACACAGAAGAACATAAATTGTTGGGCAAAAGTCAACATGGCTTCTGTAAAGGGAAATCTTGTCTTACTAATCTATTAGAGTTCCTTGAAGGGGGTCAACACACATGTGGACAAGGGGGATCCAGTGGACATAGTGTACTTAGATTTCCAGAAAGCCTTTGACAAGGTCCCTCACCAAAGGCTCTTATGTAAATTAAATTGTCATGGGATAAGAGGGAAGATCCTTTCCAGGATTGAGGACTGGTTAAAAGACAGGGAACAAAGGGTAGGAATTAATGGTAAATTCTCAGAATGGAGAGGGGTAACTAGTGGTGTTCCCCAAGGGTCAGTCCTAGGACCAATCCTATTCAACTTACTCATAAATGATCTGGAGAAAGAGGAAAAAAGTGAGGTGGCAAAGTTTGCAGATGATACTAAACTGCTCAAGATAGTTAAGACCAAAGCAGACTGTGAAGAACTTCAAAAAGATCTCACAAAACTAAGTGATTGGGCAACAAAATGGGAAATGAAATATAATGTGGATAAATGTAAAGTAATGCACATTGGAAAAAATAACCCCAACTATACATACAATCTGATGGGGGCTGATTTAGCTACAACAAATCAGGAAAAAGATCTTGGAGTCATCGTGGATAGTTCTCTGAAGATGTCCACGCAGTGTGCAGAGGAGGTCAAAAAAGCAAACAGGATGTTAGGAATCATTAAAAAGGGAATATAGAATAAGAAGGAGAATATATTATTGAACTTATATAAAGCCATGGTACACCCACATCTTGAATACTACATACAGATGTGGTCTCCTCATATCAAAAAAGATATACTGGCACTAGAAAAGGTTCAGAGAAGGGCAACTAAAATGATTAGGGGTTTGAAACAGGTCCCATATGAGGAGAGACAAGGCCAGCTCTAGCTTTTTTGTCACGCCAAGCAAAAAAAAACCAAAAACCAAAACAAAAAAAACCCTCCTACTGCCTACTGGACTGCCTAAGGGAAATAAATAAACAAACAAATAAAAGGCAGCCGCAGGGAGCGTGTAGAGGGCGGTCAAGGCGGCTCGCAGGGGGGTGAAGGGCAGCGCGGCAGCCCGCTCGCAGCCAGGCGAGAGGAGCTCCCTCCTCCGGCCTTGGGGTGCTTCTCTTGGTCGGGCAGGCGGAGCCCCCAGGGGCTGCAGGAGGTGCTGGCTCAGCCACTCTTTTAAAGGCGGCTCAGCCGGGCCGGGCTCAGAGCGGCGTGGGAGGTGGAGGCTGGTGCAGGCGGTGGGGAGTGGCACGTCCCGGGAAGCCCAGCAGCACGGTGAGCAGCGGGGATCGTTATTTCCTGCCCCCCGGCAGGGCGGCCAGAATGTGCTGCCCCAAGTTTGACCAGAATGCCGCCCCAGGCACATGCTTTCTCATCTGGTGTCTGGAGCCAGCCCTGAGGAGAGATTAAAGAGGCCAGGACTTTTCAGCTTTGAAAAGAGGAGATTAAGGGGGGATATGATAGAGGTATATAAAATTATGAGTGATATGGAGAAAGTAGATAAGGAAAAGTTATTTACTTATTCCCATAATACAAGAACTAGGGTTCACCAAATGAAATGAATAGGCAGCAGGTTTAAAACAAATAAAAGGAGTTCTTCACACATCGCACAGTTAACTTGTGGAACTCCTTACCTAAGGAGGTTGTGAAGGCTAGGACTATAACAGCGTTTAAAAGAGAACTGGATAAATTCATGGAAGTTAAGTCCATTAATGGCTATTAGCCAGGATGGGGTAAGGAATGGTGTCCCTAGACTCTGTCTGTCAGAGGGTGTAGATGAATGGCAGGAGAGAGATCACTTGATCATTACCTGTTAGGTTCACTCCCTCGGGGGCACCTGGCATTGGCCACTGTCAGTAGACAGGATACTGGGCTGGATGGACCTTTGGTCTGACCCAGTACGTCCGTTCTTATGAGCAAGATCTCAAGTTTGCTGTTTGGATCAGGTCTCTAATAACAGAGAGTGCTGAAAAATCCTGTGTTCAAAGCCTTTTTTGTATACATTTCTTTGCTCTTTCCCCAAGGATTGTTCAAGAATTAACTCAATACACAAAGTAACACACCAAGATAAAGCAATGTCTGTTCATAAGAAAAACTCATAGTAGGTATTCAGAGAGGAAGTGGGCAAAATTAAAGTGGTATATCAGTAAGTGGTTTCTAGGAATTAACTTTATATAACACACAGTGAAGGGCTGTAGCTGTACCAGTGTACTGCACTAACATTAGACACACAGCACAGAGGAAGGTGAGGGATTGAGGGTCAATGAACACCAAATTTCCTTGGTGTAGGTGACTAGATTTTCTACTTTTCAGCAAGCCAACCTATTTTGACACTTATGTCTTTCTCCTCCTAGTAAGGAAGGAGGAAGTAAGGCATTTCTCTAACCCTGATGAAAGCAGGGGAAATTTACTATTATAGATCCACCCAGGAGGCTTGTATACATGCAGAGGAGACATTTAAGATGCTTCCCTACATTTAAGATGCTTCCCTATGCTTTTGCCACAGAAGTATATGCAAGATAGCATAAATTCCTTTAATTTTACTACTGAGGCCAGCAAAAGTGAATAGTATTATCATTGTGGATTTAAACTGAAGTAAATTTATTTCAAAGCATGGTGCCTGAGTCAAGTGTGTTGCTCCTGGTACAGACACATTACTGCACTCTGCCAGCGTTTATTTGAAAGATCATATATTAAAATAAATGTACTATGTGCATCTATTGAAATATGAAATTCAGATGAGTGGAACTCAGTGAATGCCTCATTACATATACAGGTGGTAGGTATATGTATACTGCACTTTTGTATGTAATGAAGCATTCAAAATGCACAAAGGCAGATTTTTAAGTTTTTGATTTCTGAAATAAGCATTATGGTTCTTCAGTGTGTGGAGCTCCAGATAAATCATGCCTGCCTCTGTATTTAAGTTGCTGAAATAATCTCATGGAAAGTCATGTACTCTATGTAAGGCTACAAGTTGGTCGCCAAGGTCATGGAATCCGTTATTTTATGTGACCTCCATGACTTTAGCCCCAGGCAGCAGGGCTCTGTGATTTATTGTTAATTGCCCATGTCCAGTCTGTGACTTTTACTAAAAATACCTGTAACAAAATCTTAGCGTTAAATATATGTAATCACAATATGCAATTTTAGCTATATTACTTGGAAATTCAATTTCTTCCAGCTTCAAAATAAATAAATAAATAAATAAAATAACTGTTTCACATGGAGGACTACGGCCATGGCAAAACTGAGAATTAAAAGTGAATTCTGTCTTGGAGTTCTCCCACAAGCACTTAAAAGCATCTTAATTTTTTAAAATGCATTTTAATAAAAAAAAATCCATTTGGGCATTTTTTGACTTGACCCCATGGAAAACAAGCTGTGAGGTTTTTGTTTGTTTGTTTAGCATTTGGCTGAGAAGTTTAAAAAAGTTTCAGCCTAAAGAGGTGGGTTTTTTGAGAATGTTAAATACCTGATATTAGAAGCATCCCTTAAAGTCTAACTATAGCATCATTTCTCATTACGCAATATCACTTCGCTTTCTACTAGCCAAGCCCACCGATGGGGGTGTGTGGACAATTGCTCAAGGGCCCGGTCGATTTAAAAGGGCCTGGGGTCCCCCTGGTCGCTACCACTGCAAGTCCTGGGCCCTTCTAAATCACCCAGGCAGCGGGCAGGTTTCAGGGTGGTGCCGGCAGCAGCGAAGACAGAAGTAGAATCGTTACTGGATAGAGCAGGCATCAGGGAGCTGGGAAATCTGCATTCCATTCCCAGCACTGACACTAACTCCCCATTCTGCCTTAAGCAAGCCAGCTAACGGCTCGCATACAATGAGGACAATACTCAACTATGTGAAGCACATTAGATCAGTGCAGAGTATTCTATTGCGAGTATTCTATTGGTAAGTCACTGCCAATTTACAGTAAAAACCAACATTCAACAAGCCCTAAAAACCACACCTTTTAAAGATGGTAGTGTGAGGATTTAAATTTTCTTGCATCAACAGCAGCGAGAGGAGATTGGTGAAATAACTGAGCCTTCTGTTCTACTTGCAGCTACCTCTCTACCTTGCCCATACCTCAGTGCGTTTTCTCAGCCTTTTATCCCCCTTCCAGCAAAGTACAAATGAGTAGAGCCAGTGCTGCAGATAAACATGCTTCCCAGCCCCTGCAGGAGACATACTGCTTCAGGTGCTCTGTGGAAGCAGAGTTCTCCAACCCACACCCAGTTCCCCTCAGGTTTGCGGAGCTTTAACAGAGCTCTACGATGTGCTGGTGTTTTGGTGTTTTTCAGGTATTTTTAAGCTGAGCGGTTGGTATCTGTAAGCGGGTGGTACTCACCCCTGCCACGCCTCCTGCTGGTCGGTCCCGGAATGTCCCTCGGTCCGGCCCTGGAGCGCCCCCGGCAGGCCGGTGACCCGCCTGTTCTCTGGCCCCGGCGTCCCTCCCTGGACCCGGTGCCCGCTATCTATAATTGGGTCTCCCCCTCCCAGGGGAACCCCGCGCTACTATCCCCGCCTTGCCTCAGTAGTGGCTACTGACAGTCATGGTCTAGCCCCACCCCTGGGGCAGACTGCAGTATCAGCCCACTCATCACAGGCAAAGGGGGTTTGGACCTGCTGCTTCGTCCTACCCCTGGGCTGCCCTCTGCAACCCACAGTACCTATAGGCCCTTTGCTAGGCCGCAGCCTGGGGCTTTCCAGGCTGGAGCTTCCCCAGCTCCTCGGCCTGTTCCCAGCCCTGCTTCACCCTAGGTGCCTTCTCAGCTCCCTAAGCAGCTAGGCCCATCTCTCTCTAGAGCAGAGAGAGACTCTGTGTGCTCTGGCTTCCCTGCCTCTCATAATCCCCAGGGCTTCAGTTTGGGGCGTGGCCCCAGCTGCAGCCACTTTCCCCACCAGCCCAGCCTCCAGCCACAGCTCTCAGGCCCTGCCAGGCTGCTTTCTAACCCCTTAAAACCCCGGAGCAGGGTCCACCCTGCTACACACCCTCCCCCTCAAGAACCCCTCCACCGGGGGGGGGCAGGGTGCTCTACCGGCCCAGGCTCCTTCGTAGCTGGACCCGCAGGGAGTCTCTTTCTCTCCGCAGGCCCTCCCGGCACATCCCCCCTTTTTCCCCAGGGCCCTTGCCCCTTGATAGGGGACGTAGTATGGGGGAGGAAGCATGCCCGCTGCCCCTCCCCTGCCTCAGCCCCTGTTTTGTGGGCTTTGGCTCGGGGTCTGGGAGCCTTATGAGGGCACAGTCTCTTTATGTGTCCCCGCTCCCCACACGCCCAACAAGTTCGGAGGCCCCCTGTTAACGTCACAGGGGGCACTCGAGTCTGGTAGGGACACTCCCTCCTTAAAACCCCCACCCCTGGGGATCATAGGGCCTTCTGGCCTGTGCGGCCCGGAGGTGTCCTGCCAGCCGTGCCTGCTTCTCTTCACTGTCCTTCAGTTTGAAGGCCAGGGCTTCCTTCTCCTGGTGGGCTTCCTGGAGCTCTGCTTGAGCTGTCCGCTGAGCCCGCTCCGCGGCCTCTAGCCGCGCCTGCAGGTCCTGGTCCTCCAGGCAGTCTTCCTGACCCTTCACGCTCAGGGTCTGGGTTCCCACCGTCACCTTGTCCACACCCACCTGGGTCCCGGCCTCCTGCTGGGCCCAGTCCATTTGGGTCTCTTTGTCAATGACCTCGCTGGCGATGGTCTGGGTCTGACCCTCTCGCAGGGTCCCCACCGTCCCAGCTGCGGTCTTCACCACCTCCCCTGGGTGGTCCACTGGCCGGTCAGCCACTCTCTCGGCTGCCGCCAACTGTGTTACCCTCGCCACTAGGGGGCAGTCCTTCTTCAGGTGGCCCTGCTCCCGGCAATGCCAACAGGCTCCCCGCCTCGGTGTTGCCCGGGCCCCCTGCTTCTTCCCACTGTCCCTCCCTGGGCCAACGCCTCCTGGGTTGCCCCGGGTCGTGCTCCTCTGGGCCAGGCAGTCCCTCCAAAAGTGGCCCCGCCTCTCACAGGCCCAACACACCCGCAGCCGCCTGGGTTCCCTCTCCCAGCGTGCTGTCTGAGGGACTGGGTTTCGTCCCAATCTGGGGTGAGGCACCCTGCCCCCAGCCCCATAGGGACAGTCTCTTTTTAGGTGCCCACTCCTGGCGCAGACAAAACAAGTCCGTCTTTCTGCCCTAGGCCTTCGGGCCCTAGGGCCGGGCTCCGCCCGTGGTCCTCGGCGGTCCCTCCTGAAAACCTGCCGCAGGAGGTTCTGCATGGCCCGCTGTTCCTCCACCAGCTGGGCCAACTGTCCTTGGAGGGCCCATCGCGCCTCCTGTAGTCCCTGTGGGTCTCCAGCCGCCTTCCACTGGGGCGCTGCCTCAAAACCCCACCCTGGGACGACACCCGGGGCGTCTGCGAAGAAGACCCCGGTGTAACAGGGATCCATTTCTCCCTGTCCTGGCCCTTTGTATCAGGGGCCGTTCTTAGTCCCTGGTCAGGTGCCACTGTAAGCGGGTGGTACTCACCCCTGCCACGCCTCCTGCTGGTCGGTCCCGGAATGTCCCTCGGTCCGGCCCTGGAGCGCCCCCGGCAGGCCGGTGACCCGCCTGTTCTCTGGCCCCGGCGTCCCTCCCTGGACCCGGTGCCCGCTATCTATAATTGGGTCTCCCCCTCCCAGGGGAACCCCGCGCTACTATCCCCGCCTTGCCTCAGTAGTGGCTACTGACAGTCATGGTCTAGCCCCACCCCTGGGGCAGACTGCAGTATCAGCCCACTCATCACAGGCAAAGGGGGTTTGGACCTGCTGCTTCGTCCTACCCCTGGGCTGCCCTCTGCAACCCACAGTACCTATAGGCCCTTTGCTAGGCCGCAGCCTGGGGCTTTCCAGGCTGGAGCTTCCCCAGCTCCTCGGCCTGTTCCCAGCCCTGCTTCACCCTAGGTGCCTTCTCAGCTCCCTAAGCAGCTAGGCCCATCTCTCTCTAGAGCAGAGAGAGACTCTGTGTGCTCTGGCTTCCCTGCCTCTCATAATCCCCAGGGCTTCAGTTTGGGGCGTGGCCCCAGCTGCAGCCACTTTCCCCACCAGCCCAGCCTCCAGCCACAGCTCTCAGGCCCTGCCAGGCTGCTTTCTAACCCCTTAAAACCCCGGAGCAGGGTCCACCCTGCTACAGTATCATATTTCAAAATACAGCCCAGTACACCACACACCTGGTACATGGAGTAGATAGTACTTTCTGTACTACTGCACAGAAACTTGGAGACCCAGTGTTACCATCACAGAGCTATATTAGTATTAGTTTCAGAGTAGCAGCCATGTTAATCTGTATCCGCAAAAAGAACAGGAGTACTTGTGGCACTTTAGAGACTAACAAATTTCCTACTGTATTTTCCACTACGTGAATCCGATGAAGTGGGGCTGTAGCCCACGAAATCTTATGCTCAAATAAATTTGTTAGTCTCTAAGGTGTCGCAAGTACTCCTATTAGTATTAGTGGAAGTAACTTTTCTTTCACAGCTCCTAGCAAAGGTTTGTGAATATTAGCATTTGTGTCATGGTCAGGAGAGCTGAGGACTTTTTAGCAGGAGAGAGGAGAAAATCTACAATAGTGCCATAAGTCTTGCTTTCTTTTCTGTAAATACCACTTAGAATCATAGATTATTAGGGTTGGAAGGGACCTCAAGAGATCATCTAGTCCAATCCCCTGCTCAAAGCAGGACCAATCCCCAAATCCCTAAATGGCCCCCTCAAGGATTGAACTCACAGCCCTGGGTTTAGCAGGCCAATGCTCAAACCACTGAACTATCCCTCCCTGTTTCCAGCCCCTTTCTGGGCAACAGTTTATGTTGTCTCCTACCTCATCAGCCCCAGGAGCTCTGCAAACCTGTCTCATGCAGAGCACGGCAAAGGAGAAGAGTAGAGGGTGTGAGTAGAAATAAAGTCTTGTGATTGTCAGGAAGGTACTGCTGGGAGACTAAGGAGTCCTTGACTCTAGGCAGAGAGAGAATGGCCTTCAAAGCTATCTGAACAAATCCCTGTTGCTGTTGAGGAAACCCCATTGACCACTGTTCATGTTCCTTGATTCTCCACTAATAGCTAGTGAGAAGGGGAGCTTGGTATGGAGCTGGGAGACCATCAAGATTTACTTCATCTCTGCTCCTGATTAAGTTCACAAATGAGTATCAATTACTTGCTTTGCCAGGAAGTAAAAATATCTCCTCATCTAATGTTTTAGATGTGATTTCAATTAAGACAAACTTTTCAGGAACTACTTAATCCACCTCCCTTGATATAAGAGCACTGGAGAATACATTATAGAAAAGAATCCCTTATTGGTAGTGGAATTAGATGACCTAATGGTTTTTTCCACCCTAACTTGGATTTTTTGATGACTGGCATAAATAACTATAACACAGTTCTACCGTGCCTGCAAATGTAACTGTTGTACAACAATGATATATTTAATTTTTCTGTATGGATGCCAGTTGAGAAGATGAAACAGAATTTTAATAGAAACCCTATCTATTTATAATGCAGGTTCTTATGCCTCCTGGAAAAGGAAACTTCTAATAGGCAAAGCTGGCCAAAATTATCCTGGTTTGTGCTGCAGCTTTGAAGATTTCACCTTAAAAAATTATCAGACTTGTATCAATCAGTGTTCAGTGAACATCAAAAAGGTCAGAGGCTCTGTTTGGTTGGATGCTAGTGCACAAGCCTCTGATCAAAGACAGTTCCTCACAAGACTCTTAGTACTTCCTTGGTTCAGATCATTAGACAGTTGAGATAGCTCTTTTTGTGATGTTGCTAATTTGGTCCAAGAAAAGGAGACACAAATTGGAAGACAGAAAAGAGACTGAGGGTGAAGGAGGGGGAAAAAAATCAAGTTTTGGGCTACAGTTTGGTCAGTTAATCTGTCATCCAAACTGGTTACCCCATCTGTATAGATCATGGTAACCATGCTTACCTTTTAACAAGAAAGAAAAGAGAGAGAGAAATCTATAGACCTAGAAATGAATGCCAATGGTAATAAAACACTAGAATTACCAGTCAAAATGTTTAACCTGCTGAATACATAGTGTATAGTATGTGTGGGCACTCATGTCATACACAATAAAGAATCATTTTACTTTGTCAATATAATTTATAGCATTAACCAAAAGGAAGAAAATGATACAATGGAGTACATATTTTAAAGCAACTGACAACTGATAAATAGCCCCAGCCCATTATGACTCTTCATATCTAGCATTCATTAACTGCAGGGAGTTATTTTTCATTCCAGTTGACTGAATGACACATGCCACATGTGTAATGGACACAAATAATGTGGCTATGTTGCGTCATTCATTTTGCCATTTAAATTAGTAAATGTTACAATAAGGGGCAAGCCTTTTAAAAAAGCTCTCAGAGTCAGCTGGTACTAGGGTGACCACATGTCCCAATTTTATAGGGACAGTCCCGATTTTGGGGTCTTTTTCTTATATAGGTTTCTATTACCCCCCATCCCCTGTCCCGATTTTTCACATTTGCTGTCTGGTCACCCTAGCTGGTATCAGTTCATGTGCAGAGGACGGTTCTGTATTAACTTACACCTCCCTTCAGTTATTACTGTAGCTGATGACAAAAACAGAAATCTGATATCAATATTCTTAATTTCTGGTGGGGGAAGGTGATATCTTAACATATCCAGTGCAGGATAAACTGCCTAGAAATTCAAGAAGGTCCCTCAAAAATATTCAGAACCTGATTCAGGGGGCTGGTGCCTTGCACCTGCAGGTTCACTGTGGTTATTTATACTGTGCCCAGAAACATGCTAGGTGATTTACCTGCTCCAACAGGTTTACTATTTAAGGACTTGATTGAGGCTTGGACTATACATCGAGCCAGGGGACTAAGAATGCTCCTAACAGTCTTGTATTAAACTGACTGCACTTTGGGTCTAAGCATGTATACTGCATAGTCACTTTACTCTATTCTCCACTCCCTGGAGCAGGAGGGCTGGGAAAGGTAAGGAATGCAGCGCCTTGACTCCACCTACTAAAGACAGCCAGCACAACATGAAGGGGTGTCAGTTTATTGCTAGTATTAACCAGGAGCATATCACCTCACCCCAGCCCCAGCACTGGGAGGAAGCAGGGAAAGAACTGTGTCTCAGAAGCTTAAGTCAAGTCACAATGTCTGCTGGGGCTAAACCTGGAGTGGTGCAGGTTACACATCTCCTCTTGCACAGGGTTGCACCTAAAAGGCACAGTCACAAGTTCAAATTCATAGAATATTATGATTAGAAGGGACCTCAAGAGGTCATCTAGTCCAATCCCCTGCTCAAAGCAGGCCCAATCCCCAGATTTTACCCTAGTTCCCCAAATGGCCCCTCAAGGATTGAACTCACAACCCTGGGGTTAGCAGGCCAATGCTCAAACCACTGAGCTATCCCTCCCCCCTCAGACTTGTTTGAGAGCAAAAATTATTTTTCTTTTTGCCTGGCATCCAATAAACTGGTGTTTCTGTATCCCTCTGCTGTTCAGGCAGGTGCTAATCTCTCTGTATCACAAGAAACCTATTATAACAGGCACACCTGTTGCCATTCCCTCATGGGTTTAGAGATTAAACTACACTCTGACTCTTCCTTGTTATTGGCAAGATGATACTGGGAAACTTGAATTGCCACTGCCCCTGTTCAAACTGTTCTGTAGTTAAATAAAATATATCACTTGCCAGGATGGTCAGTCCAGAAGCTTTCATAAGCATTATGTTCAGATTATTTTTTTTTTTTTAAGTTTAACATCACAGGGCTTTTACAAAATATTCATAAATTAAAAACAAGAGAATGTTAAGTTACTATTGTAACATTGTTTGCAGCCCTAAAGATGAAATGTGTCAGCACTTCCATTATAACAACCTCCACTGTGCACAGGTTAATAATGGATGTAAAACTCTGCAGCTGTATGGAACAAGACACAAACTCTCAACCTTGGAGGAAATTTTACTCAATTCATATGGGTCTTTTTCACTCAAAACTTATATTCTGTTCGGAACAAAAGCAGTCTTAAAAAGGTTTTAAGAATTAGAATTTTCAGGCCACTAACCAAAAAGGAAAAATATCACTAAAAATTGAAACTTTCCTACTATGTATTGCTGCTGTTCTTTTATTACCTATAGCCTTGTCTATATAAACTGTATACACCTCTACCCCGATATAACGCTGTTCTCTGGAGCCAAAAAGTCTTACCGTGTTATAGGTGAAACCGCGTTATATCAAACTTGCTTTGATCCACTGGAATGCGCAGCCGATTGCTGCTTTACCGCTTTATATCCAAATTCGTGTTATATCGGGTCATGTTATACCAGGGTAGAGATGTATATTCAAGTGTGACTACACCCCAAAATGGATTTTCCTCCATAAAATGCTTGGAATTTAATTACTGGATTCTGTCTATATTCTGTCTCAACTATTAAACGTGAAGACAATTTTTGTCCATCAAAATAAATCTTACGGGACCTACTGTCTTACTGCATTCTGGTTGTTTTAGGAAAGAGACCAATCGAGTTACAGCTAACCTGAGAACACTTCATGCATAAAAGATGCAACAGTGCCAAGAGGTTGCTCAGTTGGTTTTTTTAACACTATCTAAAGTTTTTCTTGAACTCCAAGCCACTATTCAATAAGATTAACATACGGAATCATCAGCTTCAAGGGCCAAATTCATCCCTATATAACTCCACTGATTTCAGTAAATGCAAACAGGGTTTAATTTGGCCTATTAACTTCTAATATTTCTTATTTGTATGTAGAATGAAGGAGAGTATATTTCTTTACATGTGTTCTTCCAGGGCCAAATTCTTCAGTTTATTTGCATTTAAGAACATTTTGCACATAAAGACCACAGGATCAGGCCCATAGTTATTATGCGTTTACACGTGCAGAGCATTTTGTGCGTAAGTGCAAGATGAAAGGTGATGCAAAGGGAATGCAAGGGAACTTGATGCTGCATTACTGAGCATGCTGCTTCATAACAAACAAGTTGCTATCAGCAACTGTTCAGAAGTAATGAATGATTTTTGGTATCTCAATTTTTCAGAGCCCAGCTTGACAGCATAAAAAAAAGCCTGTTTTTATGACAGAGCTGCACACACACACATTCTGGTTCCTTTAAGGTGTCTCAAATCAGGTACACCAAAATTACTAGTTACTTTTGACAACTTTGGTCCCAATGAATGAAGTGAGTTAGAAGTACACCTTTTCTGTGGATCATGTTCTAAGGCATGCCTACAGGGGTACCTGCTCACACGAGTAATATCCCCAAAGGAGTATAAATAGGATGTCCAAACAAAAATGGTATTGCCGCATTTTGAAATAATCACAAGAAAAAAAAGTTCAGTGTCTATCATCTGGGGGTTAAAGTTACCCATGCCTTGTTTGCACTTATTTTTACATAGACTATTCTGTGGGGGAAATCAGCAAATGCTATGGAACTATTGGAACTAAGTCCGAGTGGCTTCCATCACACTGGTGTATTTAGGTGAAACTCCATTAACCTATGCATTTCAAATGTTGTACCTAGGGTGACCAGACAGCAAATGTGAAAAATTGGGATGCGGGGGGGTAATAGGAGCCTATTAAAGAAAAAGCCCCAAATATCGGGATTGTCCATATAAAATCAGGACATCTGGTCATCCGAGTTGTACCAGGGCAAGAAAATTTGAGCAGATGCAATGTACTAAACAGACTAAATAAATTAAGTTTAAGTTAGGCCTGGCTTATACTAGAAAATTAGGTCAGTTTTGCTGCGCCAATCAGGAGTGTGAAAAATCCACACCCCTAGCCGTGTTCTTAAGCTGACATAAATCCCCGCGTAGACAGCGCTTGGTCGACAGAAGAATTCTTCTGTTGACCTAGCTACTTCCTTCTGGGGCAGGAAGGGCAGTGAGGGGAAGAAGGGGATTACGTACATTGACAGGAGAACCCATTCCGTCAGCATAGGTATTGTCTATACTAAAGTGCTACAGCAGCGCAGCTGTAGAATTTTAAGAGTATACAAGGCCTTGGTTGCTTTTCTTGCTACACTTCTCATCCTGTCAACATGTGAGCTGCACCATCTTAGTCTCTCAGACTCAGTTTGCCAAATTCAATGATGATGCATAAGGGGTTGTAACTGGTAAGTGGGCAAGAATCTAGGGAGAGTCTAAAATGGTGTTATGTACATATAAAAGGAGACCAAACGTTGGTTTAAGTTATATCAACTTAGTCTCCCTCAAGGCTATCTTCTAAATTTAGGCTGTGGTATGACAAACCAGGAAAGGAAATATGGACCAAAAACCTTGCTAGTCCAATTTGCACAATTTTATAGACTAGGAGGAAAAACAAAAAAAGCGATACAAAAAATTATTATAGCTTTCACTTCAGTATTTATTCCTTATCTTCCTCTTCTGATGTAACAACACTAACCTAAGATCCTAAGACGTTATTGCTACTCCAACATACATGGTATATGGAGAATGGATATCAACAGAACTGCAGTGAGCCAGGCTTGCTCAGCTGTTTACATGATCGTCACACACACTGGACAAGTACCCAGCCTTTCCTGCAACCTGCCATGTGACAATGAGCTCATGTAGTGCAAAGGTCTTCTCCAGCTCCTGGAATTTCTCCTCAGCTGGCATAATACTGCTGTCTGAACTACAGTAATGGGCTGCCTAGAACATGTACTGAGGTATACTTTGATAGCTTTATGGCTCAACTCTAAGCATGAGCCACCAGCAAATATAGAGAAGCCAGAGTAGTGTTTTGGACAATCCTAGTTGAATTTAATCTGTTTGTATACTACTATCAGGATCAGCCCCAAGAAGTGAAAAAACCTAAATTGTCAGAGGTTTCAGTGCTTAGGTGGAAGAGAAACAAGGAATTAAGCCAAGGATGATTAACAGTAATGGGAGCTGGCAAACCTTAATCAAATGGACAGTAATTGCTAGCCAGCTGTGCAGAATCTGAACAAGTAATCACAAACAAACTGTTTGGGCAGAGGAATAAATGCAAAATCTTTTAAATACATCAGCTCTCCGAATATGAAATCATATTGACAATCCAATCTCATGGCTGAGACACATCCAGCATCATGAGCAGTTGAGAAGAGAAAGATGAAGAGCTGATTGCTGGATGGAACACCATAAACCATTTGGAAACCTGCCACCTATCATCACCCAGATGAACAACTACTCCTCCTCCTTAAGGGGTATCAAAAAAATTAACACACTACTTCATGCAACAGCAACTACCCAGGAACCTACCAAGTTTTGATAACCTGGAACACCAATGTGTTCACAAAGCACCAGGTGAACAAGCCAGTGAGGCTGTGTCGTGTGTTGCAGCCCCTACCAATGGTCACAAGGTATGAAAATAAGAATGGTTCAATAAAAGGTGAGGAGGTGCATAAATGCAGCTAGGAAAGAAAAAAATCTGTCCAAGGTGGCTCAATACCAAAGCCCTAGTAACTGTTGGGTGGTATTTTATGAAAATTAAATGCCTCTTACAATTCAAGTTCCTAGAGAGCAGGGCTGGCTCCAGACCCCAGCGTGCCAAGCGCGCATTTGGGGTGGCATTTTGTCGGCAGGGCGGCAGCCGGCTCCGGTGGACCTTCCGCAGTCATGCCTGCGGGAGGTCCACCAGAGCCGCGGCTTCGGAGGACTTCCTGCAGGCCTGACTGCGGAGGGTTCGCTGGTCCCGCGGCTCGGATGGACCTCCCACAGACGTGCCTGCGGACGCTCCACCGGAGCCGCGGGACCAGCGGAACCTCCGCAGGCACGTCTGCCAGAGGTCCCCCGGAGCCACGGGACCGGCACCGCCAGAGCGCGCCCCGCGGCGCGCCGCCCTGCTTGGGGTGGCGGAATTCCTAGAGCCGCCCCTGCTAGAGAGGTAGGCAAAGTGATTTTTAGCCGGAGCATACTTATTGGCACATTGGCTGAACTAGATCAGCATTTTTACTAAGGACAGCAATAGTTAGATTCAGATCAGCGAAGGCACATAAGAACTGCTATACTGGATTAGACCAATGGTTCATCTAGCCCCAGATCCGGTCTCCAGCAGTAGACAGTACTAGAACTTCAGGGGGAGTGTACAGAACAGGGCAATTTTGCCCATCTTCCCCTCCTGGCTTCTGCAGTCATAGGTTTAGGATCAGCCCGAGCATGGGGTGTGTTACATCCTTGACCATGTTGACTAATGGACCTATCCACCATGTAGGCTGGCTTCCATGGAGGCTGATGGATCTGTCCTCCATGAATTTATCAGGTCTTTTTTTAACCCATTTATACTTTTAGCCATCACAACATCCCCTGGCAATGAGTTCCATAAGTTAATTGTGCGTAGTGTGAGAAAGTACTTCCTTTTTTTGCATTAAATTTGCTGCCTATTAATTTCATCGGCTGACCTCTCGTTTTGTATTGTAGGAAAGGGTAAATAACACTTCTCTATTTACTCTTTCCCCACCATTCATGATTTTATAGACCTCAGTCATATCCCCCTCACCCCCACTCCAGTCATCTGTTTTGTAAGATGAACAGCCCTAACCTCTTTTAGTTTCTTCTCATATGGGAGCTGTTCCATACCCTTGAGAATTTTTGTTGTCCTTCTCTGAACCTTTTCTACTATATCTTTTTTGTGAGGGGGTAACCAATACAGGACACAGTATTCAAGAGGCGGGTGCACCACAGGTTTACATTGCGACATTATGATATTTTGTTTTACTGTCAATCCCTTTCCAAAATGTTCCTAACATTCTGTTAGCCTTTTTGACAGCTTCTGCACATTGAGCTGTCGACACTAAGATCTCTTTCTTGAGTGGTAAGAGAGAACTTAGAAGCCATCATTATATATGTGTAGTTGAGATTATTTTTTCCCACATGCATTACTTTGTACTTACCCGTGTTGAATTTCATCTGCCATTTTGTTGCCATCATGCAGTTTTGTGAGATCCCCCTGTAATTCTTCGCAGTCAGCTTTGGTTATAAATATTTTGAATAATTTTGTATTGTGTGCAAACTTTACCACTTCACGTTTCACTTTTTTGTCCAGTTCATTAATAAAAATATGTGGAACATCACAGGTCCCAGTACAGATTCTTGGGGGACCCCTCTGTTTACTCCTCTCCATTGTGAAAACTGACCATTTATTCCTACCCTCTGCTCAGTGCCAGAGCTAGGCATAAGCAGACTATACAATTGCTTAGGGCTCTGAGCAGCTCAAGGGGGCACCCTATACACTTTTTTAATATATGTTGGAGGATCAAAAGTATTCCTGCTTAGGGCTTCCAGTGGGCTAAGCACTGCCTCTGCTTCCTATCTTTTATCCAGTTACTGATCCATGAGAGAACCTTCCCTCTTATCCCATGACTACATAGTTTCCTCAAGAGCCTTTGGTGAGGACCTTGTCAAAGGCTTTCTTAAAGTCCACGTATACTACATTGACTGGATCACCCGTTTCCACATGCTTGTTGACATCCTCAAAGCATTCTCGAAAAGATCCAGTCCTGATGATTGTATGAAAAGCTTCTGTGTTTTATTGAATAGGCTACTCAACGTAGGTCAAGTGATTCTGAATAGGATTGAAAAATAAATAGCAAAACCAAAAATCCATTGGCAGAAGCTGAGATCATTGAAGTTTTCATTTAACTTAGGAAACTTTAAGAATGCCTTCTACAGTTAGCACTGCAATGGAAACTAAGAAAAAAAAAAAGACAAGTTCACATTAAGCAAAACTTTTAATTTAACATCCTAGTGGCCAGATGAGAGCAAAAGCAAGAAAGGAATGAATTCATCATCTGCCAAGACATCAGGTTTTTCCAACAAGCATGTGTCACTCTGAATTAGCATACACATTACAAGTCAAATAAGATTCCAGAAACACAACATCACAGAGCACACATTTACCCTACCTGGGAAACCTCATGCCTTTTCTACACTAGTCACCAATTAGTCAACTGATGCAGATTACAACCATAAATATAAATGTGTCTGATTCCAGTACATCAGACATTATCATTTTCAGACCACTACAGCTTCACTGATACCATAATAGCTAATAGAGCTGTTACAAGGTCAATCAGTGTTCACATACTGACCTTTATTTTCCACTAGTATACAATAGTACCATTTTATGTACTTAAAAGCCATTAAAACATTATTGGAAGTGTCCCACATAACTGTAGGTGCTATTATAAAAAGAAAAATTAGGCCTTAATTTACTAGACTTTGTAAATTGCTTTTACATCCTTGGATTGAAGACACTAGAGAAGTAGTGAGTATTATCTTATATACCACTCTCAGTAGTATAGGCTCCTTCTATTCCTTTATGCTAATCCACCTAGATTAATATTAAGATATTAAAGTAAATATATGCTGTGTTAACAATCCAAAACCATCCATTGCCATGCAGGTTAATTAGAACCCATAATTGTTATGTTGCCAAATTGTCTGTCAATCCCTGGCAATAAGCTCTATCCTATAGAATTCTAATCAACTTAATGCCCTGGAAGCATATGCAGTAGATAGGGATGGGTTCACTTGTTTTGTTCATTTCTAGACCACTGGAACATCATTAGTTTGATAACTTCGGTATTGGAGGCACAGTATCATGTTCAATCCATTTGAGAAGCTCTGAAAAGGGAATACATATGTAAATATCATGAGCAGGATTTTTAAAAACAGGTGTCTAAAAAGTCAGGTGTCTAAAAAGTCACCTGAGCTGACTTCATTTGAGACCTGCAGGACATGTAGTGCTTTGGAAAAATTAAACCACTTATTTAAGTGCTTAAATATTGACCTAGGAGTCTATTTTTACACACTCATTTTTTAAAATCTCAAACATTAGGTATCTCAAATCAAAAGCTACATCAAAATAGAGTTAGGGTTGAGTACATTTCAGTAATTTAAGGTAAAAACATCACAGGAATGCTGACAATTACCCCCAAAATAAGCATTACAAACAACAGAAATTTAGAATTAAGATTAAATTTAAAAGAAATGCCAACATGTTAGTGCAGAAAGGCATAATTAAGGCATCCAAACAATCTTAATTCTATCCTATAATAAAACCATCCTGTAACCATACAATTATTAGGGAATATTGGTATTTTACTAGAATAAATTAGATTATACTGATTTTTCAGAGACAGTTTTCTTTATATTATTCTCATGGTGCCATATTTCGTAGAACAGTATGATTTTTTGCTTGGATCTTTCTAATAGTGTTTAAATTACAAGGAGAAAGGTTGTTTGCTTGTTTTTTCTAAACTCAGCTGAGTTTTGTGGGCCCAAAAAGTAAGGGGCTCTGAGAACTTCAAATTGCTCATCAAATTATCCATCCCCAGTGCCCTCCTTTCCCCACAGCCTCTGCATATTATGCTGGAAAGTATTAGTGGGTCTTTCATCTATAAAGAATTACAGATAGGTGTGTGAAGTACTCTTTTTTCAGGCTGAATAGAAGCAGCAATTAAATACCCCAATATCTAGTTTAGGAAACAATAGGAAGCCACTACCCAAGGCAATAGGCTTCAAGGCAAGATTGACCAGAAGTTTATCTATGCAGGCTGAGGAATTTACCTCAAACTGGTTGGACGCACAGGGGCTAAGGGATTGACTCAAAGAAAGGTTGGGCTGGAAGGGACCTCAAGAGGTCATCTAGAGTGCCCCCCCCCCACCCACACGCACACAGAGACAGCATTAAGTATATACATAGACCATTCCTCACAGGTTTCTGTTTAATCTGTTCATCTCCCTTGGAAGCCTATTCCAGAGCTTAACTACCCTTATACTTAGAAAGTTTTTCCTAAAATCCAACCTGAATCACTCTTGCTGCACATTAAACTTATGACTTCTTATCCTATCCCCAGTGCACATGGAGAACAGTTGATCCAAGTCCTCTTTGGAACAGCCCTTAACATATTTGAAGACTTAGGTCCCCCTGACCCTTCTCTAGGTTAAATATGCCCAATTATTTTTGCAGCTGTGCACGCCTGTGAGTGTAGGACACAATGCCAGTGAAAAGCAAGGGAAGCAGTCGTGAGTATGGCTTTGCAAGGAAGACAACAGAAAGAGCTTCTTTTAGGCACCATACTTGGTGGAAAGGCAGGATTGGATTTCTGAACAAGTAATCTGCCTCCTGCATTCAGGGAAATAGGACTTTGTGCCCATTCTTTGAAAATAAACAGGACTGCCCTGAAGAAATACCTGGCCCTTACCATCAATTTCTCCTCCTAAACAGAAACAACCCAACCAGGCCCCAAGTATTAGCTCTTCACTCTGGCTCAAAGGGGCAACAATATCAAGCCTCATATTGCCATAACCCACCTGGCAGACTGTACTACAGTCCAGTACATTTGGTCAATACCTCCGTTGGAAGTTGGAAGCCTTCCGTTGATGTTCTTGGCATTTGCTCCATACCTACTTATAATATTTATAGAACACCAATCACCATAGCAATGAGGTACTGCTGTATTCCCAGTGTGCTTTTGCACACTGATAGTCAGTAAAATGACAAGGAGGCTTAGGCTCCTAAGTCATTAACACCATGTCTACAACACAACACTAGGGTGTGACCCCCTTGCTCATGTACACATAGCTCATTGAGCCAGCGTGAGTATAAATAGCAGTATAGCCACAATAGCATGGGTAGTAGCAGCCGAGGCATGGCTGAGCTGGGCCAAGCCGAGTGTGTATCCCACTGGTTTCAGCCAGGTTTGTGCTCAACACGGCTCTGCTGTGCCTCGGCTGCTGTTACCTGTGCTACCATGGCACCACTGCTGCTCTCTATACTTGCAGGGGGACTTGCCCCCCAGCGCAGAGATAGCTTAAGTCACTTTTGAAAATGTTACCTGAGCACTTTGGAAAATGTTAGCCTGTAGTTACAGATGCTTTATGTGAGCCCTACGTTATCTCAAAATAATGCCAGGCCGTCCTTAATTCCACTCGTGCCTAAGTAAAAGCAGGGAATATTGTCCTCAAATCAAGAGACCTGAGAACTGAAGGCTACTGTACATAAAAGGGACTAGGAGAGGAACAGCTCTCTGAATTTCACTGATCTCGAGTATTTAAGTTAGAATTGTAATATTGTGAATATCAATTATATTTAACCTACTACGCTTCAGCAACATTTAAGTGACAGAGTGCTTGAGTCACTCGTAACTGTTAAGAGGAATAAGCAAAATCGGGGCCCACGGGGCTTACTAGAACTTTAGACATCATAGAATTTAGAAAGAGATGGAAAAGACCTTTTAAGCTATTTCAACCATCCTACTGGGCCATGCAGGAAGGATGGTCCAGTGCCCTTTCCAGTACATTAGGAATCCTGAGACTTAGAAGTGAGTTCTCAGATCAGCCACCAACTTCCTGTGTAACCTCGAGCATGTCACTTAATGTACTCACTCCTCAGGTCTCCATGTGCAAGGCGGGGAGAAGCATTTCTGTACTTCACAGGCCTTGTTAGGATAAAATCCATTATTACAAGGCATTGAATATTGTTATAGTGATGAGGGTGACATCAGTAAATAGATTAAAAGGACATTGGATTGTCCCATATTGTACGTTTTCTGGTTGCCCCTTTTTTTTTTTTTGGCTCAAAATGCCTTTCAAAACCCAAGACCTTGACTTCTTTTGGAAGCCTATTTTGCAATCTAATACACCACTATCAGAAGAATCTCATTTCAGCCACAATTTTTCTTTTAATGTTATCCTGCTTAGTCTCCCTTGAACTAACCTCAAGAATTCTTCCCTTTCTTTAATACAAAACCTCTTCTACAGAACACGAATAGGTTCCAAATTCTTAGGTCTGTTCAAATGTTAACCAGGTTCTCTGGGAAAGAAACCAAAAAGCCAACCCAAAATAAGAACATAGCAATCTCTAATGTCTATATTTTAAAAAAGTGTAATTGACCCAGGGTAAAGTCCAAAACACTCTCTGCACACATTCTCAGCAGCAATTCAACAAGTTATATAAGAGGATGCCAGAAGAGAAGTTTCAGAGGAAAACACTGTCCTGACAATACACACACACACAGGACAGGCTGAATTACACCTCATTAACTGGGAAAGAATGTTAAGCAACTTGTGAGAGGTGCTAATTTGCATCACCTCAGAAGAGCTGACTGAGGCATTGAGCCTCAGGCAAGCATGATGTCATCCAGGAACACAGAGGGAGGGCAGAGGGAAGGGGGTGTTGATGTCAAAAGAGGAGCCACAAAGAGTAGGGATGACTCCACATAGCTGGAGTCATTAGTGCCAGATGACAGAAAACCCTAGTTAAAGCAAGAGGGAAGTACAACTTTCTGATACAAGGGTCTCTCACACCTTCTGTGTCATCACCTAACAGGATACATGATCTCAAATGTCAAACCATAATGTTAGAATACTCCTCAAAGTATAAATCCCTGTACTCTTTTGAAAACAAACCCTAGGTTAGAGTGAAGAAAGGAAGACAGAAGAATATAAAGTAGAGAAAAGACAAAGAAAAGTAAGGGCAACTAAGGAGAAACAATGGAACAGAATTGTGTGTGTGTGTAACGTTTCTCTTTCCCCAGATACACATCCCTTTCTCTAGGCCTCCTATTGACTTCCATGAATATTCTGAAATGCCATTAGACCTAATGTTCAGACTCCCAAGTTTTTCCTCATTACATTAAGTTTAAATAGGCAAATTTTGAAATTCTGCTCTCCGTTACAATGCTGTAAAAAACACTGTTATATCCCAGATAGTGGGTGTCAATGGAGTTATTACAGCTTTATACCAGTTTTACTGAGTAGAATTTGTCGATGGTGCATCCTTTGTATTTACCAGGACAAGGAAGATCTACCCCTTGTGAGACCTGGTTCTGGTGGACAGTCATTTAAATTTTCCACCACAAAACTAGTTTTCTTGTTAAAAACAAATTCCAGGACTTGAGGGTTGGAATTAGTCACAGCATGTCAGATTTCTTTAAACCCAAATAAATTATACAGCCTTTTCTAACAGTGAAATTAGAGAGATCTCTTATAGGAATTAAGTGAGACAATAAGCAAGGGGAAGGGGAATAACTTGTCTTTTCATGTTCTTTAACAAGAAAAAAAATGCTTGTATGAACTGATCTGAACTTGGCATGGATTCATTCAAGAGACATTTCTGAATAGGCTCCAAATCTCTCACATTTTAGCTAACGTGGCTTACCTCCTGTTAAAATAAATCTTGTTTGCCAGTTGCTATTCACTCTCTTGCAGACCTGAGGGTCAATGCATCCTCAGAATTTATTCGAGGTAGAAAGCAAGTTGAGACAGAGTTTAGAAAAGGAGGCAGATAAAAGAAAGGTATGATCAACAGACCATAAACTATAGGAAACTTCTTCTAAACATGCCTTCATGTAGGTTTGTTCTAACCTAAATTAAGGATTATTGATCATAATGGAGTTTAAGTGGATTCTAGCCAATTCCTGGAATAAAAATTCCCTTCAAAACAGAAGAGCAGGCAAAGATAAGTATTGCAGCTAAAGGAGTGCAGCCAAAGGTAACGTGGAAGGTCATAGCCAAGATGTAACAGCCTATTGAAGCATCACATAAAAGTACCTTGGCTCTGTGCATAAATATCTCCCATTTAAAAATATAACTATTCCCTTATTATTTTATATATTGAAGCTGGGTACTGCCTGAACAGAGCTTGGTGATTTTAAAACTGCCACTGTCATATAAATAATGGATAGCAATTCTAGTTTCAGTTTTCAAATTCATTTTGACAGCTGTGCACAATCATTTCTGTCCATTGTCTCCACAAGTGGAGCCCACCACCTTCAAAGGGAAGGGTGCATTGTCCAGGAGATAAAATTTCCTCACATCAGAAAGTGGTTTGATGCTACACAACCTGGAAACCTTAACACCTATGTGAGTGCAGCTCTGCTTTTTTGTATAGAGAAAAAAAGCAAACATTCTTGAAAGTGTTTGTTTTAAAGGTACTTCTGCAGCAGCAAGATATGCAAGAGAAAAACATTTATTAAACAAAGTTATAGATCACTTTTCCTCCATAGCTCTCAAAGCAGTTTACAAACGTAGGCATTAATTGTCCCAATTTCACAGAAAGCAAAAGTGAGACAAAGAGGCTAGATAACTTGCTCAAGGTCACACAACCAGTCAACAGCACAGTTTGTTACACAATCCAGACCTTTTTACTCATATTATGGTGCTTGAACCACCCTCTGCCACATTTGTTCAATCAAATTAAAATGAAAAAAAAAACCACCCTTGGTTTTCAACTAATTTCAGATTTTTAAGGGCAGATGCTCCTCAGGTATGAAAGAAAGAAGACAAACCATGTTTTCTGACATGTGTTAGAACATCTTGTTCTTCCTGGATCCAATCCTGTTCCTATTTATGTCAATTGTAGAACTTTATTCTATAGAACAAAACTAGCCCATGCTTATGAAGGATACGTTTTTGGCTATCTCCTTACCTGTAAAATAGGCCATCGTGTCTTGGGATCAGGGCCGGCTCTAGACCCCAGCGCGCCAAGCACGCGCGTGGGGCGGCATTTTCCCAGGAGGGCGGCAGGCGCAGCCATGCCTGCGGGAGGTCCACCGGAGCTGCCGGACCAGCGGACCTCCCGCAGGCATGACTGCGGAGGGTCTGCTGGTCTCGCGGCTCGGGTGGACCTCCCGCAGGGATGCCTGCGGAAGCTCCACTGGAGCCGCGGGACCAGCGCACCCTCCGCTGGCACGTCCCCCGGATCCGCGGGACCGGCGCCCGGCAGCGCGCCCCCTGCGGCATGCCGCCCTGCTTGGGGCGGCCGGATTACTAGAGCCGCCCCTGCTTGGGATGAGGCAACTTTTTTGCTTTTGTAATTCTGTTCTGTGAAGATGAAACTTTGTGCCTTTATCACATTTACCATCACTTGGCACATGGCCTTAAAACAGGACTTCCCCTTCTGCAGACTTCATAACAAGCCCAAGTGCAGTGTGCATGTCTAGGGGATGTGGTGCACAGAGTGTAATAGACATACGCAGGCAGGGATATATGTGTCTGACCATTTACTCAATATTACACCAGAGCAAGTTGGGTGTGGTCTCTGCCAAATGCTAAGATCTAGCTGATTGTCATGGGTTATTATGAGACTGCGAGAAACAATTTTAGAGATATGTAGAACTGTTGCAAATTTGTAGGGAGTGAAGCCTATTGCATGAGTAGGAGGAGCCTGACAGCTGACCCAATCCATATGAACAACAGACACCCATGGAGACATCTTAGGTTTACTCTCTGCAACAGCTGAGGGTGGGAGATTTACAGAGACAAAAAAAACCCATGAGTTCTTATTACAGGGGAGGCCCCCAGGACTAAGAGACAAGAAAAGCAGAAGATTGGCCATGTGGTAATCCGTTACAAGAGAGGACTTTCTGCCAGCCTGAGTGTCTCATTAAAAGCAGATACCAACTTTTTGGACTGGTCAAGAGCTGCAAAAACCAACCTTTGGGCGAGAAATACCTTATTAGACAAGAAAATAACTTGTTAATAATTATTGGCTATAGATTGCTTCTTATGTTTTTCTTTTACCTGTAACATTATGTTTCTAAACTCTTTATACTTCCTTTTATTTGAATCCTTTACCTTAGGCTCTGTTCAATTTTATGTTACTATAAACCCATCTATGCACCTTATGCTAAGAAGAGTCTTGATCTGAGGTGAAGTCAGTGAACTGTGGTGCACTCTCTCCACAAAGGCAGTGGATCAGTGTGCACTGTGGGTGTTCAGAAGACAGAAAACTGCAAACCCGAGTGTAACAAAGTGGGGTATGTAAATTGCTAGCCTGCACTGGGAAAGAGTAGGGCTGATGGTCCTCGAAGTAGAGTGCCTGTGTTACCAAGCAGCTGATGAGTACAGCCATACTAATCTGCTGATATCTGCAACCGTGGACACAGACATCCACGGACCATGTTTGCGGATCAGATGTGGATACAAATTCTGTATCTTCACAGGACTCTACTGATGAGTGTTTCCTGTCATGGGCACAAGACAGGGCTCCGTCCCACTGTGAGCAGGTGGTAGTCATTCACTCCAGATATGTTGAGTAACCCCAAAATAATGTCAGAGAGAGTTATTCCTGGCCAGGTCATGAAAGTAGTCCAAGGTGGATGGACAAGGTTTTATCTACATTGAAAACTAAATGTTTAACATTTTGTATCTAGAAGTGTTAAGTAGATGAAGTTTAACATGGTGAAATTTCAGAGGTGGTGGTTTATTTATGGGGAAGTTTGAGTGAGGTCGAAAATTAAGTTTCTGAAGGGAAGTCAGCTTCAGCCTTAACTATGAAACAGCTATCTCTGCTATAATATATCAGTGTCTAGGAACCATTTCCCTTTCCAGGAAAAAAAATAGTATTTTAAGTCTAGTAAAGCATTAATGGCCACTACAAACCACTGCAGGCCTAAAGTTTGAGACAGAACTTCTGAGGTAACAAACATAAATATGCTCAGTGTTGTTGTTTCATTTTAAAGAAATACTATTATAGACAGACATGCATGAATTTAGCCTCAACACTCCTGTCATAGGTTTCTCCCCCACTTGGAGCTTTTGGGTTCACAAGATGGGGACCTGCATGGACTCCCCTAAACTAAAATCCTAGTTTAGATCTCATACGCTGCCACCAGTCAGTTTTCTAAGTGTCTGACGCACTGCCTGTTCCCCCAACTTTCCCTGGGGAACACAGATTCAATCTCCCTGACTCTCTACACACAGGGAAGCAGCCCACTTCCCCCCTCCCTCTCTCCTAGCCACTCTGGAGAGATACACACCGATTCAACTCTGGGCTTGGCTACACTTGCAAGCTGCAGCGCTGGTAGAGGCTTTCCAGAGCTGCAGTTAGTAACCGTCCACACCTGTGAGGCACATCCAGCGCTGCAACTCCCTGGCTGCAGCGCTGGCTGTACACCTGGTCAGGTTGGGGTGTAGCGATTGCAGCGCTGGTGATCCAGCGCTGCTCATCAAGTGTGGACACACACCAGCGCTTTTATTGGCCTCCAGGGAATAAGGAGATATCCCAGAATGCTTTTAACTAAATTACTCTCTTTGTTTTGTTATGCAGCCTCTCTTTGTTTTGTTGTGAACTCCGATTGGAGCTCCGTTGAACTGCTTATCTAAAAAAACAAACACTGATCACAGCAAACAGGAGCTATCTGTACCTGGCTGTGAACGATCAAATGAGAGGCAGGGAGTGAATGTTTGCTTGACAGAGAAACAGGGTTGGATGCAGGCTGTTTGCAATTAAGACTAAGGGTTCCCGAACATTTTGTGATTTTTCAATCCAGGAAGGTAACACACAGTGTTGGCTCCAAAAATCCACTCTCTCTCTCTTCCCCGCTCCCTGTCACAGTACACCACAGGGAGTGAGTGAAACAGCGGGGAGTCCGTGTTGGAGGCAGGCTGTTTGCAATTAAGAGTTAAGACTAAGGGTTCGTGAACATTTTGTGATTTTTCAATCCAGGAAGCTAAAACACAGTGTTGGCTCCAAAAATCCACTCTCTCTATCTTCCCCGCTCCCTGTCACAGCACACCACCCTCCACCCCCCTCTTTTGAAAAGCACGTTGTTGCCACTTGAATGCTGGGATAGCTGCCCATAATGCAGCACTCCCAACAGCGCTGCAAATACTGCAAATGTGGCCACACACCAGCGCTGGTAGCTGTGAGTGTGGCCACACACCAGCGCTGTTCCTGCACAGCTGCATGACCAGCGCTGTAACTCCCAGCGCTGCAACTTTCAAGTGTAGCCAAGCCCTCTGTGAATCAACCTCAGGAGGAACTCACTCTTCCCCCCTCCCCTTCCCTTGAATCTCCACAAGAGAAGGAATTAACCAAGTCCAAAGAAAAGAAAAGAATTTATTAAAAAGAACAAAAACAGAAAGTACACTATCTCTGTCATACCAGGATGGAACAATACACAGAGTCTAAATTATAAACCTGGAGAGAACTCCCCCTCCCCCTTTCTTTCTCAGTAAAAGCAAAGTACAGCAATAGAAATAAAGAGATTACTTCAGCAAAACACACAACTGCCAATGCAGAAATAAAAGTAAAAAAAATACTAGTTCGCCTTTCTAATACTCACTAGACTGAATAGAAGAACAATACTGCAGAAACCTGGGAGGACTTGATTAAGATGTCTGGACTCCCTTAACTCCCAAGAGAGACTCTCTAAAACAAAGAACAGAAAAAAAAACTTCCCTCCACAGAGATTTGAAAATATCTTGTCCCTGATTGGTCCTCTGGTCAGGTGGTCATCAGGTACTGCTTGTTAACCCAGTACAGGTAAAAGAGACCTTAACCCTTAACTAACTGTTTATGACAACTCCTACGAAATAGGTATTACCATCTCTATTTTATAGATCAAGAAATTGCATCAGACTGATCCTGCAGAGGGAGGAACTCTTCTGTATGCTCAACAGAGTGCTTAGGTTTACCTCTAATCCTGCAAACTGTAGTAAAACAAAACCACCTTGCTCTGAAGGTATACAGATCTGCGGTTGATGGCAGTGAAGTAGCAGAAGATTTCACAAACAGCTTCACTACTTGAGTTCCTTGACCTGAAAGTGCAGGCTTTCTTTATTCATAAAACTACACCCTTACAGGATGACTATTACTTGCAAGGAGAAATTACAAAATAGAAATTGCATCTTTTGGGTACTCTGCCTGGAGGCATCTCATTGGCCATTCCCTGCTTACTGGCAAGAAGTCTAAGCTTCAAACATCCCACTCCCACAGTTACACAAATCTGTAACAAACGCAGGCGCCTGTTACAGTTACAAAAACTAAACTCTCCCATGAAGAGAGTGTATGTGTGACAAATAGTTGGAATCACTCATAGTAAAATACATTTCAAACACCAGAAGTTATCTTGGGGAGAAAATACACTGAACAATTATAAATGTAATCATACCAATACAAGCACCCTAGCAAAACTCAACAAGCACTACATGCACATGGTCCAGTAAACCTCAGTCCAATTTGGCATAACATATTTTGAGCTGCAAAAAAGGCATTTTCCACTACAGCAATCTCTAGGATGGGCCATGCATGCTGGAGGCTCTGATGAGATAAAAGCCAGCAAGGATCCAGCAGGGTACCCAGCCAATCAGCTTCTTTATTGCACCATAATAATCAGGAATACTTTATCACCCTCCCCCTTATGATTCCCTGGTGGCACTCCTATGGCATAAGTCAAACCTTTTCCCTCAACTACACTTCCTAAAACATATAAAAGGCACATGGAAAATACACAGCTTTCAAAAGCAAAAGCACTTTGATATCAAACAAGTAAACCAGCAGGAATTCCAACTAGACCTCAAACTGAACAGCTCTGGCTAAGAGAAAAAAAAAAAAAGACAGTGCACTTCAACTGGGGCTTAAATATTTCTCTAGCCATCTTCCATCAGTGTTGGGAAACAACTTCTCTAAGTCCTTTAGCACAAGAGTTCCCACCATAATCAGTGCTGATGATTTGAAACTCATACAGGTTTTTTGTATTTTTTGCCCAAACCTGTAGAACCCTGACTGTGGAAAACAGGAATTATTGTTCTGTATTTTGCAGAAGGGAATATGCGACAGAGCTGAGTTTTCTAGAATGGATTGTATTTTTTCCTGGTACACACCAGGTGTTCCAAAAGCAAGATTTGCTAGCTGCTAGTTGGCTGGTTTTTAAAATGGAATTCATTGCTTATCTCTGACAAATAGCTGAGGGACAGCATGTTATTTATTCATTACGGCAGTCATTATAGGTTTTAAATTTGTCAGGACTACCAGGCCATGATCGCACTGGAAAGATGGGGCCTGACTAACAGCTGGGCATGCTAGCGTACATTTATGGAGTCATTGCAATGGCTAGAGTCTCGAATGGATCCTATACAGTTCTTTGCCTATGCTTGCCTGAACGAGTAAGTCCTGCAACTGACCATACATACCTAAGGAATTACTCCAGGCTGGCACCTGGTGCAACTTTTACACACCAAGTAACTGCTAAGAATGGTCTTTCCTTCGCTAGGATCACGCCTAAGCTAGCCCCTCCCTAACCCTAAGTCCTGAACGCTCAATTAGGGTGCTTAGCTGGGTGTAGTAGCAGTCAATGACAAGCCTCATAATATCCAGAAACATGCTGAACAACTGGGCTCAGTACCTTGCCTAATGCCTCAGCACCTTTGCAACATCCAGCCCTATCCCAGCTGGGGCTTTTGGATATTGCTGCAATACAAATAAAACCCAAAAGTCATGGCTTCAAAACAAAGGTATAGACAGCTGTTCATTTTATTTTGTAATGCAATGAGTGCCGGCATCTTTATGTAATCCCTGTTTCATGCTTAAAAAGATGAAATTTGAGTGTTTTATTAGTGTAATATTATGTTGCAGGGATATAGACTCGAACATAACAGATGCTATTGTCTAAACTGTGTCAACTGGTGGTCTTCTCTTACAAACAGTTTGGAGCATTCCATCAACTATTATACATTTGTCAACATTAAGCAATTGCTATCACACACTTCTGACAGATCAATGCACTAATCCCCTTAGTTTATATTTTCAGAATAAACTCCCATGAATAAAGGAAGTAAAGTTCGCTGAAGATGTGAGATGATGAAATTTTGATGCAAGAATGAAGCCAACTAAAAGTTAAGCATTTGTTTAAGTCCCCTCTCCCCCACCCTCCCAGTCACCAAAAAAAAAAAAATCAGCAGTGACTGGTTGGTGCAATTCCATGTACTCAAATATTACATTTAGTATTTGCCAGAGGTTATCTAAAGTTCTGTGGTAGTACCACTGTAAACTGTGGTGTTCTGAACTATTACAGTACAACGCTTCCACATTGTCCCTTTACGCCCCAATATCTCCACTTTGACAACAAAGTTCTCATCTCAGACATGCATGGCAGATCACAACTGACACGCTTCTCTCTGTAAATGTACATCTCTCATCAAAAATCAATGGGAGTGGTGCACAGAAAAGGAGAGCAGATAAACCGAGCAAAAAGTGTATTTGTGAAATTACAAGTCATCATTTACCATCACTTGGCACATGGCCTTAAAACAGGATTCCTTCATCACGTGCAAAGGAACTAACAACTATCACTCAGCAAAAATAGTTTTGAAAATAAATGACTAAGGATTCAAGAAAAACATGAGAAAAATTAAATGATACATTACCAAGCATAATATTCATAATAGATATTTGAAATTGTGTGTATGTAAACAGAAATAAGAAGCTCAAACTATTTTTTCTAAACTATATTAATTTGTAATCCTAGGTATGTGATTGGAAGGTGAAAAATCACATCAGGAGGAAAATAACCTGCATTCATTTCACCTACCTTTCCAGGTGTTACTTCATTATTTCTCAGCTCCTGGATATTATACCTCGAAAAACAGTGAGAAAGTGCAGTGATGTTGTTTGTTGCTTCTGAATTTCTTTTAAAGTGAAACAGCATTATGATAGTCTAATTCTCCATGCATTACCCTTTATAGAAGATGAATTTTGATTAGATCATATGACCATTGTAGATGGAACAGATACATCATTATGAAGTAAAATCAATGCCTATACAAACCACGTTATTTTTTATCTGTCAAGAATAACCTTGGGTTTTAGAAAAAAGGACACAAATATTTGTTTGGGTGTTGTGATAGGGTTGGTTTGTTTCTGTAGGAATAGCATGGTCTAAGGGTCATCCCACTCCTTTCTGGTGGTGTGACCCTTTAAGGTTACCCCAAGGTCTAGGAGAAAGACAAAAGGCAGATATGGGGAGAGAGAAAGTAGTCCCAGGCGAACAGTCTATTTAGGGGGAAACCTGTGATTTTATTCCTTTATGGGACCAGGAGCCTTGTAGAGTAGGCAGGGGAAGGCCCCTCTCCCAGGGCTGATTCTGGTTGAATGGGACAAAACCAGGGGCGGCTCTAGACATTTTGCCGCCTCAAGCACAGTGTCATGCTGCGGGGGGGCACTCTGCCGCTCGCCGGTCCTGCGGCTCCGGTGGACCTCCCGCAGGCGTGCCTGCAGAGGGTCCGCTGGTCCCGCAGCTCCACCGAAGCTGCGGGACCAGCGGACCCTCTGCAGGTGTGCCTGCGGGAGGTCCACCGGAGCCGCGGGACCGGCGGACCCTCCGCAGGCATGCCACCGAAGGCAGCCTGCCTGCCGCCCTCCCGACGACTGGCAGAGCGCCCCCCCGCGGCATGCCACCCCAAGCACACGCTTGGCGTGCTGGGGCCTGGAGCCACCCCTGGACAAAACAGAGCTGTAGATATTCTCTCAGAACCTGGGGACTAATTGGAAACAGGGACCAGATGCCCCCAGGTAACACGTAGAGCAGCTGTAGGACTCCTGTGCCAAGGAGAGAGCAGAGTGACAGAACACACTAAGCCAAAGAAAGAGGGCTGAGAAATCCCCAAACCTGGAGGGGAGAATCTATGGGCCTGGAAGGCCAGGACTAAAATCCCCCCAGCCTCAAGAAGAACTGCAAAGACACCGACTCTAAAGGGGATTTCTTAGGGAAAGCCTAAATAAAATGAACACCAGAGAAGGGGAATATTGTTTGAAGACTCTGGAGGCAAGTGGTTTATTTCTAAAAGACGTTGAGTAAGCACGTCTGCAGGGCCTTGATCAGCCAGCAAGGGTGCTACAGGGCAGGCATGCCCTATCAGAGATGTTTTTGTGGGATTTGAGAAAGCAGTATAAAAAAAAAAATTTACGTGGGGAGGGAGAGATGGTTGGTATTTCTAGGATTTGACATCTGGAGTTGTAAAGTATGTTTACAGAAGAAGGAGTAGGGACCTACAGCCATCACTCCTCAGCCTGCTGCACAAAATTACTTTAACCTGCTGCAATCTGGTGTATTTTCTTGATAGACTGTATTATTCCACTGACATACCACTGATGGAAATTTTGCTAATAGCTGGAAATCTGCCACATAAGTGAGGTGGCAGAACTCTTCCAGGCAAACCCCCCTTGCAAGACAATCCCATTAAAAACATCTCTTTGCAATAAATGTGACAAATTTTCTTTAGATTATTTTCTGTGTACTTCTATTGCCTAGAAAACACTTTCTGAATGCCATAGACTATATGTAGGACATATTCTGTGTGTTTTCCATTGCAAATTTTGTAACAAAACATGTTTGTCATTTGATACTTACTTGCACACATAAAGACACTTTTCACATATCAGTAAGATATATTCATCATTCACGCCTTATGTAGACACAGTAAATACTGCATTAAAGTAAAATAAATTTTATCCAAAAAAAATTAACAACAATGCTTGTAAATTTGATGTTTTGAAATTATTTAACATGAGGCCTTCCAAGACCAGATATTCTGATAGAGGCATTGCAAAATTAATTTGGCTGAAATTTTCTGAAGAAATGTCTGTGATCTGAGACCAAATGTGGAAGATTTCAACACAAAACAGTTTAATTTGTCTAAGTTATGAGCAACTGAGGAAAAAAAACAGTTGATAATGGAAATTGCATTTTTGCCGTAATGGTCGCTATTTCTCCCACTATATTTCTGTATGTATGTATCTAAAGCATGTAACATTTTGAGGATTACAATTACAGTTTCATATAAACACCACCTATACCATTTCTAGGGGAAAGAAAAAACTACAGAAGCCAAATGTGATTTTTGGAGACATGACAGCATAAAGCATGAACAACATAAAGTAGGCAAGGCAGTTAGAGAAAAGGGTGGAAGCAGCAGGTGAAGCATCCCTTCAAGGTGCTTGCTCAGCTTTTGCTAAGATTGCTCACTGCCATGGATCCATCACTACATCTGGATTCTTAAGTAGCCTTATGCAAGCTTTTCCAAAGTAGTCCTCCTCACAATGGCCATCATATCTTTGTCACCTCCAGACTAGGTTACTATTAGACACTCTGCCCTGCTCTTGAAAACCACCTAAAAGCTTCAGCTAGGGCAAAAGACAACTGCCCAACAATGGGGCAAACCGTTAAGATTTTTATAACATCTGTACTCAAAGCTGTGCAATGGTTTTCTTTGCTTCTCTCAGTACGCTGTAAGCTTTGGTGATAATAGTCACTACAGCCTTGTATGGCATATGTGATTCAGCAACACATATCTAAAAGAACCCCTCATCTTCTAAGGTATGACAGAATTTTAAGATTAGCTGGGATTCTCTTGCTTTTGGCACCTATTGAACTCTTCTGTACTGAGAGAGCAGTTTTCCTCAGTAGAGGATCTCTTAGCATTCAAACTCTCTCCCCTTTGCATTCTTAAGCCCATAAATAAGCTTTACATAGACATGAATCCTTTGTTCCCTAAACCTGACCCCCTTCCCCTTTTAGTGGAAAGTTACAATAAGTCCAAGATAATGTTTAGTATCAGGTGAGGTGACAAGACCACCTGACTTAATAGTGTTACAGTCACATCCCAGGATATCTCCCAGGAGGGAGAGTGATTAGTATCTTCACAGTCTTGTTGTTCTTTCCTAATGGCCCATCAAATCTGATGGCCTGTCATCTGGTGGGTGTCTTCCCAATACACAGACAGTCGGAACTGTTACATAGTCCATATTCCTAACTTTAGATACAGAAATGATACATGCATACAAATTGGATAATCAAATTCAGTGAATCATAACCTTTCCAATGATATCTTACATGAGCCATCTTGCATAAAGTACATCTCCGTTATGTCGTATCCATATCATAAGCATAATTTCATAAACAATATGGAGTGTAATGTCACAAGCACATTTGAAAAACAGAGTGAATTATCTGGTTCAATATTTGATAAAGTATTAGGTTTGGTTTCTAGCAAAAATGCATCATATACTGAATTGTATTTAACACCGTAGGATTCAATATTTTGTTTCCCTTTACCTCGACATCCAGCTAGTGGGTGCTACAGAAATCACTAATACGCAATACACATAATGGCAAGAACATCATGATTACATATTTTCCTTTGAGATATAAATCTCTTCATACATCTAGGTGTGAAATCCTGCTCCCCCACTGAAATCAAATTCTATTTGATTTCAACAGAGCCAGGATTTCACCTTTCATTCTTTTCCCATAACAATGAACATTTTGGAGTCAGACCAATGATCCATCTAGCCCAGTATTCCGTCTTCCAACAGTGGCCAGTGCCAAATGTTTCAGAGAGAGTGAGCAAAACACAGCAACTACCGACTGGACTATCTTCCAGTCCCAGCTTCCGGCAACGTGAAACCATGTGTAAAAACCATAGAAAGACCCAAGATCTGTCAACCTTCACCATAAATACATCTCCAAGATGATGAACACTAATATACAAGATGGATTCAATTCTACTTGAGATCTTCAGTCAGAAGCATATAGGACCTTATTGCAGCATCCAGTCTAACATAAGTATTGTAGATTAGAAATATTAGTTACAAAAAGCAATAAAGACAATAGCGCCTTTTTGGTGCAAGGAATATAAAATAGCTGAAGAAAAAAACGGATGCATGCTATCATAGAATGATAGACTTTAAGGTCAGAAGGGACCATTATGATCGTCTAGTCTGACCTCCTGCACAATGCAGACCACAGAATCTCACCCACCCACTCCTGTATCAAACCTATGTCTGAACCATTGAAGTCCTCAAATCATGGTTTAAAGACCTCAAGGTGCAGAGAATCTTCCAGCAAGTGACCCGTGCCCCACGCTGCAGAGGAAGGCAAAAAACCCCCAGGGCCTCTGCTAATTTGCCCTGGAGGAAAATTCCTTCCCGACCCCAAATATGGTGATCAGCTAAACCCTGAGCATGTGGGGGCAAGACTCACCAGCCAGACACCCAGGAAAAATTCTCTATAGTAACTCAGATCCCACCCCATGTAACATCCCAACACAGGCCATTGGGCATATTTACCGTTAATAGTCAAACACCAATTAATTGCCAAAATTAGGCTATCCCATTATACCATCCCCTCCTTAAACTTATCAAGCTTAGTCTGGAAGCCAGATATGTCTTTTGCCCCCATTACTCCCCTTGGAAGGCTGTTCCAGAACTTCACTCCTCTGATGGTTAGAAACCTTCGTCTAATTTCAAGTCTAAATTTCCTGATGGCCAGTTTATATCTGTTTGTTCTTGTGTCCACATTGGTACTGAATTTAAATAATTCCTCTCCCTCCCTGGTATTTACCCCTCTAATATATTTACAGAGGGCAATATCATCTCCCCTTAGCCTTCTTTTGGTTAGGGTAAACAAGCCAAGCTCTTTGAGTCTCCTTTCATAAGACAGGTTTTCCATTCCTCGGATCATCCTAGTAGCCCTTCTCTGAACCGGTTCCAGTTTGAATTCATCCTTTTTAAACATGGGAGACCAGAACTGCACACAGTATTCCAGATGAGGTCTCACCAGTGCCTTCTATAACGGTACTAACACCTCCTTATCTCTACTGGAAATACCTCGTCTGATGCATCCCAAGACCGCATTAGATTTTTTCACAGCCATATCACATTGGCGGCTCATAGTCATCCTGTGATCAACCAATACTCCAAGGTCCTTCTCCTCCTCTGTTACTTCCAACTGATGCGCTCCCAGCTTATAACAATAATTCTTATTATTAATCCCTAAATGCATGAACTTGCACTTTTCACTATTAAATTTCATCCTATTATTATTACTCCAGTTTACAAGGTCATCCAGATCTTCCTCTCTGATATCCCGGTCTTTCTCTGTATTGGCAATACCTCCCAGCTTTGTGTCATCTGCAAACTTTATTAGCACATTCCTACTTTTTGTGCCAAGGTCAGTAATACAAAGATTAAATAAGATTAGTCCCAAAACTGATTCCTGAAGATCTCCACTTGTAACCTCCCTCCAGCCTGACAGTTCACCTTTCAGTATGACCCATTGTAGTCTCCCCTTTAACCAGTTCCTTATCCACCTTTCAATTTTCATATTGATCCCCATCTTTTCCAATTTAGCTAATAATTACTGATGTGGAACTGTATCAAATACCTTACTGAAATTGAGGTAAATTAGATCTACTGCATTTCCTTTGTCTAGAAAATCTGTTACTTTCTCAAAGAAGACTATCGGGTTGGTTTGGCACGATATACCTTTTGTAAAACCATGTTGTATTTTGTCCCAATTACCATTGACCTCTGTCATTCTATCAGGCACTAGAAAATACACATTTCCTCATTAATATGAAAGAAAAACTAATTTCTCAGTTATTCATTATTACTGTTGTCTTTAGACTGGATTACATGTGTCAACTCTTAATCTTTTCCTTTTTATACTGTTTACTTGTGTTTAGGGACTGCCAGATGGAGTCAAAAGGCTAACCCCCAAAATAACCACATCTACAGTCATACATAATTTTTCTGCACTAGGTTTGCATATTCAGTCCAACTGCTCCCTCCTGACGCCCTTATTGGTGCACTCCAGGAAACACCTGAGTGAAGCACAAACAAGACCTCCTAATTCTAAGGACAGGTGGTGGTGAGCACTCAACCCTGGAGAACATTACAGAATATCAGTTATTCAAGGTGCAATTGACTGGAACATTTAAGGAGCAGATTCAAGTCCACCAACATATTAACAAATTGGCACCGCTTAATGATGGTCGTAGTTCTGCAAAAGAGGGACAGTATTTGGTGATGCTTAAGTCTTGTGTGCTTTAATTTCTATGCACTTATGTAATCATTGGGCTGACCACAAAATTCTGCAATACCTGGGAAACACTTAAAATGGTGTCTTCTGCTAACCAGAAATGCCTATTAATGGGCATGGAAGGCCACCCAGACAGATGTCCTAACTAAAAGGATTACCATATTTTCAAGAGGAAGGATGGTCCAGTAGTTAAGGCACCAGCATAGGATTTGGGAGAGCTGGGTTCAGTTTCTGGTTCTACCAAATACTGCCTCTGTGACGTGGTCCAGTCACGTAGTCTCCTCATCTCACTTTCCCATTTTTAAAATGGGAACATTCAGGGTAACCATTAAAGATTGTGACAAACTCAGATACTACAGTGATGAGTAGTATATTTAACATTTCCAATACCTTCCTTAGAGAAGGAGACAAAACTCAACCTCCATTAGTGTTAATGGGAATGCCTAATAATTCCAAATACACCATGAAAAAGGTACCTTCAGTGGCTATAAAACAATGAGATCAAAATTTTCCCAAAGTTCTAATTTAGAACTCTCTCTCTAAATATAACTGATATTCCAGAGCCCAAATCAACACAAATCCTCACAACAGCTTCCACACAGCTCAATGCTGTAGGCATCTATTTTTTACTCTCACATGAAAACTAGCACCAAATTTTTCAGATTTGGCCATCTAAACTAAGACACCTAAATTCATATTTGGAATCTCATTTGAATTAAAAGCATAGCCTGATTTTCAGGTGCTGAGTATCTCTGTACTTCACACTTAAATCAATATGAGCTGCAGGTGCCCAACAGCTGAGAATTTAGTCATTTCTTTAGCTGCTTAAATACGAATGCAAGTGGCCATGTATGTTTGAACTTTGCTTAACAGAATATGCAAAACTTTTTGCCTGATTCACAGATTGTTGGTTTTCAAGGGCAGGAGGGACCATTACAATCAAGTCTGACTTCCTACATTACAGAGGCCATAGAATTTCACCAAGTTCTTCCAGCATCAAGCTCATAACTTTTGGTTGTTACACAGCATATCTTATAGGACAGCTTCCAACCCTGTGCAGAAAGATGGGGTTAGGAGTACTGGTGTTTACTTTTTGTGTTTGAAGCATCTGATTCTACTCTTACTTGTATTCATCAGTTTAATAGATGTAAAAGTTGTATCAAACCAGACTGAAATATTTTTAAAGTGTTACATATATCCAGAAAAAGCTAATGGCATATCCATATGAATAATAAAATATACAAATAAAACATACAGCCCTCAGAGTACTTTTTATGTTTTAAGTCTACAGAATAACTGTGGGTTTTTTGTTTAGTTGGGTTTTTTTTTAGAACTTTAGAAACCCTGTTTCCTTTTCTACACTGTTTTTCCTTGGCACTATCTGTGTTTGTGCCTTGGATATTTGTTTACATCATGAAAATATGACAAACATTTATTTACGGGAACCACACATTTTAAACAATAAATTCCATGAGAAAAATAGATTGCCTTGAAGCAAATGGTGATAGGTTACTTCCTAGACTGTCACACAGATGTTTTCTGCTTAACTTCAGGCTGATTGCAAATGCAGATGTAAGTCTTTCTTCAATAACTGTGTTTTAATACTGCAGCTTTTAGTGCACCACCCCTCTCTGCCTCTCCATGACCCTGTCTGAACATGACAACTTCATCGTTTTCATTAGCGGCCTTGTTGCTATTTCCTCTTTTTTTTCCCCCCAAGGGGAAGTATAACAGTTCATGCTAAATTGGTCTGTGATTTGCTTAAGCAGTAAAATCGCATGATTTTACTAGCAAACATCCACTGTGATAAAGGCTCTTTTAAGACTGCTCAAGGTCTACTAGACCAGGGGCAAGCAAACTTTTTGGCCCGAGGGCTGCATCGGGTTTCCAAAATTGTATGGAGGGCTGGTTAAGGGAGGCTGTGCCTCTCCAAACAGCCAGGCGTGGCCCGGCCCCGCCCCCTATCCGACACCTCCTGCTTCTTGTCCCTGATGGCACTCCCTGCCCCATCCAACCCCCTGTTCCCTGGCCCTTGACCGCTCCCAGAACCCCCACCCCTGACTACCTCCCACCTCCCCATCCAACCCCCCCTCTCCTTCATGACTGCCCCGCCAGGACCCCTGCCCCATCCAACCACCCCTTCTCCCTGTCTCCTGACTGCCCCTGGAACCCCTGCCCCTGCCTGCCCCCTGCTGCCCCATCCCACCCCCCCCCCGCTCCTTCCTGACAGCCCCTTGGGAACCCCTGCCCCCATTCACAACCCCGCCCCTGACCACTACCCTGAACTCCCCTGCCCTCTATCCAACCGCCCCCCCGCTCCCTGTCCCCTTACCGCGCTGTCTGGAGCGGCAGCGGCTAGCGGCGTTACAGCCACGCCACCCAGAGGACCAGGACAGGCAGCCGCGCCGTCCAGCTGGAGCCACCCACACAACACGCAGCACAGAGCACCGGGTCAGGGCCTGATCTGCAGCTGCGCTGCCCCAGGAGCTCGCAGCCCTGCTGCCCAGAGCATTGCGGTGGCGGTGGAGCGAGCTGAGGCTGCAGGGGAGGGGGAACAGCAGGGGAGGGGCCTGGGGCGAGCCTCCCGGGCCAGGAGCTCAGGGGCAGGGCGGGAGGGTCCGCCTCTGTACTATACTCTCACTGCCGCATCAGTCCTAGAGGCCTAGAAAGCAGTTTCTCAGCTTGCATACAGCTGCTTTTTTCCCTCCTACTGAGTATCATTTTGTTTTTAATTGAGGGGAAAAAATTAAAACAAAGATGCCATAGAAATACTGAAGTGCAGGTTGAGAAAAGTGACTGACATTTATATTTAACATCTGAAGATGCAGTCAGAGGAAGGTCACAAATGTGAGCACATCGCAGGGCTGAAATGTGTTAAAAGAAGGCTGTCCTGCTGCATCAGCTAGAAATCCCCAGTAAAGCCACCTCTATTTTTGTTATATTTGTATAATACAAAAACACATGCACTGAGTTTAGCCTGTACAAACATACACATGTACAAGGGTGCCTGTGTATGCAATATACACATCTTTCAGATGAGCCGCTTAACTGGAGGTCCCATGTGACCGTTTGTGAATGAAAATCTTATTACATTGGGGGGGCGGGGGGAAGCAAGACTGGACATGTGAATTCCCCATGTCCTGGCCAAATTCCAATTACCACATCCTTCCTTAGAAACTGATTTTCAGTATTATGCGATGTTGCAAATGGTGAAGCAGAATTGTGTTGAAGTTACACGCCTGTATTTTCAGTGGTAATAACTCACCTACCATACATACATTCTGTTAGGTGTTTTGGGATGAAAAGTGAAGTGTAATTTACTATATCTGGGGGGAGGGGGAAGAGAGAGAAAGTCAGCAAGCATGAGCTAAAACCAGATAGCATTGATAAGGCTATTTATCCTATTCTCCTGGACACAATTTTGGCCAGCTGTGTTTTTTTTATATTGAACAGAGCACAGGATACAAAAAATGATATTTAATAGCCACAATAAACTGATGTTTAATAACCATTCTCCATCAGCAGGAGGCAGGAAAGTAGCAAAGAGCATATACAGGCTATGAAAGGAGGGTGTCCTTATGCAAGTTCATCCATAGGACAAACAGTAATCAGTGTAATGATGACAAATTGGTACATGATGTCATCAGTTCAAAAATATTACATCACATCATTTTTGACAGACAACATTTCATGGATCAAGACAATGACTAGGGTACAGATTCAGACTAGGGTAAAGATTCATGTAAATGAAGGAGACAGTTCATGCAAGTCAGCATCCTAAAAGCTGCCATTATTTATATCTTCCCCATGGAAAATAAGAACAGCCATACTGTGTCAGACCAGTGGTCCACCTAGCCCAGTATCTTGTCTTCTGACAATGGCCACTGCTAGATGCTTCAGAGGAAGTGAACAGAACAGGGCAATTACTGAGTGATCCATCCTGTCATCCAGTCCCAGCTTCTGGCAGTTAGAGGTACAGGAACACCCAGAGCATGGGGTGTATTCCTGACCATCTTGGTTAATAGCCATTGATGGACCTATCCTCCATGAACTTATCTAATTATTTTTTTGACTCCAGTTATAGTTTTGGGCTTCAAAACATCTGCCAGCAATGAGTTCCACAGGTTGACTGTGCATTGTGTAAAGTACTCCTTTATGTTAGTGTTAAACCTGTTGCCGATTAATTTCATCAGGTGATCCCTTGTTCTTGTGTTATGTGAAGGGGTAATTAACATGTCCTTATTCACGGTCTCCACACCACTGATGACTTTATAGATCTCTATCATATGACCCTTTAGTCGTCTCTTTCCTAAGCTGAACAGTCTCAGTCTTTTAATCTTTCCTCCCATGGAAGCAGTTTCATACCTCTAATAATTTTTGTTGCCCTTCTCCATACCATTTTTTGAGACTGGCAACCAGAATTGCATTCAGTATTTAACATGTAGGCATATCAAGGATTTATATAGTGGCATTGTGATATTTACTGTGTTGTTGTCTATTCCTTTCCTAATGGTTTTTAACATTGTTAATTTTCTGAAAACATCCACTTTGAAAAATTTTATGCAATGTGCAGGAGCAGTCAAAAAAAGCTATCTACCGTGACTGCAAGATCTCTTTCTGGAGTGGTAACAGCTAATCTTGACCCCATCATTTTGTATGTAGAGTTAGAAGCAATATCACCCATATGATGCCATAGTTCTTCATCACATGTGCCAGTAAATTTAACATGGTAAAGTCAGTCTTTATCTGAATTTGCATATTGGAGTCAACTGTGAAAGAGGTTACATCAATCAGGATTAAGCTTTATATGTCTGAAACCACAGAAACCAGATATTACTGAGTGAGGGCTTGTGATTAGTTATTTTAAGGGCATTTTAGCCACTAGCCTGCACCAAAAGAACTGGGAGAGCTTTTGTCTCAAGATCCTCAGTTATCTGGTGAGGCTGCCCATGGCTACAGCCTTTCAGGGTGTGCAATTTACTGCTCTCTGGGTAGCCAACTTATTTGTGTTATAAGTTGGCTGTTGGCCAACTTATTTGTGTTATATGGCTCTCTCCTTCTCACTATCCCACTATAAATAGGCTTGCACTACTATGCCATACCATGCCATTGTGCACTCAATGAAAGACCAAGCACAATGTGTTCCTACATTTTTTTTACTGGCTAACATATGTAACACACACACACACACACAAACTATGGCTGCAATACACAGATGCTTTGTGGAATACTGTGAATTTAATAAGCCTCACTGTTTGAAGATCTTGTGTGCATAATGAAAAGTTAATTAAAAAAAACTTTCCAAAGAGAACATCAAGAGTAGTTTCTGCTTTGATAGTAGGATTGACTTGAGGTATAAACAAACTGGCTTCAAATAAATACAAAATTTCATTTGTACCTCCTTAATCTTGACAATAAATACTGATAACGCAGTTATGAAGGGTGTCTCTTTTCTTAGGTAATCTGAACATGTGCTTGTAGGCATCCTTTCAAGAGACAGTGGGAATTGCAGCCTGTGATGTAGATGGTTTGCAATGTCTTGTGACTGAATAGTCCAATCTGAGATTTCCATGATCTTTGGAAGTTATTGCAAATGTATGTATGTTGGTTGGGAGCTGCTTGCTTCCTATGGGCTCTTTATCCTTCAAACTCTAGGAGTCAGCTTCTGTCATGGACTTTGATACCCTGATGAAGACAATGGCACCACTTGTTACGATCACTTGCCAAGATTTCCCATTGGTCAGAATCAATTCCAAATCCCTTCATATCTTGCTTGTGTCTTTATAGTGAAGCTTGGGACATCCTGTTGTTTTTGTTCCCTCTGATAGCTCCCCATATAGCATGTTTTTGGATACATGTCCGTCTTCCAACCTACTCAGATGGCCCAGACAGCACAGTTGTCTTTGCTTGAGCAGGGCTGTCACACTTGGTAATTTTGCCCTTTGAAGTACCTCTGCGTCGGTGACTTTATCTTGTCATTTGGTGTTGAGTAAGCAGCATAAACAGCGTAGGTGGAAACTGTTTAACCTTTTCTCCTGATGAGCCTAAGTTGTCCATGTTTCCCCATGAGAGTGCTGAGGATGCAGGCCTGGTACATTAGCATTTTGATCTTGATGGTAAATTTTGAGTTGTTCCATGGTCTTTTAGTTAGTCTGCTAAAGGTGGTGGCAGCCTTTCCAATATGAACAGTGAGAGGTTGGCGGTCACTGTAGAACCTAAATAGATGAACTTTTGGACTACTTCTAGCTGGTTTGCATTTAAGGTAATTGAAAGATCTTGTAGAATCCCCTGTCCTAATGCAACAGTTTTCTTAATGCTGACGGTGAGAGCAAATGCCTGACACGCACTTGAAAGGCAGTCCATGAGTTCTTGTAGTAGATCTTCATTGTGGGCTATGAGGGCAGCATCATCAGCAAATAGAAGTTCTCTGATTAGCACCTTTTTGACTTTTTGGTCTTTGACTTAAATCGTGACAGGCTGAAGAGTTTCCCATCCGATCTTGTGTGGAGATACACTCAATCTTTCATGTCCTTAAAAGGCATTGTTCAAGAGTACCAAAATGATTCCCGAGAGTGTAGGGGCAATAACAAATCCTTGCTTCACTCCACTTTTCATCTCAAAGCTGTCCGAAATGGACCCATCAAACTGGGCAGCTGCTTTCATGTTCTTGCAGAAGGAACGTACAAGACTTAACAGGGTTAGTGGGCATCCTCTCTTTTCAAGTATTGCAAATAGACCTGCTCTGCTGACTGTGTCGAATGCTTTGGTTAGGTCCATAAAGGCAATGTTGTGATGCACTGTACCTCCAGGGAACACCCAGCACCCCCACATTCATCCTTGTAAAATGATTGTGTGGTATCCAATGCAAAGTTTGTCATGTCAGGTGTCTTCAGAAGGCTCATGATGCACTGAGCATTGTTATTACAGTAATGTTATAATAATGTTATAGGTTATAATTTCATGTATGTAGTTATGAGGCTGAAAATGTATCCTCATGGCTTAAAATAAGCCCAGGCAAAAACTCTCCAAAAGCTGAGAGGTAGTTCACACTTCATCAGGGCATGTATGAGACAAACCCAGCCCAGCCTCACAAGAACAAAAGACACTGGCCTAGACAGCAACAAAAGAATCTGTTCGACTCTCTAGGGAGTCACCTCCATTCCTTTGGTCACTTTGGAACTGTGATGAGGTAATGCTCACCTGACTCTGAAGGGGAGGAGGAAAGGACATGATAAAAGGGAGAGACATTTGCCACCCTCTTCCTCTCACTTCCACCTACATCACAGACACCACCCCAAGCAACTGAAGCACTGATCAAAGGGGAGAGCAACCAGCCAGCCTGTGGTGAGAAGCACCTAAGTTTGTAAGGGCATTGAAAGTGTTAAGATCAGCTTAGAACGTGTTTTGCTTCTATTTCATTTGACCAAATCTGACTTGTTATGCTCAGATTTTAAGCGATTATAGGTCACTCTTCATAGTTAATAAATCTGTTTGTTTATTCTACCTGAAGCAGTGTGTTTGGTTTGAAGCATGTCAGAGACTCCCCTTGGGATAACAAGCCTGGTGCATATCAATTTCTTTGTTAAATTGACGAACTCATATAAGCTTGCAGCATCCAGCTGGCATAACTGGACACTGCAAGATGGAGGTTCCTAGGGTTGTGCCTGGGACCGGAGATATTATCTTGTGTCTTTCAGTTGCACAATTCAAGGAGCAGCATACATGTCAGAGGCTGTGCGTGAACAGCCCAGGAGTGGGGGTTCTCACAGCAGAGCAGTGGAAGGCTGACTCCTAGAGTCAAGGACTGGAGTGACCTAGCAGATCACTTGTCCAGATAACACCAGAGGGGAACATCAAAGATGTACAATAGTCAGTTTTGCTCTCTACATTTGTCTTGAAGTTGACACAGAGAAAATATCATGGCAATAGTTGATCTTCCAGCCCTGAACTCACATTGTGATTCAGGGTAGACACAATTCAACAGCTGTAGTAAGTGCACTAAGATGACTTTTGCGAAAGCTTTTCCTGCTACACTTAGTAGCAAGATATTCCTTTAGTTGCTGCAGTGATGTTTGCATCACACATCTCTTGTGGTCCTCACCCTCTTTCCAGCGTTTAAGTAGCAGCAGATGAAGATATGGTAATAGGCTGTCTTTCCCGCACTTGAGGATTTCCGCTGAGATGTCATCTTTACCAGGAACCTTGCCACTTGATAGCAAATCAATGGCCTTGCTTAGCTCTTCTACAGTGGGCTCCACATCTAGCTCTGGCATGACCTGTAGAGTTGGTATTTGGTCCAGTGATTCACTGGTGATGTTTCTTTCTTGTGCATATAGCTCTGAATAGTGGTCAACACAATGGAACAACTACTTACTTTTATCTGTAATGATTTCACCACTGTGTGATTTGAGAGGGGCAACCTTGTTGACAGTGGGGCCTAGAGCTTTCTTCAGGCCATCAGACATGACTTTGAGGTTTCCTGTGTTTGAGGCCATCTATCTCTTCACAGACCTTCATCCGGTAATAATTTGCACAGTGTCTACTTGCTTGCTGTACTTTGGATTTTGCATGTCGAAGTCTCACTTTGGTGCTCTCTGTTGGCTTCTTGCTGTGTTCCAGATAGGCTGTGTTCTTAATGTTGGTGAGAGGTAACAGTTCCACTTCATTTTCTTCAAACTAGTCTTTTTTTGATGGTCTCTTTCGCCCAAATGTAGCCAACACTGTTTCATGTATTGTTGTTCTTAAATCTTCACCACCAGAGAAGACAGAGGAATTTTGGGGGACTTCCCATGCATTAATGTGTGCTAGGTAGTTAGACACCATAAAGAATATGTACACACAGCATTTCCTAGTGGGCTAAATTCGTGAATGCGTGATTTTAACCCTACTAGAACTGGATTAAAAGTTTGCTTTGAAACAAGGATGTTTGCCAGTAAAGATAAATATGGATGGGGAAAAAGCCAAAGTTTCTTCTCTGACTTTTTCCAGAAGTAACATTTAGTGATATCTTTAAGACATATGTTGTTTCTGTGTGTTCTCTGTCACAGCCAAGTTGGTATGGGTGTTCGTGCACTGTGGGAAGCCAATCCAAGCACACAAAGAATACATCAAAGACCATTTATTGATAGACTCTTTTGCACTCTGAAAGCTTACGCACTATTGACTGCTCCTCTACCGCTTCCAACTGTGGTGAGGCCCTCAAGTTACAGTTGTGCAGAGGCTAAAAAAATAACACTGCATGAGCAGAAGCATACAAATTAATGAGGAGGTCCTACTCAAGCAGGCTTGAACAATGTTTTATGTCCAGTCTGCTAAGTTTAGTTCTTATACTATTGTTGCATTACAAGCGGGCCGGATAAAGCACAACAACCAATATGATTGCAAGCAGAATCATTTATTATTTACAATGCATCATATTATATAGGTTTCTCCATATTAGCAAACGTCAGACACACCAACATCACATTGCTGCTGATTGGTTCTTTGTCTGATACACACGCTTTTCACATGCATGGCCTTTTGCTTACTGGTTTCCCATTTCCCATGCAATTCATCTGATTTATGGACTTGTTTATCACCTTGAAACCGATCCCAGCTAGGCCACCTGGCGTCTGCCTCCCTCTGGCAGTTCCCTACTTTCTCACAACAACTTTATCTCACCCCACTGTCCTTGATGTCCGCTGCCGTAACTTTCCACCAAGGCAGCATAGGGATGATGTAACCCCACATACTATGTTTAAATAAAATAAAATGCACAACTGTAAATAGTTGAGGGGAGGAGGGGTTTAAGAGGTGTACACACAGAAGTCCCCAAAGGGCCAAAATAATCCAGTTTTCATGTTAGTGGTTGCTTCCAGCGACATGTTTTTGGTCAAGGGGAAGAAGTGCTTAAATGATCTCAGAGGCCCCATGCATTTTACAAAGAACACCACACTATTTGTCAGAGTAGATGCCATAGGAGAAGCACTGGACTCATATGGATTTTGATGAAGGGCCGACTTCCCTTCCCCTGTAGCTTTTGAAAACTATGAAGTTACTAACTCACTAGAATAAAGCATTAAAATGGCAGTTAGGGACAGGCAAAATGATTTGGGGACAAAAAGAATAAGTCCTGAGCCAAATTTCAGCCTTAACATCAGATCAAATCTGAGCAATCTTCAATGTTTGAAGGCATCGCAGCACCCATCCGAATACATACACTTCCAATCAAATAGCCTTTCTGCACCCCACAAGCTTTCCACCTCTTTATAGATACCCAGAAAATGCTGTATGCCATCTCTCTGAGTCTGCTACAACTTTCAACGTGAGTTTCATAATGTCATCTTGGATACCTGTGACTCAGTGAAGCTGCAAAAGTGAAGCTAGACAAATTGAGACCGGAAGTAAGGTATGAGTTTTTAAACAGTGAGTGTAATTAACCATTGGAACAATTTACCAAAAATCAGAACTCTCCATCACTGACAATTTTTGAATCAAGACTGGAAGTTATTCTAAAATATATTTGCTAGGAATTATTTTGAGGAAGGTCTATGGCCAGTGTTATACAGGGGGTCAGACTAGATGATCACAATGGTTCCTTCTGGCCATGGAAGCTATTTGCAGGTTCTTTTTGATGATGCAGAAACATAGATCCAAAATTTATATTTTTCCAATGCTAATTTCTGCTAAGATAATATGACAGTTATACGTAAATAGTTTCCCACCCCATACTCCCTTAATTTACACCCTTCCTAGAGTTTGGTTTTATTGTTAACAAAAAAATCACAACAAAATACATCTCACCCCAAGCTTTCTCCTGCAATTTGGCTCCCATATCCCAACACCTAGTTCCTTCTGCCCAGAACCACACCTCTCTTGCATCTTGTTAACCCCAACCAAAATACACCTTTATGCAGGTTTCAAGCACCTGAAATCAAACTGAAATCCTCTGGAGGTGGGGCCATAGCGTATGCCACACTATTACAACAACAATATAAAACTGTACATGGTATGCCATGACAAGTCTCTACTGACTATCATAATGCACATCTTGATTTGGGTTCAGCATAGGGACTCTTGCTTCCTAGGCCAGTTACAAAAGGCATCCAACCTGTGGAATTCTCTCATGCTGAACCATATCTGTTTGAGTCAGAGGTGAAACTAAGCCAGTCCGGTCCAGTATGGCATACTGGCAAGAGCCCGTACACAGCTGACCAAACCGGCAGGGGGCAGCTTCCCCAGGATGGCAATTTAAAAGGGCCCTGGACTCCCAGCAGCAGCCTGAGCCCCGGGACCTTTAAATCACCACTAGAGCCCCGCTGCTGGAGCCCTGGGGCTCTGACGGCAATTTAAAGGGCCCGGGTCTCCTGGCAGCAGCTGGAGCCCTGGCCCTTTAAATAACCACCAGAGACCCAGAGCTCCCGGCTACCACCACAGCTATCGCTACCATGAGACTATAGCGGTGATTTAAAGGGCTCGGGGCTCCTGGCTGCTGCTACCTCAGCCAGAGCCCGGGACCTTTAAATCGCTGTCAGAGCCCAGGGGTAGTGGCGGTAATTTAAAGGGCCTAGGGATTTAAAGGCCCCGCCCCTTCCGCCTGAGGCTCCCTCGCTACTCAGGACCCCAGCCCTGCATACCAGTAAGTCCTTTAAGTTACTTTCACCCCTAGTTTGACTCCATTTATAGCAACTAAGGATCAAGCCTAGAATATCCCCATTTTTGGTGAAAACAGACAGAACTTGAATTTCTCAGTTATGAACCATGAATAACTAGTCTTAAGTTGACAATCAGCAGGCGTAAAGATAAAACAAAGATGCACCAACATTGTTACAGTCCAGACATCAAAATGTAAATATTTAACCTGACATATAAAGTAACTGCACCTGGCACATAATTTAGTGATCATATCCCCACTATAAGAAGTTCACTAAGATAGTTAATAAAAACTCTACACAGAGATCGCAAGATGCATTTTGATTCATTTGAAAGGAAAGTAACACAAAATTAAATTCCGATTTTATTGCTTTCTAAGAGTGTATATATTTCATCAAAATAAATGAAAAACTAATACTCAGAGCTAGAGATTAATTCGCAACGTTATTCTCCAATACACCAAAAAAGAATTAAACTTTTAAGAAAAATCAACACTTAAGGAACTATGGTTACTTCCTAAAAATGTAATACTCTATTCAACATTTGCCCTTCTTTCCATTCCAGACTGAACTGGGTTAATCTACAAGTATTTTGGCCTCCAGTTAACCTCCCAATTAAATAAAAATAAAGTACTGGGTAATTAAAAACTAGTCTGTTACAGATTATAGAAGTATACAATTTATTTTCAGTAGTGGATGACAACCTTCATAATTCACCCAACATTTCACCATTTTGCTGAAATACTGCTGGTGAACAAAAATTGCCTTACACCTGTGTTACATATTTCACCTAAATATATATTTAGATCCATCATAAATACAGCCTGCTACCAGATTTGCAGCATTTTTAAATGATGGATACAGCTCCAATTAAACCTGTTGGGAGGGGAGTTAAAAGAGCTTAATGCTATCTTGCATTTAGGTAAGTAGAAGAAAAGAGCTGCATAGACCAATTAGACATTTTATTAGTATTATACAATGTCTTTAGTTTGTATTCAGATAACTACTCAGCCCAAACTTGGGCTGGAAAATTGGATTCAAGTACAGCAGAGAAGCTAATAATGCCATATGTTACATGTCAGATATAAGTGAGTCAGGAAATAGATGGAAATAGTAGCATACCTTAAGCAGATTTTGCTTTCAATGGGTGCACAATGAGTTCTACTTACTTATGAGATAAAAGAGGAAGGCTACAATAAAGCAGCTCCCACCACACACACACAGGCCCAAGTTCTTCCCTGGTGTAAAGTCCATGGAACTACTCCAGGGATTTATCTTTCTCACTTTTCTTACACTCTCCTGTTACCTCCTTTTCTTGCTCAACCCACCTCTCTCAGCCTCTTCTGTGTTAGTTACACTGATTCTTTTTGCACGCCTCATGAATATTATAACACTGCCATTATATACTTCACCACTAGTGCCTATGTACCTGCCACTTACCCTATGCATAGCTTATATCAACATTTCTGTCACCATTGACTTTAGCAAAGCCACTTCCATAGAAGGCACATCTGTTTACAGTTCAAAAGAGTTTGCCCTTTAGACTTAATATTACTGCTTTCATCTCTTTTTGTGATGATCATGGAATGCAATGTACTCAGACGTTTTTCTTACTCTACACCTTTCTGATGGGGGTGGGGGGGACACAAAACGACACGACTGCTCCCCAATCCCCCTCACACACCTGGATGGCCAAGGGAAAAGTGGAATGTTAAGAGTATCTTCACCCTCCAGCTATTCCCAGGTGCTGGAACAGTACCTTGGGGCCATAAGCAACCAGGGCCAGGTTAAAGCATAGGGGTAGTGTAACTGATGCAGTGATGTCTGTCTGAATCTGCAAAGAGCCTGAAACAATAGCCTGGAGAAATGTGAAAACCCCACCATGATCCATGGACAGTTAGCTCCAAGATGCACAATGTGTGTGCCTAAAGCTTTGATTAGGAAAATATATCTGTGCTTACCTGCAAGTTTCCTTTGAGTGAATAATAAGGTCCACAGATCCATTACAAGGGATGCTCGCAGTTTGGGGACAGAACCAGACTTGTCCATCACTGGCAGCAGCAGAACATCCCACTACATGCAGTTCCCTCTTAGGCCAGAGGACTTCCACAGCCAGGATAATTCTATTCTACCTTTCCAAATTACAGATTGAGTTAACTATACATTGAAGAAATTTCTCCTACTGCAGAGAATGGAGATAATTTCCTCAAATGAAATAAACCAGAGTCCTTCAATATCCGTTTCCATTCTGGCTGACACTACTGTGTCCATTGTGGGCTGGATTTCTGTACCTTGCTGCTCAATGAAATTTTCTTCTAAACATGGATACATTTTCCTATTCTTTTTGTGCTAAGGTCCATAGATCCATTGCAATGGGATTTTCACAGCCGTGTGCCTCCAGAGTAGGAAGCGGGAATATCCCTTAAATATGGGCATCCAAAATGAGGTATATTATATATTTCCCAACTACCCTGGGTGCAATGACTTTCCTTTGGGAATTAATAATACGACAGCTGTGAGGACTACTTGTCTGAGTTAAATGTACAATACGAGTCTCATCCAAGAAAGCGCTCAGCTTCACTGATTCATCTTATTAAAAAACAGTTACCAGCAAAGAAGTCAATCACCAAATGAGCAAGGTTACTTCCCGGTGCAGTGCACATAGAGCTAGGAGATTTCACTCCGCACAGAACAGGATATGTTTATTTTTCTCTCTGGGCAAGGGCTGACTGTGCTCTTCCTAATCTGTTATCTCACACCACATCAGACATGTGTCCCATCTCATGAGGAGAACCAGTCTGTTAGAAGAGTGACCCAATTCCTGAATAAATCGCCGTGCCAGCCAGAGGATGATGTACTTTCCTTCTGGTATCCTTTCTCTGGAATGTATCAGTACCTGAATGAGCCCCCTCCATTATCACCAGCTGGCATCTCTGACAAAGTTCACTCTGCCTGGATCCCTTCCCCCTCCAAAAAATTCTTCAAATCACCAGCCTCCACAAACACCATAGAGGGAGATTAGAGCTGAAGGGGAATCTTACCAAAAAACAAATGCATCCCTGAAGCACAGCTGGAATTTAGATGGACCCAATATTGAGCCAAGTTCTTATAATTTGAAATAAAAGTATGGATTTTTTCCTCTCAGAAAAGCTGCAGCAGGGAGGTCTGAGACACAGCTAAAACCAGAGGGAACACCACAGGGTGGGGCATTTCCTTGCTGCCAGTGAGTACAGGTTATGCCCCTTTTCAAGCTTAATGCTTCATTAACGCTCATTGTGAATACTAGGTTAAATGCTTTATTTCTGAGATTTTACGCAAGGAGAAGGCAATCCTCCTAAAGTGTTCTTTAGTACCAATAAATGTATTCTCTTGCTCAAAATGTATGCGCTCTAACATCCCATCAACCTACCACTTCACCTGCAAAGAGAAGGATGGGACCTGAAGGACTCCTTTGAGAATCCACTGCTGGCAATGCAGACAGAGCTTCCCCCATACCTGCACAAAAGAACAAGGCATATGTACATCACCAGCTAAAGAGGACCCTGGCTTTCCATGTGCTCTTCACTGTTTCTTTTAAACCCATTAGACTACACCAAATTCTATTCATACTCTTCAATGGCCATATTGTAATAAAATTAGATTCTGTAGTATAAAGAAAGAATTAGCAACTTAAAAACAGGAAATAGAAAAATCCCACAATGACTAATGGATTGAAATACACTTGTTCCACTGAGTGGACTGGTTAACCTGTAAAAGATGAAATGGCAAAACAGCAATTTTAAAGCTATCAAAGTGTAAGCTCCGGAAACCACTAAAGAGTGGTGGTACTGACATTTATTTCTCACTGATAAATGGAACTACTAGGATATCTCCAGGAAATCATACACAGATATGTACTCTGCTGTGGCAGAACTAGTTTTTTCCATTAACTTTTATTTTATACAGTATAGATAAAGAAACATGGATATTATCATCGCTTTCTCAAGAGTGACCTGGACAGGCGGCATCCTACAAACTTCCAAAAACACTCACTTGCACTAAACCAACTTCTGTTAAACACAAAAATACCTCATAGCAATTTAAAATATTTGGATTTAAACAAAGAATTCAAGCTCAACTAACAAAATGATCAGATGTGAAGGGTACTATATAAAATGTGTTACAAGGGCATTGGGCATTCGACTCCCCTGCCCTGCCACCCCGCTTTTGGATTGCTGGAAAGATAGTTTCAAAAGAAGACTAGCTCAAAGCACACTAACAAACTTAACACATGTCAGCAGGGTTCGCACAGACAGTCCATGGCAGGCTAGTGCACAGCAGATTCCCACCCCACTTTACCACAAACTAATTGTTCGTGTAGACAAACCCCTAGAAATACTTATCAGTTTCTACTCCCATATGGAATGTTCCCAAGGGCCTGGAATTTTGACTAACCATTTGGGTTGCATAGGGCCAACAATATGTTACAGCTGTTATAAAATGGGTGAAAGCAGGCACCATGTAGTCAAATTCAAGAGGAAAGAAAAAGTGTTCCCTATGCAACACTGTCTGTATGGAGTCCAAGCTTTTCTTCCGGCATCAGTGAATGCATCCAGCTAAAATTCCTTACCATAAAACCAGTATAGGAAAAAAATACAGTGGACTCATTCAGATCAGTTTTGCATCACTCCAGCTGTGAAAAGCAGCTTTAAAAACAGCTTAACTATCTTCTTAAGAATTCCTCTTGTTCAGGAGGAATCCCAGTTTGGCAGAATCACCAGAACAGCTCTATGCCACCCTCCTCCTCCTCTCTCTTGTGAAAAGGGCATTCTCAGAACAAAGTAGTCCTGGCCACATCTCCAATGCTTCAGTTATCGTGGGCGTCTCAAACAATCTCCTAAGGCTGTGGTCAGTGAACCATAACTTAGAGCTCCTTTGGATAAACTCAACTACTCTGCAAGACCAGATAAGCCTCCAGCCAGCACCCAGAATCAGGAAGAATGTGAAGATGACTTGTCCTCTCCCCCATCAACACATATGTACCAAGCATATATCAGCTGAGATCTAATCCAGTACATATGGGTGCAAAATTATGAGCCAGATCCTACAGGCTGCTCAAACCAGACACCACAAGTCGGGGAGCGTGTGATGAGGGGAGAGAAGAGGTTCTACCTGTCATAGGACTCATATATGTACTCTCCCCGCCCTGGGACAGCTGTGAACAAACCAGCACAAACAACAAACTGGCATATGTTAGCGCAACATTCAGGACTGCTCTAACTTATGTTGGCTACTAACAACCTCAAGAGGCTGAAACTGCATCCAGGGATGCATCCAAGGTCAACTTTGTCACTTATTTTAAGGCCAGAAACTGGGACACTGCTTCCCTTTGAAGCATCAGCCACTGTTGAAAGAAAGCATATCGGGTAGATGAACCATTGGTCTGACCCAGTATGGCCATTCTTATGACACCAGATAGAGTAGTATCCAATACAATGGCACTATAGTACTGGAGGATCCTGCCCAGCACTTAGAGCATCTTCCCAGGGCTGGGTACATTTGCTCTATGGGCAGAAGCTGTTCTTGGTGCACTGCAAGGCAGCTACATTGCCCTTGGAGGGTCTGACCCTCTATAAGCACAGCACTTACAGGATGGATGTGAGCATCCCTGGATTCATTTAGGATAAGTGGCAAGATGTAAATGTAATTTATTCAGAGCAAGTCACTCTCCCCATTTATCTTTGTAGGCTTCTGCAGGTATTACAAATGGGTCATGAGACTTTCAAAACCTCAGCAAATTGTACAAAATCAGAACTACAGTGATGGGTTCCATTTTATCCTAGCCCTAGGTTGTAGTTTTGGTCCATCTCCGAGTGCTATGGGCCCTATTTGTTTGGAGGAGGTGTCCTAAGAGTACAAGGACATTGGGATCCTCCAGCCATCAGCCATAAGTTACTCATTCAGAAACTCATTTCTAAAAGTTAGTGATTCTAACACATATCAAATCCTTAGGCAACTTGGAATTCTCTTGCCTAACTTCTATTTGATTGACAAAAAATCAGTTGTCAAAGCATCACCTAAAATATGGTTTGGTTTTTTAAAACAAAAAAAAAACCCCAAAGAACCTCAATAAAGCAGCAAAGACTAAAACAGAGGCTCACATCTTCTTCCAGATGTTGGAACATACACAGAGGGAACAAAACTGCAGCACCTTCCTTCAAGCCCTGACTAAGAAAGGCTTCAAGCCTGGAAGCTGCCACCCAGGGACCAAACATAATTTGACAAGTCCCTGCAATGCTGAAGTAGACTACAGTTGCCCTGGAGAAGTTAACAACAACAACAAAAATCACTGTCACACACACAGACTGTTGCAAACTACCAAAATGATCTTTGATACAGGAGGAATTAGGTTGTGAGAAGTTCTTGGCTTATTGTGCTGAAAAATCAAGCCTTTCGTAATCTTGGCACAACAACCCGTAGGCCTTCTCCAAAATCCTCTGATGTGTTAGTCTGGAGGCTCTTTTTGGGTTATAATGAGAAGGCATGGCTTTTTCCATGTTCATTATTTTTCAATGAAAACCTATTACAACACTGCAGAAACTCCACCTGCCCTGGGAGTTCACAAAAAGGATTTTGTTAATCAAGCGGATAGGAGAGGGGCATAGCTGCTGACCATTATCAGGAACGACAGGCATGATTTAGTGGCAAGATTCTAGGTCTTAGTCTCCTAGCACATTTATAATTTGGTTTTTGTTTGTACAGAAGTTGTTCCCTTTTTTACAGGCACAGGAGAGCATTGAGCTGGTACATAAAATGCCCAATGATAAAGCACTAACTCTGCAGCATGTAGCTCGCTGCCAGCAGATCCCAGGGAATAATACACCTCTGGGGTCAAAAAGTAATGAAGAGCCCAGTGGAGAAAGAAGTAACGCCTAAGAAAGCTCATAACTGTAGAAAGAGAGAAAAAAAATTAGTAGTATTGTTCTATATGGTATCTTGCCCTGTTATTTTCCTTATGTGGGAAAGCATCATTGTTGCAGCTCTCTCACACACGGGCCTGTTGTTACCAGTAAAGTGCTATATGTAAGCCACCATCATTTTTGTAGTGGGCACACATCACTCATTAGAAGTCAATTCAAGCCAGCATGAGTCATGCACACTCAAAACTTCATAGGGCTTCGTTTTAGATGTGCATCCAAAAGTCCAAATTTATCTAAATTGCTTTTTAATGTGTATCCAAAATGTCTACACAAACCCCTTTGTTCTAGAAATTAGGCTGGAAATCTCCTGTAAATAGCGTTTTCTCCCATCAGCTAGTATATCATTTTGCAGCACTGGTCAAAAACCAGGATTTGAAGTAAGAAAGATCATTCTATTTTATATAGGTTTTTAAACCATCCTTGTCACTGTATCATGAGTACCTTTTAGTTGTGAATCTAATGACATGACTAACAGCTGATATATATATATATGGCCCAACCTCTCCCCAGGGATGAAATTGTGTGTGCGCCGTGTAGAGCTTTGGTAGTTAGTTTTTCTTTTTGTGTTTTTAGTATAATTATGCCTATGATACTATGTGGTTATATTAGAGAGGGGGGGAAATAAAAGTAAACCACCAAATAAGTGTACCTTGCGCATGGAGTGGAGGCTGGTGTGGTTTGTATTACTTCTTAGTTCCTGTGGGAGTTCATTCCACACTATGAGACCAGACCCTGAAACACCTCTGTCTCCTGCACATACAAGTTTTACCCTTCAGGTAGAAAGTGCCATTGTGGAACTCTCTGTTCCACAAAAAGAAAGCTACCCCCATTTTTTCAATTTCACAAAAGGTTTGGAGCATCAGTTCAAGTTCTGGATAAACTTCTCCATCAGGTATGTGACCACATACCTCTCAAAGAAATAAAGAACAACTGTATGAAACAATATAAGATGCATCATATTCTGTGCACAATGGTACAAAGACATACATTGTAACAGTGTAGGACTAAGCTTGAAAACAAACTATAAAGCATTTGATTACATTTAAAAAACTAACTTCTTATGAGGTATGGGTCACAGGACATTAGGCGCTAAATAAAGGATGGTCTTTGAAATTTCTGTTCTATAAAGTGTGAAATGTAGTGGGATTCTGTAGAATATAAAATTGTCCTCTCATATTTTGTCACAATTTTCATATCTAGGCTCTGATCCTGCAGAGATCCACTCTTGCTTAAATTTAAACATGTAACTAATCACATTGACTGCAAAGAGATTATCACATGCTCAAAATTAAGCACATGCTTAAGTGATTTGCTCAATCAGTGCCAAAATATGCTCAGTTTACATGTAAAAACATTTTTACTAAATGCAACTTTGCTAACTGAAGGTGCGTTCTGACCACCTCACACATCACCATCAGTAAGTTCAGGTTTAACATGCCAGTTTGTACTTTTAGTGACAACAGTGCAATCTCACTGTAATTTTGAGAAATAGAATCCATCTCACACCCCCTGAGCTGCATTGGCTCTGTAGGGTTAGCAAGAATAACATGTAGGACACATTTATTTTTATCACTAAAATAAGCAGATATGACACAAAATTAAAAAGTTTGAGCAAGCTAGTGCTATTTTCTCTTGATTATTTAATTACCGGAGTAGTGTCTTGGGCTTCATTTAATCTCTAACTGATCATGGGTTCAAAAAAGTCAATTGCTCTAATAGTACTTCCCAGCACAGTATGGTTCTCTTTGAATCCATAGTGAGCTATGTTCAGCCATTGCTCATTTGGCTAAGTACTCCAAGAGAACAGCCCAAAAATTTAAGTCTCACATTTGGAAAATTAAGTCCACACTGTAGCTTTCTCAGGCAAATATTTTTATAAGTGAAAGCAAAGTTTTTGGTATCACCACAGAAAGCCATTAAGAGTTCTGTTTCATTTACTGAATACAAGACTGAATTAAAAGCACAGATAAATCTTTGTCTGCTGTAGAAGAGAAGGGAGAATATTTGTCTTCATGAGGGCTATGCACTGCTCAACCTGTTAAGGGAAGATATACCCATCTGCCAAGATCTGCCTTAATCTATTGTAAAATAGGATCAATGTTTAATTTTTGAAGCTTTCTAAAATCTAAAGTAACTTTAATTCCCAGGTAGTGCACCCAGTTTGAAGAAACCTTAATTGGATATTGTGATGCTCTCAGGATAATCACTCCCTACAAGGATCTCATGCTGAATGAAATTTCTCTCAGATTGTGAGAATATGTTTTATTCTATTAGTCCCACCAATTTGGAAACCGATTCGAACGGATTAGTGACAAAGCAGTAAATGGTTCGCATAGGTTTTCTCCCACTGTAATAACTTTAGCACCACTGTCAGCTCCAATAAGGGCTAGAAGCAATTCTCATATGTTAATGATGTCTGAAGAAATGGGAAACATAACCAGGCACCTGTTATCGGTTTAAAAGAGGGAGACAGAAAACCATGAGGAAGCATAGCTCGAGGGACTGCATAACATCCTCACCCACCTTCTCCTTTAATTTTTGGCATATTACATCCATTGTGGACTCTTTGGGACAGCAAACTTGTCAGGTATGAACAGTGCCTAGCAATGGGAGCCTCAGGTCCCTAGGCATTACTGAATAATAAATAATCATCAGAACCCACATTCATACTAATGGTTTAACAATGAAGGAGAGAACCAGAAGTAACTTTTTATACAAATGAACTGCTCTTGTATCACTAACCCATTGGGAGTAAGGGTGGCAGAATCTGGCCCTTAATAGCCTGATATAAAAGGACAATTTTAAAAAGCCGATCATTCCAATCTGATTTTCCCTTCTCCCCTCACATCCTCTGCCACGAGCATTCTGTATTTTTAATCTTTTGTTTTATTTTTTCTTCATGGGGTAAGAAAGGTGAGAGTGGGACCAAAGACAAAGCAATGTGCAAAACTAACCTCTTTACAGAAATTCATAACATCCCAGGTACCATGAGCTACACCACTTCGCTACATTTCCTTAGGCCCTGATCCTGCACAGATCCACTCTTGCTTAAATTTAAACATGTGACTAATCACATTGACTGCAAAGAGATTACTCACATGCTCAAAATTAAGCACATGCTTAAGTGCTTTGCTCAATCAATGCCAAAAGGTGCTCAGTTTACATGTAAAAACATTTTTACTAAATGCAACTTTGCTAACTAAAGGTGGGTCCTGACCACCTCACACATCACCATCAGTAAGTTTAGGTTTAACAGGCCAATTTGTACTTTTTGTGACAATAGTGCAATCTCATGATAACTTTGAGAAATAGAATCCATCTCACACCAGAACACAGAGTACCTCATCAGTGAGCAGATTGATGCCCTGAATGAAGGAGGAGACTCGCGGGGAAAACAGAAGCATCGTGCTGAGTGAAATGGAGAGGAGCACTTGACAAGACAAAATTGACTTGGTCTGCATTTTAGGGCATGTAAGTGAACGGTCAATTATGTTTTTTAAAATGGCCAGTTACACAAGAACCCAAAATGATGAAATACTGCAAATTACAATACAATTTCTCCCTTTGTGGTCTCTTAATAATAATAATCCATGGTTACCAACGGCTTTCTGTCCTCATGTCAAGAAGCCAAACAGATTGGATTTTAAAAAAAGGGCTGCACACTTTTAGGACCATTACCAAAATCTGCAAAAAGGCAAACTCAGAAAAGAGTAATCAAGTCCCATGCTTCAGCTGTAAACAGATTGCAGAACGAGTCACTAAGTAATTCTACTCAGCTCAATATAGAGCATTAGGCATATGCATTACGTGACAGGTGTTAGGGACTTTTTTATTATTATGTTTATGTATTTGTTTGCTTTTTGCCTTTCTCCAAAGTCCCAGATATTATTCCAGCCATTAATGAGGTAGGATATCAAACCAGCCGGATTAATGGCCTGTGTTCTTAAAATGTGAAAAATTTCACAAAGTTATATATTTTGGTTTATCACCAATAATGTTTGCCACCATACAAGACATTTACGATAGACCCTGCCCTGGAAAGATCACAGCCTGTTTAACAAAAGAGACAAGTTGATTAAGAGATCAAAAGCTATCTTTTTATTATTAGTAAGGTCATCTCTTGTGCAACAAGTGAATTTCAATGAGAAGATGGAAGCTTAATGCACTGGGAGATCCCTGATACACGGAAGCAGCACGGACGAAGTTGTGAAAGCAAATGTGGAAGGAGGAAATGGAGTGGAGAGGTTGGTACCATTGCCGAAGTAAAAGGAATAGAGAGAGACGTGATAGGAAATGAGTTTTGAGATGCAGGCCACGTTGGAGTTAGGCAAGGCCTTCAAGGCAAGGATGAGATGTATAGACTCTATGCGTGTCCAAGTGAAAGCCATTAGAGTAATGCAAAGAGCAGAGAAACATGATCTGATCGAAAAGCAACAACACAAAAGAGATGCAGGCAGGGCTGCCCAGGGGGCGGAGTGGGGCAATTTGCCCCAGGTCCCATAGGGGCCGCCACAAGAATATAGTATTCTATGGTATTGCAACTTTTTTTTTTAAATGGAAGAGGCCCCCAAAATTGCTTTGCCCCAGGTCCCCTGAATCCTCTGGGCGGCCCTGGATGCAGGCATTGAGTTCTAATCCTGGCTGATATTGAATCCCCTGGTAACCCCGGCCAGGTCACTTGAGTGCTTGGCCTCACTTTCCCTTTCCATCCAGGAAACAAGGATAAACAGCCAACTTACTTCACAGAGCGGCTGTGAAGAGTAATTAGTCTGTTACAGCTTGGAAAATAGTGTCTTGGTGGACAGGAATTTCAGGAATGTTTTGTTAATTATGAGTCAACATTCGCATCCCTCCCACCTTGTTTGCTTTTCTGAAAACATTCATGCCACCAGTTCCCCCACACACACGTGTACGTATTTGGGCATTTGCATGCAAACATACACATTATTGTGGAAAGGAATGTGTTGTGCAGGAAAAATTGCAAAAGTCTATTAAGGGCTTGATGGGCATCTCAAAACAGGGCAGATTTTAAGAAACTCTTTCTTTGTAAGCTGGTATATTGCAGCATAGTCACTGGATCTGTAGGCCAGAAAGCAAACACTTCATATTTAAATATTCTAAGGAAATATTATAAACAATTTATATTAGTATTTTGCAATTTGTCTGAGTGCAATTCAGAGTGTTGCTACTGATTTATAAAACCCTTTTGGGTTTGAATCCTGACCACCTTCCAAAACCACCCCTCTCCCTGATGAATTGTCATAATAGCTGAGATCACTGGAGGTGCTGTTGTGGTTTGACCATCAGAGTTTGAGAGCAGGGTACTTTAGGGAAATGCTCTCAACTCAGGAATTTCTCTCTCACTGGTCGAGCAGAGCTCAAGCCTGTTGATCTTCAAGGTGTGGTGCAGAACCCATCTTTTCTGTAGGGTTTTCATGAGGGGGAACTGAAGGGAAATATTTAGGTTTGTGTCTTATATTGAATTTGGTGTTGGGCACTCAGGACCAGATTCCTCAGGTCAGTAGTTTATGCAGCATGAGTAGGAGGGCTTTAAGCCAACTTCCCTCCTTGATCGCCATCTCACCCAACCCTGGACCAGTGGTCCCCAACCTTTTCGTCTGGCAGGCGCCAGACGAAGGACTGTGGCGGCGGTTGAGCATCCGCCGAAATGCTGCCGAATTTTGGCGGTGACTCCTCTCGATGACGCCGCTTGTCAGCGGCAAGCGGCGTCATCGAGAGGCGTCGCCGCTGAAATGCCACCGAATTTCGGCGGATGCTCGACCGCCGGCCAGGACGCGGGTGCATTTAGATGCCCCTGCGGGCACCAGCCCCCTGCACTAGACTTATCCCCTGATTAAACTGAATGCAGCTTGAGGGAGCCATCTCAGCAGCTGGGGATCTTTGGGTGTAGGGATTTCCTGGCCACAGCTCTTTTCCTGTAACATACTTCCCAACTGCCAGTGCAGTGTGCAAGGAGTGTGGCACATTCCTATACCACTCGAGCAGATGCAAATTAAGGAATATCATCTCAGCCGGAGTCGTGTGATTACATCAGAACCTCAGCTTTCATTTTTAGAAGGGAATTCTATAACCTTCATGGCTGTTGACCTGCATGTAATGCATGCAGTGGCATCTGACTGAGTCTGTAACAGCCTGAAATAATAGATCTGAGAGGTGCGTCCTGCCCCATTCGTCTCAGTGACGTTTTAACTCCAAGACCCAATGTTCTGGGGGGTCTGTCAATATTACCCCTGCCTGAGTTGGTTTATTGTCCCAAACAGTGCAAGATAGTCCTTGAAAGCACAAAAATATAGTCCACACATCATACCCGTTCTGGAATCTTCTACCATACCCGACCTTTGGTGCCTGCCTGCTCACAACACCCTTCCAGCTGCAGGCCTTCCAGCTGCAGGTCTTCCAGGTTTCTTCCAAGCCTCTACCTGGGAAAGATCAGCAAGCAAACTGCCCCACTCCTCTCCTAGCCCCCAACAGCCTGCTCCCAGGGGGCTCCAGGCCAGGGAGTCTCTCTCCAGGTAACTCCTGCAACTCCCTTTACCAACCTCCTCAGGCAGCTCTCACTTGCCCATTTCCTGACAGACTCACACACACACACACACACACACACACACACACGCTCCTTTCTCGACTGACTTCACTTTCTCAATCTCTCCCCATTTATATGGCCTAGTTGCCCTCTCAAACCCAATTGGGGGACAGTTGATGAGTCACAGGTACACTGGAACCTTTCCCCCCACTTAAAGAGGCCAGTCTCCCTGTGACAGAGCTCCCAACACCCTCTCCTTCCTCCCCACCAGAAGACTGGGTGGACTGGGCCAGATGCACAATCAGGTACACCTGGCTGTTAGGGTAAGTACTGTGCCACTCCCCTGGTGCAGCTCCTGCTTCTCAGGGAACACTGCTGTTTCCAGGTGCAGAAGGCAGTGTAATCCCTGGAGGAAATAAGAGCGTTCCACAGGCTGCTGCACTTCCCTCTGACAAAAAAAAAAAAGATTTCTCTATTGTATCAGCAACCAATGGCGTTTCAGCCTAGTTACGCATCTGTTCCATGAGCCTCTCTCTGAACTGTAATGCTACATTTCTATTTTTCCAGCTAGATTTACTTTCCATCTATCATTCACTCCTTCTTCAGTATCAATTTACTGTGTGTCACAGCTTACTTCAATATTTCATGTTTAAGTGCAGATTTGTGCATTTAAGATTGCAATGCCTGAGGATTAAGACTTTCTTGGTGATACTAAGACTAAGAGTACTACAAAAAACTCCTCAGTGTCTCCTACTGTACATCACTCAACACCAGAGACACTCACCAATCATAACTGCCAAGCATCTTCTTGGCATTCAGACTGAAGCATTTCTTCTAACTAAAGATGATGAGTTATTTCCTTCACCTGCCTCTACAGTCCTGTGCTATAACTGCAGACTTTCTTCAAACTCTGTAAGGCCAGAAAACGAACACACTGAGCCAGGGCAGTCCTTTGACATTCAACAAGCTGAAGATGTTGCAAGAACTATTCTTGCCTAGATCTAAATAGTAACGAAAGGCTATTGAAATAAAACACACACAAGTGAAAAAGCAATTGTCTCACACAAGAACATGTGCTTAAGAACAGGGGCTCATTTGCCAGATAAGCAATTTCAATTATCCTTTTCTACTTCTACTGAGTGAATGTGAAGTATTCAGATAAATTCATCTCTGGTGTAACTCTGTAGTATTTAATCGAGTTACTCCAGGGAAGAATTTGGCTCCTCTCATTTTGCTCAAGCTCAAGGTGTGAATTTAAGTATACATATTTACGTGCTGGGTTTGATTACTTGTTTGTTGAGCTATAAATTGCAGATGCCACTTAGCCTGTCAAACACAGGCATTGCAAAAAAAAAATGGAGATTTACAACACAGTAATTGGCTGCTTCACTGTGATTGGCAATGGGATAAAAATCATTTCAGCTTCTAGTCATTTGTTCAAATCAAGCTTGCATCTGTAATAAAGATCTAAAGTTGTTACCATCTACTGGCTGTTTAGTGGAAAGCTGGCAATCATGTGTCACAAATATACATGTCATAAAAACCCCAACTGGCAACACTGCCCAGCAGAAAGGCTAAAGTCTTACTAGATGTAGAAACTGCACTAGCTATATTTATGCCTATTACAGCTCTGGCTGCGCTCCCTCTTGTGGTCAGCCACCACGCTGCTGTATCGGACCCAACATTTGGATGCTGCGTGCTTCCAAGCCTCCTGGGTTTTAAGTGGTGTCCAGTGTGTGTCATTCTGCCTCCATAGGCATGCTCTCAGGATACAGGCTCCCCGTCTGGTACCCCTTCTCGGGCCATGAGGGTCCAATCCCAATAGCCCCAGGGCCAAAGACCAGCGGCAGCCACCAGGGCCGCTCAAAGGATTCAGGGGGCCTGGGGCAAAGCGAGAGAGATGCGGCACTTGTACTCACCCGGCGGCGGTCCGGGTCTTCGGCAGCACTGAAGGGCCCCCCACTGCCAAAGACCCGGACTGCCGCCAGGCCAGGGCTCACGGGGCCCCTGCGGGGTCCAGGGCCTGGGGCAAATTGCCCGCCCGCCCACCCACCCACACCCCACCCAATAGCTTTGCCACAACCTCACATGAGCTCCACGCTCATGGGTCCTCTGCTTACACACTAACTCTTCAAAGACTATGGATAGTTAAAGCAAACAACGCACAGACTTTGCAAGAGAATTTCTAAACCACACAGACATTTTATCATTTAAAAAAAAAAAAAACAAGAGTTACAGATCTAGACAAAAACAAAAAAACCAAAAACTAACATCTGCATGCAAGATCCCCTATCAGTTTCCTCATACCTCCTGATAGCCCTTTGAATGTTAATATCCATCAGAGTGATCAGGGCCCTTCTGCACTCCCACCCTCCTGGTTAGTCTTGTCTTCCTGGTGATGGTCTCCCTGCACACAGAAACCCTCCTGCTTATAAACACAGTCTTGGTCACAAGTCCCAGTGCAACATCCCATGCAGCCGCCATGCTACATTCATAGGCACAACCCCTTTGTTTGGTTTGGCTGAGAAGAGTCATTAGTAAGTCAGTAGTCCTTGGGAGATGACTGGATGACCCCTCCTGTGCTAGCTCTCCCCAAGGTGAGAAACATGTCCTCCTTTTCAGGACATGCACTACAACTGAATTATGCACATACCAGTTTAAGCTTGCTCTCAACACAGGACACAACGTAGACTCGTACACAAACTACAGTTTCTAGTCCACAATACAGGGTACAATTTTAAATCTCACACACACACACACACACCTCTAAATGTGATTAAGGCGACAGTGTCCCCCCAAAACCTATCACAACACCCCTTGTAAGTAATTTTGTAGCAGGGACTGTAACTGTTTGTATTTAGACCAGCACAATGCGATCTGATCCTTTTGGGAGACTCTGATTCTATCCCAACACAAATAATCATGACCTCAGCATGTCAGTGGCATTAGTATTACCATGTGGCAATGTTTTCTGCATTGCTACCAAAGCTCTGCCTAGCCTGTGCATACGGTTAGGACATTAGTCTCCAGGGCTGTCACTCAAGCACCTTTCATAAGCATTAAATGCCCTCCAAATTTTTAAGAAAATGGAGATTCACCTACATACATTAAATATATTTGATCAGAGCTATAGAATGCCTTCTCTGAGCTGCTTTTGCTTTATTCACCATATTCCTAGATCACAAAAACGACTGTCTTTTAATCTTCCTTTCCCTGATCAATCTATATTCTGCACAGTGGGAAAACACCTCTAGTTTATTTAAAATATGCTATGGTTACATTAATAATTATCAAGATACATTAACAACTCATCATAGGTAGACCTCATTAGATAGTAGCATGTAAATGAAATTTTGGGAAGGTAGCCCTAGATTTTCATCTTTAGGTGCTGCTTTAAGCAAAATAACATGTCTTGTGTCAAGTTAGGAGTGTATTCTTCATAGATTGTGTGGACTCAAGCACTGTAATTCATGGGGTCTTTTACAATATTTATAGATCATGTGCACACTTTACACCAGTATTAGTTTGGTTGATCTGGAAAAAACAAACACACACACACAAATGAACTAGCCCCCATTTTATGAAATCCGTATTTTTAATTGTCCTATTCATCAATATTTTTTAAAATTGATTGCAGTAGCAGCCCAGGAATAAATAGTAATTTTCTGTGAGAACAAATCCATTTAACCTTTGGTAGCATTTGAGAGACTGCCATCTTCCTAAAGTGGCTTATTTTGATCCTGAACTGTCTCAAGAGCTTTGTCTCTTGTAAGCTGCAAGCAAAGCTTCTGTCTCTGCATAAAACCACTCAAGCATCACGTTTTACCTCCAAAATGATTGAGCAATCAGACAATCTGGGTGGAGGACAGGGGGGCAGATTAGACTTGGGTGAAAGATCAGTCTAGACAATATCTGTTGAAAGCTACAACTGATGAAAGTTTGACAGCTCATATTGTAAAAGATGAAAACAAATTTACAAATTATTTCAGGGAACTTAAGTAAACTTAGCTTTCCATGCCAAAATATATGAATGTAGCCTGTTACATTTGGTGTTCTCTGATCCTATTCATATACCTATACACACCTAAAACTAGAATCATTCATCACATCATAATTTTGTTCTTGCGAACTTCTGAGTAATCCCTGGTGTAATCTGTCCAGAGCACAGGTGGCACGAGAGTGAGTACTGCCCTTCCTCCTCGCCCATCCCCAGCTTCTTCTAATCTTCCCTCTTGGTGGTTTTCCCCTTATTTAATGTCTGACCACCCTAACCTCTATTGATCTGCATGCCTCTAATGAGTAATGGGTGTGGAGGATTAGATGGAAAATGGCTCACCCTGACATTTTATTAGTACTGGCTTCCTCCATTCTACATAGATGAGATGGAAGAACCAGAAGATGGAGGTGGGAAGCAGTGCTTGGACTTTTACACACTGCATTTAAAAAAAAAAAAAAAAGTTAAATATTTTTCAAAACGTCTGTTCCTGGAGGCGGGAGCCCTGGCTGGAGGGACCCTGGGCTGAGGCGCAGCCCGGGATCCCCACTGCTTACCCCGACCCTGCCAGTGCTGGACCAGCTGGAGGCGAGAGGGGAGTGGGCGGAGTCAACACTGGTGGGGGGGAGCCCAGGGCTGGGGCGGCAGAGGGTGCGGGTGTGTGTGTGGGGGGGAGAGAGAGCCCAAGGCTGGGACGACAGAGGGTGGGGGAGAGCCCAGGGCTAGGGTGGGGGGCAGCCAAAAATTTTTTGCTTGGGGCAGCAAAAAACCTAGAGCCGGCCCTGCTTCCAGGACCTCAGCTGCAGCAGCTTGCCTTAACACCCATCAGTGGGTTCCTGATAACCAGTCAAACTAACAGCCTGCGTCAGGCCTTCCTTGCTATGGGGAGGTGCTGGCAGACTGCAATCTTCAATCCACTCCTGTCCCTAGCAAGACTTCTAACCCCCCAGGGAAGCTGCCCATCTGCTCTCCTATCAGCTCCCAAATGAATTGTGCTCCCTCCTTCTTCCTGGCTGGACACCTAGTATGTGTGTAGTAGGGTGGGGTTAACTGGGCAGCTGGTTAGCTCCTTTCTGACCAGTATGAAGTTGATTTACCCCCTTACATGCAAACTAAAAATAAAGCATGTGCACCAAAACATGTTGTTTAGTTGCAGTAGTTGAAAGCAGAATGAGAACTTGCAGCATCAAAATTCCTGTCACAATGTGCTGAGTTCTATGGCTGCTATGATCTACAAAACATATACATTTTCCTCACCTCATTCCCACGCAACCTTCCTCCCTCAGTCTGTGCTGGCAAACCTCAGAGATGTAGCAGTATCCTTGGCAGTCACGGAATTTGCAGCAGTGAAATCTATAAGGTTAGGAACCACTTCCTAATTGCAGCTCCCACAAAATATTCTGACAACTTGCTTTTCAGTAGAGAATGAAGGATAACGTCATGGCTAGGACATGACAGCAATGAACCTTTTTCCCTTTGCACAAAGATGAGTCAGTATAGAAACATTGCTGATGACAGCAGAAAACATGAAACTCTAAAAGCATAAAGAGTTTACACCAATCTCCACTGTGCATATTTCAATTCTACTTTACAACCACAAAAAGTAAAATGAATAGGGCTGGATTTAAGGGCAGGAGACTCAAGCAACTGCCTGGTGTGCTGGGCTTGGGGTGCTGCTTCTGTAGCAACAAAAGGGGAAATTTTACTTCATTCTATGTTTCAGGTATTCTGAATGTGGATTCATTTCACTAACCTCATAGAAAGTTCTGGACCTTTGTAGAATCTCACGGAACTTTAACAAATTGGGGATGGGGGGTGCCAAAGACGCTACTCACCTGTGGTGCCATTTGGTCTAGGGCCAGCCCTGAAAATAAAGCCAAGAGTTTTGTGAGGTCTTTTTTTAAGCTCCAATTCAGTTTGACAACCTCATTAGCAATATATAGTAGCATCGGTGGAGTGCTATGGATGGAATAAACTGCCCTGCTACACAGAAAAGTTAAGACTAGAAGTAGACCTGGAGCATGAATCTTTCTTCAGCTGGTTCATATGTTACATTCATTATCTAACAACTTGTCCATCAGCCAGATGTGTCTTCCCTTCTCCCCTACCCAGAAGATACATGGAGCAGCCAGTTGAGGGCAGTTTACAACAGATTTGCTATAGGAGCTAGAGCAATGCATTGAATTGAGTACAAAACAGCACAGTGAAATATTTTACATTTCTAAATCCATTTTTTCAGTCTTAAAGAAGGGAAGTGCTTCACAAGCCGTATCTACACAGCACTACTGAAATGCAGTCAGTGGAGGGGTGGGGAGGGCAAAACCCAGCTGGCTGTCAGCCATGGGGAAGCAGGGAAATTGGCCACTGGAGAAACTTTTACAAGAAGTGCTCTAGAACAGGGGTCGGCAACCTTTCAGAAGTGGTGTGCCGAGTCTTCATTTATTCACTCTAATTTAAGGTTTCGCGTGCTGGTAATACATTTTAACCTTTTTAGAAGGTCTCTCTCTCTAAGCCTATAAACTATTGTTGTATGTAAAGTAAACACGTTTTTTAAAATGTTTAAGAAGCTTCATTTAAAATTAAATTAAAATGCAGATCTTATCAGTTTAGTGCAGTGGTTCTTAACCTGGGGTGCACGCACCCCCTGGGGCACGGTTGGTGCAAGGATATTTTTCGCCCTAGGCAAAACTTCCACCTTGTGTCCCCCTCCCCCGCTGCACATCGGTTCATTGAGAGGCAAATCCCAACAAGCCTTTATAGACCCCAGGGGCCAGCCTGCCCAGGGGCCAGCCATGCCCAAGGGCTGCTCCCCAGACCAGGTTCCCCCCTCTCCGCCCCCTGAACTCCCCTGGAGGGTGCACAGCCCTCCCCCCTGCAAGCCCTCCCCACCCCAGTGGCCCCCACCCCGAGTCCACTCACTGGCTTTGTCGGGCTTGGGCCGCTGCAGAAGCTCAGCAGAGAGGAGCCACCTTCCGGAGGCACTGGAGAGCCAGAGCGTCCCGCTTGCGGCAGCAGCAAGCCCCAGCCATGGAGGAGCCAGCGCAGTGCAGGGGTGTAGCAGCCCTGCCAAGGTGGCAGCGCCACTAGGGGGGAGCAGCCGCACCCCCTCGGCCCCTCCGGGGGCTCCTGCAGGCTGCAGTGGATATATGCTGGTGCCAGCCCCCATGCGCCCCCCGGCTCCCCACTCGCCTAGGGTTACCAAATTTCAACAATCAAAAAGAGGGGAGAGCCCTGCCCTAGCCCTGCTCCCATCCATTCCCTCCCACTTCCAACCCCGACTGCCCCCATCAGAACCCCCAACCCCCCCCGCTCCTCATCCCCTGACTGCCCCCTCCTGGGACCCCTGCCCCTAACTGCCCCCCAGAACCCCACTCCCTACCTAAGCCTCCCTGCTCCTTGTCCCCTGACTGCCCCCTCCTGAGACCCCCCCCCACCCTAACTGTCCCCCTAGGACCTTACCCCCTACCTGTCCCCTGACTGCGCCAACCTTATCCACACCCCCGCCCCCAGACAGACCCCCGGGACTCCCACACCGCATCCAACCACTCCCTGCCCCCTGAGAGGACCCCCAGAACGCCCGACCCATCCAACCCACCCACCCCCTGCTCCCTGACTGTGCCCCAGGACTCCCCTTACCATGCCCATGCTGGTCAGACGCTGGCTCCACGTGGAGGCAAAACACGCTGCCAGGGTGCTGTGCACACAGCCCCTCCCCCGCAGAGTGCTGAGGCAGTGGGACGGGGGAGCTGCAGGCCTGGGGTTCCGTTCACTCAGCCAGCAACGGGATGAGCAGGGCGGGCGGCCGGGACCCCGGCTGGCAGCCATGTGCCAGGCAAAATCGGCACGCATGCCATCTTTGGCATGCGTGCTGTAGGTTGCCACCCCCTGCTCTAGAATCTTCTTTGTCTGGAGGCAAAAGAGTGGGAAACCAGCCAATTGAAGACCCCCTGAATTTAGGGAAATTCCAAGGTAGTTGGCTCTATGCCACCCTATACTCCCCACCCCCTCTCTCCCCGGCAAAGGGGACACATCAAGTGTGCAGCTGGAGAAAGGGGTGTGACTGGCACTTTACTGCATTCCAGCAAATCCCCAGCTGCCGCAGTGGCCCTTTGCAAACTATTGCTTCCAGCCAGACTTATGAGCAGCCCTGAGGCTGTTTTAAGTTGTGCCAGGAACCAAATCAACCTGTGGCCAGCCCAAACAACTGGGATCCACAACGGTGGCTCTTAGCCACCCCATTTGTCAGCTGGGCAGCTGACAGGTTGGCTGCAGCTGAGTTGATTTCCTAGTAAGGAATACTCTAAAAAATAAATAAATAAATAAATAAATAAAAGCTTTCCAACCAGAACAATCATTAGTTTACAAAATATGTCCACACATAGATGCATGCATATACTCAGATCTGATCTTGGTGTTCCAACCTAAACACTACCCTTTCAAGATACAAAATGTAGCATATCATAAACGTGAAGGGAAAGACGTCTACTGGTGAGCAAACAGTTTGCCTAATGGAGGGAGAGACAAGGAATGTGTGTATTTGACCCGCTGTTACAGTCTTTTACATATTGTTACTATGCCTTCCTAAAGCTACATTCTTGAAATATTTTGCTCCTACCTTCCCTGGGAGGGAGACCATGTGGAGACAAGTTTCTTCTTCACAGATGAAGCGTTCATGGCTGTTCACTTCATTAAAAGCGAATCAAGGCTGATAGGCCATATTTTTAATTAGGAAGTTCTTTTCAAGGTAATAAGTCCTTTAACTTTTTTCTGACATTTCTCACACAGTGAACAGCACAAAAGCGAAGCTGCACCAAATAATAAAGATGCATAGATCTAAAGGGAAATACTGCAGCCTCCTGTGTGCAACAATAAAATCCCAGCTCTTTTTACATGGTATGAAACAGGGAGATATGCATGGATATTATCTATCCAATCAGCAGCTCTCAGCATACATCCCAACATTTCAAGTGGCTCAAGCAGGATGCAGTGCCACTGAGGTTTGGCCTATCTGCCTCTGCACAGATGGAGATGCGGGGGAAGGGGACTGTAGATGGGCCAAATTTGATTGGTATTGTGACTCAGTGTGTGCCAAGTTGCAATGCCACTTGCTTTGGGGGCCATCTCAAACGGGGAGCCCAGAGCAAATTGTCCCTTCCCACCCCAAGGCAGACCTGAATGCAGGAAATGTCCACTTCAACAGGGACACAGGGCTTGAGGATGGGTTCAAGGCCCAAGTGGGACAGTTTCAGAAAATCAGGGACTATTGGAAAATCTGGCCAAATTTGCTGCTTCTTCCTGGGCTCTAGCTGCTGCTCCTTGCTCAACAACCCCTGTGACCAAATAAAGGTATCTAGGGCACTGCCCAGCATTACTGTACCCAAAGCTGATTCTATTACCAAGGGTGGGCTGGAGGAGGGGGAAATGTGCTGCAGTGAATAGTACACCTGTTCATGAACACCAATAATCTGTATTCTGTTCTTCCTCAAAATTCAAGGGTGTTCAGGTCTGGGACTGTGGCCAACACCCATGTGTATTTTCACAAATTAAATATCAAAGCTAGATCTTAGACATTAATAAATGTAAATATAAATCTTGGTGACATCTCAAGATCAATGTTTTCATCCCCCATCCCGCCCCCCCTTGCTCCTTTTCTATAAAGTGTTACATGTGTAGATTTATATAGCAACAGTCACCATAACTAGACACATCTCATCCCACCCTTCTAATATACATTCCCCCAAAAGGTGAATCTTTTCTGAAACATATTACTGCTACAAGCCTAACAGTTTAACATACATTGAATGTTACACCATACAGAAGTATTCTTCAAGCCATGAGTAGATGATGCGCATTGAACCCTAAGACAAACTGAAGTCATCTGGGGTCCGTCTACAATAGCAAACAACCAAATAAAAATTAGGCCTACTCAGTCTTCATTAAAAAAAAACACATTCTTAAAAACCTGTCAAAGACTGATGTTTCTCATACTTCAATCATTCTGAATTCCCTGGTATAATGGAATGAACTATGCAAGGTACTGGTGAAACAGTTCCACTGTCAATGGGAGTTAAGAGGGCACTACCCCTTGCAGACTGTGTTCACCACCACCACCTAGCAATAGACCACAAAATGCATCTCACACTTGCTTCAGAAGAAGGAAATCAATCAATCCCCCTGCTCTTGAGGCAACCCTCTTCCCCATGTCTGAAATACGGCAAGTCTATTTTATATAACACAGCAAAAGTATAACTAAAACTGGGATTAGAGTCCTTTTGTTTATCCTTTTAACCAAATCCTGAGATATTTTTAATTTTTCTTTGGAACAAAAAGCAAAAGATCTGCAGGAATCAAATATTTGCAGTTTCTCTTTGAACACCACCTACACTAATTGCCACCTAACTGCAGTGCTAGTTTTCTCAGGCCTCTGCTGTTAAGGATCAACAGACATGAAGGGTAACAGTCCAGCTGGGAGGTTTCAGAGAGGGCTGCACTAACTGCCTAATTCAGTGATGGGCAACTTGCGGCCCGCGGGCTACATGCACCCCATCAAGGTAATCTGCTGGTGGGCTGCCAATTTGTTTACATTGCCAGTGGCCGCTGTTCGCCGTTCCCAGCCTACTTACGATAGCAGGATTTGCTCTAGTACATTAAGAATAGATGTGTAGACTTAGCAGTTTGGGCTGGAGCTCAGGTTCTCAAGCCAAGGGGAGGGATGGGCTTGAGAGCTCAAGGTCCAGCCCGAGCCTCATCATCAAGCAATGTCTACACAGCTACATTACGTGCACTAGCACAAGCCCCACCAGCATAAGCCTGTGGATCCAGACTAGGCAGCTTGGTCCCAGATGCACAGTAAATATACCCCCAAAGGGCCTGCCACCCTTTGACAGACATCACGGGGCTTAAAAGTTTGCAAAGAACCTTGACCTCCTCAGAAGAAAGGCGTCATAAAAGGATAAAGTATTTTTACACTGTAATGTGCATGTGTGTTTTAACAGATACTTTGTGGCTTCCTTTTCTAAGCAAAATTTTGGCACCTACACAAAAACTTAAATAGATGGACTTTGCCGAGGAGTTCCCTGCAGCAGTTGGGGACTTCAGTCCTTCCTTTCCCCCCCTTCCTTCACAGGGCCATTCTGAGACAGTCACCCTATTGCCACAGCATTTGTACGCCTTTGTGTGGGTAGCAGAGGTGAGGTGGCCAGTGTATTCATGGAGCCTGGTCAGTCACAGACCCACTAGCCAGACCCCTGACATGTCCCCTTATTCTCCATGCACAATGACATGACACAAAGCATCAGGGCCACCCAAAGGATTCAAGGGACCTGGGGTCTTCGGTGGTGGAGGGCCCCACCGCCGAAGTGCCGAAGACCCAGCACTTCGGCAGCAGGTCCCGGGGTGGAAGGACCCCCCGCCGTGGGTCTTCGGGGTACTTTGGCGGCAGGTCCTGGAGCGGAAGGACCCCTCCCCGCCCCCTGAATTGTCACCGAAGACCCAAAGCAGAAGCAGCTCTGGGGGCCCGTGCCCCGTGAGAGTTTTCCAGGCCCCCAGAGCAAGTGAAGGACCCTGCCCCAGGGACCCCGAAAAACTCTCGTGGGGGCCCCTGTGGGGCCCAGGGCAAATTGCCCCACTTGCCCTCCCCCCCTCCCACGGGCAGCCCTGCAAAGCACAGGTCTACAGCATGCAGGAATAAGGAGTCTCTTTGTGTGTGTGGGGGGGGTCCCCAATGGTTAGGAAACACACACAAGCAGCTTAATTGCACTACTTTGTCACCATTGGGGCTTTCTGCTCTGGCCTTTTCTGTACATACATAGGCAGAGATATTTGTCGGTAACTAGGTTTTAGATGCCTTCATTATTAGATGCCCAATTTGACACTTTTAAAAGGGGACTGACTTTCAAAAAGTAGGTGCTGAGACTGTTTTAAAACTCCTTCAATGTGTCCCAAATGGACCATCGAAAAACTGAGGAACTCAGAAAACAAAAATAATCACTAGTCAGTCACTTTTGAAATTCTTGGCCACATATTTTGTGCTTTAGATCTTTGATAGTGTTTTCATTTTGTTTCCTATCAAGATCATTGTTACCTGGCTGGATATTTCATTACATTCCCAGAAGCTAGAAAATAAAGCAGCAAAAGTGTCCAGAGAAAGAAGGCAACATCTTGGGCAAGAACCTTGTGGTTTGAAAGGAGGAGGAAGAAAATGAGATCTTGAAAGCAGTCTAATCAATAAAACAAAAAACCAAAAATCATAGCTTTATAAAAAGTGAAAACATCCCTGTTTATTACTAAATCTGAATAGTAGTCCAGCATCTATAAGTTCCTGCAGCTTTCCCTCATTGGCCAAAAGGAACTGTTTTCAGAGGAAGAGAATAATTGATGTGGGAGGGTCTCATTACCAGGTGTCAGCATAAATATACAGCAGATTAATTATGCCTGCAGATCTCATGCTTTACTAACGGGAAGCCTGCCATCATTAGATACAGAACCAAATAGCCTATGCCAGCATTTGGCTATAACAAAGGTAAGTCTCAGGGTGTGACAAATGCCTGTAGTGATGTTTGAAGATCCTTGATGAGCAACCAGCCTCTTTCTTAATCATCTCCAATGGCATGTACATAAATTAATTATTGCAGTGATTACATAGTGAATGTGAACAGCATCCTAAGAGTTGGCAGAGTCTACCCACGGAGTGTATTAAACCCCCAAAAATGATCAGAAGTTGGAGAGAGAAAGACAGAGTTTATGTGTACCTTATTTAAAAAAACAGCCTTGTTTAAGTCAAAATCCCCAGTTAATCACATCGCTGTCGCTTCTAACATCAGCAGTAGACACAATGGATTCCTCCCATATTTACCCAAATGTTTTGGCTGTCCATACCATAATTTGGTTTAATGGGGTCAAGCTGTATATTTTCCAGGTATCTGTTATGTGACTAACATCTGATACATGACAAACCCCATTGTGGCAAAGACATGAAGGATGAGATGCCAGACATCCTTACGTGGAAGAGGTCTTCTTTCCAAGAGTTCTATTGAGCTTGTGTGAGGACAAATTCTTGTTCGTGCCAACCTCTTTGATCAGTGGGGGTGGGTTCCGCGGTTTCTATCACAGCAATAGCAGCAAAGAGTCCTGTGGCACCTTATAGACTAACAGACGTATTGCAGCATGAGCTTTTGTGGGTATGCATCCAACGAAGTGGGTATTCACCCATGAAAGTTCATGCTCCAATACGTCTGTTAGTCTATAAGGTGCCATAGGACTCTTTGCTGCTTTTACAGATCCAGACTAACATGGCTACCCCTCTGATACTTATCCCAGCAATAACTCTACCATAAGAGGTTCCAATAACTGGAATACCTCCCCTTTTGAACAAGTATTGACAAATAGCACTTCTTTTGTCCTTATTTCTCTGCAGTTGTTAAACCATATAGGTCTTTCAAGGCCCCTTAAATTCTTCTTTCCTCATTTCAGACATTAAAGAGCAGGTGATAAGAGAATCTTCTGAATAAGACAACTGTTGATTCTATTCTCATCCTGAGAGGCATTATCACGGCCGACTCCATGATTTTTGCCACCCCAAGCAGCAAAAAGAAAAAGAAAAAAAAAGCCACCGTCGCGATCTGCACCACTACCGCCGCCGGTTCAATCTTCGGCAATTTGGCTGCTGGTCCTTCGCTCCCAGAAGGAGTGAGGGACGCGCCGCCGAAGGGCCGGAGGTGCCGCCCCTCTCTGTTGGCCACCCCAAGCACCTGCTTGCTGGGCTGGTGCCTGGAGCCAGCCCTGGGCATTATCCTTTCCCATAAAGTTAGATGTCCCTTGCTGCAAGTGCAACTGACAGCTGTTCCCCCCCCCCCCAAACTACTTTTGGTACAATCCAGGTGAGTAAACATTGCTATTGTAGATATTTCCTGACCAGAACAATGCCTCCTCTTTCACATTCCAGGGTGCAATCCAGGGAGGGGGGTGTCACCACCTGCTCTGCAACCTTGGGTGCCTCACACTGTTTTGCTACTGTAGCTCCTAACCTGGGCTGCTCACAAAGAGCCTACAGGTCACAACCTAAGCGTCCGTGTAGAGCTGCGGCCCTGGTCCAGCAGCTGTGACCCCAGCAGCTTGTCAGCAACACTCCAGTCACACTCTGGCTTCCACCAGCCTTGGTTACTACCCGTAGGGTGACACCAACAAACTCCCAGGCCTGAATTTTCCCAAAACGTGTATATTCTGCACTTTTCTAATGTACTTTTCAGATATTAAGATGTGTTGCCCCTGTAAGGAGTCAATATTCAACAGTTTGCTACTTTAACTGGATTTACCAAACTGTTCAGTTTAAACACAGTACTGGATTGGTTTACATGAAAGGTAAAACAAGTTTATTAACAAAAGAAGATAGGTTTTTCACTGAATTCAAGTATAAAGAGAGAAAGTTATAAACTGCTAACAGGAAATAAAAGTGAACACACATACCTCAAAGTCCAAAACTTGATCTCGCAAGCTTTTGTTCAAGTCTTTGTTTAAGATGGCCTTTCTGACCAACAGTCTTCCAGCAAGATGGTGACTGACTCTTTTCTTGGTCAGGATTTCTCCCAGAGGCGCAAAGATGCTGGTGCCTTTGTCTTCTTAGGTGAAAGAAATAACTTGGGGTTCTCTGCCCCTTTCTTTTATAGCCAGTGAACCTTTAAAGTGGTTTCTTCTTCAAAGTAAAGTTTATTCAAGGAGTAAAGAAAGTGACATGGAGTCTGGTGATGAAAGATGCTCCAGGCTTTCTCTTCCCCCACTTCTGTTTGCTGAAATCCAAATTGTTCTGTTTCCTGCCATCTCCTCCACCTGCTGTCTCAAGGACCTTGTTTACTACCTGTGTGTCAATTGAGGTGTAAACACATTCTTTTGCTCAGGATAGGCCTGTTTTGCCTAGGCAGGGCTGTGTGATTTTGAACATGTGTTATCATCATCATACAGGGGGGATTTCGTAACTTCAAATGTTGCTGCTACACACATTTCACCATTATTGACTAACGAACTATTCATTTTCAAATGATAGCGCACAAGGCATATTTTGTACAAAGATTATTACACTAGGGTGTGAATACAGGGTTGCTTTTGGTCACACTGTCCAGGTATGGGCCTAGTACCTATACACAGCTATAGCAAAGCCCGCCTGATGCAGAGAAGGAACAGAAGCCTAACTGATGCCATCAATCACGTATGTGGAGCTTTAGTCCTATTAATTTTTACCAATATTTTAATGCAACTTTCAGAAGACCAAAAGGGAAAAAAAAACCCTAACATCAGCAAACACATCTATGAAAAGAGACCCTCATAAAAGAGCCTTCTTCCTAAAAAATTCCTGGTGTTCTCAGCATCCCTCTTCCTGCAGAAAATGTATTTCTATTTCCCCTCCCCCCACACACACCTTGCTGCATTAAAAGGCTTGAGTATATTTGAAGTAACTTTTGGAAAAGAACTGGAACTATTTATTATTTTATACAACTGCCTACACAAACAACAATGAAGAAAATGGTATCCAGATACTTACTGCAGAGATCCCTGTTCTAGCCTCTAACAGCAGGCATCTCTGCTGCAGAATACTTGTGTGTGATATCCTTTGTTTGCTAGCAGAGCAGCACCCTCTAATGGCATTATTTTAAGAATGATCCCAGAAGAAGTGAAATCAATTTTACATAGAAATTGACAGTAATTAACAGTATACTATACCAGTGGTCCCCATACGGGAGTGTAGGGTTTACTTGGGGGGGGGGGACAGACTGCTCTATGGGGGCCTAAGGAACAGGAGAGGACCAATGTGAGTGAGGAAACCTGCTGGTACCCTACAAAAAACAAAATGTTTGAAAGCCACCCACCTGTTCTCCCTACATCTGTGGAAGGCACCAATGCAGCTGACAGAGCAGGAGCAAGTTACTGGTCTAAGCTTCCTTCTCTGTTCCTGTGGCACTCAGCTCGGTTCCAAGAACACAAAGCCACCCATGGCCCCACCATGCTCCAATAAAAACAAAGTTTTCTAGCCTGCAAGGACAAAAAAACTAAGAAAAATGCACAGAAAGGAGGACTAGAGTAAAAAACAGGAGAGAGAAAATGGATAGTAACTAGATATGGTGGCACCTGTGCCACAGGACACAAGTGGGGCTATCCCTCAATCCACTGAAAGCAGTTCATGATGAAAAATAGAGGCTAGGAACCTTGTTCTAGGGGAAGCTAGTAATGCCATTACATGCTACAAAATTCTAGGGGAGAATTGATTGTTCAAAAGCTAGGATTTACAAACATTAAAATGCTTTGCCACATTCATGAATTGTTAGTACAGAAGAGCACTAGGCAGATTGAAACTAAGCAAATGACTTTTCAAAGCTGAATTTTATTATTCAAGTTATATATTGTCTAAGACTACATTTTCAAAAGTGGCTAGTGATTTAGGGTACTTCAGGTCTTCAGGAGCGGCTCCAGGCACCTGCATGCCAAGCGGGTGCCTGGGGCGGCAAGCCATGGGGGGCGCTCTGCCAGTCGCCGCGAGGGTGGCAGGCAGGTTGCCTTCGGCGGCATGCCTACAGAGGCTCCTCTGGTCCTGCGGACCTCCTGCAGGCGTGCCACCGAATCTGCAGTACCAGGGACCTCCCGCAGGCAAGCCACCAAAGGCAGCCTGCCTGCCTGCCTGCCTGCCGTACTTGGGGCAGCAAAATACCTAGAGCCGCCCCTGCAGGTCTTTTTAGAGAACACTTTTAGAAGCTCTGATTCTCAAAGTGCTGAGATCTGTCCTACGAATATCCGGCCACTTTGAAGTGTTTCAAGTTGAGCACCCAAAAATTGAGGCATCCAAAATCACTAATCGCTTTTGAAATTAATATTGATACTGCTTACAGGCATAACTGAATCTCAGTCTAGGAAATGTGAAGGACAACTGCACACGGAATATTAGAAATAAATCAGTTATATTTTATGGTTAGTATAGTTGCATACTACAGGGATGAAAGAATCTGGAAAAGAGCTGGTTAATTTTGCTTTTAGTGAAGTAAACTTTCTTAGAATCTTGAGAACAGTCAATAAGTAATACAAGTTATTAAAAATCTGCTGTGTAATAAAGCTCTGGGACCAGTTGGATTTTCAGCAGGCTTTTCAATATAATTTCAGGATTATTGAGCCAACATTTTGTGAAGTTTTCAATTATATTTTCAGAGTCTGGGAGAATGCTGGGAACTATTGTATGTAACTGGCTACTATTACATTCATTCTGAGAAAAAGTGCTCTTATGCATGCAGCTCAGAAAGAACAACCTCCATGTTGAACAGTGGTTTCTCAGGTTTAGCTTCAGTTTTCACAAATACAATAGAAAAGAAAATTATACTGGAATCTAAGATGTCTAAAACACTAAAAATGATGTACAGTAACTCCTCACTTAACATTGTAGTTATGTTCCTGAAAAATGAGACTTTAAGCGAAACGATGTTAAGCGAATCCAATTTCCTCATAAGAATTAATGTTAATGAGGGGTTAGTTTCCAGGAAATGTTTTTTACCAGACAAAAGACTATATATATATATATATATATATATAATATATATATAATATATATATAATATATATATATATATATGTACATACACACAGAGAGTATAAGTTTTAAACAAAAAAATTCATACTGGTATATAGTGATGATGATTGTGAAGCTTGGTTGAGGTGGAGGAGCCAGAGGGTGAGATATTTCCCAGGGAATGTCTTACTGCTAAATGATGAACTAGCAGTTGGCTGAGCCCTCAAGGGTTAACTCTCACACTCTACAAGGCAGCAGGAATGGAGGGAGGGAGACAGCATCACAGACAAAGAAGAGACACACACCCTGTGTGTGTGTGTGTGTGTGTGTGTGTGTGTGTGTGTGTGTGTGTGTGTGGCACATTTCCCCTTTAAGTGCGCTGACCCTACTCTTAAGTACACTGCCTTGTTAATTAGATCAGCTTGCTGAGACGACAGCTGCTGCCAGCAAACTCCCTCCATCCTGAGCCCTGTTGTGTGTTCCCCCTGCTCAATGGAAGATGGGGTAAGCGGGGTGCAGGAGCAGGAGGGGGACACCATGATAGCCCCCCTCTTCTCCTCTCCCCCCACCCCCACACACAGCAAGCAGGAGTCTCAGGGAGCAGCTCCAAGGCAGAGGGCAGGAACAGCACATGGCAGTGGAGGGAGGGACAGCTGAACTGCCGGCAATTGCTAGCCTGCTGGGCAGCTGCTGCACAGGGAACTTAGGGGAGCAGGGAGCTGATGGGGGGCTACTGGTCCACCCTGGTTCCAAGCCCCCACCAGCTAGCTGCAACGGGCTGCTCTTCCTGCAAGCTGTGGACAAAGCAGGCAGCTGCCAGATAACATTAGAAGGGATCAGCAACGTAACAACATTAACCGGGACAACTTTAAATGAGGAGTTACTGTATAGAATGAGACAGACCCAAACTAACAGGTATTGATACATTTGCCTGGTAAAAGAGAAGCTATCAGTTCGTCTGATCCAGACTTGGAGACCTTTGCAAAAGGAAAGATGTTTTTGTTGGAGTGGATGCAAGTAAAAGGAGTACTGGATTCCAGTACGCCAATGAGTCCCTCTCCTGGCTAATTTCAGGTACGGTGATGGGCAGCAGTAGAAAGCCTGATAATAGCAGTAATCTGCCACAGAGCACCTGGAAGCAGCAAAGATGACATAAAGCTAAAAGGCAGACTCAGAACCATAGGTCTATCTCCAGGAACTTCACAGTAACTGAAACGTAGCCTGCATGGATTGATGTTCAATTTGGGGAACAGTGAGTGAGCCCAGACATAAAAATGTGTGTACACACTGGAGTTGGGTGACACTTTCCAGCAGAAACTTTAAAAAAAAATTTTTTTTGAAGTGTCAAAACAAACCAACCATTTTGACTTTTTCAAACCAAAAATATTTCAAATTTTCAGGCTAGATTCACAAGGGGATTTACAGAAAAGGAGGAGAAACTGATGTTTGCGCCCATCCTCTTATACTCAGTAACCCACCATCTTTTAGGATTGAGATAAACTAATTCCTCACCCCATATTCAGAACTGCACAGAGACCTTGAGCTAATATCCAAACTTACCCACTTCCTGGTGTTTGGTTTTACCAGTGACTCAAAAACACAATAGAGTTTAAAGATTGGCTGTTTCTAATGTTTCCCTGCAGTAACTCCATCAGGTCACTATCCAAAGAGACATTTCACCCTGACTACCTTTATATCTGAAGTTGGAGCTAATAGAACTCACTTGCCAACATGAGCGAATAGTTATTACCTTGAATTTTAATGCAGCATTTTAGCACCGAAGCCTAGGCTGAATCAACAGAAGATTCCTATATGGAGTCTCAGAGCTTGCCACCCCCATCTTACTTCTCTGTCCATGCTTTAAGTACAACTATAATGTTTCTCCACAGAACTACTCATCCTTGCTTCCAGGACCAGAAAATAGCAATGCAAAACAGACTCATGTATGCCCAAGAACATCAACAATTATGTCTATAGGTTAAATAAAGCAAAACCAAGCAGCAAGGATCCCTCTGAACTATTAAAGACTCCACTGAGCATTAGATACATGACAATCAAAAAAGCAATAGTCACATCCATTGAGGAAGGTGACTGGCAGACTTAAAAGTGAGCTAATAATGCTGGACCATCTGTAGTCTCTTAAGAGCAATGAAACTATTTTTGTATTAGCAAACACCTATTTGGCTAAATACTATACATATTTAATTGATATGTACTTTACTGTGTTCTAGCAGCACAATATAAACTAAGAGATATAGCAGTCAAACTCCAGCTTACCGTTGCTGTTTTGTTTAGAACTTTAAACTTTTTTCTTTTCCTTCCTACTACCCAGTGAACCCAAGTTCTGCAACTCTAAAATTAGTTTTAAAATCAGACAAGATATCATATTAGCTACTGGAACCACATCTAATGAAGCAGAAAGGAAAAAAAAATCATACTTTCCACAGGAGGTACAAACATGCCCACTCCACTGGTTGCATGAAGATTTTCATCAGCTTCATGATCACAACTGTGAAGTTAGCTATTTTATGGTCTAACTGTTTTCTTGACATTTTTTAAAATTGTATTTATACAAAGGTAGCCATATAACTGTTTGTGCATTCAACAGCATTTCTTTGGCTCCGTTTCACACGTAGCCCTCCCCACCATACCACATCACCTTATAGCTAGTGTATGGCGGTGAGAAGACCAAACATGTAGCTCACCTAATTCAACTGTCTCTTAAGAGCCAAGTACACTAGCATGAGTTAACGTGTTTAAAGCTGTGAATATAGCGACTAATCAGTGATTAACTAAACTGTGTTCAACAGAACGATAGGCAACGCTAACGTCACCTCTGGGGATATTCCACTGCCTCAGAAATGTTTAAAAAATTAAAGTTTAAATTACTTAGAAAATTGCAGCCTACAGCAAAACACTTACTTTAGGATTGCAGGTACTGCTCTCTGCCAAGTTTAAAGGGCCATCCCCAAAAAGTTCCTACAAGAGGGGGCAAAGCCTATGCGTACAAAAAGTCAATAGACATTAGAGGTTCACTAAACAGTTCATCACTTGATAGGAGAATGCAGGGAGTCTGCCCAGGAAAGAAAGTCTCTTTATGAGGAATTTAGATGCTTTAAAGTGACAGGATATACTATGAGGGGTTTAGTGAAAGTATCAGGAAAGTGGGGTAATATTAAAAAAGCTCTACTATGTTTTTAAAGGTCAAAGAGTAGAATATAATTGTAGTGGCATGAATGTCTGAGGAATATAAGAAATGGAGGTTTTAGATTCAATAAGTTTCACCATAAAACGTAAGGAGCGAACAATGATGTTCACTAGGGGAAGTAGTATGAAGAGAATCCACTATGCTATTTGTTTCAAACAAACATTAGGGTTTTCTTAACATTTAGTTTTTATTCCCTTATTTTTAAAGGATTGTATAATGGTTGGCAAGTATTATCTTTGGTTAATAAATGGAAAAAAATGTAAGCTACTTGCTCAAGATTATGTATCAGCAAATCAGTAATAGAGATGGATAGCTAGACTAGAGTTCTAATCCTATCTAATAGCTATATTTTCCCAAAATATACTCATTTAGCCATTCAGTACTCACATTTGTCATACTAGCTAATCTCAAATTATTTTGCAAAAAAAGAAAGTAAGTGGCTTTAGTGCTTTTGCAAAATAATAAATTGGTATTACTTATGCATAGAAGATATGTGGTATGGGTAGCAGTATCAACTTCACCACTTGGAAATATCTTGCTTTAATCCTGATTGTAAAGGACTACTCCTAGGGGTAAAGTACTCTTCATAACTATTTAGTCGATGGTCTCTATAAAGACAGTTCAGTGGGTCATCAGTTTTGTGAATGCACCATTGAGTTAATTATTGAGATGATGGAAAGGAATATTCCCCCTGAACCTTGTCTCTGGTGGTGGAGAACAATTTATTTGCCACCTATTGGCTGGTTGCAGAGAGGTATGAAAGAAGCTGCAAAGGGAATGAAAGATAAGGAGTCTGAAGCTGCTTAGGACTGAAGTGCCTAGAGCTCTTCTCTTGTTCCTGAATAGGCTGCAGCTAAGAAGCTTGTCTGGGTCAGGAGGGAGAGATAATTCCTCCCCCACCCCTCTTGACAGAAAGCATAAGGGAGTTAGGGGAAGTCTCAGGCATGGGGTGGGAATTTGGAAGTCACAGAAAGGGTGTCATGGAGGATTCTAGGAGAGGGGGATGCTAGTGGCCTTCTGATGGTAATGGCTTTCAGAGTCTGCTCCAGTTGGGCCTTATCTGAATTGGTGATAGAGGTGAAAGACTCCATAATGTTTGTCAATATCTAAGCCATTTTAAAATGATGTTGAGACTTACGTGTTTCAAACTCGTAGTGTGGAGAAGCATTATAGATTCACAGATTCCAAGGCCAGAACGGCCCATTGTAAACCTCTAGCCTGACCTCCTGTGTAACACTGGCCATAGAACTGCCCCAAAATAATTCCTAGAGCAGATCTTTTAGGAAAACCTCCAATTTTGATTGTAAAATTCAGTGATGAAGAATCCACCGCAATACCTAGTAAATTGGTCCAGTGGTTAATTACTTTCACAGTTAAAATTTTATGCCTTATTTCCACCTGAATTTGTCCAGCTTCCAGCCATTGGATCATGTTATACCTTTCTCTTCTAGATGGAAGAGCCCATTATTAAATATTTGTTCTCCGTGTAGATACTTTTACACTGGCACCCTTTAGCTCTTTGTTAAAATGAATAGATTGAGCTCCTTGAGTCTATCACTAAAACAGGTTTTCTAATCCTTTCACCATTCTTGTGGCTCTTCTCTGAACCCGCTCCAGTTTATCAACATCCTTCTTGAATGGTGTTCCCCAGAACTGGCCACAGTATTCCAGCAGCGATTGCACCAGTGCCAAACGGAGGTTAAAAAAACCTCTCAGCTCCTACTCAAGATTATCCCATTTATGCATCCCATGATCACATTAGCTCTTTTGCCACAGTGTCACACAGAGCTCATGTTCTGCTGGATTATCCACCTCAATCCCCAAATCCTTTGCAGCAATTTAGCTGCCTCCCTGCCCATTAAAACCAGAAATCACTTATCTGTCTGCATAGGTATCAATTCTTATTATTTTAGCTGAATATAGTAAGCTCTCTTTTTTAGGAATTTTCTTTTAAAACTTGGTAGTGACATACAAGAAACTACACTAAAAATGTATTAGCTTGACAAAGTCAAGCATTAAGAGGAGTCAGGAATTCTGATCCTTTCTGCATATGCAATCATTTTTAATGACACAATCACACACTTTTCCACAGGACCCATGCCCCAGTCAGTATGCAGGATGGATGAAGCTCTTAGAACAAGGCAGCTATTCAATATGCCTTTTTATGCATTAGTATGTGGCCTTGACTTATTTACTGCACACCATCCAAACCCTAAAATATATGTGACATTATTAATTTTCCCTGTGGGTTTTTCCTATAGCACTCCTCACGATACTTTGAGTGCCTCATGAACACAAATACATTTCTCTCTTCAAATTACTTTCTGATTCCAGACAGGATAAGTTCCCTATTTTACAGGCAAGGAACAGTGAAAATGCACAATTAAATGTACATTAATTTTCGGTGCCTCAGTGAAAGGGTGACCAACATGAGACTGCAATGAAATGGCTCTTCAGACTAAGCATTTCTACAATATTGCTGTGAAGTAAATAGATAGTCACTCCTATTTCTCAGATATAAAGCTGACAGAAAGGTGGTGACTTGCCCAGGCCATGCAGTGAGTCCAAGGCTGAACAAACCCACGACTCCCAATCTGCTAATTTTTACCAGGCCTTACTGATGGAGGATTTCTATCTTCTATTGACAAGAGCTGCAGTTGTATACTTCTGAAAACCAGGTCCCAAGTATCTCAAGTTGGGCACCTGGAAAATGAGGCACACACAATTAGTGCCCACCAGTGAAAAGTCTAGTTTTAAGTGAGTTATGTAATAATCACAGCAGTCAGCATCTCCACAAATAGGTGATGCTGTGTCTTAGCATTCAGTTGTTGTTCTGTTGTGATATTGCATTGTTGTCTTGGTTCATCATAGACCTAGGAGGAAGTTCAGCCTGTGTGATGGTTCTGTTTAATTATTAGACCCATGTGAGGACTCGTCCTAGGATGTCTACAAAGGTTTGAGAGAGCTCAGCTGGAAGGAGGGGAGCTGCAGAAAGGCAGTTAACTCCATGGGTAGGCCCTGAAGAAGGGTAATTCCCAGGCATCCACCTGGAGAAAGATTGAGGCGGCCTGTAAGTAGGAGGCCGACTCCTGGGACAGGCTCTGGGAAAAGGGAAATTCCCAGAGGAGAGAAGCCCTTAGTCACTGCTCTGTAGGAGAACAGAAGAGAGCTGAGCCCAGGAGGAGCGGCAGACCCTTTTGTTTATGTTGCACTGGGGACTATTGCCTAAGTTTGTTACCAGCCCCTTGCCAGAGACACCACTGCATGGGACAGTAGGGTGACTAATGCCATGGCAGGTCTGAAGGGAGTGCTGCAGAGGCTGACCCTGCTACACAAGGTCACTGCGCTTAGATTCTGATTGTATCTCAAACTATTTTCTACACCAGGGGGTCAATGAGAAATTGGAAACTATCAAGCAAATACCTCTCGAGTTACTGTCCCTCACCAGAATCCAAAATGGATAATTTGATTTAGTAATAGAAAGTGCCTTCAACAAAGCACTTAATGTGATGTGAAACTGATTACTGCTGCGTTTGCAGCATGATAATGGCTTTCCAAAACATAAAGGTCACTTTAAAAGGTTGCATTTGGTTTACATTTTTCAATTATCAGAATAATGCATGTGGAAAATAACAAAAAAAAAAAGACATGGTTGCAATAATTCTATTTTAGATTATATGGGAAGCAGGAAAGTAGCCTGTTGTAAATATCAACAAATAAGATGTTTAATTAATAAGTTCTATGCTTATGCTACTGTATAAACAACAGTAAAACTTAAGGAGTTCATCTCTTATGAGATGAATTACACTCCTAAAAAGCTATTGAAATGGTTACACATTCTAATAAGATTCCTGCCATAATCTACTGAAGTCCCACATTCTGATAGCAAGGGGCCTGATACAGACTACAGGTTGAACAAGAAAACTACCACTTGTCATCTGCTGGTGCAACAGAGTATTGGGAAATACCCAGAGTGCATCAGTTTGAGAGCTCAGTTTAGTCTGAGTTTGAGCCATTAAACTAAAATTATTCTAATAAAATTTCCTGCAGTTGCAGGTCACTATACATCAGTGGTTCTCAAACTGGGGCCACTTCTTGTGTAGGGAAAGCCCCTGGCAGGCCGGGCTGGTTTGTTTATCTGCTGCGCCCACAGGTTCAACCGATTGCGGCTCCCACTGGCTGCGGTTTGCCGCTCCAGGCCAATGGGGGCTGCGGGAAGCGGCGGCCAGCAAATCCCTTGTCCTGCGCCGCTTCTCGCAGCCCCCATTGGCCTGGAGCAGTGAACCATGGCCAGTGGGAGTTGCCATCAGCCAAACCTGCGGACGCAGCAGGTAAACAAACCAGCCCGGCCCGCCGGGGCTTTCCCTACACAAGCGGCAGCCCCAGTTTGAGAACCACTGCTACATCCTCAAGCAATAAAAACTACAGGGTTTGCAGTTATGCTGCTGTTTTCTTACCTTTTGTTTTGTTTCATTCATTTTTATTACTTTATATGCTTGGTTATAACTAGTTAGCTTAAATAAAATGTCTCCAATTAAAATAGATTCGAAAATGTTTTACTTAAATTGCTCATTTTGCTAATCTGTTAAGCTATATTTGGAATATGAACTCTAACAAAACAGTTTTAGGATTTTTAATGACAACCTAGAAATACAGGGCTCTGAACTGTGGCAGAACCAAGTATACCTAGACTATTCCTGACAAGTATTTATCCAACCTCTTCTTAAAAACCTCCAGTGATGGGGATTCTATAACCTCCCTCGGAAGCCTATTCACAAGTTAACCGTCCTTATAGTTAGGTTGGGTATTAGGAAAACTTTCTAACTCTCCCCTCCTTCAGATTAAGCCAATTACTTTTTGTCCTATCTTTAGTGGACATGAGAACAGATAGATAGAAATCACTTATCAACTTTGGAAATACATTTCTCTCTTCAAAATTATTTTCTGATTCCAAATGGAAAGATAAGTTCCATATTTCACAGCCAAGGGAAAGTGATCACAGGCAAAATGCACAAAATAGTCCATTAATTTTGGGTGCCTCAATCACATCATCAGTGAAGTGCAGCCTCATCACTGAAGTGTGAAAAGGACAACTATTAAGTGGTGCACAGCAACACTAATTCAGCTTAGGACTGCAAATTAAAAAATTCAATTGCTAATTTAAAGGAATAGGGGAGTTCAGATAGAAAATATTGGAAACTGTTAAGGGTGCCAAGGTTAATTTCTCAACAGATCACAATCCTTCTCATTACAGCCATGACATATTTGAAGATTGAGGGGAGACCTGATAATCTTGAAAAAAGAAGGCTGTTAAACATGCACAATTTTTAAACCTTTCCTCAGAGGTCAGGTTTTATAAACCTTTTATCACTTTTGTTGCTTTCCTCTGGACTCTCTATCGTTTGTCCACTTCTTTCTTAAAAGTACTCAAAGTATATCTGAACTGGATATAGTATTCTAGCTGAGGCCACATCAGGGCGGAGCAGAAAGGAACAATTATTTCCCATGTCTTGACCTTTGTTCAGTTATGAAAGTCTACCTTAAACTGGTAATTCCTTTACCATATCTTGCACTGCTACTGCAAGCAATGTGGGCTCCAAAAATTAAAAAAAAAATGGGATAAACAGGACAATTTTGATGAAGCTGCCCTAGCTTCCCCCTTCAGGGTAATGGCTAGAAGGTACAAGATGCACCAACCTACAGTAGATGGCCTTGACACATTCACGACTATAACTAATGCCCTAACCAACATCCATCATCATTCACCCACACATCTTCATAAATCCTGTCCACATTTCTTAAAATAAGTGTCTTAGAAAAGGATGTTTTGACAACAGCCACGAGACAAGAAAAGAGTTATTGTAGCTCAACTTTGTGTAATGCTGTGGCTTAAATCCTCTTAACTTTCCACCTAGAAGGAGAGAGGTGCTTCATGTGTTGACAGTGTAAATTCCATTCTATATAAAGAAAATTAAAGTTTATACCAGGTCTACTTTGTCATATCAGCTATTTCTTCCACACAGCTAACTATACACAATGTGTGTAAAATCCTTTCTGTAATCCATTGGATATTTTACAACTTTTCTGGGACAATGTCCCACATCCCCCCATTATTATTTTCTTTGACATCAGTACAGATTCTTTATCATGGCATTTATAGAAAGGAGATTGAAAATTCTACACGGTTAATCTGTCTGTTGCTTGGCTCGCTCTAGGCCTGTATTTTTGGGGTAGGAGTTCCTTTAAGATTCTTTCCTTCTCTTGGTACTGTGGAGATGACCAGAGAAGGGAAGATATAATCTCCATTTTATTCTCCTTGTTGCCTCCACTCACCATATGATTCATAGATTCAAAGGGCAGAAGGGACCATTGTGATCATCTAGTCTGACCTTCAGTATAAGACAGTCCATAAAACACCCCCAAAATAATTCCTAGAGCATATCTTTTAGAAAAACATCCAATCTCGACTTAAAAATTGCCAGGGATGGAGAATCCACCACAACCCTTGGTAAATTGTTCCAATGGTGATACCATATTTGATCCCATAACATCAAGATGAGTGTTTGACAGTTGTCAAAGTTAGTAGGCTCTCTCTCTTATTTTGATCTACTTTAAACAGTGTTTAGGACAGATCAACTTACTCTTCAATCAAATTCATATTAAACTCTGATGAAAAAGGAAGTAAAGAGCTGTGTACATGACACTCTTGGAAGTGTCAGACTGGTATTAAATTGGTAGTCATAATGATCATTTTATTTTTAACCAATGAAATATCTTTGCGTTACAGAAGGGCAGGTAGTGTGAGGAGCCATTTACAAGGGGATATCTCACACCATAAGAAGGCCCAAGAGGGTCCCACTGTTTAGGACAGCAGCCAGTACTGCAAAAATGTTGTGGAATTTGAGGATTAACATTAAAAAACCCTAACTATTTAAATAAATGCTCTTCATCTATTTAGTTTTAAATTCCTTCCTAAAAACATTAAGTAACAGCAATTAAGTCATCATAGGTATAGGAGAGTAGCTACAGCTCTCCAGGAGAAGCACAATTAAGCAGCACATCTTCCCACTATCCACACAACATGCCCAAGTTACTTCTTAGTGTGACTCTTTGTACTCATTGGAGATACACAGGAGAAAACTTTGACCTCCTCCCACCCATCATCTCTTTTGTGAAACACCAAATTAAAGCTAGGTTTTGAAGCAAGACGTGCCTTTACCCAAGTCTCCCATACCAATCTGGCTCACTCTTCTTTTTAATGTGCAAGGTACATAGGGAAAAAACATTTCCAGTACTACCCACTGTGTGCCAGATGTCACAACGTTCCACTGATTCCACTGAAACGCTGTTGTGTTCAATTCACATTCTTCACAGTATTAGCTGCTTGAGTGGAGGATCAGCAGTTAACACTACAACAATGCTAGGAATAAATATCAACAACATATTAAAAATTTCTTTGATACCCTGCATGAAAGACATGTTTCAAGGGCAAAGAGGTTTACAAATATTAAGTAATTAAGCCCTATTTATAATCCCCTGAATGAAGATACGACAGTTTTCCTTTAAAAGAAAACACACAGTTTTGGGAAATAATTTAAATAAAACCTTAAAGATATACCAAAGATTAATAAAAACAACGAGGAGTCCAGCGGCACCTTACAGGCTAACAGATTTATTTGGGCATAAGCTTTTGTGGGTAAAAAACCTACTTCTTCAAATGAAACAACAATCAGCAACACAGATTAATATACATTGTCAAGGGCCTGAAAAATAAAATTCTTCCTCCTCTATGCCTTTGAATTAAAATTAATTCAAAATAAAACAGATGATGAAAAGAAAGGTTACCTTGTAGGAAGAAAAACAACTCACTTTCTAAAAAAAATGTTTAATGCCCCAGTATCAAAGCTGTGGACATTCAAATACCCATAATGTACCAAGTTCTCAGATGGGTGGAGAGTGGAGATCCTGAACACACCCACATCTGAACATACATATCAGTTATCGGTACAAATTCAAATGAATATTTGTGCATGTGTGTAAGGGAAAGTGTGCACATACTGTAAAAAGATTTTTGCACCTGAACTTTAGGCTCCACCCTTTGGAAAATGTGGCCAACAATGATTAAGTTACTGGTCCTAGGCTTGTATTATACAATAACCAGACTACCAATGTAAATTAAAAAGATTTTAAATGGTGGTACCGAATGGTGAGTTTGATCAAAAACAACTGGTAGCTGAAGAGTATTTAAAAAAAATAAAAAAAAATAAAACACCAACTCCACAGTAAAGATTAGCCTGAACCTAAATCCTAGATCTTGCCAATCTCTAACTCGGGGGCGGGAGAGAGGGGCAGTTTGAACTTTAAATCTGGATCTGGTTCTTGTCTTTATAGCAGGAGAAATCCAAACCTTAGATCCAAACTTCAGGGGTTTGAATTCTGGATCCGAATGTTGTAGCTTTAGCCTACCTCCATAGTGATGCCGCTTTCCCGATGGCCATATAGTCAAAAACAGAACAATTTTTTAAAAAGTACTTCCAACTACTCTGCTACAAGGAATTATTTGATTGCACAAAGATGATCAGTCCTTCTACTTAGAAACAGTCCACAGTGAAAACATAATTCCTGTGCTCTAGTCCTTTTATTAGCTCTCTAATAGAGTCCAGTTTAAAGTGTCTGGCCTGGTATTTGAAGCCTTCCATGGCTATATAGGAAACTGCCTCTGTCTCGGTGACCATGGTCACCTCTAAAAGTTAAGTTACACTAGCACCATGAGAGTCAATCAATAGCAGGAGGCTTATTAGGACAGGGAGATAGAACTCTCCAGGAAGATGGACTTAGACTATAAAACTCAGTCTTGTAAAAGGTAAGAAACTCCAAAAATCACCTCTGGACTTGCCTTTTCTTCAATCAAGTTTTCACCTCTCTTCTCCCCACAGATCCTCCTGTTCTTTTAGTATATTCAAACTACAACAAGTACACTTTTCTACCTTACTTCTGATCAAAAAAGGCATGGGGCTCCCACTGCCAGCGACCTATATAAAGAAGTGCAATCAAGTCAGAATTCAAACAACTAATAATCAGTGGTTGCCCACTATGTATTGGGAAGCTGCAGTGCTGCATTCCCAGCAGTAGATAGCTCTGTGTACAGGTATTAAAAGCAGCTCACGGATGCCTAAAAATAGAATCTGTTGGGAAGAATGTTCTTTAAAGAATTCTCTGTTATTAGGTTGAGTAGTTTTTTGTGGGGGCTGGGTGGGAGGGAAGGTCTGGGCAGTTCTGCCATATGCACTTTGTAGTTGAGCTTTGTCCCCCATATCCTATTTTTTTTCCTTTGGGAAGTTATGAGTAGATTTAGTGAAGAGTTCAGATATAATGAGTATACCTTTTTGTGTTAACTTCCCAATGGAGTTATTTCTTATTCTCAGTGGGGGATTGGTTTGTCACAATAATACTGACATGTTGTAGTTAAGCGTCTAACTTGATACTAATTGGGGTTGAGTTTTTGGGGTTTTTTAAAGAGAGATACTGTTGAGAATAAAGAAAAAAAATCATTCTACATAAGAATGGCCATACTGGGTCAGACCAAAGGTTTCATCAAGCCCAGGATCCTGTCCTCTGACAGTGGCCAATGGCAGGTGCCCCAAAGGGAATGAACAGACAGGTTATCATCAAGTGATTCATGCCCCATCACCCAATCCCAGCTTCTGGCAAACAGAGGCTAGGGACACCATTCCTGCCCATCCTGGCTAATAGCCATTGATGAACCTATCTTCCATGAATCTACCTCTCTCCCTTTTGAACCCCATTATAGTCTTGGCCTTCACACCACCCTCTGGCAAGGAATTCCAGAGATTGACAGTGTGTTGCATGAAAAAATACTTTCTTGTGCTTGTTTTAAACCTACTACCTATTAATTTCATTTGGTGGTCCCTTGTTATTATTATGAGAAGGAGTAAATAACGCTTCCTTATTTACTTTCTCTATACCACTCATGATTTTATAGACCTCTAACAAATCCCCCCTTAATCACCTCTTTTCCAAGCTGAAAAGTCCCAGTCTTATTAATCTCTCCTCATACGGAAGCCGTTCTATACCACTAATAATTTTTGTTGCCCTTTTCTGGACCTTTTCCAATTCCAATATATCTTTTATGAGATGGGGTGACCACATCTGCACACAGTATTCAAAGTGTGGGCATGCCATGGATTTATATATAGGCAATATGATATTTTCTGTCTTATTATCTATCCCTTCCTTGATCATTCCCAACATTGGTTGCTTTTTTGACTGCCGCTGCACATTGAGTGGATAATTTCAGAGAACTATTCACAATGACACCAAAATCTCTTTCTTGAGTGGTAACAGCTAATTTAGACCCCATCATTGTATATGTACAGTTAGGATTATGTTTTCCAATGTGCATTACTTTGCATTTATCAATATTAAATTACATCTGCCATTTTGTTGCCCAGTCACCCAGTTTTTTGAGATCCTTTTGTAGCTCTTCACAGTCGGCCTGGGACTTAACTATCTTGAGCAGTTTGGTATCCTCTGCAAATTTTGCCGCCTCACTGTTTACCCCTTTTTCCAGATCGTTTTTTAATATGTTAAATAGGACTGGGCCCAGTGCAGATCCCTGGGGGACACCACTATTTACCTCTCTCCGTTCTGAAAACTGACCATTTATTCCTCCCCTTTGTTTCCTATCTTTTAACCAATTACCAATCCTTGAGAGAACCTTCTCTCCTATCACATGACTGCTTATTTTGCTTAAGAGCCTTTGGTGAGGGACCTTGTCAAAGGCTTTCTGAAAATCTAAATGCACTATATCCACTAAATCTCCTCTGTCCGCATACTTGTTGACCCCTTCAAAGAATTCTAGTAGATTGGTGAGGCATGATTTCCCTTTACTAAAACCATGTTGACTATTTCCCAACAAATTACATTCATCTATGTGTCTGACAATTTTGTTCTTTACAATAGTTTCAACCAATTTGCCCGGTACTGAAGTGAGGCTTACTGGCCTGTAGTTGCCATGGTCACCTCTGGAGCCTATTTTTAATAATTGGCGTCACATTAGCTATCCTCCAGTCATTTGGTACAGAAGCTGATTTAAATGATAGGTTAGAGATGACAGCTAGTAGTCCTGCAATTTCACATTTGAGTTCCTTCAGAACTCTTGGGTGAATAAACAGTAATAAGTCTCCAGGACCGGATGGTAGTTTATCAATTTGTTCCAAAACCTCCTCTAATGACACCTCAGTTTGGGACAGTTCCTCACATCTGTCACCCAAAAAGAATGGCTCACAGTTAGGAATCTCCCTCACATACTCAACAGTGAAGACCGATGCAAAGAATTCATTTAGTTTCTCCGCAATGGCCTTATTATGTCTGAGTGCTCCTTTAGCATCTCAGTTGTCCAGTGGCCCCACAGGTTGTTTAGCAGGCTTTCTGCTTCGGACGTACTTAAAAAATTTTTGCTATTACTTTTGGAGTCTTTGGCTAACTGTTCCTCAAATTCGTTTTTGGTCTTTCTAATTATATTTTTACACTTCATTTGCCAGAGTTTATGCTCCTTTTTATTTTCCTCACTAGGATTTCTCTTCCACTTTTTAAAGGATGCCTTTTTGCCACTCACTGCTTCTTTTACTTTGTTGTTTCACCACGGTGGCTCTTTTTTGGTTCTCATATTATGTTTTTTAAATTGGGGTATACGTTTAAGTTGAGCCTCTATTATGGTGTCTTTAAAAGGTTTCCATGCAGCTTGCAGGGATTTTGCTTTTGGCACTGTACCTTTTAATTTCTGTTTAACTAACCTCGTCATTTTTGTGTAGTTCCCCTTTCTGAAATTAAATGCTACACTGTTGGGCCACTGTGGAGTTTTCCCTGCCACAGGATGTTAAACCTAATTATACTATGGTCACTATTACCAAACAGTCCAGCTATATTCACCTCTTGGACCTGATCCTGTGCTCCACTTAGGACTAAATCAAGAATTGCTTCTCCTCTTGTTGGTTTGAGGACTAGCTGCTCCTAGAAGCAGTCATTTAAGGTGTCAAGAAACTTTATCTCAGCATCCCTTCCTGAGGTGATATGTACCCAGTCAATATGGGGATAGTTGAAACCCCCCATTATTATTATTGGGTTTTTTATTTTAATGGCCTCTCTAAAAGAGAACCAGTGTAAAAAGGAAGAAGGAAGGCTTCCCAACCCCTTTTTTTTTAAATAAATAAATAAAAGGCTGACCTATGCCTGAAACCAATCAGCCATTTATGACTCTTATTATCTAGATACTCTTTTAGGTATTAATGTGACAACTCACTACAATTATATAATATAAATATAAATTTTAATTTAGCTAAATGAAATGGGATTGTTTTACCTAGCTCCACATTTGTGCTTTCATTAAACAGAGGCCAAGGAGCTGTCTGTATACACATGTAATTCAACATGGTAATGGAATTCTGTTTCATTAAAGCTGTTGTCTGTTGAACAATACAAAAGGGGAGGGGAGGCGGGGAAGCAAAGCCACCATTGCCCTGAATTCTAAGTTGTTTGTACATAAATACATATCCCAACTTGTAATGGCAGTAACCACGTTTACTCAGAAATAAGTAACTATGCACACAGACAGATACAATTGGCCATGTGGAATTAACAAATTTATGAGTGAAATTATTGTAATTACATGTTCAAATTTTGTACTAAGTTACAAGTACTTTCAAAATTAAGCCCTTGTAACAGGTGGGAAGGAAGCTAAAAATGTAGGGTACTTCCAGGAGATTGTCATGATTGAAAATGAGAGCACTTAACAAAAATGGGGGCGAGAGAAAACAGAATGAAGAGGGACAGGATTGGTCAATACAAGACACAAAGGTGATAAAAATAGCAAATCAATTGTTGTCTTGTTTACAGAGTGGTAATGTAACTCTCCCCTACTCTATTATATTTCCATATAAACATCCATCTGTGTGAAGAAGGGATAGGGTTTGGAACACTTAAGTTCAGATCATATATTTTTAGCCTTTTTTTAGCCAAACAATTCAGCCAAAGTTCAGGGCCCTGCAGGTTCTTTCCATTGGGATAAAAAGATGAAGGAGCCAGGTATCTGTGATGCAATCCTGTTCATACACAAAGTCCCATTTCCCTGAACACAAAAGGAAGTTTCTTTGCTCACAGCTCTAAGCCTCTTTCAGCCAGCACATTGCCAAAAGCATTCTTAGCTCCCCACCCCCCAGGTCATGCTATCAGTGCTCCCATTGCTGTAAATAGTATATACCTCAATAGCATTCATCATCATGTATTTTTGACAGGTTTCCATGCCCCATTTTGGGCTTACGTCCTGTCCTCCATTCCTGTTTCCATTGGTGTCGTGGTTTGGTGCTGTCGGACATTTTGAATTTTCATTTTAATTATTTTTAATGTTTGAATAAATGGAATGTTGCATGTTTGTGCTTTGATACATTTGGTTGATTGTTTAGAGGAAAAGGTTGAAAGAATAGAGTGAGAACTTAAAGAAAAATAAAGATTTTTGGTTTTAAAGGCTTAGTTTGAAAGAATACAGGCAAGTTATTAAAGAGAGATTTTTGGTTAGGTTTAGTAAGGAGAGATGAGTTTAAAGGACTAGTTAGGCACGTTATTAAAGAATAAAAAATTAAATAAATTTAAAATGTTTATTAAATATAAAGTTAGGTTAAAAAGAACACATGGCAGAAAAAAGGAAATTTTATAAAGCAGAGACTGTTTAGTAAGCACATGGTAAAAATAAAGGTTGGTTAATAAATATATGGGTAGGTTAAGAAGAGAGCATTTAAAAAGAGTTAAATAAAAGAGAAACAAAGATACGTTAAAAGAGGAAACATGGCAGGAAAAGGGAAAAGGAAGCCCCTTTGCAAAGGGCAAAGACAGGCAGCACGTGGTTGAGTGAGAGAGAGAGATATCTTACCCTTGTGACTGTTCCTGGGGAAAGAGGGCGCTCCCAAGGCTCACAACCCCTCAGGCTAGCTATCACCGTCTTTGGATTGGACCAATCAGATGCTGTTCTACAGCTGCATCAAATAATATATTTTCCTGAACCAATCCTATGGTCCCAATATTTTTAAACAAGAGCCATCTCCTTCCCATCCCCACCCCTCAATCTTAACGGCCTTATTCTGATCTTTAAAATGTTTAAAAGACCCCAAGCATCTTTCCCGCCATATAGCACTCTTACATATGTGCTGTAAATAAAGGTTAAAACCATAAGCCCTTGGTAACAAACATTTTTTTTTTAAAAGATTTTCCCTATGCTTTTGGTGAGTACAATTTGAAGCTGCAGCAAAAGCAGGTTCATTAGCCAGTGAATTAGAGACAAAGAAGGCTGTTAGATGTCCAGAACGTAAAGATAAGAAGTTTGTTTCTTTTTAAATTTTTGAACAAAAGTTATATTAAGTTTTGTAAAGGAATAACGCTCTATTTTATAATCTCTTGAAACGACAAGCCTATTTGAAGAAACATCCCTTTATTTATAGTTGTTTTAATAAAAAATGAGCATGCAGAAATACCCCAGGGATAAAACTACAGACAACCAGTTTATCAAAGTAATTTATAGTAACAAAAAAGGTTTTTCCCCTATGCTTTTGCTAACGTTGGTTATTTTTTTAGTGAGGACAATTTGAAGCAGCCTTTCTAAATTAGTGGATTAGAAAAGACCACTTTGAAAGACAAGCCTATCTGAAGAAACATCTCTCCATTTAACACTTTTACATGGGTGTTTCAATAAAAAAAAATGGAGCATGCAGAAGCACCCCAGGGTTAAACCCACAAACCTTTAGTAACAAAGTTTTTAAAAGGTTTTCCCTATGCTTTTATTGAGGACAATTTGAAGCTGCAGCAAAAACAGTGTCTGAGAGCCAGTGGATCAGAAATAAGAAGGCTGCTTCTTCCCCCACATTTTAACAAATACAAGTAAAAGTTATATTAAGTCTTGTAAAGGAATAAACACTTTAAAAGACAAGCCTATATGAAGACACATCCCTTCATTTGGCACTTTTGCATAGGTGTTTCAATAAAAAGTTAGCATGCAGAAACATCCCAGGGTTAAAAACACAGAGAACCTGTTTATAAAGTAATTTATAGTGATAAAAAAAAAAGGTTTCCCCTACGTTTTAGACTAACATTGGTCATTTTTTAGTGAGGACAATTTGAAGCATTATGCTTTTGCGGCAAAGCCACTTTTAGCAAAAACAGCCTTTTGCAAGCCAGTAGATCAGAGATAAGAAGGCTGCTTCTTCCTCCCTTTTTAAGCAAATAAAAGTGAAAGTTATATTAAGATTTGTAAAGGAATAAACACTTTAAAAGACAAGCCTGTATGAAGGCTGGAGCTGTGGATTTCTCTACATTTTAAAAACAGATAAGACTATAGTGCGTGGATCACTGGTTAGCCTAATTAGTCTGCCTTAACAATGCTCTAGGGAATCGCTCCTTCAGTTTGCTTGTTTTTTGGTGGGTTTTTTTTTTGTTTTTGTTTTTTTACAGACTTCTTTCCTAACTTTTTAAATGCCGTTCAAGTTTTAACAAATGAGGAGATTACATTGAAAGACACTTTGTGAAAGTTATAACAAGTATTTTATTCCATTTACTGATTGTAAAAGACAAAAACCATCACTTTGTGACTGCATGAAGCTCAGAGATAGCCTATCTGAAGAACACCCCATCCTCGACTTTTCCCCCATACTTTTAACACTTGCTAAACATGCAGTGTTTCATTATATAAAGGTTTTTGTTTTTTTTAACATTTAACACAAAAATACACCATTGACTGAGACGTAACGTAACATGACCTTTTTTAAGGATATTCTGTATGCAGTGAGGCCTATTCGAAGCATTATGTTGGGTTGTTTTGGGTTTTTTTAAGTTTAACATGAAAAAGTAGTATTGACTGAGATGTAACAAAACAAGGCCACTCTTAGGGATATTTTGTAGACATTTAGTGAACTAAAAAGATAATTTTAACTTAAACTTAAGATACTAGCCTATCCTTTTAAAAATAGTGTTTTTTAAAGTACCAAAACAGCAACTAGAATATGAAAGAATATGAAAACTGGCAATTGAGAGGAGTTTACATGTGTTTTAATAATAATAAAAAAAATACACAATTGTTTAAAAAGTTTGGATTTATACAAAAAAACAAGAAAAAATTAGCTTATGTTAAAAAAGTTCTCTCTGATTTAAAAAAAAAAAAAAAAAAGCTAAGGAGTCTGCCCACAGACACCTGCCTCCCTCCCTAATGTTTTTTAGAATCTAAACTGAGGACAAACAATTTTTTAAAAAAAGGCACAGCCACATTGATCAGGCCATGCGGGTAAGAAAGCTGTCCTGAGTTTTATGGGGAATGTTGATAACTCTTTTAGTGAAACAGTTTTGTAGGCAGCCATTCTGTGTTAGTTATGTCCCCCATCCTACAGCCTATCAGAAATATTTAGACACCACCATCCAGGGAGTAATGAATATTTTTATTTTTATCTTGAAGGAGCCATGAAGCTGAAGCCAGCCAAGACTGAGACAGTGCTGGTAAATCAGTGAACTACTAGAAGGGATTAAATTAACTCTCCGGCTTGAATATTTATGGTCCCCCACTTGTAATGTTCTTAATGTTCCTGCAAAATGATACATTTCTATCTACTATGTTATAGCTCTTTCCAAGACCTGTGTTCACTTTCACCTCTAGCAGTACATGAAAAGGCTTAGAATTTTTCATGGCTATAATTGGGTTTTACAGCCATTAGATCTAAAACTATCCTTACAAGTGTGGTTTTGGTTTTTTGAGCATGCACACAGCTGTCTCTTCTGTAATGGAGATGACAATCTTTGGATCACATGAGTATTCTGAGAGTTAACTCAAAATGTTAATAAAGAGCTTTCAAATCCCCAGTAACTTATTTTAAGTGAATTTGTGTTTTTAATCAAATGGGTAACAGATAGTGCTTAAATACCACCATGAGTGTAATAGATAAATTTCTTCCCCAAGACCCACCTTTGCCCATAATAAGTTGGCTAGGTAATAGTGTTGCCAAGCTAATGCATTTCAAGCAAAAATTTCATTTAAAACCCTAAATCTCAATATTTCGACAGATGGGCCTAATGCTCATCTCACCTACCCTCACGTACATTAGGAGTAATACCACTAACAAATGGAATTACACTAGTGTAACTAGTGGGAAAGCAGGGAATAAACCTCAATATTGATGGGAAAATGGTTATTAATAAAATATACAAGTGTGCCTATGCTTCTATAAAATTTGAAGAAATATTTAAGTACTTGGTGGTTAGAGAATAGCTTATTTGTTTTGATTTTCTGGTGTTATTAAATGAAGTATTCAGACTTGAAGAAACTTAAGACATTTCTGCTGTCTCCCAATAAGTGACAGGCATGAGAAGAATCCAGGAGAAAATCTCCACCTTGGCCATAAATTTGTACTTACCATACCCAGGTGGATTTGCAGACTCCAGAATGCAGTTTCATATCTTCTATACAGCTGGTTGTCTGTAACAGAGATTTGAATAGTGATTTTTGGTTTTGTATAGCTTGGTAGCAATTTTTAATTATGAAATACATTTTACAGTGTTATAAATGTAGTGGGGAGGGAGTGGAAATATAAAAATTCAACGGAAGAAACTCTAGAAGAGCCCTAAAACTCTAACTCTTTCATAACAAAAAAATGTTCTCATCAAGGCAATTTTCACAGTTTTCTAAAAACACAATGGTTGCAAAAGTTTGTCTCCAAAATAATTTCCAGCTGGCTTACCTTCCTCTTATTGGTTTTGATTTTAAAAAGCAGCAAGTACACGCCAAACATAAGACATGTGATTGTGATGTTCCCCTCTGGTGTTATCTGTATCAGTGATCTGCTAGGTCACTCCAACCCTTGACTCTAGGAGTCAGCCTTACCCTGCTCTGCTGTGAGAACCCCCAACCCTGGGCTGTTCATGCACAGCCTCTGGCATGTAAGCTGCTCTTTGCATTGTGCAACCGAATGACATTAACTAATATCTCCGGTCCCAGACACAACCCTAGGAACTTCCGTCTTGCAGTGTCCAGTTATGCCCACTGGATGCTGCAAGCTTACGTGAGTTCGTCAATTTAACTAAGGGTATGTCTACACTACCCGCCAGATCGGCGGATAGCGATCGATTTATCGGGGATCGATATATCGCGTCTCATCTAGACGCGATATATCGATCCCCGAACATGCGCCCGTCGACTCCGGAACTCCACCAGGGCGAGCGGCGGTAACGGGGGGAGCCGACAGGGGGAGCCGCGGATGTCGATCCCACGCCATGATGACGGGAGGTAAGTCGGAATAAGATACACAACTTCAGCTACGGGAATAGCGTAGCTGAAGTCGAAGTATCTCTCATCGACCCCACCCCCCAGTGTAGACCAAGCCAAAGAAATTGATATGTGCCAGTCTTCTTAACCCAAGCGGAGACTCTGACATGCTTCAAACAAACAGATAAAATTCAGTTGCTTGGTGTGGTAGCTGTAATGTAGATGGGAGAGAGAGAGAGAGCATGGCAAATGTCTCTCCCTTTTATCATGTCCTTTCTTGCCTCTTGGCTTTGCTACCCCCCTTCAGAGTCAGGTGAGCATTACTTCATCGCAGTTCCAAACTGACCAAAGGAAGGGCGGTGACTCACTCAAGAGTCTAACAGATTCTTTTGTTATTGTTGAGGCCAGTGTCCTTTATTCCTGTGAGGCTGGGCTGGGTTTGTCCCATATATGCCTTGGAGAGTTTTTGCCTGGCCTTATTTTAAGCCATGAGGATACATTTTCAGCCTCATAACTACATACATGAAATTATAACCTATAACATTACTATAACAACCATGCTCAGTGCATCATGAGCCTTTGTGCAACATGACAAACTTTACATTAGATACCACACAATCATTTTATAAAGATGAACATGGGGGTGTTGGGTGTTCCCCTGAGGTACAGAGCATCACAGTGATTATAAAGAAATATAAAGGAATCATAGGGACACGGATGGGTCTAAATATCTGTGTGTAGTTAAGATTGAATTTTTTTGGCCTAAACTTGTTGGGGGTGGGGAGGGAGATTCAGCAACTCAAACATTTTACCAATTTTGCCAAAATAGTTAGTCTCTGGGGCCCAACTCCAAAAACAAAACAAAGAAAACCCATACATTTCATTCTGACACTTTCAAAACATTTTGATTGTTTCATTTTAAAACGACTCCGTTCTGAGATTTCCTTCAATTTTATTTAATAAAAACAAACCTTAAATGCCCCATCTAAATAAAACCCAGAACAAAATTGTAATCAGTAATTCACGCAGCTCTACACAAACCATGCATGACCTAGACCTAGACCAACACTTCTACCCTGGTAGATTTCTAAGCATGGAACTCAGAGCACCACTAGGTTCAGTGAATTCCTAAACACCACAAAAGGCAATACCCTGAATTAGCTTCATTCCTCAAATATATGGCTGGTCAGCAATAGTAATGGTGGTCTGTGCCAGTGACCATCTCACTAGAGCCCCAGTGGCAAAATGGTTAAATTAGTCAAAAGAAAACTTGCTGCTTCTTGCATGTTTGACTGAAAACTGTCAACAAACCCCTTCACAGGAGCAAAAATTAAGTGTACTCTTTGTACTAACTTCTCTGGTAATCCATTTGAGCTCATAATGGTTATAAGTATTGTGGTTGAAATCAAGATTCAAAGAATTGCTGAAGTCCAATTGAGATGTTGGCAGAGGGGGCTTGTAACAGGGTCAGCACCTGCCTCTTGTGCATGCCCCCTTTCCTCTTGCCGATAGTGCCTGCAAACACAGTTCTTTTCATGGGGGAGAGGCACCCATCCCTCGTGGATGGCCCCCTTTCTCTTGGTTAGGTGTGAGCCTGCTTTCCTTTTTGGTCTTACATCAGGGTGGCACCTGCCTCTTGCAAGCCCTGCCCCAGCTCCTAGTTCTCTCAGCTCGTCTTCGCCAGCTTAGCCCTCCAGCCGAGCCATACCCAGTGTCCTCCTTCCGGGGTACACAGTCCAAGTTCTTTCTCAGCCCTGGTATGGGGTCGTAGCTCTAAGACTTCTTTCCAAAGGCACTACCTTCTTCAACCACCTAAACGGGGCCCATTTCGGTACCCTCAGCTGGTGTCCTTTCCAGCAGCCCTACCTGGGTTCAGTCTGCTACCAGACCAGCAGAGCCCATCTTGGTACCCTCACCTGGTCTGGCCAGGTCCTGGGCTCAGCCTGCCCACTCTGACCTTTCCATGGTCCTACCGCTACTCTATCCAGCCAGCCAGGCACCTGGTCTTTGGCAGCCTTCCCTGAGCTCAGTTCTGCTTGGTGAGCTCTCTGCAGCGAGCTGCCCATGGCGTACTGCTTGTCGAGCCAGCTAGGCACTCGGTCCTCCCTTGTCAAGCACCACACAGCAACTGAAGCCTCTGCTCTACTGCTTGCCTTTTATCTGGCCATTCTGGCCCCTTATTGGTTGCTCCAGCAACTCCTCTGATTAGCCTTTCTTCTGCAGCCACTCTAGGCTGCCTGGAGCACTTCTCGCTGCTCTATTCTGGGGCAGGGTGATGCAGGGCCACGAGACCTCCAGCAGGGGGCCTCTGCACCCAGTCCACACAGCCATAGGGCTCTAGCCCTTTAGCTCACTGGAGATTCAATCTGAGTGAAGTGATGGATGAGTTGCCCAAAAGCTCAATTAAAACTTAGCCCACTAATAAGATGTAGCCTTTCCCAATTAACTTTATTTGGTCTGCAGCAAGGGCAATCAAGAATCCTCTGTAGCATTTATTCTTGTGCTTTCTGCAGATATCACATTTTGATGCCTCATCCTCAATAGCAGCATTCAAGCCTGACCTCAATAACAGAGCCCAGCGTGTCCTTCACTTCTCAGTACTAAATTGATACTGTGGGTCATATCTAACCTTTTGACCTCATGCTGTGTGCTATTATGATACAGGGTCCTTTGTGCAGAATCCAATCACATGCAGTAATTTCATCTCTGTAGTGTAAGCTGTGCATTGAAGTACCTGGGCAATTTACAACTACATTCTCCAGCTGTTGCAAAACTGGGTTACTGTGTCTGAGTGTGTCAAACTCTGTTTCCTTTTAATAAAAGGGAAACACTGAGTCTTACTAATTTCAAGCTCCCCTTTCTGCAGCTCCTTGCTTAAAACTATAGGTGCCTGAAAGCATGCCCGCCTTAAGAAAATAGTTATGGGCCCGCACTGCACAAGTACTTGTGAAAATTTGTCACTCTCTGAAGTCAGGCAGTACTTTGTACTAATAATCTATTTTTTCTGTATAAGCATCCTCACAAAACCACTCACAGCCAAGCTGTATTGGTAATAGTGCTCTTTCAGTCTTACCCTACGTGTGCTGTGGTAGTGAGTGCTTTGGAAGTAAATGTTCCTAGGCAGTCATTTTGCTTCCACTGCACATGAGCTTGTGTTGACTGAGATTGCAGACTCTTAGTCTTAAAATATTTCAGTAGTGGTGCTTCTTTGACTCTCTTAAAATTACTAAAAACTCTTTTCTTGCTAAGTACCAATCTGTCTCTGTGCTATCCTCAAGGAATATTCTGAGTGATCCTTCAGTTGATAATTTATGGAGGATTTTGCTCATCATGTCCATGAATGTTTAAGGTGTCCTTGTTCTGGGGGTCTCAATTTGTATACTAGGCTTCAACTTTGAGTCCAGAGGAATGTCTTTGTCACAGTGTTTCCTACAGACCTAGCATCATTCAGCCTGATTTGATATACCTGTTGAATTTCAGGTAATTTTCTACTACATGTGTACCAAAGAACATGAGAAACTCCTTTTTTTGGTGTTGATTTGGTCACCTGAAATCAGCAGATAAGCAACAATTTAATCTGACCTATCCACTACATGGTGCTTTGGTATTCCCCACATGTTGATGCAATCTTGATGGGAAGTTGTGCCTGGATTCATGTGGTTGTATGGCTCAACTAGATTAGCCTAAAATTTCCACCTGGCTAAAATACTTGTGTTAGGCTTTTCTCTGAGGGAAGCTACCTTTTATAAATCAAAAGAACACCATTGCTCTACAATATAAGATTGGCTAACTGGATATTGCAAATGATTGGTCAGTTTGGGTGATCAGATGTCAACCATAACTGATGCCTCTTACTTGGTCCACAAGATTAGTAAGGGATTAAACTAGGTTAAGACATATGCAGTGGCCTCCCACATTGGAATGACAGCTGGAGGAAGCTATGGAGTACAATATTCAAGCATTGTAAGGAAAAGATATGCCATAAAAAATCTCCACTTGAGAACTGACAAACATACCACATAATACCTCACAGCAATTCTAACACTTTGATATGTTGATTTGTGTATTTCCTATTCCACCTGAGCTGAATGGAACTAGAAACCTATGAGACTTCCTGAAATTTGCACATAGGATTCTGTAGGCAAGACTGACACCCAAAGCTGAGGCCATATTACTCTGTGCCAGAAGACCAATAAGAATTTGAGATGGCCATAACTTAATTAGCCAGATCAGGCTCATATGACTGAGTTGTAGGGCTGAAGATTGTAATAATATCTTTCAAAGTAACTTCATCTGAAAAAGCAAAACAAAACAAAAAGAAACCAAGAATCCTACACCTGTCTGGGAGGGAACCTGTTTCTCCTTGTTTGGCCACAGACTTTAAAGTATAATGACATTAAGTATCCATATTGCTTCATATAGTGTTAATAAATACATTTCACAATGTTATTAATCAGAAGAGAGCTCACTCTACATACTTTTTATAAACAATTGAATCAACTGATTGTATATGACTTAAGGTTCACCTCCCCTGTTTTTATAGGCTAGGAAACCTTTGCAACATATCCTTTGAGAAGTAATGGCCAGACCAAACTTCACTCTCCTTTGTGGTCTCCTCCCCCACGTGTTAGCTTTCTCTACCTAATACATAACAATGGATCTTAATTGTCTTTGCCTGAAGCCCAGGCTTGGCTGAGAAGCAAATACACATTGCTTTGTCTAATGCAGATTGAGTTTGTAAAATGTGGTTGGCAAGAAATGCATAAATATAATTCTAGCATATATTCATGCCTTTTTGTGCACCGCCTATGCATACATCATGCAAGAATATCAATGATCAAAGACTTATTATTTTTGCAACGATATCTTACAAGACACCTTTTAGATACAGATTGTAACCACAGTGAGTGGGGATAGCTGACCAATTCAGTGTGAAACTTATTACCTGACACCCAAGAGCCCCTTGCCCTCTGGCAGTGGGATGCTCTTAGAGTCACACTTACTTTTAGTTGAATTCAAGGTTTCTGACTTTACTTGTAATTGATTTCTAGTTTTCCTGCTTTTTAAAGTGTCAGTTCTGTCTACAAGGATTTGGGAGAAGAGCCTGAAGTTAAAGCATGTTCTAAAACTAAGACATTTAGAAACTTTGTTTCAGTTCACAATGAAACCATGTAGACTATTTGACAGATTTTAATATTACATTCATTCTGTTTCTGTTATGGTCACCTCTAAAAGGAGATCATATTGAAAAGCGGTCTATCTTGCCAGCTTTGCAGGTAGGTATAGGATGACAGACATTCAGGTATTAACTTATTTTTCCTTTCCTAGCAACCGTACACCACACAGTACCTGCATGCGACATCAACTAAGAACAATACTATTGGTAGCAGGACTCTAAACTAATTCTGGCTGTCAACACTGCGCATGTTGACCTTGAACAACCTTCCTTTAGTGAAGCTTAACTGTGTCCAAGGAGTGCACCACAACATTTTAGACACACTATAAACTCTTTCCTCTTGTACTCTAGTTTGCAAATATGCAGTCTTAGTTGTGAAAATTTTTAGGCATCTCAGAATTCAGGAAGGCACCAGTTAACTATTAATTGCACACAGACACAGTTTAAACTAAAATTAAAGTTGCCTACTACTGCTTCATACCCTTCTAGAACATGGACAGTGGCTAAATTTAAAATCTGAAAACAAGGCAATATGAGATTAAAGTAATGTCACCACCACACAAACTTAACCCGCCCCTTTTGAGTCATGCTCCACTGAGTCCCTTGAACCACACACTGCACCCCCTATTGTACAGCTAATACTGTGTGTCCAGTCAATCTGTGAAGGCTTTTTTCCCTTACTTTCCATTAAATGACATGGAAGGTAAGAGTGGGTCTCCAGTTAACTTAAGGTGGAATATGCTTCAGGAAGTCATTCAGTTATCAGGATTCAAAAAGGATTAGACAGTGGCAAAGATAACAAGAATATCCCCAGAGACAATGGTAAATTCAAACAAGTTCTGGACGTGACATTAGCAAACTTGTTACTCTTAGGGATTAGAAAGAAGCTTTCCCATATGGCAGATCATTCAATAACTACCAACTGCCAGCAATTCTGCCTATGAAACAGTTAGTACTGGCACCTGTCCGATGTGACTTTCCGCAATGGACCAGATCAGTAGTCCACCTAGTCTAGTATCCTATGCTCAAAGTGCAAACATAGAAAAGGATGGAAAATTGTGTGTATCAAATGGAAGAGGAAAGTTAATTCACTGGAACAGAACAGTCGCCCCTTCTTGCTGGCTTGTCTGAAATCAGAACAAAAAGGTCAAAGTAATGAGGAAAAGGAACAATGTTGAATGTTGTACTCAAACTTCTCAGCACATGGTAGCTTTGTAGAGCATCCCAGGATGTGCCAATTCAGTAATAGAAACTCACTGAAAAGAGTGACTAATAACCCAACAATTAAGTGTGCTGCATCTGCATATTTTTCTCTGCAGCTTGAGACAAATTTAATTCATACTCTCATCTAGCAGCCTTCCTCATAAAACAAGAAAAACTCTCTTCCAAATGTGAAATGTTATCTGCGATATCACAATAGATGCTTCATCAAGTCCTTTTTTGACACTTTCACTGCTGCAAAACATTAGGCTAACTGCATTACACGCAATCTTTTTCCTTATTGTGCTGCTTGAAATCGGTCTCTAATACAACTTGCAGTCCAGATCTTGGTGGGTGTTTTATAAACACAATTAAATGCTTGAACCAAAGCCATATGTGGAATGGTTATAGATTTCATGGTCCTCCACAGTTACCAGAAGGGACCCAGACTGTTGTACTGGGAAGCTAAATAAACATAGGAACTTCCTAGTTAAAGTGTTCTCTAGATGCAGTGTAAAGCATGCCTTTTTGTGTTTATGTCCTCATACTACACTCTTCATGGGCCTACCTCATCTAAACTGGCTTGTTTGCTCGCTCTACTTTGCCAGACTTACAGAACTATCAGACAGTTGGTATATTTTGTTCTCAGACTAGTAATACATAGCTAGTAAATATGACTTGCCCAATGCATTAGTCCCCTTCACCTTGAGCGGTGTCTTCCTTCAGTACTCTCCCTTCTCATCCCTAGGACTCCTTCACTCATTTAAATAGGTCATCCATTTTATTACCTTTGCCAAAATATAAGTTACTGAATTTCTAGAAAAGCTTTTACCTGCTATTTTACCTCTAATTCAGTAATGAACTTTAGATAAAAAGATCAACTTGATAAGCATGATCTTCCTTTTTTTGCTGACTTATGCTGAATATTAATTATAGGGGCTTGGGTGATGGTGGGGAATGAGGTTATCCTAGAGCAGGGGTAGGCAACCTCTGGCACGGGTGCCGAAGGCGGCACATGAGCTGATTTTCAGTGGCACTCACACTGCCCGGGTCCTGGCCACTGGTCCGGGGGGCTCTGCATTTTAATTTAGTTTTAAATAAAGCTTCTTCAACATTTTAAAACCCTTATTTACTTTACATACAACAATAGTTTAGTTATATATTATAGACTTATAGAAAGAGACCTTCTAAAAACATTTAAATGTATTACTGGCACGCGAAACCTTAAATTAGAGTGAATAAATGAAGACTCGGCACACCACTTCTGAAAGGTTGCGACCCCTGTCCTAGAGGGAAGAGTACATTACTTTTTTTTCCTGAATATCATTTCTATTAAAGCAAAAGGTTTGGAAATACTAACTCTGCTTATTCAAGAGTTGATCCTAAAACAGCTTGTGTGCATCTAAACAGCACTTGTGGCAGCCAGTGGAACTTGGAGATCTCCCCCTAAACTTTGCAATCTATGTTTAAAAGGATGAATACACTTAAAATAAGGTATAGCAACTTTTTCCAAACCATGGAACCAGAAGACAGTTTTTTTACTTTGAGTGTATTTCCCACAGTGGGTGCAGCTGCTTATGAAGTAGAGAGATGTATAAGACAATTTGTACTAACTTGTGAATAGTAGTTTTAGTATTAAAGAAAGTGAGATAAGTAGCCCTGGTTAGAACCAGCAGAGCAAGCATTTTGAGTTTACACACAGGTCTACTACTGCAACTCATCTGATTGGCAACATCCCTTGCTAGGATAGTCTTGGGCATTTCCTCAGAAAAGACTTTCAAATAATGCAGTCTTTGTGACCAGTGATGAAAGTACTCAGATCTGCTTATGCAAACTGAACCATTTAAGGTTAAACCCACACTGAATGAGAGCACTAAGCACGCTTTTCTTGGAACTAACTTGCTTCTACTCTTTTAAAAAAGGACAGCACTGGGTTTCATGTGGATTGTCTTTTGGTGTCTTTGAGCTCAAATTTGCTCAGTTCACAAGTAGAGTTTTTCTATCTGTTAGCCTCACAAACTCACTCTGAGATCTGAAAGTCAATCTGAGTTCTTTCAGTCTTGCACATCATTGCAGTTAACAAGTTCTGCATTCCAAATTCAGCCTTGGGTTACATCTATGCAACCTCTGTAGTCTTCAAACTAATTGTTATTCCTGTCCAATCCCCATTAGCCTCCTTATTGCGGGTGAACTGATGGGATGATAAGAACATAACATAAGAAAGGCCATACTGGGTCACACCAAAGGTCCATCTAGCCCAGTATCCTGTCTACCGACAGTGGCCAATGCCAGGTGCCCCAGAGGGAGTGAACCTAACAGGCAATGATCAAGTGATCTCTCTCCTGCCATCCATCTCCATCCTCTGACAAACAGAGGCTAGGGACACCATTCCTTACCCATCCTGGCTAATAACCATTTATGGACTTACCCACCATGAATTTATCCAGTTCCCTTTTAAACCATGATAGGTTTCATTTGCAGATAACACAGTCATACCAACATTACTGAAGGAAGAACTTGGCTAACAGAAGTCTGTATTTTTAGCAGTTATGTGGTCACATCCCAGAATAAACTTGCAAAGCTAGCAAGTATAAGGAAAATACTTCTTTTCAAACTAGGCACATTTGAGCTTAGTAGCCACTCAGATGATTAAATGTGCATTATTCCATTATCTTTTTCTACATGCACTGTTCTGAGTGGCTCAATGCGGTCAGTCAATTTTTTAAACTAGTGTACAGCTGTGTGAATAACTGATTTTATTTACCAGTTTGCTAGTAGTTCCAAAAAATATTTTGGTTCAGGAAACATTTTGACAGACACTTTTGTTGTGTGCAATAAGGTGGGTGGGGATAATATCTTTTACTGGACTGACCTCTGTTGGTGAGAGAGACAAGTTTACACAGAGCTCTTCTTCAAGTCTGGGAAGCTTATCAGAATGCCATAGCTAGATACAAGGTGGAACAGATTTTGTAGCATAAGTAGTTAACACATTTCAAGAGACTATTCAAGGTCAAGGGGCCCATTAACATCCCTCCGGACACAGGGAGGGAAAGGAAAGCGAGGCAAGGTAGCAGGGGGCGGGTTGCTAGTGGGTTACAGATTGTTGTAATAAACCATCAATCCAGTCTGTCTATTCAGTCCAAGATTTTTAATGTCTGTCACAAGTATGAATTTAAGCTCCCAGGCTCATCTTTTGAAAGTGTTGTGCAGGTTTCCTTTGAGATGAGGACTGATAGGTCAGATAGAGAGTGATCACTGTGTGAAAAGCGTCACCTGCAGGTGATTTTTGTCTTATTTGCAGGCATTTCAAACTTGTTTGTGATAAATAAAATATGAAGGGCTATATTCACAAAGCCAGAGGTGGTGGTGCACACCCCCAGTAAATTCTAGCCCAGTGGTTCAAGCAAGTATTTTGATGTAGGAGACCCAGGTTTAAATCCCCACTTCATAGTGGTGACTTGAACCTAGGACTTCCACGAGTGACGAAGCCACCACACTATAGTATTATCATTGGGCTAGACAGTGAATGAAAATGACAAGTATTTTTATATAAAGTAGAACAAAGAAGAGATGAAGACTCATCCCAGAATATCCTGTAACCTGGTGGTTAGGGAACTTCCCTGGGACCGGGGAGAACTGAGTGTAAGACCTTGCTCCAGACCGGGTATTTGAACCTGCATCCCTAACATAGCCACATGAGTGCCCTAACTGCTAGACTAAAGATTATAAGGGGGAGACATACCAGCTTTGCTGGTTTTGTGAGTGGTGCCTAAATCCTTGACAACCTAGCCCAGAAGAATCTAAACATTTAGTACCGAACAAACAAACAAACACACACCACCACTATTTTCTGGAAATACAAAATGTTTCAGGTGACCAAAAATCTGCATTTCTGATTAAAAAAATTCATTTGAGAAGTTTCCCTCAGCTCTACCACTGAGTCTCCAGATGCTAGTATCCTACCTCATCCTCTATAAAGATCAATCTTAAGTAATTCTTTTGTTTTCAGTTTATGGGGAGTGCCAAAAGCTGACCTTGCACTTTCTGAAAGCTCATCGGACTGATCAGAGTGACAAGCCTTCTGGTCTCTTCCTACTGAATGCTTCATTGGTTTTTATTCAATGGAATTTTTTCAGTTACTTCCATCTTAAGCTAAGATACAACTTATATTGCATGTAAACCACTGCTAAGAAAAGGTTAATTGCTGATTGCCAGTCAAAACTGAAAGTTTTAAGATAAACAATACCAAGTTTATGTACTATGCATAACACACTCGTAGTGTCAATCTGGGAGGTGTGCCAGGTAGTATCATTGGTCATACAAAAATTGATTTGTTGGGTGAGGTTCCGTGTGAATAGTCATGAGGAATATTTTGCATTGTAAGGGAAGTGGCATAAAGTTACATATCAAGTTGCAAAATTAGTTGCAAGTTGCAAGACTATCCTAGCAAGGGATGTTGCCAATCAGATGAGTTGCAGTAGTAGACCTGTGTGTAAACTCAAAATTGGATGTAATCAGTGGCAAAGCCCTCATAATAACCTTCTTCTTCAGGAGGACTGAAGACAAGCTAGTCCTAGTCAAATGAAATCAAAGAGATGAACATGAATTTACTATCATTTACACTTGCTGGCCTGGAAGGAGAATCCAACAGACAAACAAGGAGGGAGGTGCACCGGAGCCGTGGGACCAGCGGACCTCCCGGAGGCATGACTGCGGAGGGTCCGCTGGTCCCGCGGCTCCAGGGGACCTCCCGCAGCTGCGGAGGGTTCGCTGGTCCCGCGGCTCCGGTGGAGCATCCACAGGCATGACTGCGGGAGGTCCACCCGAGCCGCGGGACCAGCGATCCGTCCGCAGTCATGCCTGCGGGAGGTCCACTGGTCCCGCGGCTGCGGTCGACCTCCCGCAGGCATGACTGCGGACGGTCCGCTGGACCCACCTGCTGCCCTGCCTGCAAAATGCCGCCCCAAGCGCGCGCTTGGCGTGCTGGGGTCTGGAGCCGGCCCTGTTTGCTTGTCCAGGGACTCTATAACAGGGGAAACCTGCCCAGATGTAAATTCAATTTCTATAGAGCAGTAATTTGTGTAGAATGAAGGAGGTAAATTTAATTTGGACTACTTGCTACCTATGGTAAATCTGTTCAGGAAATTATAGATAGCACTAGTAATTACATTAGGTATTAGGAGTGAATTGGAGCACTTCAGCGTAAAATTACCCATAATTGAACCACTTCTTAATTCAGGTGACCTAGAAGAGTTGATTCTTGAGTTTAATGTGATTTTTTCAGACACTGACCCATATCTTAAAAATGGAGATAGAACTGTATTGGTGGTTGTCTTGGATAAGTGAAATTTAGCTATTCATCAATTGGTAAAAACATTCAAAAGGTGTGGATGTCAAAATTGAAAGGAAAAGATAAGCTAATATACAAGTGGATCTCAGAAGTCCCTTTTCTCTAAATAAAACCAGAGTAACTCAATTTTTTTTAATGCTTCAGCCATCTCCACTGGTGTTCCAATCCTCAAGAAGTCCAGTTAAGTCCAGGCTGGCTTTGTGTTCTAAATTTGTACATCAGATTTTCAATGCAATCCAGTAATATAATTAGCAAATACTTTGCCTTTCTATGGTTCCTTTTAGTCTAGCACCTCAAAATTCCTCACAGTCACCAGTGAATTAAGCTCCATGAATGATTAATGAGTATTGGCACAAGGGAGAGGTGGTGAGAACTAATTTACAGAGGAAAGATTTACCAAAAATTAATCCTTGCAGGTGAAATGCCAATGCACTATTTCAGTCCAATTCAAAGTAACAGTTGTGGTGCATAGTGTTTTTAGGGCCCTCTGCACAAGGGTCAATTTCACTCCTGGTGAGTACCTTACTTCATGAACTGATGTTGATAGCACCACATGTGGAGCAAGCTACTACTTAGGGGGAACAGATGTGGTAGAAGTTGATCCTGAATCAGCGGTTCATCAAGGATTAGAAGATCTAAGTGCAGAAGCTTCTTCTAGCGATTCAGAGCTCAAGGAGCCAGATCATACAGTACCCTTCATACCTGAACAAATATTGTTCAGAATGACTTCCTTGCCATCTTGTGACAGATGTGTCAATTTCCTGAAATGTCTTTAGGAGATCTTACTGTATCTTAAACCTTATATTTATATATCACTGTGGGCCAGGGACTGCATGTAATTGCATGGGGTTGGCGGACCACAGCCCTTCAGAAAGTAATGACAGTGGGGGGCGAGGGTGTGTAATATACAATTTAACTCAGGTTTTAACACCTCCTGAGAGCTACCACCATGTGGAGAGACTCTCAAATATACTGCTTCACATTAGATTCTCTAAATACAAACAGAGAAAGAAAGGGGTTTTGAATAACTAGCCTGGCTTAAAACTGACTCAGGCCCATCTTCCTGATGCAACTGACAGACATGACCCCTGGTCCACACAGGGCCCCAATCCTTAGGGTAGGGTTGGAAGGATTAAGTGCTTGTTCTGTGCTGGAGCTCTGATGAACTGCTGACCATAAAGGAGTCCCCTTGGGTGGGGACTGGAAGGACTGTTCCTGCAGTTAGTTCTGGTAAGCTTATTAGCATGCGTAAGTTCCCCCCACACACGTTTTCTCTAATTCTTTTTACTCAAAGAATAAAGTAGGCTTGCATAAGAAGTGCTGTGTGGTACCTTATAACTGCAGCAATTATACCAGTTAACCATCTCTGAAGAGAAAGCCAGCAGGTGTCCTTGGGCAGAGTCTCTCTATTGAGAAATACAGAAGAATGGCCCTACTGGGTCAGACCAAAGAGCCATCTAGCCCGTATCCTGTCTTCAGCAGTGGCCAGTGCCAGCTGCCCCAGAGGGAATGAACAGAAGAGGTAATCATCCAGTGATCCTTTCCCTATTGCTCATTCCCAGCTTCTGGCAAACAGAGGCTAGGGACACCATTCCTGCCCATCCTGGCTAATAACCATTGATGGACCCATCTTCCATGAATTTATCTAGTTCTTTTTTGAACCGTGTTATGGTCTTGGCCTTCACAACATCCTCTGGCAAAGAGTTCCACAGGTTTACTGTGCATTGTGTGAAGAAATACTTCCTTTTATTTGTTTTAAACCTGCTGCCTATTAATTTCATTTCATGACCCCTAGTTCTTGTGTTATGAGAAGTAGTAAACAACACTTCCTTATCTACTTTCTCTACACCAGTCATGATTTTATAGACCTTGATCATATCTCCCCTTAGCTGTCTCTTTTCCAAGCTGAGAAATCCCGTTCTTATTAATCTCTCCTCATACGGAAGCCATTCCATACCCCTACGCATTTTTGTTGCCCTTTTCCAATTCCAATGTATCTTTTTTGAGATGGGGCGACCACATCTGCACACAGTAGTCTAGATGTGGGTTTACCATGGAATTATATAGAGGCAACATATTTTCTATCCTATTATCTATTCCTTTCTTAATTATTCCCAGCATTCTGTTTGCTTTTTTGACTGCTGCTGCATATTGAGTGAATGTTTTCAGAGAACTATTCACAATGACTACAAGATCTCTTTCTTGGATGATAACAGCTAATTTAGACCCCATCATTTTATATGTATAGTTGGGATTATGCTTCCCAATGTGCATTACTTTGCATTTATCCACATTACATTTCATCTGCCATTTTGTTGCCCAGTCACCCAGTTTTGAGAGATCCTTTTGTAGCTCTCTGCAGTCTGCCTGGGTCTTAACTATTTTTAGTAATTTTGTATTATTGCAAATTTTGCCGTCTCACTGTTTACCCCTTTTTCTAGATCATTTATGAATATGTTGAATAGGACTGATCCCAGAACAGACCCCAGAGGACATCACTATTTAACTCTTTCCATTCTGAAAAATGACAATTTATACCTACCCTTTGTTTTCTATCTTTTAACCAGTTACCAATCCATGAGAGCCTCTTATCCCATGGCAGCTTACTTTGCTTAAGAGACTTTGGTGAGGGACCTTGTCAAAGGCTTTCTGAAAATCTAAGTACACTGGATCCTCTTGGGCCACATGCTCATTGACCCCCTCAAAGAATTCTAGTAGATTGGTGAGGCATGATTTCCCTTTACTAGAACCATGTTGACTCTTCCCCAACAAATTATGTTCATCTATATGTCTGACAATATTGTTCTTTATTATAGTTTCAACTAGTTTACCCGGTACTGAAGTCAGGCTTACAGGCCTGTAATTGCCGAGATCACCTCTGGAGCCCTTTTTAAAAATTGGCGTCACATTAGATATCCTCTAGTCATCTGGTACAGAAGCTGATTTAAATGATAGGTTACAGACTACAGTTAGTAGTCCTGCAATTTCACATTTGAGTTCCTTCAGATCTCTTGGGTGAATACCATCTGATCCTGGTGACTTATTGCTTTTTAATTTATCAATTTGTTCCCAAACCTCCTCTAATGATACCTCAATCTGGGACAGTTCTTCACAAAAGTCACCTAAAAAGAAGGGCTCATGTTTGGAAATCTCCGGGAATCTCCCTCACATCCTCAGCCATGAAGACTGATGCAAAGAATTCATTTAGTTTCTCCGCAATGGCCTTATCGTCCTTGAATGCTCCTTTAGCACCTCAATCATCCAGTGGCCTCACTGGTTGTTTAGCAGGCTTCCTGCTTCTGATGTACTTAAAAAAAATGTTTGCTATTACTTTTGGAGTCTTTGGCTAACTGTTCCTCAAATTCTTTTTTGGTCTTTCTAATTATATTTTTTACACGTCATTTGCCAGTGTTTATGCTCCTTTCTATTTTCTGCACTAGGATTTAACTTCCACTTTTTAAAGGATGCCTTTTTGCCTCTCACTGCTTCTTTACTTTGCTGTTTAGCCACGGTGGCTCTTTTTTGGTTTTCTTACTATGTTTTTTAATTTGGGGTATACATTTAAGTTGAGCCTCTTTTATGGGATCTTGAAAAAGTTTCCATGCAGCTTGCAAGATTTCACTTTTGGCACTGTACCCTTTAATTTCCGTTTAACTAATCCTCATTTTTGTGTAGTTCCCCTTTCTGAAATTAAATACTATACTGTTTGGCCACTGTGGTGTTTTTCCTGCCACAGGGATATTACATTTAATTATATTATGGCCACTATTACCAAGTGGTCCAGCTATATTCACCTCTTGGACCGGATCCTGTGCTCCACTTAGGACTAAATCAAGAATTGCCTCTCCTCTGGTGGATTCCAAGACTAGCTGCTCCAAGAAGGTGTCAAAAAACTTTATCTCTGCATCCAGTCCTGAGGTGACATGTACCCAGTCAAAATGGGGATAATTGAAATCCCCTGTTATTGAGTTTATTTTAATAGCCTCTCTACTCTCCCTGGTCAGGTGGTCGGTAATATCTCTCTACCACTATATTCTTATTATTAGAGCATGGAATTTCTATCCATAGAGATTCTGGAGTACAGTTTGATTCATTTACGATTTTTACTTCATTTGATTCTACATTTTCTTTCACATATAGTGCCACTCCCCCACCAGCACCACCTGTTCTGTCCTTCCAATATGTTTTGTACTCTGGTATTACTGTATCCCATTGATTATTCTGATTCCACCAAGTTTCTGTGATGTCTATTATATCAATATCCTCATTTAATACGAGGCACTCTAGTTCACCCATTTTATTATTTAGACTTCTAGCATTGGTATATAAGCACTTTAAAAAAACTTGTCTCCTTTTAGCTATCTGCCATTACACGATGTAATTGAATGGGACTCTTTTATTTGACTGTTTCTGATCAGACCATGCCTGTATTTTATCATTTTCCATCCCCTCATCCTCACTACGACACAGAGATTCTTTATTAACAGATCCTCCCCTAAGGGATGTCTGAACCACGTGCTCCTCGGCACCTGTTGTCTTTCCCCCAGCCCTTAGTTTAAAAACTGCTCTATGACCTTTTTAACATTAAGTGCCTGCAATCTGGTTCCATGTTGGTTTAGGTGGAGCCCATCCTTCCTGTATAGGCTCCCCCTTTCCCAAAAGTTTCCCCAGTTCCTAATAAATACAGAGTGAAGGCAGGGAATTGTGAAGTTTTGAAATACCCTGGTCAGAATGGAAAGAGATGTCTCTTCACCCAAGAGAGACAACTGCTGGGGAGCTGGAAGCCTGAGATTGAGCATCCAGCTGGACCACTGAGCAGAAATACAGCTTCAGTTGCCCTGAACTGTGATAAGAGGGTTTGGGAGATTATGCACTCAGTTTTTTACATGAGCTCATCGACATTAAGCCATCCAAGAAAAAGGTGTGTGGAGTGGACAATACACATAGCAATGCTGTCATATTTAAACAGTTGTGTTACACCCTAGAAATGACATTTCAGCAAAAAACTATTAGATCCTCTGGGGATGCAAGAAGTTTATCACATCAATTAAAAAAAAATTAGTTTGCATTTCTCCCCTAAAGTCAATGAAAACTTTGACTATGAAGGGAATGCCGGATTGGGCCTATTAGAACAAGTCTCTTTGCAGGAGGATAGTGTTAAAGCTGTCATCTTTTGGATATGTATTTCATGCTTGCACGTATTCACTTATGCAAGTTCGCCATCTGTCAAACATCCCTCCAAGATGTGCTGTTCCTTTGGGGATGATTCTGGCTTCAAGTAGTCAAAAGCCTTTCAGCAGTGAATGCAGATAAAAGGAGTTTGTTTTCCACCGCAGGTGCTTAAAACACAATATCAAACTCTGCTGGAATAGTTTAGATCAGGTGTTACAGAAGTGTAGTTTCATCTCCATGGTACACGTTATGCATTTGCAACAAAAAGAACATTTGTACTTATGAGAATATTATGCACAGAAAGTCAGAATGCTGTAACCATCCAGCTGCATTTCTTACTTCTCTTCCAAGGCTGTGTCATTTGGCAGTCCCAGCATTACCTTGGACAGATTTCAAAGGGCTGTGAACTTTCTAGTTAAAAGTGTCATAGTTCTGGTCCCCTGATGTTCCTCCCTAACCAACCCATTTTGGAACTTGGTGCACAGACTCACAGGACAATAGAGGAAAAGGGGATACTGATGAAAAATGTCCATGTGTCAGGCTAATGGAAGGCTGCTGTGCATGATGAGAATAAAGGTACATAAGGGAGAAGGGAAATAGTGTCCCACGCTTCAATGGCAATGGCCCTCATAGCTCTTTAGTTGGTTGGTCTGTTAAACTCTATGATGTGTGGGCGAAGCTAAGCAGTTTGTGTACAACATTTACAGGCATAGGTGTCCTTAGGCACAAATAAAACTCCCTTTGACTTCAGTGGGAGCTCTTTGAGCAAAATTAGTGCAGCCTGTTGAGCCCAGTGAATACAAATCCCTAGACATGGGTTGTGCATAGTCTTCTGAACTCTTACAGCTGCGAATTAACAACCTCTACTGTATCTCGTGTGCAGAACAGCAAGCTTTTACACCAACTTGAGTAGGCTTAATAAGAAAGCAGTGTATTGATCTGTAGATATTGGCATCTATTCATCTATTTCTATTGACTGTCTAAGGTTCCCAAATTATTAGGGGGAAAAACTAATTGTTGCTATGCAGTCATGAAGCTAATATTAAGTTAGATAGGACTTTAGTGTATGAGGCTGATGAAAGTAAAGTTGCTTGGAGTGAAAGGATAAATGTAGCCTTTTCATTTTGGCTGTCATGATGATCTAATGACTAATTATTTGCACAACTCTCAGCCCAGCATGAAGGAAGTGATTCAGCAGTTAAATGGCAGATATTTTTCAAAGTAATAACTACATTTCAGAAGTGGCTTTAAGGCAATTAACTTTATAGCTTTAAATATAAATGAGGGGAAAGACAGTCAATGAAATGAATGGAAAAAAAAATAAGTTTTTTTTAGCTTATATCCTCTTAGTGTCTTGCATTTCCAAGAGTACTTCAAAAAAATCTGGTATTCAAGTTTATCCTTCTATTATTCTTTCTAATCAAACAAATTATAGCTGTTATGTCAGTGGTGGAATTTGAAATTACAAGAGCACATGTTCATGGACACATCACTACCACAGCAGAAGTGGAGGTTGTTGTCTGTAAAGGAAGCTATTAAGCTGATGCATGTAGGAGCACTATGACAAAGGGCAACTACTGAAGAGCTGCAGGAGCAACACCAAAAGAGAAAGCTTAGCAATAAGAAAAGCCTCAACAAAGGGGAGCTTCAGACATCATAAGTTGCTGCTGGTATAAACAGATATAGCTTTGATTTTGGTAGAATTGTGCCCAGTTGTACATAAGTGAATGAATTTGACCCTAATGCCCACTGAGGATAATACACTTTCAGACTTGGCTTTGGAAAGGAAGAATGATGATTCAGAAGTGTTCAAAGCAAAATACACAGTTTGCCATCATGTGACCTAACTGGGCGATGGATCTCTGTAGAAGAGCCACTTCAGTCTTCAAGTTTAGAGAGCAGCAGCTGTAGAAAGCATACACTATGTAACATAGGTGGGAGTGTTGTAAATACCTACCTTCAAAATGGTACTGAGTTGATGTGGAGTGCTCAAGATCCACATTCTCAGATACTGTGCAGGACTTAATCAGCAAGTCTCAAATGACAATGATAATATTGTGGATGCCAGAACTGTATGCAGTATTCTAGTAATCTGTCTCACCAATAAGTCTTTCTAAACTTAACTGGTGAAATAAAATGATTTTTCCTTCTCAGCAATCCTTGGATAGGTTCTCCTTCCACCCTGACTTTGAGGAAGTGGTTTAACCATTACCATATAACTAATTTCCTGATTAATAAGATAGTTATAATTCTACTGAAATGGCTTATTAACCAGTTATGGCAAGGTCACCACAAATCCTACTATTCACAGAGCATTGGTATCCATCACCCTAGATGGTTGCACTTACACACAAAACATTTGCAAATGAACATCACAAAAGAAGCTTATAGCAACTTAAACATTTACAGAACAGAAGTTTTCACTTTTAAGGGGACACAGGAGGCTGCAAATAAGAAAAACATCCCTGCTATACACATCTTGTTCACGTTGAATGAATGAAGACTTGAGTACTTATGAAAGAAATCCTTTTAACTAAGAATATTTGTAGAGTTCTTTGTGTGGGTTTAAAACTTAACTTTTCTCCCTTCTTCAATGGGTGGGAGGGGGAAGGGTGATAAGAGGCCCTTACCTCAGCTTCTATGACCTTGACAAGCCAGGGACTATACATCACTACCATGCACAGCATCACTTCCATAATCAATCAGACCCAGGGTCCATCTAATTCACTCTCATCTCTCTGAAGCACCTGGTGTGCCTTTGAGTATGGCCAGCAAGAACTCTACTGTGAGGCTCCCACTGCACATACCACTGTGAAAGGACCAGTCCTCCAGTCCAGAGTCTTGTCTGGCTATGGAGCTGGCAGATAATCCAACTGGTCTTTCCTGTTGCCAGCTCTCTTTCCATTGGAGGATGGGACTGCCCTTTGAGAAAGTACTAGGCAGGCTGAAGGACAAGGCATGTTTCTGCTGCTGCAAGGACACAGCAGGATGAAGAATCTTTGCTGGTTCTTGGACAGGCTCAGAGAGCAGCCTGGCTGGATTGCCATGAGGAGCCTGCACCATGCTGCACAGAAGAACTAGCCAGAGCCCAAAAGGAAGAAGATGCCCTGATCTGTGATTAAGGCACTGATGTTGGAGGGGCATGGACTGCTTTATAGATAAGAGATAAATGTAGCATCAATTTCTATTGAGAACAATCCAGGAGATTTTAATAGGATATTTTAAGAAAATGACATGTCATATTGGAAAAAAATCTCCTGGAATATCTTCAATCAGAGTTGGCAACCCTAATGTGACAGCATATTGAGACTAACCCTACTCTTGCTGTCTAGTTATTTTTTCTTCCCTGTTTACATCTTCACTTGTAGATTCAAAGATCTTCAGGGCAGGGACTTGTGCTCTGTATAGTGCTGAGCACATTGGGGCCATTATGCCTCAGGCCTGTAAGTATTACTGCAATACAAAAGTTAAATAAATCTAAGGTGTTAGAACTGAGACTATGGGACAAAGAACTTGCCTGGTCCGTTTTTCTAGCTTATAAATTCTTCTTACACAAAGATTCACAGGCAGGAGGCTAATGAATGCCTGTACCTATTCTAGGAGGAAATATCCCGAGAGAATATTAAGGCTATAATTTTCTAGCAGGTACAACAAATACTGTTTTTACATGGGCTCTGGAATCTTGCACACAAAAGAGGTCTAGAGGAGGATGCTTAGCATGCAGATAAGTTACTTTCATACCAATTATAGTTTTATAGTGACTTTGAATGTCAGAGGGAGTTGTACTTCAAGAAATCCCAACACTAACTTCAGACAAGTTTGTGGATTTTTTTAATTGCAGTAGCAATATCCCTGCTCCCAAAGAATCCGCAGTTATGGGCTAGGAACACTGAAAATTCTTACAAATGTAAACATTGATCTCACTGAAAAAGCAGCCTTATCCTCAGTTCTGAAAGATTCATAATAGAAATAGAGCACCAGTTAGAGAAATTTCAGGTTTTCTCAACTGCCCTGGTTGTCAATTTATATGTTTTCTAAACATAAATGTAGTTCCATCTAACTAGTATGCTCCAACCTGTCACTACATTCATGGCCCAGATTTTACCACCTTTACTCAGGAACAATACCCCTACAACTATTGCTGCCTCTAAGTCTCTCACTTTGTGTTTGCCTGCTGAAACCTGTTGGTGATGCCACTCTCTGGAAGTGGACACCTCTGTCTGTACCCCTTCACATGGCCTCAGAAGGATCTAAAGATGTCAGAAACTTTGCCATTTCCCATAGCCTTTATGGAGAATAACTAATCTCTTCTTCTCCTTCTCCTCCTCAGCCTAATAAATGTTTAATAAAATTAACAAAAAAATGGAAATGAAGCAGTTGGCTGAACTGTTTTATACCTCTCAAACTAAACTAGAAAAGGCATTTGCAGCTTGGTTAGATAAGCAAATAATTTGTATCCATTAAAAGCAATTCTCCTTGATGTCTCACTTCAGCCTATCATGCTTGCTTGCTTGCTGTCTAGATACCAAAACCCCCAACAAAAAGATCCTGCCAGTGTTTCTAAACCATTTCCTGAAGACACAATCCAATAGAAGTTACTGAATTTTAATTCTCCACCTTCTAAGACTTTTTTCCATTGAGAAAGAAAAAAAATCCTTAAAGATTAATGGCAGTATCTAAAATAGATTAAACATTTACAGGTTTGTCATCTACTAACCATCTTGGACTACAACCAATTTCAGTCAGGTCTCTTGTTAAACACCCAAGAAATTGGGGACTAAAGTCCAAAGATCCTGTCAGTGTCTTGCTCCAGGAGAACTTCTACTTACTTCAATAGTACCACTAATGGAGCAAGGTACTACTCTACTCAATAAGAGTAAAGTTTGCAGAATCTAGCCACAGTGCTTGCTTTCCAACCCTTACCAAAGCTTGAAAGTGAACTTGTTCCCTTCTCCCAGCCCCGACTCTTCAGCTCAGGAAAGACCAAGGCTAGCCTTCCAGTGGTTTCCTAACCCTCAGCCCTTTTCAGTTTCCTAGCACCAGTTCACTAGCTCAGAACAATCAGCAAACTAGTCCCTCTACAGACTTCCTAAACAATTCATCACTCTTCCTAAGAGACATCTATCAAGCTTTCCATTCACTATAGACTGTCTCTTCTAAACAGATCTTACCTTTCACCACTGCACTCCTTCAGTCTGTATTTTCAAAAAGCACTCACTCGCTCTCTCTACCTTGACCTGTCACAGGCCCAGGTGCTGCCCAACCCTCTTAATTGGCCAAACAAGGAACACCTGATCTGGCACAGGAGTGCCCAGTCTATAACAGGTGCACTCACATTTTTTGCCACCCTTATTACAGCTAGGCAAGGTAACAATGCAAGATAATTGAATTAAACCCTTCAGAAGTCTTACAACAATCATAACGTTTGCATTACAAGTATAAAGGATAGGAAATTATTAACTTACTAAAACTTCCATTCCTTAAATTTTATTTCAAACTAGGTAAAGCTTGGTAGGAGATTGTGGTCATAAGTAAGTTTCACCAGAGGCAGTGAAAGGCTTTATTTTGCTCTTTTCTTCATTTAAAATGCCAGAAATAATTATCTGATATCAGTACACCATAGGGACTAACTTAGAATGTCATAAACTTTGGTTAACCATTAAACTTGTTAATTCCTCTCCCTTTTTCCCTGTTGACAACATGGTGGCAATATAAAATATTTTATTTGATCTTTATCAGGGATATGTTATTACTGTGTAAACTGGGAAGAACTTAAGCTTGACCTGTGTGCAAACACAATTTGGTTAATGAATGTGGTGTTTGCTCAGGCCACTTTTTAGTTGGGTTCCTAAGCTTAGCTTTAGATCCTTAACTTTAGGCACTGACATTTGAAAACTTTAGTTATTATTTCTAAGATGAGGGTGCCATTTGTACAATACTTAGTGTAACTTTTTAAAATGCATATTCTCTCTATGCTCTGTAATTGCATGGCACTTTCATAATGAAGGGAACTTTTTAAAAATTCCCAAAATAACTCTGTTCCAAAGTTTCAAGCTTATAGAAGTTGTCTAGAAGCCCATTCCTAATCAGTATCAATGGATTTTCCTTCATGACAATTAGTAATAAAGAATATTATGGCTAATTTCCTAACAAACTTCAGTTGTCATTACCTGATTAAGCAATGTTGTTTCAGTAATTGGGACCTCAGTGAGTCTATTGCACTGGAATAGAGGAGATTGATATTCTGCCCTCATATGTAACTCCTGACATCACTGTAGTGCACAAATATCAGATGTAAGATATCAAGTAGGCAAGGTGTTCCAGTGGCAATGAAATCTGTGGTCTGAATTATACTATATTGCCTTTCTCTTCTTGCCTTTGACCCCATGTTTCTGGTTCAACTTTTTGACTTTATTTCTGTAATGGGGCTAAAACCTCCCACCCCCACAGGGCCGCCCAGAGGATTCAGGGGTCTGAGGTCTTCGGCGGCAGGTCCTGGGGTGGAAAGACCCCCCGCCACTGAATTGCCACCGAAGACCTGGAGCGGAAGAGGCTCCAGGGGCCTGGGCCCCGTGAGAGTTTTCCAGGGCCCCCGGAGCGAGTGAAGGACCCCGCTCCAGGGCCCCTGAAAAACTCTTGTGAGGCCGGGGCCTGGGGCAAATTGCCCCTCTTGCCCCCCGCCTCTGGGTGGCCCTGCACCCCCATCACTTGTGAGGCCAGAAAGGACCCTATTAGTCATGCTCTGCCCCTAGGGGAGTGAGTGAATAATTGCTTCCTGCATAGAAGAGGCGGAGATAAGCCATATAAGCAAACTGAGGGAAAGACCCTCCAGAGAAGACTGGTGCCTCTGATGCAGAGAAGCCCTGGACTAGGGTTTAATTGGCACACCACAAGGGATTTATAGTGAAGGGTGGAAGGGCTGTAAACTTGAAGACATGTTTGAATCTTTATTTTTGGACTTATTAGTGTTTGTTATCCCAGAAGGGATTTAAGTTTTTATAGATGTAGGCTGAGAATGCCGCTGCACCCATCTCTAGTGATCACTTCCCTTAGTCTGCAACAGCTAAGTGCCACGTAATGCTGCATTCAGGTGCAAAGGGGCACCCTAGAGCCCAGGAGAAGAATTAGATTAGTAGAAAAGTAAGTTTGTAGGTCCTTCACTTTTAGTGTCCTTGGATGCTGTTGGCTATATGATGATAGTCTTCTATGTTTTCATTTATTTGTGCTTATAAGTCTCCAATACTTTTTCTGTTCTAGAAACTTTTATTCTTGCTCACCTAACTGTAAAAGCAGCTGAGTAGAACTTCCTCAAGTTCATACAAGTCCTAAAAGCTAAACAGAGAATCTTTCAGAGAAAAGAAACTTCTCAAGATTTGTACCAAATGTGGTCTTACAGTAAACTGAAATACAACCTTAATTACAGTTTACTGTACTTCTATAGAGGGATCACTTCACCCATCACTAAAATGGAGGAATGTAGCCTCTGGTTCACAAAACACAAGTATGTTAAATAATAGTTGTAGACAGAGTGAAAGACACATTATCCAGCTGAAACTAAATGGGGATTTTAATGAAATTGTATAGGACTGTGCAAATTAAACAGAAGATAACACCTATTGTTGTGAAATGGCTATTTGACTACAAATGGTCAGGACCTTGGTTGGATATCCTTCAAAAACAACAACTTCCCTACCTAACACTGAACCAAACTTTGTGGTCCTTCACTGAGCAAAGCTGCCATTGACATCAATGGGAACTTTGATCAATTAAGGACCACATAATTTGGCTTACCATAGTGAACCATTGGTTTAGTACTGTTAATGTGATACTAAATCATTTCTTGCAATATTATGGATTTTCTCTGTGATTCTACCTAGCCTTATTTTAGTTTCAGTGCTAACAGGATCACAGCTTGAGGAGTCAAAAACTACATTGTAGGTGATTTATTTATGGAGTCTGTGCATCTTATGAATTCTGTCTGCATAGCGAAGTTGATCTTAGGAAAATTGTTTTATGGAATCCCTTTCCAAAAAGACAAGGTGGGTGAGGTAATATCTTTTATTGGACCAACTTCTGTTGGTGAGAGAGACAAGTTTTTGAGCCACACAGAGCTCTTCTCTAATATCCTGGGACCAACACAGCTACAATTACTCTGCATATAGAAAATCATTGGCTTTTAAAATTGAGCATGGATGTACACCAAACTCACATTTTCTGTCTAGGCAGCAGATGGCAGTATTCTACCTCATTCAGAGCCTGATCTCTTCTTTGAAGGCAATGGAAGTAATGCCTGTGTACAAAATACAGGACTGAGGCCTAAGTGGACCATTTGCTTTAGTATGTGGTTTTGAAGGCTCTCACTGTATATCTAGTCTTTTCTGCTGTCATCTAACTTCAGTATCACATATGGTTTTGGTGTGTTTTTTTCTGGTTTGTTGGTTTGTTTTTACTGCTATTTGTTCTTGCCTGTTGAGTAACAATGAGTTTCCCTCCAAAAGAAACAAAATAGATACGTAAAGGATCTCTTCTTTACAAATTCTTGGTTTCTAGCAACAATTAATTAATTCAGCCTTAGTCTTTAGTTCAGTAGGAATCTCCCTAGTAAGGATTATCAGAATTTTGTGCAGTATAAAAAATTTTACTCTTTGAGGGGGAAATCATTTTATATGGTTACTTGTTCACAACTTTAAAAGAATATGCCATTGATAGACGTTGCCACTGTGCAGTACAGTTTAAATCCAAAAGTAAGGTGTTTCTTTTCCTTTGTTACAAACTTATATGGCTCAAGTTATTCTCTTATGTAAATTAGCTTATTGATTCTAAAATCCTATATTCAATACTCAGTATTGACCTGAGTAGGTTTGCATTAATGCCAGTAAGGCCATAATTTTGCTCTAAGAATATTCTACACAGTTATTAATAGTTATTTTTGTGGCAAAGTGAAACATGTGAAGGTTAGGAAAGGAAAGATTTGCAGTTGCCAGTGCAACCTTAATTTTTCCCCTTTGTGCATCCACTGTGTTTACTGACAGAGGCAGGGGTCTGTGGAAACCATAGTACACCTCTACCTCGATATAATGCTGTCCTTGGGAGCCAAAAATCTTACCGCGTTATAGGTGAAACCATGTTATATTGAACTTGCTTTGATCCACCGGAGTGCGCAGCCCCGCCCCCCTGGAGCACTGCTTTACCGCACTATATCCAAATTCGTGTTATATTGGGTGGCGTTTATCGAGGTAGAGGTGGATATGATCATTTAATTAAAGACAGAATCATACTGTATATGCACAAGGGGCAGAATAAAGGTTGCATAGGCCACTGTAAATTTGGCCTTTCCTAAGTCTTGACTGCTTGACTTTGCAACCCAAACAACTTTTTTGAACAGTTTTTTTTTTGTTTTTATCATTTTCCTAGAGTTGCTAACAGCTTTTGGTTTCCTTTCAGCTTTTTTTCTTTCATGTGCAACTGAAACAACCTCTACCCATAAATCATGAGCAGGGTTTGAGCTCTGACCATTCAGCAAGTACTACTTGAGCAATGGGACTAACATTAGCTGGCAACAGAAGACTAATTACCCAAAGTGGAGTTCGGAGCTGGTGGTGGAGCAGCCCTAGGTCTTCCTGTTCCTCCTCCCTTTGCCCCATGCTGCTTTAGCAGTTCCCTGGTGTTCCCAGTGTAGTGGTCCTGCTTGTGTAATAGAAAGAGTTTGGTCCCAGAGTGTTGAGCGACTTTGGTGGGCTGCTTTTCTGAGACACACAGATGAGAAGGAAATTATTTTAATACTTCATAATTCAGCCAAATCTGATTGGAACTTCATGGCACAAAGACAGATTTCCCCCTGCTAAATATCAAAGGCTGTCAGTAAACCATTATGGTGAGAGAGCTTCATAAAGAAAAAATCACAGGAATCATATGGCAGAAAGCATTAAGCAACTTACAGTTAGGAGTCATTGCCATTTGCCCTATCATAAATACTCTAATGACTTTTTTTAAAACTTAGCTTTTTTTCAAAATGTAATTTTCCTGCAGTTTTGGGAATGCCAACACAGAAATATAGCAAATGTATGAGATCCAGATTGGTCTAGTTTCACTGACTAAACCACATGAAACACTACAAGTCAACAGTGCAAACATAAATGTGACTTAAAAGGCAAAACGCCCACTGACACTGACGGGAATTTCACCTGATTAGACAGTAGGACTGGTTCATTCTTAAACTTTAATCATCTAAGGTGGTGGTAGTAAATGGGCAAAGAATTTTTAAATTACATTATGATGGTATTTAAAAAAAAAGATGAATGCAATCCCTTGTGCACAATTGCTTTGTAAGGAGGAAAAAATTGTTATTGGAAATGCCTTCTTTTCTCTAATTATAGTACTGTAATTACCCTAAATAGCACCTTCTCTGAAAAAGGTAAGCAGTTAGTCATAATGAGCCAGGGCCACCCAGGGAGGGGGCAAGTGGGGCAATTTGCCCCGGGCTCCACAGGGGCCCCCACGAGAGTTTTTCGGGGGCCCCGGAGCTTCTTCTGCAGCAATTTGGCGGTGGGCAATCCTTCAGCTCCAGGACCCGCTGCCGAAGCGCCCCGAAGACCTGCAGTGGGGGGTCCTTCCGCCCCAGGACCCACTGCTGAAGTGCCAGGTCTTTGGCGGCAATTCGGCAGCGGGGGCCACCCCAGGCCCCCTGAATCCTCTGGGCGGCCCTGTAATGAGCTCTGTAAGAGGAGAGGAGAAGTTGAGGAGATTGGAAAGAAATTGTCCAGTACCAGTCAACAGGACCCTTTCAGCTTACTATTTGTAAGCTGTGTGACAATTCACCAAAATATTGGAACTATAAATAGCAATATTATTAATAGAGCATTACATAGAAAGGAGAGTAAAACAACACATTGTGAATGCAGTGGGACTGTTATAACTGGTGTATAAATTGTCCATGCAACTCTCACTGCTATCTGGAGAGTTTTGTGTACTTGTTCAGCTTTATTTGTATCTGGCCTATTCAGACAAGAGTATTTCACAGAGTTGGTGCTACTATACTTGATTTCTGTACCCTCAAGTTGGCTGGGAAAGAAATTGATATTCAAGTATGTCTGAAAATATGAAATTATCTTTAAGCACATCAGTGATGGAACTAAGACTTATTTAATAAACTTCTGCTGCAGTGTAATATACAGATTACGTTGCACTTTGACCACAGTAGGCATGAATTAGTTTTCTCTAGGCCTACTTTGAATATTTTTATTTAAAAAACCATTGAATTGTGGCTGGTGCTCTGACTAGGCTTTTGCTAATAAATTTAGATATCAAGCTGCATGGTGGGGATGTGCAGTAGGGGAAAATAGCTGTACAAATTCTAACTTGGGGGGGATTTAAACATGACTTGTATAATAAGAGTAACATACATGTGCAGACCTTCAAAGCTCCCTTCCTCAAATTATGAGCTTGTTCCCAGTGATGAAATCAGTAATTCTGTTTTCTTCAATAGGAACAGACTTTCTGTCTTTTCTGATCAGGACTATAATTGAGGGGAACTGTCTTCAGTGTGATCGTGCATCGGATGTAGGTGCATCGGATGTAGGTGCATGTTAAAATCAATGTTTGCCATGTGTACATGCTCCACTTAGGAGACAGCAGTATAAACTCAGCCCTTGAACTAGCCAGCAGCTGGCCTAAATGCCCACTTTGTTGCATCAAACAAACAAAAAAATTCACTCTTCCTGGTTTTGTTCCCTCATAGTTTTTTTCTTTTTCAGTGCATTCCATTGTATAACATTGCACAATTGCCTTACCTATACATGTGCCTGATCATACATCCCTTGAGATCAGTGGCTAAGACCCCAGTTTTGTTTCCACTATGATATGAAATGCTTTTTACTTTGAACATCTAAGGAGTGGAGAGATGTAGCTATTAGGAAATAGAAATCTGCTTACTTGTCAAGTTTAAAACATGTAGTTTGCAATGGAAAGGTGCTGAGGCAGTGGTAGACGACATTTTCTTCAGCTGAGAAAACCTGAGTGTCTAATTTCACACAGTGCTTTCTGTCACTGCTTATATTTAAATAGCCCTAGGATAAACATACCGTGCAACTTTTTATTAGTATGCCTACTGCTCTTGGGTCTAAATGAGGAGAGATGCAAGCATTGTAAGAGATCAGTGAGGGGATTGCATTCTGTGTAAGAGACTAAAGCACTGGCCTGTCTATTCTCCTGATTTAGAGCCAAAGTTTGCTTCTGCCAGAACACTGAGAGCAGGGATTCTAGCAGATGAATTCTCTGATAGAAATAGTCTCCTAGCAAAGACAGGCTTCCATGGTGTAGATCTAGTGGATACGTAGTGAGGATCACTTTGCTGATGCTCAAGAACCTATTCCTGCTCATTGGAATTTTACCTCTGCCTTTAATGGAATCAGATTTGGCTGGATAGCAGCAGCTTATACAATAGCATAGTACATGTTGTTCATGACAGCCTGAACAGGCGGGGACATTTTCCAAAGAGCCCAGCTCCTATTTAGTAGCCTAAATAACATCTGCCTTTCAGAAGAACTTCCACTGAGGAAAACTGAGAGTTGGGAGCTGAGCACTTCTAAAAGTCTATTATTTAGGTGACTAAATACAAGCTGAGCTGTCAGTGCCAGATTTCTCAAGCGACTTGAGATGGGGGATGGATATACTTATATACCCTGTGCAATAAATGTATCTGCTTAGGAACTATACTTAATAAACAGAGCATCTGGATGATTGAAACAGGGCCTAAGTTAGTAGCTAGCCTTTACGTATTGCAGGCAGCTGAGCACTAATAAGAATTTCTGCCTTGTTCCACTTAGGCCTGGTCTACACTAGGACTTTAATTCGAATTTATCAGCGTTAATTCGAACTAACCGCTCAACCGTCCACACCAGGAAGCCATTTAATTCGAACTAGAGGGCTCTTTAGTTCGAATTTGGTACTCCACCCCGGCAGGTGGAGTAACGCTAAATTCGCACTTGCTAGCTCGAATTAGGCTTGGTGTGGATGCTAATCGAACTTAGCAGCTCCGGGAGCTATCCCACAGTGCACCACTCTGTTGACGCTCTGGACAGCAGTCCGAGCTTGGATTCTCTGGCCAGCCACACAGGAAATGACCCGCGAAAATTTGAATTCATTTTCCTGTCTGGGCGGTTTGAATCTGACGTTCTGGTTGCACATCGGGGCGAGCTCCGCAGCACCTGCAACGATGCAGAGCTCTCCAGCAGAGGAGTCCGGGCAATCCCAGACTAGAAAGAGGTCCCCAGCATGGACTGACCGGGAAGTCCAGGATCTGATCGCTGTGTGGGGCGAGGAGTCTGTGCTCTCGGAGCTGCGCTCCAACAAGCGGAACGCGAAGACCTTCGAGAAGGTCTCTAAAGCCATGAAAGACAAAGGATACAGCCGGGATGCGATGCAGTGCCGCGTGAAAGTGAAGGACCTAAGACAAGGGTATCAAAAAGTCAGAGCGGCAAACGGACGCTCCGGAGCCCAGCCCCAGACATGCCGCTTCTACGAGGCACTGCATGCCATTCTAGGTGGGTCTGCCACCAGTGCCCCACCAGTGACGGTGGACTCCGAGGACGGAATAGTGTACCGGGACAGTTCCCCCTCCCTGTTCGCCGATGGGGAAGATGAGGAAGGGTCTTTAGAGGACGGCGCAGGCGACATGGAACCCACTCCCGCTTTCCCTGACAGCCAGGATCTCTTCATCACCCTCACAGAGATCCCCTACCAACCCTCCCCGCCCGTTAACCAGGACTCGGAATCAGGGGAAGGATCAGGCGGTAAGTGCAACACACGTATAAACATTTATTTTTTATAACATTGTTATAGAAAAAATAGAAACAGTATTTACAAAATTCTAAATATTAAACTATAATATATATTAAATTATATGAAGAGAAGGTCCACACAAATGGACTTTAAGAAATTCTAAATATTTACAAATTAAAACATTCTAAATATTAAACTATAATATATATTAAACTATATAAAGAGAAGGTCCACACAAATGGGGATAGAAAAATAGTCCTCTAGCGACATTTCTACGAAGGTGTCATTCAGTTCCTCGCAAAGCCTCCGCATGAGGTTCGTCGGAAGAGGTCGCTTGTTGGGCGCTCCGTGGAAGCAGACTCTTCCACGCCAGGACATCCGAATATAGAGTGGAACCATCGCCTCTACTAGCATTGCTGCATATGGTCCTGGTCTGTGCAGTGCGTCCCGTAACATGCGGTCTTTCTGGGCACGAGTGACCCGCCTCAGGGTGATCTCGGTCTGCAAATACTGCATCTAAGTAGGGCAATTAGTGTAGTGTTACTATTGTTAATGGTTTACAATTAGGTTGCATAACAATGACCCTCGCCTAACAGCCACGTGCGAGAGTCCACAGAGAACAAGCATGCATTGATCGTTCCCGTGCGCTGGCGGGAGGGGCTGCTAAAGGCTTATCCTTTCTGCTTTGCACATTGCCTTTAGCAGGAGAGCACAGCTAACCAGTAACTGATAAGCAGTATGTACTGTAAGGCTTACCAGGACTTTGTGCAAGAGGGATGCAGCTATCTTTCCTCGCTTGTGCGCTCTCCAGTGCAATGGCGCCGCCAATGAGAGCGTATTCCGAAATCTCGGACTAGTTCTGAGATCTCCTGAGACTTGGTTCCCTCTTTGGTCTTGTTAACTGAAACTGACTAGACTGTGTTTACTGTTGGCAAACATGTATGTGTTCAAGGAAATCACCTACTTTTTCACATCACACAGCTTCGGCTCCTTCCCGGACTGCCCCGCCATCCCCCTCGCAGAGGCTGGCTCGGATTAGACGCCGAAAGAAAAAGACAAGGGACGACATGTTCCAGGAACTGATGGCCAGCTCCAGAGCGGAGGCGGCAGAGCAGAGACAGTCGAGGGAGAGCCTGTGTCAGCAGCATCGCACACACCTGGAACGGGAGGATAGGTGGCGGCAGGAAGACCAGCAGGCGACTCAAACGCTGCTTGGTCTAATGAGGGAGCAAACGGAGACGCTCCGGCGCCTTGTAGATGTTCTGCAAGACCGCAGTCAGGAGGAGAGAGCCCCCCTGCAGTGCATCTGCAACCGCCCTCCAACGCCAAGAAGTCCTGTCCCCCCCTCACCCAAAGTGACAAGACGGAGGGGCGGTAGGGGCCGTGAGAACTGTCCCTGCACCGCAGCACACCGATAATGTTAGAGACAACTGTCGCGCTGTAAATTTGTACAAGCTCTTTCTTTACAGCATCAACCAGTCCCAACTCCAAGTTCAAACCCCCCACTGTGTATTACATTATTAAAAGCGGTTTGGTGTTACTGACTGTTTCCGTCACGTTTCTGGTGTCAGAAGACTGTCTGTTGTTCTGTGGGGGGGGGGGGGAATTGTAATGTCACTGCATAGCCCACAGTGCCATGCTACAGACTTGGCTGCAGGGTCAACTGCAGGGCACACACAGACTGCAGTCACTAGGCACCAGGGACAGTCTGTGTGGTGTATGCTGCCCCGGGTCTTTCCTTGATGTGTATGCTTGTGCAGGGTCCTGGTGCCTGACATCCCCGAATGTAAAGGCAGGCTTCCCTTCACATGCATTTGGACCGTAGTCACGATCCTCCCCGGTGCCACGAGCCCCAAAAAGAGACCTCATCCAGGGGCAGATACTCACCCTTCCCCCACACCCCTCCCCCCTTCCAACGCCCAAACCCACAGCCGTCATGGTAACCCCTATCCAAGGACAGCACCCCTCGCCCCTTCCTGCAAACCCACCCATCAGTGCACACCTTAACCAGCACAGAATGCTTCCATGTTTCAACGAATAAACAGAAATGCAAAGTCAACGAAAGATTTATTATTAATTACTAAAACATGTCCTTAGTTTTAAAACGTCCTTGGGAAGTGGGGAAAACTTGGTTTATGATCAGGCTCTCTTAAAATCAAGTGGACAGTCACAGGTTACCCTGCTCTGCGAGGAAACTCGCTTTCAAAGCCTCCCTGATGCATATCGCTTCCCGCTGGGATATTCTCTCAGCACGGGTGTCTGGCTGATCGTAAACAGCAGCCAGGCGATTTGCCTCAACCTCCCAAGCGGCCAAAAAGGTCTCGCCCTTGCTCTCACAGAGATTGTGGAGCACACAGCAAGCAGCAATAACTACGGGGATATTCTTTTCGCTGATGTCCGAGCGAGTCAGTAAGGTCCGCCATCTCCCCTTGAGACGTCCGAAAGCACACTCCACCACCATTCTGCACTTGCTCAGCCGGTAGTTGAAGAGTTCCTTTTCAGTGTCCAAGGCGCCTGTATAGGGCTTCATGAGCCAGGGCATTAGCGGGTAGGCCGGGTCCCCGAGGATCACTGTAGGCATCTGCACATCCCCAACCGTTATTTTGTGGTCCGGGAAGAAAGTGCCTGCCTGGAGGCGTCTAAACAGACCAGAGTTCCTGAACACACGCGCATCATGAACCTTGCCCGCCCACCCGACGTTGATGTTGGTAAAACGTCCCCTATGGTCCACCACAGCTTGCAGCACCATTGAAAAGTAGCCCTTTCGGTTAATGTACTCGCTGGCCTGGTGGGCTGGTGCCAGGATAGGGATGTGAGTCCCATCTATAGCCCCACCGCAGTTTGGGAATCCCATCGCGGCGAAGCCATCTATGATGGCCTGGACATTTCCGACAGTCACTACCTTTGAGAGCAGTTGCTCAACGATTGCGTGGGCTACTTGAATGACAGCAATCCCCACGGTAGATTTGCCCACGCCAAAGTGGTTCGCTACTGACCGGTAGCTGTCTGGCGTGGCAAGTTTCCAGAGGGCTATGGCCACTCGCTTCTGCACAGTCAGGGCTGCTCGCATCCTTGTGTCCTGGCGCTTCAGGGCAGGGGACAGCAAGTCACACAGTTCAAGGAAAGTGCCCTTACGCATCCTGAAGTTTCGCAGCCACTCTGTGTCATCCCAGACCTGCAGCACTATGCGGTCCCACCAGTCTGTGCTTGTTTCCCGGGCCCAGAATCGCCGTTCCACACCATGAACTTGACCCATTGCCACCATGATCTCCACTGCCCGGCGTACCCTGCTTTGTGAGAGGTCTGCGCCACTCTCCTCACCGTGCTGCCGGAGCCTCCTCGCCCGGTTTCTCAGCATCTGACTGTGGAAGAGGTGGACGATAATGTGCGAGGAGTTGACAACGGCCATAAGTGCAGCGATGATCGCAGCGGGCTCCATGCTCGCAGTGCTGTGGCGTCCACGCTGTAACCGACCAGAGAAGGGCGCGAACAGATTTCCCGCCGGCGCTTTCAAGGAAGACAGGGAGGGCGGGATTGACGGTTCAATGACGACACATTTTTCCCCCCAGCATGCATTGGGGGGAAATCCCACAATTCAAATGGGCAGCGGGGAGTGCGGGAACTGTGGGATAGGTTCCCACAGTGCACCGCTTCCAAAGTCGAAGCTGGCCCCGTGAATGTGGACTAAGAAGTTCGAATTTGTGTATTTAGTATGGATACACAAATTCGACTTATTAAGGTCGAATCCACAAATTCGACTTAAGTAGATTCGAAATAGTCCTGTAGTGTAGACAAGCCCTTAGTGTCACTTCCCTGTATGGAACCTGGCAGGATCTAACCCTTAATTATGAAACATTAAATAACACTGAAGTATGATTAATGGGAGTTTCTCAGGCAAAATGTTTTCTCCCAGTCATCCAGGGTAGAAATAATAAATTTATTTTTGTGTGTAACATTAATAATGTTCAACTGATATCTTTCTTAAAATTAAGATGCACTTGCTTTTACGGAAAAGTCAAAAGCTTTACCTTTTATTGGTGGACTATTTTAAGTCAAAGTTAAACTGGGGCTTGCTCCTTCATTGTTATTGCTTTATAGGTATCATCTTTGCTTTTATTTCTTCTCTCCCTTTCACTTGATAAACAAATTTCTCAGACTTGACTTAAATTTTCCTCATTGACCAATAACTGGTAAGTGAGAGAGTCTGTCTGTTCTTTAGACTTGATACTTGAGTTATTAATTTCATGTCTGTTTCAGTTGTCTTTCTCTTAAGTACTCCTGGGTAGTTTCACTATGGTGATGTCCTATTAGAAATCAATTTTCCTGTGTCCTCATACTTTTAACAGAACAAAAATTGAAGTATTAAAATATCATAGATCAGTATGTAGAAAGCATAGTACTAAAGCTGGTACAGTTCTAATCCTGTCATGTGTAAAGATCAAATTTAAAAATATTCAGCTAATTCTTTTCATTATTTAGTGTACCAAACACAGTTCTTATCAATTGGATATGAATTTTTCATTTTCCTCTTGCTTAAGGGGAAGGCACTGCTGCTTAAGCGTTGTAGAGAGGGTGTTTCTGCTCGAGGGGGAGTACCTCCTTTCTCTTTAGGTGACATCCGTTCCTCAACAGCTGCGGGGTGTTTCAGCTCAAAAGCGCTCATGTGCATGAGCAGGAGTTGCGGAACCTGCTCCCTGAGGATACAAGAGCGAAATAATAATCACCCGACGGAGCTACAGCCCGAGTACCGACAGTAAGAGGGCGCATCTAGTTTCCTCCTCGAGGAAAAGCAGCATATTTCGGTAGCTGGGTGCTGCTGGAAAGCGATCCTGTTTACCGTGCTCCTTGCTGCAGCAATTTGATGCGGTCTTTTTCAACGTGACAGCCCCAGGGAGCCCTGCAAGGGCTGGCAGGGGCGATCTGGGCTGCGGGTGGCACAGGGCAACATCTGCGTCTCCCCCAGTCCGCTCAACAACCATTTTGCAGTCACCCAACGGCTTAGTCTGTTGCGGTGCCAGGCTGGAGCTGGCTACAGAGCAGCGCTCGGGGATGCCCCCCGCGAAAGGCGTGAGGCAAGGGCAGGGCGCCTGAGGGGCTACCGTGCAGTTAGACGCCACCAGGAGCAGTAAGTGGCCCGGAAGGGAAGGGGCACCCGAAACCACTTCTGTGGCGAGCCCTCGGCGCGGGGCGGTCTCCGGGCTGCACCAGGCGGCTGCCGAGCTCCGCCGCAGCCGGGCGGCGGAGGGTAGAGCGGGGTGAGGATTGGGGGGCGGGAAGGGGCGAGCGATGAGGTGGGGGCAGGCGGCCCGCTCCTGGGCGGCACCAGGAGAGCCCCGGCGCTGGGGACGGGAGCGCGGTCAGGAAGGGCTCAGGCGGGGGGAGGAGAGAAGCAGGGGGAGGGAGGAAGCCAGGCGGGAGGCGGAGCGGCGGGAGGAGGCAGCGCTGGGAGCCGGGCACTCGGGAAGCGGAGGCGGATTAAAATGGCCACCGGCAGCTCCGGGGAGCGGCTCCGGCTGCTCCTGGCGCGTCCGCTCGGCCCGGCCCGCTCCTGATGGGGGAGAGAGGCCAGCGGGGTGTGGAAGCAGCAGCGGCGGCGGCAGCAGCCGAGCGCGGTGCCCGCCGGGCCGCAGTGGCGGAGCCGGCCAGGGAATTTTCTGCGGGAGCCGCAGCCTCGGTTATTTAAAATAACAACCCCCCCCCCCGCGCGGGCGGAGGTCGGACCCCCCCCCCCACCCGGTGAGTGCCGCCCCCGCCCCACCCCCCTCGGGCCGGCCGCTTTGTGTGCACCCGGCCCGGGCCCTCCGAGGGCGGCAGCTGGCTGCGCTTTGTCGGGCTCGGTAGCCACCCGTCTCCCGCGCCCCCCATAGGCCTCGGCGGCGGCTCCGCTCCCTAGTTCCCAGGGATGCTGCGTCGGGAGCTGCCTCCATCCGTCCGCGCCCTGCAGCCGCCCGGGCTGGGGAGGGGGGGACCTCATGGATACCTGGGGAAGGGGCGTGGGGCGGCCGCGCCGCGCTGGGGGAGGCAGGTGGCGACACTGGAGAGCGGGGCCTGGCTCGGGGGGCGATCCTGGTGTGTCCTGCCTAGAGAGGGACAGGTAAAGCCCGGCTCCGCTGGCGGGGCGGCGGGAGAGACCTGGCAGCGCCGCGGCCCTGCAGTGATTTCATTAACCCTCTGCCTGCTGCCCTTTGTTGTTCCCCGGTAGGATTGTTCCGCCCGGGAGAGCCCAGGGGAAGGGGTGTATCGCGGCCCGGTCTCCCCCGCGCAGCCTGACGGCCAGTACCTTTGTATGTGGTCTGTGGGGAACGGCGTGTACTTCGTTGGGTGTCACAGGAGTGTTTGGCTCGGTTGCCCTGGAAGGAGAGGAGGGAGTGGAACCTGGATTAAAAGCAAGGAGGAGTTTTATTCATGTCCCCACAGGGGGTGAGAGAAGAGTAGTTTGGAGGGGGTCATTTATGGGGGGTCGTTATCCAGAGTTGCAGTTCTAGGCTAAATTACAGATTCATGGCTTATTCCAGAGGAATTTAAGTTCTAGGCCACAGTCCTGTAAACTGAATGGTGAGGTTGACTCCTGTACCTGCCTAGAGCCCTGTTGGCCTCAGTGCAGATGTTGAGTCTACACATAAACCTCTGCCTTGTATAATGCTGTCCCCGGGAGCCAAAAAATCTTACCTTGTTATAGGTGAAACCATATTATATCGAACTTGCTTTGATCCGCTGGAGCGTGCATCTCCCCCCCCCAGTGCTGCTTTACCGCTTTATATCTGAATTTGTGTTATATCGGATCACGTTATATTGGGGGTAAAGGTGTATATGTCGACTTGAAGGATCAAAACCTTAGTTTGCAGCCTTGATGGCTGCACAAGAGTGTTGGGAATGTCCATGTGTGGAACATCCTAAAAAAAGCAGAAATACAGCGATGCGAAGAAGGAAAAAAAAATCTTCCTTTTGCTCTATAGGTTTCACAACTAATCTAGGTGAAATGTTCTACTGAACAGTGTGGTGGTCAAACACGTTAATGTAGGCGTTGCATAATGTTTTTGTCTTTGTGGGTTAGTTCCAGATTGTGTCCTTGTAAAATGTTGAGAGAACTTATGATAGCAAGAAGCGCATTTTTCATTTTTAAGATAAAAAAGCATATAGCTGTATTATATGAAGAACATTTTAAGTATCTTCTGTGGCATGATGCAGTTAAATAAAAACAGCAGAGCATCACTGAATGGTATTTTGAAGTGTAGTATATATTTTGGAGGAACTGGACAGGTTCATCCCTGCTTGCAACTTAACGTGCAGTTTTAAGCTTTCTGGTTTTTTGTACTTTTTTGCATGTACATTGAAGCAAATGGGACTTAAACATGTGCTAAGTGTGTTGCTAAATCAGGGCCTAAATGTTACTTTTACTGGTTTTAATTAATATTTGTAAAATGATGGAGAAAATTGATAGAAAATTCAGGCACATTTTTCTTCAGGTGTTTGCATGAATATTTTTAAGCTTTTTAATACATGAAAGACCCTGGGAGTCTTAGCAGACACATGGTTTGTGTGAATAGTAAAATATTATTGTGTAATAACTTTTTTGTTTTAGTTTTGCTTTTTAGCTGTTTAAAAACATAAGAACATTAAGTGTTTTATGTCAGGCATCATTTACAAACATCTCATTTTATTTAAGCTCTTCAATAAACAAAGGTGATGTACACTAAGCACAGGAAGTAAAAATATCCAGAATGGAGGCATAAATACTGTAAATGAACCAAAGCCACTTCTTGCAGTGTGTGTAGGGCTAGTCTAACTAGAGTGTGTAGGAAGAATAGTTTCAAATAAGCATTTCTATCTCTTGTGGTTAGAAACCTTCAAAACATAATTATGGGGAGCCCTGAGATGACTATCCTAGTAAAAACAAACCAAACTAGTAGTAATACAGTTATATGTAACTTTCTTCACTTTCAACCTTACTATACTATTAAACACTCATCCTTAGAATCTTTTAGTCTAGGAGAACCACATAAGTCTTAAATTGTGGCAGTTGTGGCCATGTGGCATCCTCCAGTGAAAATATCCTGCAAGTCCTCCTAAACCCTAATGCAGAGTATATCATTTACCAGACAAGGAGATGTGGTGGTTTCATGTTCTTCCTCAGAATGTGTAGGTGTACACACAAAGACAAAACAAATGTGTGTTATCATTAAAGTTAGATAGCAGGACTATGTAGTTGAGCAGACAGCAATACTGAGACTCCATTTGTATACACAGCTAAAGTTCACAATATTTTATTGAGTACAGGAATATATCTCAGTTAAGACAATTATTACTTTTGAAAATTCTTAGCATAAATCACAACAATTGAGTCATAATTCCAGAGCCTTCTGTCTTCCTTCTGTTTTCCACCTATTGGTCTGCCAAGCATCAGGCCTCCTCTGCAGAGAAGATGTAATAAGTGTGTCCACCATAGGAAATACACAGTAAGTAAGAAGAATAGCATCTTATCTAGTATCCTTCAGAGGTTGTTTTCTATGTCCCCTAAAAAGTCTTAACACTTGATTCAGTGTAGTCAGGGAAGCACTTATTCCATTTCCCAACATATAATATCTTGATCGTTTCTCAGGCTCACTGAATAATTAACTTCTGGAGAATCAAAAGGGGACTGTAGAAGCAGCAAAGAATCCTGTGGCACCTTATAGACTAACAGATGTTTTGCAGCATGAGCTTTTGTGGGTGAATACCCACTTCTTCAGATGCAAGTGGTGGAAATTTCCTGGGGCAGGTATATATAAGCAAGCAAGAAGCAAGCTAGAGATAACGAGGTTAGATCAATCAGGGTGGATGAGGCCCTGTCCTAGCAGTTGAGGTGTGAAAACCAAGGGAGGAGAAACTGGTTCTGTAATTGGCAAGCCATTCACAGTCTTTGTTTAGTCCTGAGCTGATGGTGTCAAATTTGCAGATGAACTGGAGCTCAGCAGTTTCTCTTTGAAGTCTGGTCCTAAAGTTTTTTTGCTGTAGGATGGCCACCTTAAGATCTGCTATTGTGTGGCCAGGGAGGTTGAAGTGTTCTCCTACAGGTTTTTGTATATTGCCATTCCTAATGTCTGATTTGTGTCCATTTATCCTTTTCCTTAGAGACTGTCCAGTTTGGCCGATGTACATAGCAGAGGGGCATTGCTGGCATATGATGGCATATATTACATTGGTGGAAGTGCAGGTGAATGAACCGGTGATGTTGTGGCTGATCTGGTTTGGTCCTGTGATGGTGTTGCTGGTGTAGATATGTGGGCAGAGTTGGCATCGAGGTTTGTTGCATGGATTGGTTCCTGAGCTAGAGTTACTATGGTGCGGTGTGCAGTTGCTGGTGAGAATATGCTTCAGGTTGGCAGGTTGTCTGTGGGCGAGAACTGGTCTGCCACCCAAGGCCTGTGAAAGTGTGGGATCATTGTCCAGGATGGGTTGTAGATCCCTGATGATGCGTTGTAGGGGTTTTAGCTGGGGACTGTATGTGATGGCCAGTGGAGTCCTGTTGGTTTCTTTCTTGGGTTTGTCTTCCAGTAGGAGGCTTCTGGGTACACGTCTGGCTCTGTTGATCTGTTTCCTTATTTCCTCGTGTGGGTACTGTAGACTTGAGAATGCTTGGTGGAGATTTTCTAGGTGTTGGTCTCTGTCTGCGGGGTTAGAGCAGATACGGTTGTACCTCAGTGCTTGGCTGTAGACAATGGATCTTGTGGTGTGTCCGGGATGGAAGCTGGAGGCATGAAGGTAGGCATAGCGGTCGGTAGGTTTTCGGTATAGGGTGGTGTTGATGTGACCATCACTTATTTGCACCGTGGTATCTAGGAAGTGGACCTCCCGTGTAGATTGGTCCAGGCTGAGGTTGATGGAGGGGTGGAAGCTGTTGAAATCGTGGTGGAATTTTTCCAGAGTCTCCTTCCCATGGGTCCAGATGATGAAGATGTCATCGATGTAGCGTAGGTAGAGAAGGGGCGTGAGTGGACGGGAGCTGAGGAAGCGTTGTTCCAGGTCGGCCATAAAAATATTGGCATATTGTGGGGCCATACGGGTGCCCATAGCGGTGCCACTGATCTGGAGATATATATTGTCAGCAAATTTGAAATAGTTGTGTGTGAGGATAAAGCCACAGAGCTCAGCAACCAGGTGTGCTGTGGCATCACACCTGGTTGGACTGAAAAGTGGACTGAAAAGGGGACTGCTGATTAATACACTTGAAGTCACCTTTTAGCCCTCAGTTTTCATGAACAGCAAGGAACCCAGAGTCGAGACTACTGGACAGCAGAAAAATGATGTACTTCTGGAGTCTAGAATCTATTTTTTTTTTTAATTGTAAGTTAACAGAACTTTTGGATTCCAAGATGTTGGTCACACTAATATGCTTGATATATAGTATCTTTGACTATGCCTTAAGAACAGACTAACTTTGTAAATATTTTTGTTTTCAAATCATGTTGCATGTTTATTGAACAAATGTTGATGCATTTATGAAAGTCAACACTACTTTGTAATTTTAGTAAATGATTTAATACTAGCTGGAGTAGACAGACAAATCTTACAAGATATAAAGATCCTTTAGGATTGCTAATATCTAATATATCAAGATGGGTTGACAGATCATCATTAGTTGGTACATGCTGTTTTTCCAGTAATTAGTTTAGCATTGAAATGTTGATTTGTGGTTGTCCTTTCTTTACTTAATCTTAAAATTTGCTTAAAATTCAGTTGTATCTAACTAGGAGTGGTTGGTGAGCTAAGTAGCCTTCAGCTCAGGTTTGTCTGATTTTTTGTTTGATAGCTGGGCAAATATAGGACAGGTTAGGACTCTCATGAAATTTAAGTTCATGGAAATGCCACTTTACACTTTGGTTATATGGGTGGATAAAAAAGCTGTAGGAAAATAAGATTTTTAATGGTTTCAGGGTATAAGATGAAAAATAAAACCTTACAAATCTTGGGGGGGAGGGTGTATAGAATTTCAGTTATTTAAGCATTAGCATAGGCTAAGGCAGAGATGGGGAGATGTTTTGGCTTTATCTGACTGCCCTTGAAGTCAGCAGGGGTCTTTACTGTTGACTTCAGCTGTAGTTTGGTGAGGCTTCTACTCTAAGAGAAAACCCATGATAAGCTTTTCTTTTTACATTTTTTTAAAATTTGTTTTAGAGTGGTCAATTGAGGCCCAGTCAACATCGGGTTATCCCCTTGTGCTAAGGGCTGTATATTCATCCTAAACTCAATGAATCAGATGTGCGTTGGATTTTGGATTTATAGTATGCACAGGCTTCTAACTGCTAAAATGGGCACCCTTTCTATTATACTTGAGTTTTTTGCTGTTTTTTTTCTGTTTTGGAAGACACGTCCTCTTCCTAAAATAACCTTGGCCAGGCTTGTAAATATTTTGGGAAAACAACATAGCCAATGTCATTCAACTGACTAGATGCATTATAGACTCTCTGTTTTGGTGTGGGCACCTATTCTGAAGTATTGGGTATTGGTACTGCTGGAGACAGGATGTTTGATTAAATAGGAGTCTTGTACATACATGTTGGGCACATAGAAAAATCCCTACAACTTATTTCCGTCCCTCTTTCTCTCCCTGACCTCTTTATTTTGTAGTTGTGTTACAAGCCAATTAGCCATTGCTAGTGGGTTTTTTTAAATTGGGTTGACCTGAATTTTTATTTCTTGTATGTATGTGTTTTTAAAGATAAGTCATGACATTCAGCTAAGCTTCTGCAGACCAACTATGCAGGCAAGCAGCACTGAAGAGAAGGAGGCAGTAGCAGGTGTTTTGTCCAGTGCTATTTGCTGCTGGAGTGAACCTCTAGGCACTGGGTAGGGATTTTTAAATATTTGTACATTATTTTTATTGGTTTCTATTGCAAAATAAAGGATACTTTGTTTTAAACAATGTTGTCTTTGACTCTTGGCACCTCTTGTTATAAGCATGTGACTCTTCCCTCTTTTTCCATGACCAGACAGTGATTATTTTCAAATGATTTACTATGACAAACAAGCCCTAGTTATAATTTACCAAAATATTTTATAATCACACTTGCCTGGGAGGTACTTAAACTGTAGGAAAATGTATTGACAATTTGCTATGTCATAATAGCTTTTTAGCAGCCCCTAAAACTGAGCTACTTTAATCATTTCAAAACCTACAGTTTGAAAAATGTGATCAGATCTTTCACTTCTGTATTGTAAAATACATCACTAGATAGTATAATTCTTCGCAGATTTCCATTTTCAGTATCTTTAGATAGATGTCTTCAAAACATATACCTTTTATGTGTTTAAAAAAACCCCAAAAACCAGAACATTCCAAATAATTGTTGTCTTCAACTAGTGTCTGTAGATGTTTGTCTTTGCTGTTTTAGTTTTACAGTAAGTAATCACTTTTTGTATCTTCAGCAATTTACTACTGAGATACAAGGAATGTATCAAGTTGCATGCTAGAATGCACAAACTGTTTGGCAATAACAGATACAGCACTTAATGATTTCCAGACAATCTTCAAGAATTTTTTTTAAGTTTAAAAGTACCTGTCCATCATGACTCCAGAGCTAAAAACCCTAAAATAATGTTTTGTGTGGTTTTTTTTTAAATGTTTGGGGTTTTTGTGAACAAGGAAATTCATCACTTGGGTCACCCAAGCAGTCATAACTGTCCAGTAGTGAGGGTCAGAGAACCATTTTATCAAGAAACCCAAAATTCTTTAACTACTTGGGGCTTGTCTACACTGGCAATGCTTTAACGTGGCTTGTATAGTTTTGTTAGAGTTCCCCCAGTGCTCTTAAAAAAAACAAAATAAAAAAAAAAAACACAAAAGAACACACCTCCATGACGGGCATAGCTACCAGCGCCGGGAATGCTGCTCCCAGCGCTGGTGCACTGTCCATACTGGCACCTTGCAGCGCTGAAACTTGCCGTTCTCGGGGGCGGGGGGGGGGAGGGCTTCATACCCCTGAGTGAGAAAGTTGCAGTGCTGTAAGGTGCCAGTGTACACAAGCCCTTGGATAAGTTTACCTGAAAGTGAAATGCCGCCACCTCTGGAGTTCAGTATAGCACAGTATTACGTACTCAGCACTTTAGGTAAGATGACCGTATTGAATTGGAATTACATGAGTAATATTTAGATAGGGAAATTGTAGTACCTTAATTGGAATTTGTCCGGGATGCTTGGATTATTTTATGCTTCCAGAAAGCACTGTGGATTTTCAGAAACCAGAATTAGTCAGGTCTTAGTTTTGCACATTATCTGAAAGGTGTCATCTCCAGCAATTCAGTTCCTTCAAACTCCATATTGAGGCATTATATTAATGTTTTGGCATAACTATTACCATATACTCTCAGTGCCATATGCTGAATCATTAATGCTATTTACTGCAGCAACTTACTTTCCTTGGAGGCTTTGCACAGTAATACTGGCCTGTTCATACCCTGCTTAGTTTGAGCTAAGATAAAATTGTAAGATGTGATATAGATGAAATCTTAAATGGACTCCTATGTTAACCAATTTGATGGTTGTGCACAAAAAGTCTTTGATAATGTATTTGAACCATTGCAGTGTAAAAAGTGGTGCTTTTTTTCTGGTTTCCTGTTATCTGTGAGGTTGTCTAGTCTAGTGGGTGACCACCTATGTTGGATGGAAATAAGGGAAAACCACATGAAAAATAAGGGACAATACTTTAATTTAAAGGGCGTTTTCGGGAAACATCATGTCACATCCGACGAAGTGGGCATTCACCCACGAAAGCTCATGCTGCAAAACGTCTGTTAGTCTATAAGGTGCCACAGGATTTTTTGCTGCTTTTATCATGTCACTTGTGCATTTTTCTCTCAAGTGTACAGTCTGTTGCCCTCAAATGTGTAATACAATTATCAGGCACTTCAATTTAACATTTAAAGTAGTACATTTTCGTTTTAATACATTTAATACGCCTTAAAATATTGGATGGGTGATCACCCTAAGGGATCCCTCTCTAAGGGAGAAATCAATGAATAAGGACTTGTCTTAAAATAAGGGACGAGTGGTCAACATAAGTGTGTGGAATAAGTTCTGATGAAAATCATAGAACTTGGTTAAACATTTGAAAATATCTTGGCAGGTATTGACAAGAAACTTCTTCACAGACTATTTGATACTGAAGTTGCAAAGTTGTATTTGGGTGAAAAATACTGAATTCTCTGAGGCTTGGAAAATGTGTGGTGGAGGTGATCTTAGTCAAGGTGAAGAGCACAATCTGCTTTGCTAGCAACCCATATGTTGTGTGGAATTAATAGCTTTCACAAGGTGGGCATCCCCTTGTTCATGTGCTATGTTTTAGGTAATTGCTGTATACAGGTTTGAACTGTCCTCCCTACTGAATAGTTAAGACAACACAAACTCATAAAATCTATAGGATCGTCTGATAACTGAATTAGAAATGTTACTTAAGAGTTTTATTGATACTCTGGGTTTCTGGGAATGATAATATATACAGTGATTTTTCGTTACAAAGTCTGTTTACTGAGTAATCTCAGTTGTGGAAAGGTAGAGTTCGTAGAGAATGCCTCAACACATTTGCCACAATATGCCTCAACACATTTGACTTAGATGTTGCATCTATTAAATGCAAAAATAGCATTACATTAAAGTTAATGTTGCAAGATCAATATTTCATAATCAAAATAAGTACAAAAATTATGTTGGTTCCAGCAATGTGAACTTGGCCACTTTGCATATGCTGCATATCATGCTGAAGAATAAAAGAGGAACAGAAAATGCCATTTAAAAAAATTAACTTGGCTGAACAGTGTTGGCTGATCAACCTTAGTAAGTGAAATTTTCTGACTCCTAAATATTTTATTTCATTCCTTTATTGCTGGTCTTTTTATATCTAATTTGATTGATTATTTCTTTTAAATGGGAAAATAGTAAGGAAGAAATTGTAATGAGTGCATATGGATAGGTAACGCTTTTTATATGTTAAGGAAGGTGGGTTTTCACTCACCCTTAATTTAAAAAGTAGCTTAAGGGGATTTTCTAAACCAACTCTCCCCAGATCATCCTAACTATTGAGGGGACTATTCCACCCTTCCCTTTGTGCTTTTTTTTTTTTCTTGCTTTTTTTTGAGACTGGTCTTTGCCATAAACTCCAGTACCTTGTGCTGCACCTATCTCTGCTTACTGAGGCTGTGAAACTGGCATGATTTTTGACAGTTTTTCTGATACTCATGGGGTTCTGCATAACACCCGCAAACCTTGTTGACTTACTTTTCGTCACCAGCTTAACAAAGCTGTGAGCAGTAGCAATGGCATTGGAGCAGTCTCTTCTGCAGACTTAAGAAAACAATACTCATTTCACATTTGGAAAATTAAATTTGCTATAGTGAGGGCTAGAACCCTTTTTTTAAGTTAAAGCTAAAACTCTTCCAATAAAAAGGTTTAGACCAACACACTCTCCTAGGAAAGACTCCTCATTGGTTAACAAATGCCCCCCCATTATAAGCATGTGAGGGAGTTATAGGAGAAACAGTTCCTGCACCCTTTACAGTAGCACACACAACTAATACCTACTGTACTTTTTGAACCAGTGGCACATGACTGTGCTTATAATGAATGATGCATATGTGAGAAACATAAATGATCAGGAAAGGTAATATTTAATGGTAAAAAGGCATCCTCTTAACTTTTTATAGATGTATGGAAAAAAGCTATAAAGAAGGATATGAAATAGATGCACTCAAGTATCACAGTTAGGCAGGCTGTACGTTTGATTTTAATCAAGACAGCCCTGTTTTTAAATGGGTTGGTCCCTGTCTGGTACTGGTATTAAACTGTGTGTGGTTTTGTCTGGTATCTCTCGCACACAATGCCATTTTGAAGAGAGTGACACTCTGCCCTGCTACTGTGACCTTGTGGGTGGGGTCATAGAGGCCCCTGGTGTTCCTGGAAGTACCAGAATGTCTGGTATTCTGGGGATGTGACAGTAGTCATGCTAAACACTGCAGTGTGTGTAAACATACCTTCACTTTTAGAGCTTAATTTATGCAAAGAATTGGCTGCTGGTACATTAATGGCCTTTGTAATAAAGTATGTGAATGTTTTTATAGTACAATGTGGGGAAAACTAAGCTATTGATTACGGGGACTGGCTAACTTCCTTTGTGAGACCGCTTGGTTTTTATACTTCTGAAGAAGCTTCTTGGATCTGCTTTCTAGATCTGCACTGTGAAGGTGGGACAGGATTAGGAGATGTTTTGTGGGAGCCTTTTTACTCACTGAATGCTGAGGCATCTAGATCTACTGAAGCCATCCTATGCATTGATGTGGCTTGTGGGGAGGGCCAGGGTGGAAGTTAATGGATGTACTTCTACTTGGATCATCTTGCCATTCCTCACCATTCATCTGCAAGTGTGTGTGTGTGGCAGGGGGTAAGCATGCTTGTTGATTTGCTTTTCTACAGTGTTGTTCATGTATGTTCATAAACTCTCAATAGTAATAAACAGTGATGAATTAGGTTTATTTAAACTCGTTTTTGGTGATATGTTTCAGCTGATAAAGTTGAATATCATGATAACTAAAGATTGCTTATTGTCTAACACCGGAGTTGACAAACTCTTAGAATAACTTCTGAAACTGAAGCATTATGGTTAATTTATTGCAACAAAAGAGCCGAGATTAAAAAGAAGAAGGCCAAAAGGGAGTTTTTAAAATAAAGTCTCATCTTTGTGTTACTTGTACTGGGTTATTTGGGGTATCTTGATAGGGAGATGCTTTTTTAAAAAAAAATTTTAAGGACAGAAAGATTACGGGTTGGGGACTTTAAAAAAAAAAAAGTGTTTTTTGTTGTTGTTTTTTTTAAGAAGATATGACCATTTCCTGCAATATCTTTGGGAGATACTACTGTATTAAGTATATGTACTGTTCTAGGCCAGTTCCATGGGGGGGAGTGACTACCGCTCTTCCAGAAACTAAGAACAGTGTGGAGTGATTCAGCAAATTCACTCATGTAATATCTCCAGATAAGTACTACTATCTGGAGAAGCTTGCATGTATTATCTCAAACTGGATTCTCCAGAGACCACCAGACAAATAAAGGACTTCTGGAGAAATAGCCTGAGTTTAAACTGACTCTGACCTTCTTTCTGAATGAGCAAATGGACAGAACTCTCTGTCCAAAGCGGGTGGAGGGTGGGCTAACCTTCCAGGGCAGGGTTTGAAGGACTGAGGCCCCATAAGACTGATGGGTGACCTCTGCTGGCAAGGTTTTAGCATGCATATAGGAAGAAGTCTTATTAGTTTTTTAAAAAATGATTTCTTTGCAGTGCTTTCATCTTGAGAATAAATGTGCTTACTTAGAGCTGTGTGGTAACTTGTGAGTGCTGGTGATTATAGTTGTTCTGAAAGCCTTTGAGGAGAAAGTAAAGTGCAGATACCAGCCTATTCAGGCAGCCTGGCTTGCTGGGAATATCACAGTGTAGACAGGGAGCTGTGCAGCTTGGAAATATCCAGGAGGGAGAGAGCCGTGGGTTTTCACCCAAGAGAGGTGATGGCTGAAGAGCCAGCAGCCTAGACGGGGTGCCTTTGGAGGATCATGGGGATGGGGAAATACAGGTGCATTTGCCCTGCACTGTGACATGGGAGATGGAGGCCTTGAGAGACAGATTACAGGAATTAAATAGGCCTAGGTTGGTCAGAAGATGTCTAAAGGAGATATGAAAACACTGACAATTTGTCACCAATTTTTTGGATTATATGCAATTTTCATTAATTATTATAAAGTGTGGATGAGGGGAATTTATTCTTGGGATGGTAAATTTGAATGACAACTTTTCAAGCTGATGTATAAAAAGCTGGGTGGCGTAAAATGCAAATAAGGGAGAAGTGCTTACAATGGATTAAGGAATAAAAACAGAGATAATGGGATGACTTCAAACAAATCACAGTATACCCTAAGCATGGTGAACAGTTTACTAACTAAGATTTGTTAAACTGGAGAAGTAAAAACCATTACTCAAGTTGTTATTAATTAGACAGAAAAAATCACTGGATGCTGTGCTCAAACAGTCCTGTGCTGCCATGGGGCTGAAGTAGTTGGCCTAATAGGTCTTTTCCCTCTCTAATTTGTTTGAATGCTAGACACTATGGAATCTTAACTTCTTTTCCCTAGCAGTGACCTTGAGACCTGAATTTATAACTAAAAGGATTAATATTTTTATTTCAAACTAATGTTGGTTGATTGGAGTGGCAAAAAGATGGCATGATTTCTCGAGGCCTCCCATGATTTTGGAGGTCCTGAGGTTGGCAACCCTCCACTCCCCCCAACCCCCCCCAAAAAAAATTGCACCAAGCACTTCCATCTTTTATTCTTTCCCTATTGTTCCTATTTTTGTGCCCTTTTATTTAAAAAGAAAAAAAACCAAAACAAAAAAAACCCCCAAAACCTAATACATTGTCGATTTTCTAATTTGCCTTCTGGTTTTTGAGCCATTAGGTCTTACTCAGGTTGTATTTTCAAGCTTTTCTTCACAATGTTTAGAAATGTACTTTTATTTTTAAATTAAAGCAGAGATTCTCACATAACATGAGTCTAAGCTCTAGGGTTTTAAGAGAAACACCAAATATATTGAGAGAGATGATAAAATTGCCAGAGTTGACAGCATCGCTTCTTACTACCCGTTCTCTAATTAATAATGAGTGAAAATATTTAAATTCAGATTGTTAGGGAATTTAGTTAGGTTTGTGGAGGCAAAAATGAGTCTCTAAAAAGAATTTCTGAGATAAAACTGGATAGTGTTTTTCTTTGAAATAGTCATGTGGATAGTGAAACTGATGTATTTTTGGTTTGCCATCACAATGTAATTGCTCATGCTCTATAGTCATCAGCATTTTTAGCAATGTGTATATATAAAAAAACTCAGTCTCTGAGGATCTCGTCTAAGAGAATGTTAGTATGCCTGTTAATTAGGTTTGTGAAAGTTTCTTGTTCACAATTTTAAGCAAAGTGACTAAAGTATTAAAGATGCATTTCTAATTTAGATTTTGAGCGGAGCTATAAGAAACAAGGGAATATTTCTTCAAGCTTTTCCTTTTTAGGGAGAGTTAAAAGTACAACATCAGAACATTTTCTTTTAAGTGTATTTTACTTTGAATGTGATACATTTTGGTAATTTAAGTATTTTGCCATCAGTTTCTTCTTTAATTTAGTCTTTTTTAAAAGTGCTGTATCAGGAAAAAATGGATCTCTCTTTGCCATAGTATCCTTGACATTTATAATGCTAGCATGAATGTGTAGAACTCTGGGAATCTAGACATACTAGGAAACTGACTGGATTCTTAGCTGGTGTAAATTAGAATATCTCTTTTGACTAGTTAAAGCAGCTAAGGCTCTATCTTACTGTTGACTTAAAGGCACGTATGTATATTTGCACGAAAAAATTGCTTCTGTGACAAGAGAAGACATGAAGCAAGTGCACACAATCAGTATTTGTATAGTGAACCAGAAAGGGGGGTATTTGTTTGTTTTCAGTTCTTGCCCAGCAATAGGTGTGTGTTAAATAATAAAAGTTTACGAACTCTGGAAAACATTGCTTACATATAACTGTTTTCTCCCAAGATAGGTTAATTTTTATGGGAAGCTAGTTAATTTTATCCAGTTTAAAATAATTAATACATGGCATATCAGGAAGATTGGTGTCAAAATATTTTGTCATGGGTAGAATAAATCTAAATAAATTTAGTTTCTATTTTTGTTTTTCTACAGTGACGTTTGTAATCTTAATAGTGGGAAGGGGAGGGGAAATGAAACTGACTTGTAGTTCTCATTTCTATTAGAAATGATTATGCGTAACATGCTTTCCATACGTGTTAACATTTCAAATGAAAAAACAATATATTAAGTGTAATACATACAAATATACTAATTTGAGTTTGAATTAAAAAAATAAAACTACAATGTATTTCATTATAAATTGCTGGTACTGCAGATCATGTGGCCCAGTAGTTTGTTTGTTTGTTTTTTCTTTTAGCATTAATCCAATGACTAGGTCAGAGAAGCAGAGTTCAGTTATGGCATCTGATTCCCTGCCCATGCCCTCAAACCTCTCCCCACCCCCCAAAACAGACAGACAGACAAACAAACAAAAAAAACCCCGACAGCAACAACCAACTAGCACCTAGTGCGGTTGTGGAGAATTCTTACTATTTTTAAAAACAAACTAAAATAAAAATATCTAGCTGTCATTGAATTATGTCTTTAACTACTTAACTTCTCCAATAATTAAACACAGAGCTAGCTGCAAATCAGTTTATTTGCAAGATAGAAGATGCTTAGCCACTTGCAAAAAATAATTTCCCGCTCTCTCTTCTATTTATTGTTTAGCTTTAAAAAAGGATATACAAAGAAAAGTGTAAACATTTTTCAAAATAAAAAAACAGTAAACTCTATTTTTAAGCTCCCCCCCCTTCTTTAAATAGAGTGGTTTTGTAGCTGCTCATGTGAATGTAACTTAGTGCTTAAAACACAGGGGGGTTTATGTTAAGTTTTGGTTCTACCCGATTCTCACTGCTTAGGTCTGTCACCTTAGGCTTAGAAAGACACTTAAAGCAACACCATCAACTTGAAATTTAGCCAGTTTTAAAAAAATAAGTTTACTAATAGTTTCAGGTATTAGGCTTGACTTTGACTCGAGCCCCTGACAGTATTGTTTTAATAATTTCAGTTTCTTATTTAAAATGATTTTTCTATTGCAGTGAGAAGCAGCCTCAAGTCCCTGAGAACTTCTGTGCAATTCCACATGGTTCAGGCTAGAAAATTCTTGTGTAGAATTGGGGCCAATTTTGACTATCAGTAACAGTAGCTGCTGGAGTCAGTTGATGCTGACCCCTGTTATGTGACGGGGTATTAACCTCTTCTAAAAACCTGACCCATGTCAGATGGTTTGGGGAAGGGGGAAAGACCAGTCTCTTACCAGGATGCCAGTGTATTGTGCTTTTATGTTATGGTGTCAGAGGTAATCTAAAGTTAGTTTTAAAAAAAGGAATTTGAAGCCCCATGAATTACTCAGTGCCTGAAAGGGAACCTGGCACAGTGCTGGTGGTTTCAATGCTTCCAGTTTTTCCTGAAAGCATGTGATATAGTGGAGATGGTGAAATCCTCCACGTGCTGTATCTGGTGTTTGGTAACTCCATAAAATATTTGACTGTAACTATGTTGTATCACTGGGTTTTAAAATGTGTACTAGCGTTATAATTTTTGATAAAGTTGTGTTCTAGAGAAGGAGCATATTTTATGGAATGGGAGGAAGAAGCTTAATTAATGTGTCATTTGCTAACAGTCTGGGTTGCTCTGAACACTTATAGTGGTTTTCTGTGACAGGCTGATTCATGATATAGACCCTCAGGTCATGATAACTAAACTAAACAATATGTTGGGAATTCAGTGCAGTAGGTTAAAGGGCCTTTTCTCTGTTGATGAGAGTAGGTAACTTTAACAAACTAATACAAATCAAAGGACCCAGGTATGCTCGTTCACTCTCCTGCACTGGAAGCATGTGTTCATGGAAGTTTGCATGTAGTTTGGGGGTAGGAGTGGATGGGGAGCAGGGAATGTAACATGTGCAGGGCTCAAGTGAAAGCTAGTACAAGCAAAAAATTATGACTGTGCTCTGAGCCTAATACTAACTTTGAATAGAGTTAAAAAAGTATTAGCAGGGAATTACTATTAAATTAACATTAATATTTTGTAAGAGAGAATTAAATAAGATCAGGGTTTTGAGAAACTGAATTACAGTAAAGCACCTCTAAAGCTAGCTAGAACCTCTAAAGTTCACTAGGAGAAATTATACTCCTGGGGGAATTCTGTGCCAAAAAAATAAAAATTATGTATGCAGAATTTTAAAATTCTGCGTATTTTATTTGTCAAAATAACACAATATAATAACACCAGTTTCAATTATTTTAGTAATTTATTTCAAAATATGTCAGCAAGTACATGTGTAACAACACAGGCAACAAAAACATTCCCCCAGGAGTTAAAGAAACCTCTATGACAACTCAGTTCTTGTTTCTCATTTATGCTTTATTGGGCACCTCAGTCTGGGTGTGTCACGTGCCAGCTGAGCATATCTTGGGGAAATTCTGCCCCTCTCCTCTCAGATTTACCCCCCCCCCCCAAGAGCCCAGCTGTGGAGCACCTCTTTTCCTCTCACCCAGATACTGGCATCCCTTACCCCCCCAGAGCCCAAGAATCCCAAAGGAGAAAGCCTGATGCTGGGTCCTGGGCTTGTACGACATTTCCTGCATGCCACTTACTTTCTTCAGGATGTGTTGGGAACAGCAGCCGCCCAGAACCCTCCAGCTCCTCTTCCCCTTGGCAGTGTCCTATATTTTTAAGTTGGAGAGCTGAGCTCTGCTGGGTCCAGCGGCCTCTAATGGTGGGCAGAAGCTCTGCAATACCAATTCTGCGGGGAAAAATGAAATTCTGTGTAAAACATTAATTCTCCTCAAATTTCTGCATTGTGCAGTGGCACAGAATTCTGGGAGTACAATTATAGTCAGGAATTAATGGACAAGCTTGCTTTTGTTCAAAAGCATTATTGTGTTGTCTTAGAAACTGTGAATATTTGTCCTCTAAATATGTAAGTTATTTATTTATTTACTTAGCAACTTACAGTATTTTAGTAGGAAAAGATAACCTAGGCAAAGGCCTGATTTATGTTTGTTTCCTTTCTCTTTGCATTTTCAAAAAAAAATTGTACCATTCTTTCCCGCACCAATTACACTGGCCAATAGGGGTTTAACTTAAGGTGACCAGATGTCCTGATATTATTGGGACCATCCTGATATTTGGGGCTTAGTCTTATATGTGCAACTGTACCTTCTTCCATTCCTGGGCGGGGGGAAGTGTCCCTATTTTCCACATTTGCTATCTGGTCATCCGAGTTTAGAGTAATTTGATTGTTTAAGTTAATCAGTTTTATAAAACAAATGTGTAAGGAACCGTTTTATTAAAGAAAAACAGAACATTAACAACTAGGTTCTGACATAATAGACTGTATAACTTTACCAGAACAGAATGCTTTTCCCTGATTTGGCAATTTGTGAGTTTCACTTAAATTGAATGTATGAGAATAAAATTTGCCTAGTTTTACAACAATGTATTTTTGTTCATGTGAATTCAACAAAAGAACAATTTAGGGAACTAAACATAGAATTTAATCCTTACATTAAGATTTTCTGTGGACTAGGAACATAAGACTGGCTATACTGGATTAGACCAATGGTTCATCTAGCCCAGTATCCAGTCTTTTGACACAGTCGCAGTTGCACAGTCGCAGTTGCCACATGCTTCACATGGGATGAGCAGAACATGGGAATTCATTGTGTGATTTTTTTTTCCTCCCCCCCCTCCCCTGGTTGTCCAGTCTGAGGTTTAGGGACACCTACAGGCAGGGGCGGCTCTAGGCACCAGCAAAACAAGCTGGTGCCTAGGGCGGCAAAATGTAGGGGGCGTCCCCTGCCGCCAGGGAGGGCGGGAGGCTGGGCCGGCGGACCTGCCGCAGTCATGCCTGCGGGAGGTCCACCGGAGCCCCGGGACGAGTGGACCTGCCGCAGGCATGACTGCGGAGGGGGAGCTCGTCCCGCGGCTCGGCTGGACCTCCCGCAGGCATGACTGCGGCGGGTCCCCCGGAGCCCGGGACGCGCGGACCTGCCGCAGGCATGACTGCGGCGGGTCCCCTCTTCCCGCGGCTCCGGTTGAGCTCCCGCAGGCATGCCTGCGGCAGGTCAACCGGAGCCGCGGGACCACGGCACCCGCCGCAGTCATGCCTGCGGCAGGTCCGCTCGTCCCGGGCTCCAGTTGACCTGCCGCAGGCATGCCTGCGGGAGCTTAACCGGAGCCGCGGGAAGAGGGGACCCGCCGCAGGACCGGGGAAGGGCGGCGCAGCGCACCGCGCTGCTTGGGGCAGCCTGATTTCTAGAACCGCCCCTGCCTACAGGATAGACCACCGTGGCTAATAGCCATTGCTGGGCCTATCCTCCATGAACTTACCTAATTTTTTTTTTTAACCCAGTTATACTTTTGGCCTTCACAGCTCTGTCACTGGCCTATACAAGGTGCTTCGGAAGATGATGTAAGAAATGCCATTGTGGACAACTTATGAAATCACCTGCCAACAGGGGAAGCTGCTTTCTAAATTCTGGCTTTTTCAGTGACTGGTTTATACCTTGAAACCATGAGGGTTTATCTCTTATGCCTCTGTTTTTCATGCAGAACATAGGGCCTTCACCACTGACTTCTGCCTTTGTTGGTCTCCTGGTGCAGTCATAGCTTCTTCTCATGTCATTGTGATAGCTTTCAGTTGTGCTTCTGTTGAGCATTTCTGTGTTATCTTTGGTCTGCCTCATCAGCTCTGGCACTGGGGGTTCCAGTACATCATTTGTTGTTTGGGTCGTTCTTCCATGAATAACCTACCCATCTCCATTTTCATTCTATAATTTCTTGTCCAATCGGTTTCTGTTTTATCTTCCTTCAGAGTTCTTCGTTTGTGATTTTTTTTTTTTTTTTTTGGATATCTGATATTGAGGATTTGTCTAAGGAAGATGTTTATGAAAACTTGGAGTTCAGATAGTAAGGTTTTAAGACTCCAAGCTTCAGCACTGTATAGTAAGACCAGTTTATAGCCCTATTTTTTAAATTCCTATTCATTGTAACTATGGACCTAATCATTATGCACGTAAATGGCTAATTCTTTTTTTGAATCCCACCAAGGTCTTGGTATCAATGGTATCTAGTGGTAATGTTTCACTAATTAGCTTTTTTATACATAACTTTTTCTTTGATTAGTTTTCATAATGCTGCCTTTCAGTTTCCTTTAATGACCATTTTACTTACAATGAGCGTAAATGGCAGCACTCTGTTTACCTTTTCTATATAGTCATTATTATGAATACTTCTATATGCCTGTTTTTTATTCATCCTTTCCAAAGCAGTCATAATTTTTTGTATTTTCATATTTAAATCTTTCCATGTTTCTGATATTTTGTCATCCTTCTTTATACCTTCTGATGCATGTTTTTTGAGACAGCGTTACCAGAACTGAATATAGTATCACATGAATTTGTATCATGGTATTATAATATTTGTCAGTATTCTCCTTTCCATTCCTATGTGGTCTAATAATTATATTTTTTCTTTGACCATTCTTACACATGGCTGGACATGCTCAAAGTTAGAACCAAGTAAATGGAAGAGAAAATATGGAGTAGGTATCTACACAACATGTTGTGTGATTAAAACAGGTGTAACCTCATCATACATTTCCATCTGAGAATTTTACTGGTAGTAAAATCTGAAAATCTATGCCTTTAACTATCTATTTTTTTCAAGTGCTGTCTCCCTCCAAAAATGGCATCAGGTAGTTTTAATTCTAAACTCGTGTTTTATATGTGTAGAGCTTTCCCATTAAGATTAGATTCTTTAGGTATTTTTAAAAGTGAGTGAAGAATTTTTCTCTCGCAGGAATCATTAGAATTAGAAGTTGAGATTTATTTTATTTTACCACTGATGATAGCAACAGGAGTGACACTCCCTTCCCCACCCCACCTCTTTTAAGGGCCCTTGGGCCCATGCATTGCTCCACCCTCCCGCCCTGCCATAAAATGAGGACTTGGAGGAGAGAGAAGATCCAGGGAGGAGCCAGGTCTGGGCTAGAGAAATTGTTCCTGCTAGCTAGAATCACAAGAGGCTACTATGGGAGGAATTGTAGCATACAACTGGACACTGATGTTATCTCATGTCTTTCTACAGTTGTCAGTCTGGACCCTATCTCCTATGATGAGTGACTGCTTCTCCAACTCTCTCTCTCTCCACCTCAGCCGTATTCCAATTCCTTGTTCTCCATGTTTCCCTCCTTCTCGACATTCTTTTGTCATTTTTGGTGGCATTTTAGTCAGATTAGCTAAACAGAATTAAAAATAATCAGTGTTTGTAAAGCATCATATTGTTCACTGTGCATATGTTGTATCCCTTTTCCCCACCTTGCCTAGCACAGTAGGTTCTCATACTCAGTTGACCTGTAGGTATTACCACAATAGATAGGTAATAAAAAGAGCAGTGACAGTGAGGTTAATTTCAAACTTCCATTCTGTTATTGGCAGGAGAATTTGATTGCTTTTTAGAGCAGTAGCTTCATGGCTGATCTGTGCCCATCTACTCTGGATATATTAACAGGACAATCATGAAACTTTAAATATGTTTTATTAAATTGTGGAATTTGGAGTTCAGGGAGCCAAGAACCTCACAGTATAAGACCTTAAACGGTACTTGAGCAACAGTGAAATTACAAGATGATATACCGCAAAGGTAATACTATTTTGGGATTTAAAGAAGTCAATTCATGCCTACCTTATGTCTTTCTAACCAATGAAAATGGTCTGTAGCAGCAATCATTTAAAAACTTGCTAGCTTTAGTTTACTGTAATTACCAAGGTTACATTAGTTTATGATTGCATTTCCTTTAGGACTTGTAGAGAGAGAAACTTACCTACTCATCAAAAGTAAGATTACACATCTAGGAACAAAGCATGTAGGATGTGCTTACAGGAAGTGGGGCCGTGACACTGTCAGAGTATCCCCAAAGTGTCCAGGGTCAACCACTACCATCTCATTTCAGTGTAAGGGAGCCTTGTCTGTGCCCAGCGAGGTAATTCCTTCCAGTGGTAATTGGCTGCTGGTAGCACAAGCTCTCCGCTCTGGGTTCTGTGTTATACTTGAGTGTGCAGTTCCTCATCCTCTGGACACCCACAGTATGTACCCATCCACTGCCTCAGTGGAAGAAGTGCACCCCAGTTTACTGGCTTCACCTAAGTTCAGCAGTCTCCTTAGCACACAGCACTTGGATATGTCTGGAGTAAATGCAAATTGAAATTTAATTAATAAAGCTTGAGTTAAAGATGTAAGTAAAAGGATTTGGAAACAGGGTTATAGGTAAAAGGAAAAACATAACGCTCAGACTGTAGCCTACACTTCTTAACAAGTAACTTTCCTGTCTACTGTATTTCTCCACTTTTCATGACACACTCACATTGATTGTCTCCTCCATAATGGATAACATTTTGTTCTTTTTCTTGCTATTCTATAATCCCAGAGTTTTGTCTTTGTCAGTGCGCAAGCCTGCATCTCTTCCAGACTGTAATAAACACAGGGCAGGGCTGGGCTGGGTCAATGGATGTCACATGTTCTCATTGATTGAGTCAGCTCTGAGACCCACCCTGCCTCAGGTGACATATTTCACCTCCACAGTTCTGGAACCCAATACTCTTCTTTGAGTGCTTGTTCATGTCCATTCCAATCTGGTGTGTGCACATGCACGGTAGCCAGAAGATTTTTCCCATAGCAGCATCTGTCGGGTCGGTCTGGGTGCCCTCTGGAGTCATGCCTTTATGGCGCTGAATATAGAGCCCTGCTGACCCGCCACCCCCTCAGTTCCTTCTTACTGCTAGTGATGGTTAGCTGGAACTTCCCTGTGCTCTTGTCCAAGCAAGTGCATTTAGCAGTCTATATACATAGTTTTCATTAGCTGTGTAGTGTTAATTAAATAGTAGCCCTTAGTATTAGTTTGTTTCCTTTGCGGGCGGGAGGGTTCTCCTTCTACGCTCTCTTGACTCCAGGGCATGCCAGGGTCTCTGGACTTCAAAGCCTGCGAAGCCTGCAGCAAGTGTATGCTTCTTGCAGATGGCACAACACCTTTTGGCTCAGGACATTCAAGGATAGAGAACAGCACCGGAAGGTCCTGTTAATGGAGGATGCTCTCCGCCCCCAGGTCAATGGACCCTGTGCTGAGTACCTCTTCTTTGATGCAAAGCGCTCCGGGACCATCAGCACGAGCACTGGTGCCGAGTAAGGACAGGGAACTCACAGCATTGTCCTGGCTCCACTTGTGGCTCACATGCCACACACAGACACTGTTCTCAATCATTGGTGCCACAGAAGAGGAGGAGACCGGAGAGGAGTCATTCTCCCCCTGCTAGGCCTAAGGAGCCAGCCGTTGTGAGACCCAAGTTGGGCCACACTACTTCCACTCCGCCACCGGTGATGGTTGCGTTGACTCCTGCCCGCATGGAAGGGCAGTTGAGTCCGGACCCTCTTCGTTCGCCGAGGCTGAGCCGGGAGCTGCACTTCCCTTCGACTCCAGAGGCGTTCAAGGAAGCCCAAGAACTGCTCCATCTCACAGCACTGTTCTCCCCTCCTAGACGGGATGGATTGCCGGATGATGCCCTGCTGATCTCCAACCCCGGCGTGCCACTCCCTGGCACTGGAACAGACCCAGTGGCCGCGCCAGTCCCCGAGCCCTTGACGTAAATGGTCGGCATCTAGAAATACCGCTCCTCCATTGTCCTCTTTTTCATGCACCTCGGCGTTTGAATTGGACTCGTAGGAGTAGGAGCAGATGGTATGCATCAACATGGGACCGGCACCCTTACCTGGCACTGTGGCCCGTTCAGTGGTAGCCCCCCGATACAATGGCCCTTTTGGACTCTTTGGGCTTTTCATCAAAGCCAAGGTCGGAGCCAAGGGTCTCATTTCAGGCGACATCGGTGGCCTTGGCCATGTTCGCATCCCCTTCAGCACCGTCGGCATCGGCAGGATTGGGGGTAGCCCCATTATCACCAGGCACCTCCATCCGGATGCCTCAGGCACCGGCGTGGTCTGTACCAGCCCCAGTTGTCTTGGCTCTGATGTCTCCAACACTGGCGATGGCTCCAGCACCGACTGCGATTCTGGTGTTGATGATGACACTTTTCGGCACCGGTGTCAGTGTATGCAGTCCCAACACCGAGGGGCGTGATGCCACCGAGGGGCGTGATGCCATCCAGGTCGGCACCAAGAAATCCAGGTGCTGCAGGACCCCTTTGGTGCAGAAGGAAGGGAGCAGCCACTACTTACGGGGTCCCTTTCTCGTCCTCACCGGACGAGGCGCTGATGGGCATGGCTATGGCCCCAGCCCTGAATGACAGCAGGATGCTACAGCAATTGCTGCGGTGGGTTGCCCAGGGCCTGGGCATTCAGGTGGAGGTAGTGGGAGGATGCAGATCCAATGGTGGACCACCTTGCCCCCTCTGGGCCTGCACTTATTGCCCTGCCTTTTATAAAGACCATCTCTGACACCACAAAAACTTTGACAGACCCCAGCCTCATTGTCCCCTATGGCTAAGTGCAACGAAAGGTACTACTTTTGTGCCGTCCAGGGGCTGCGAGCATTTGTATATCCATCCCCCACCTGATTCTCTCGTGGTTGATGCTGCCAACCAATGTGAATGCCAACGCTTCCAGGGACCCTCCCTGAAGAATTGGGAGGCAAAACAACTTGACCTTTATGGGAGAAAGGTCTATTCCACTGGCGGATCTCTAATCCAGCAGGCAATTGTCAGCAGGTACTGGTACAACACATGCGGGGCAATGGCGAAGTTTGCAGAGCTGGACTCCTGTGCTGACTTTTCGGCTCTGGTGGAGGAGCGGAAGCTCATTTTGCGAGTTTCAGTACAAGCCGCAATGGATGGAGTGCGTGCGGCTACCCGTGTGATTGCTACGGACATAGCCATGAGAAGTGGCTCCTGGCTCCAGGTCTCGGGCCTGCTGTATGAGGTTCATCAGACTATTCAGGACCTCCCATTCGAGAGTTTGTCTCTCTTTGCAGAGAAAAAAGACAAAAGGCTGCATAGTCTAAACTTTAGACTCGAGCCACTCTCCAATCATTGGGCCTCCATATTTCCACTACACAGCGGAAGCAACTTAGACTGCGACCTTCTCTGTGCTTCTACCAGCAGAACTGTCAGCTCGGTTCCTGGAGGAGAAACAGGAGTGGCAGGAAAAGGCCACACCTATCCTCAGGCCAGGACTCTGGCGAATCCAAACCATCTTCCAGCCCCAAACCGGCCTTTTGAGGGTGCGGTTGAGAATGTTGTACCAGAACAAAAACTGGATCTGCCCTGCCTTACCTTTTTCCTCATGACTGTCCCCTTTTTACTATGCATGGTCCCAGATCACTTTGGACTGCTAGGTGCTCCACACGGTAGAGAGGGGATACTCCATCCAATTCAGTGCCCTCCCACTTCCACTCACTTCCCCGTCCCTCTTCAGGGACCCCTCTTACAAGTAACTCCTTATACAGGAGATGGATTCACTCCATTTGCTCGGAGCAGTGGAAGGGGTTCCTAAGGAGTAGAAGGGCAGGGGATTCTATTCTTGGTATTTCCTAATACTGAAAGCCAAGGGCTGGCTCAGACCCATACTAGACCTGCAAGAGCTCAACACATTCATGAAGAAGCTCAAGTTCCACATGGTCTCTTTGGCCTCCATCATCCCTTCATTGGATCCAGGAGGTTGGTATGCTGCCTCGATTTGAAGGATGCATACTTTTTCACATAACAATAACTCAGTCCCACAGAAAATACCTCAGGTACAGTCCTCCCGTTCAGCTTGTCAGCGGCACCTTGAGTATTCACCAAGTGTATGGCAGTTGTGGCAGCGTTCCTGTGCAGGTGACAGATACAGGTGTTCCCACACCTCGACAACTGGCTGATCAAGGGCCAATCCAGGACTCAATTAGAGAAACAGGTTGCCTTCATAAGAGTTTCTTTCGATGAACTGGGCCTGCTACTGCATGAGGGGAAATCAACGCTGTCCCCAGTTCAGAGACTAGAATTTGTAGGAGTGGTTTTGGACTGGACACACACCAGGGCATTCCTTCCAAAAGCGAGATTTTGAGTCCTGGGCAATATTATTTGAAGTCTCAGACAGTTCCTCACCATCACAGCATGGAACTGCCTGAAACTTCTAGGACACATGGCAGTTTGTACCTGTGTAGTACAGCATGCTAGACTCAGACTTTGACCTCTTCAGTCATGGCTGGTGTTAGTGTATTGGCCAGCCCTGGACAGTTTGGACAGGGTTGTAACCCTATCTCGCCTGGTACTCGACTCCCTCTTGTGGTGGCTTGACCTGCAGGAAGTATGTGCAGGGGTCCCTTTCACCATCCCTCAGCCATCCCTCTCACTAGTGATGGATGCATCAGACTTGGGATGGGGGGCACATTTGGGAGACCTCAGAACACAAGGCCTCTGGTCTCAGACTGATCCCGCTCTCCCCATCAATGTCAGAGAGCTGAGAGCAGTATGCCTGGCATGCTAGACTTTCCGAACACACCTAGCAGGAAGATGTGTATCAGTCATGAAAGACAACACCACAGCAATGTTTTATATCAATAAACGGGGGTGCACACTCCTCTCCCCTGTACCAGGAAGCCCTCATGCTGTGGGACTTGTGTGTAGAACACTCGATACATCTGCAAGCATCATACCTCCCTGGAGTACAGAACGAGCTGGTGGACCATCTCAGCAGGTCATTCCATGGCCACGAGTTGTCCCTTCGCCCAGATGTCGTGAACTCAATCTTCTATCACGGGGGTTTTCCCCAGATAGACTTGTTCAGCACATGATGCAACAGGAAGTGGCAGCAGTTTTGCTCCTTCCTGAATCACAGCCCGGGCTTCATTGCAGATGCGTCCTTTCTCCCCTGGGGATGCCGTCTCCTATACATGTTCCCACCCATCCCTCTCGTTCACAAGGTGCTCCTCAAGATATAGAGGGAAGAAGCATCAGTGATATTGATAGGTCCAGGGTGGCCCTACCAGCAGTTGTACACATTGCTCCTGGAAATGTCCGTGGAAGCTCCAGTCACCTTGCCACTCTTCCCAGACTTACTAACTCAGTATCATGGCCATCTCCAACATCCGAACCTCGAGTTGGTCCACCTCACGCTGTGGAAGCTCCATGGCTGAATCCAGTGGAGCTTTCTTGCTCTGATCAAGTCAGACAAGTTCTCCTTGGTAGTAGGAAACCCTGCACGAGAGCTACTTACTTTGCCAAATGGAAGAGATTTTCAGTCTGGTCGGCGCAGCACCATTCATCTCTGATGCTCACGTCGGTGCCACTAATATTGGACTGTCTGTCGTCAGTAAGGGTTCACTTGGGCTCCATGTCTGCCTTCCACCCTGGCGTAGAATGACACTGGGTCTTTGCCAACCTGTTGGTCAGCTGTTTCTTTAAAGGTCTCGGACCTGCAGGTATAGCCTGTCAATAGCCTGTCCTGGCTAGGGACCTCAGTTTGGTCCTCACCCAACTTTTCTCCCAAAGGTTGTCTCCCAGTTTCACATCAACCTCCCATCTTCCTCCCTGTATTTTACCCTAAGCTGCACTCAAGCAGCAGGGAGCAAAGGCTTCACTTATTGGATGTCTGCAGAGCGCTAGCCTTCTACATTGAGAGAACGAAACCATTCTGAAAGTTTGTCCAGTTATTTGTGTCAGTGGCTGACAGAGTGAAAGGTCTTCCAGTCTCTTCTCAACGGATTTCGTCATGGATCATGTCCAGTATCTGGGAGTGCTACAACCTAGCAGGGGTGCCTGCTCGTTAAATCACTGCGTACTCCACCAGGGCGCAGGCCTCTTCAACGGCATTCTTGGTGCAAGTTCCCACCCAGGAAATGTGCAGAGCGGCAACATGGTCTTCCATTCACTCTTTCACCGCGGCACTATGGAATCACTCAGCAGGCCAGAGACGATGCAGCCTTTGGAAGAGTGGTACTCCAATCAGTGGATGACTGACCCCACCTCCTGAACTTGGGCTTGTGAGTCACCTGATTTGGAATTGACATGAAAAAACGGTTACTCGCCTTCTCGTAATTGTTGTTCTCTAAGATGTGTTCATGTTCATTCCAATACCACCCCCCACGCGCACACACACACCTGTCTGTCGGAGTAGCCAGCAAGAAGGAGCTGAGGGGATGGCGGATCGGCAGGGCTCTACATTGAGCGTCATAAAGGTGCGACTCCAGGGGGTACCCAGACCGACACGACGGATGCTCCTATGGGAAAAATCTTACGGCTATCGTGCGCATGCACACACCTGATTGGAATGGACATGAACAACAGTTATGAGAAGGTGAGTAACTTTTTTTTTTCCTGCATGTTACATAACTCTAAAAATGTTTCCTGTACAATGCTGTGGCAAAAAGTTTGTTAACGTGATTCTCGGATGTATAAGAAGTTAATATGGAGTAGGTAGTAAATACTACTTCTGTATATAGTAACTCCTCACTTAGTTGTCCCGGTTAATGTTGTTTCATTGCTGATCAATTAGGGAACACGCTTGTTTTAAAGTTGTGCAGTGCTCCCTTCTAACGTCGTTTGGCAGCTGCCTGCTTTGTCCACTGCTTGCAGGAAGAGCAGCCTGGTGGAGCTAGTTGGTGGGTGGTTGGAATCAGGGTGAACCGACAGCCCCCCTGTCAGCTTTCCCTATCAGCTCCCTGCTCCCCTAAGTTCCCTGTGCAGCAGCTGCCCAGCAGGCTAGCAATTGCAGCTCTCCCTCCCCCCCCCACTGCCATGTGCTGCTCCTGCCTTGGAACTGTTCCCCGAGACTCCTGCTTGCTGTGTAGGGCGGAGGAAGAGGGGGGGCTAATGTCAGGGTGTCCCCCTGCTCCTGCACCCCGCTTACCCCATCTTCCATAGAGTGGGGGGACACACGAGAGAGGGAGCTTCCAGGCAGCTGCGGTCTGGTCTCAGCTTGATGATCTAATTAACCAGGCAGTGTATATCTGACCCCACTCTTCATACTTAAAGGGGAAATGCACATCTCTCTCTCTCACACACACAGGGTGTGTGACTCTGTCTGCCCTTCCTCCTTTCCTGCTTCCTTGTACAGTAGAGTGAGAGAGTTAACCCCTGAGGGCTCAGCCAATTGCTAGTTCATCATTTAGCAGTAAGGCATTGCCTGGGAAATATCCCACCCTCCAACTCCTCCACCTCAACCAAGCTTCACACTCATCATCATTATGTACCAGTATTAAATTGTGTGTGTGTGTGTGTTAGTTATTTATATATGTATGTCTTGTCTGGTGGTGAAAAATTCTCTGGAACCTAACCCCCTCATTTACATTAATTGTTATGGGGAAATTGGATTCGCTTAAAATCTTTTGCTTAGTCACATTTTTCAGGAACATAACTACAATGTTAAGTGAAGAGTTACTGTACCACATTTGGTCAGACCACTACTGGAATACTCTGTCCTTTTCTTAAGACCACACTTCAAAAATATGCTGGAGAAGGTACAGGAAAGAAGTAAAAGAATGATCATTGGTAATTGCAAGGCAAGTTTTAATGAGGGTCTAAGAGTATGACTACACAGCAGTCAGAGGTGTGATTGCAGCATGTATAGACAAACCCGAGCTAGCTTTAATCTAATTAGTTCAGGTACCAGTAGCAGTGAAGCTGCGGAAGCATGGGCTATCCACCCAAGCACGTACCCGGGCTCCCTGGCAGGAAAGGAGTGCCTTAGTGGTCCCAGTATGGAAAGGTAGATAACCACAGATATTGTTGTTTCCTGTTTGATTTCTCCAGTATACATCTGAAAATTAAAAACTGCTATTTGGGAAAGGATTACCTGCCTAGTTGTTCTGAATAATTGTTCCTTTATTACAAGCTCTTGTAGCTAGAGGGGTCACTATTTAAAAAAAATAAAAATAAAAATAAAAATAAAAAAAAGGAAAAAAAAGCTAACCTTGCACTTTTCCAAAGGAAAATGCATGCTGTTGGAATGCTTCCAGTTTCACATGTGATCCTGATCACACTATACCAGTGAACTATCTTAGTCACACCTCAAGTAAGTAGCTTAGAGCAATTTTGATTCTTTGTAAAATTGTGTTTAGTTTATTGGTTGTGTGGTTTGTTGAGTTGGTGTACATTTAATGTGATCAAAGCAACTTGGTAAGCTTACGGTGTCAATTTAAAGTGATTAAACAAGACAAATCAGCTTTGGTTATAAATTAGTATGTTCATGTTAGCTCGTGTTTGTCTTGAAAAGGCAGATAAAATTATTGGAGAAAACTCAAATCAATGTATATTTTTTTATAAAAAGTAACTATGAAGGTCATAATTATGGCTGCATATATATATATTTTCATTTTAGTCCTCTGTTTTCAGAAATTTTCACTTCTCAGGATGAATTGTATTAGTCTTTGCTCAAAGGTGAGGGTTTTTCTGTTTTTGAAAGTTTGATTAAAAGTAATTAATTTTGGGTATGAGAATAAAAGTGTTATTTCCCTTACAAGAAAATATTGTGCAACTTCTCCCCTGTTCCAGAACAGCTCTGCCACAGGGAAAAAAAGCTGAGGGTAAACCATTAAAATGTGTTTGGAATTAGTTCTCTGGAGAGATGTGCAATTCTATTATGGAGAAAATAACTTGACCTATCACCCTGTGAAAATTTGCATGCAGTCGTGCATAGTAGGTTTTTGCAGATTCATAATTGCACTATTCTTACCACCTTTTCTCTTCTACTCTCCATTATAATTGCAATTATGGTGCTTATGCTGCCATTGTTACGAGAGGTTCTTTAAATCAAATGCTTATTTTACTTCCCATTCTCCCTCTTCCTTCTGAAATACCATACTTATAAAATCTTATGTTCTAACGAAGCAGTGCCTTGTATATCACTTTGTTTATCTAACCTTATATTTTTGTTGTTCTCTCATAGCTTCTAGGACGTGCAACATCTTAGATCTGCTTTTAGAAAAGGAAAGAAATTTCTCTTCTCAGAACTATTTCTTGACTCGGTGACTAGAGAAATGCTATTATCCATGTTTAAAATAACTAAATGGAGTTTATGTCAAAACGTTTTTTTTTTGAAAGACCGTACTTCAGAAAATACCATCAATTTTACTTTTGCTCTAGGTAGTCCAAAACCATGAAAGAGTAAGGGGTTGTTAAACAAGTTTAGGAAGAATGTGGATTTAATGTTAATTGGAGGGGAAATGTGAAAGTCTCAGCATGCATCATTGAAACTTGGTTCTGCTTTTTGTTGATGTTTAGAAATAGAAACCATTCTAATTATAGAAAAATCTGATGTATGAATTAATTTGGTCCTATGTTTAATGGCATTGAAATTCAGAAGACAGGTGTGTTTTAAAGTTGAAAATGGTATATTACTCATCTTTTTTATATAGTTGTATTCTGGTAGTTGCATATAGTTGTCTGACTTAGAATTTACCTCTCTTTCAGCTTTGTAGAATTGAATATACTGTGGTTTCTGCACAATCTGTTGCTTATGACAAAAGGAATCTAGCATGATTTCCTGTGTTGCATTCCCTTTCCTTGACAGGGTCTGGGGAACAGGAAATGAAGGCATTAAGACATTATACAAGTAATTGAAACACTACGTTTTGTCAATTTTTTTGTCTTGGTTCCTAAATTAGCTGTAGCCAGGAGATTTCTAAGGATGAGATCTAACTCAGAGTTAGACATTGCTGTTTGGTGGTGGTGAATGAGTCTCCAGACTTCTAATTTATTAAATTAAAATTAAACAAAAAGGCCAAACACAGCAGCCATACTTACCTTGTAATCCAGAAGTGAAACCAGCAAACTTTCAAAAGACATCATTCTGTTAAATTTGGCAAAGGCATATTAGCTGCTTAGGGGAAAAAATCTTTATTTTCTACTGCTCCCTATATTTTTCCTAATATTGTCATTTTAATTCTCCCTTTGGTCATTTACTGAATTCAGGAAAATGGATATAAACCAGCAGTAAACAGATGTAAGTGTGTTTGCATATGACTTTGCAAGGGTTTAACTAAATAATTTAATCATTTTAAAAATCTAAACTGGTGCAATTTATCCTCATCTGCTATCTGCTTCTCCTTCAAATATCTCCATAAAACTCACCTACTCAAGCTGCCCTTCCTCCCTTGTCACTAATAATTCTTTTACCCTTCCTGTCCTGATCTGTTGCTCAGTGTCTTGTCTCATTTAGGTTGTAAGATCTTCGGGGTGGAGAGTTGGCCACAGCTATGTTTGTAAAGTGTTTGTTTTCTGACTGACTTAGGTTTTAGCATTTTCTGGTTTTTAATTGTAATATTCTGTTGATGCTTTTTTAACATTTTAAGTGTTGAGAGTATTTCCCATCACAATCCAACACGAAGAAGGAAGAATGAGTGGAATTCCTTTCCTCCTGCAGCCATAAACTGGAAAGAGGAGAACAGCAGTGCTTTCCCTATGCTCCCAGCTGTGCATTTACAGTTGACCACCAGGTTGTTGTCTCAGACTCCACTAGGATCTGAGTATGCACAAATATATTTTAGTATTGACTTTGGCTAGTGGCCGATCTGTATTCCTCTGGCCAGTACCTGCTGGGGGAATGGAGGTGGGGTGGTGGTGGTGGTGGTGGTGGTGGTTTTGCTCATTCCCTAGAGTTAAGATCCTTTCATTGTATTCATCAATGAGATGGATGAAAGAGGGAGCAGAAGTTAGGGCAGGGAATAGTCAGTGTAAAGGAGTCTGTCAATCAAAATTCAGAGTTGCTCTAGGAGTATAAGGTAAGTGTCTTATTTAATTGAGTGTGGAGAAGTTAAGGGTTGATCTGAATTCCTTTGTGATATATTCACAGCAAGGAGACTGGATTTTTGCTATTCTGCAGCAAACCTTTACATGAAAACATGTGGGTCTCTTGTGATTTCCAGTGATACCACATTGTGGGCAGTACTGTGCTGCTGCTGCTATAAAACTATACTTTTGAGGATGGATGGATTGGGCCCACTGCCTTCTCTTCCCGTCACACACTATCATTCAGTGGGTGTTGGCGGCAATCACAACCCAAAAGAAACGGGTCTTTGAGTCAACTCCCTATTGAGATGCACACCACCCAAAACTCATGTTGACATTATCTATCATTTGAGTGATCTTTGTGACAGAGAGGTGATAGGATGTGGACACAATATCAAAAGATACTAAACCTGGGGAGACAGAAGAGTAGCTGGATGTCTTCTCTTGTATATAAAAATTGTCTAGGGACAAGAAACTTGGAAGTGCTGTACTAATTTGTTACTGAGTCCATTACTGAAGAGCCTCTTGTAACTGATATTTGTTACTTGTTCTGTGTGTGGATATTGAAAACTACCCTTTGAAGGTCAGACCTGGTACAAGAGCAGTAAGGAGAGCTCCTGAGTTTGGGAATGGGTCCCTTCATACTGGTGTAATTAGCCACTAAAACGTAGAGGGTGGAGTGAAGGGGAAGGGAACAAATTCCTTCACTAAGTACTAGGTGAAGCAATATAAGGGTAGTTCATCCATGTACGTTGTCATAATATGATTGTGACTCACCTGAAGCAAGTAACTTAAGCTGAGGCAAACCTTGCTACTATTGATAACATGCATTGGTGCCTTTTGTGCTCTAGTAGCCAAAATTTAAAGGGGCCTCAACCCAGGCTCTAATTTATACTCAGGCAGATTTATTTGAACAAAAATCTGTTTCATTGAGCATTTTTCGCCTTCACATGCAGGCTGCAGAATCTAAACCAGCAAATAACTTTTTCCCCCAACCGAATAAGTTTTACGAGAGCTTCAACTTCCCCTGGTTGTCCAACTAAAACAAGCAAGTAGGATCTTTGTTTTTAAAGAGGAGCCATCATGATGACAGTCTTCATGTTTTTTAAAAGCTAACAAATTTCCCTTTCTTTTTCCTAGTCTCTGGCTTTCTTCAGCATTGTAAGGTCCAAAGATCCTTCAGCAATGGATCTTGAATCTGTTTGCATTTTTGACTGAATTTTTTTCCTCCAGTTACTGGTTCAGGGAACGTCCACTCCTGCTGAAGAGAGTACCAGCTCTTTTTTTCTCTGCCACTGCTGTTGGTAGAATGGAAAAAACACCTTGCTGCAGAGCTTTGGCATCTGTGGATCTGAAACTTCTTGAAATTAAAGCCTAAGGTTAAATTTCTGGTGCAGTTGGGCTTTAATTTGGGTACATCTGCTGCCAAACTTATTACCTGGCTTTTGGAGCTGAGCAATTTATCTGGCTAATTGTAGAGCACGGGTATTTCTGACAAGACAGGGTAATGGCTTATGCACTGTAGGCTGGTCCCTATAATCCTAAGTTCTGGAGTCATAGGACTACGTTAGAACATCAACTTTTTTTTTATTTAATTTTTTTAAGTGCTTAGCCCTCGTGGTTCAGAAGAAAAGCCTGTAAACATGATATGAGTGTAACCGATGCAGTGATGTCTGCCTGAGTCTGTAGACAATATAAAGATGAGTTTGGGGAGTTGTACACTATCCCATGCAATTCAATGGGAAGTTGACCCAGAGACCCATTTATTTTCGGGTGTGCCTGCCAACGCCACCCCACTGAAGGACTGTGTGTGGCAAGACAAGAAGAATGCAGTAGGCCTGGTCCATCCACATTCAAGCAGATATATCCCAGCTGCTGGGCTAACTATGGGGTCATGCTCCCTTTTTGCTGCCTCTGCCTCTTTTGGAGGGATCGGGGGTGGAGAAAGAGGAGTTGTACTGCAGCCTCTGGTGCTCCCAGGGAGAGAGGTTGTTGCTAGCATTACTGGGTGAATAAGGTGGGCCCATACTACTCTCCCTGAATCTCCTGAGGGGATGAGAGGATCTCCTGCAACCACCCACAAGCAGCCCCTTGTCATGGTGTGTCTTGGGCATTGGATTGCCATAATCCAGCCCTGCGTATTAGTTATAATTGATTTAAGGTAGTGTGCATTTATCTTCCAGCAAAACTGGTTACTTTTCGGCATGGGAGCACCAAATGTCTCAAAATAAACTGATACTTAGACTTTGCTATTACAGAAACAGTTAAAGCCTATTCATAAACAACTAAAGAAATATATCTAATTTTGCTGTTTTAGAATTGTATTCTATTTGATTCCTCATTTTTATTACAAAGATTTAAATATACACTTACCATAATTTGATCCAGATTAAAGTTACCTCATGTAACAAAGATTTATAATATAAGTATTAAAATTGATTATTAACAGTCTTTGAAGCCTGGTCTACACTACAGAGTTAGGTCAATGCAAGGCAGTTTATGTCAAGCTAGCTATGGAAGTGTCAATGTCGATGTAGTTATGTCAATGCAGTGTCAGTTTAGACACTGCGCTGCTTATATCAATAGTTACTGGTTTCCGGGAGCTGTCCCAAAATGCACCACACTGACAGTCCAATCAATATAAGCTTTCCTGGTGAGGATGCACACCGCCAACACAAGGGACAAAGGGTAGACACGTATGCGTGATGTAATTACTGCGATGGCTGTATGCAGACATGAGTTAGATGGACTTAATTTTGTAGTGTAGACATGACCTTAGCTCAGTTCCAATTTTGTTCCGGTCAGAAAAGAAAATGTGTTGTTTGGTTTTATGTTGCCATTTATGTGCATCCCAAAACAGAGATTAGTGGTCTCTTCTTAAGAAAGACAGGGAGGTATTTCCTTTCAGTTTTTGAGAATACAATAGAACCTCAGAGTTACAAACTGACCAGTCAACCACACACCTCATTTGGAACCGGAAGTACACAGTCAGGCAGCAGGACCTCCCCCATGCCCCCCCCACCCCAACCCCCCAAAAAGGGGGGGGGGCAATTACTATACACTACTGTTAAATGTAAACTACTAAAAAAGGAATTAAAAAAAGATTTGACAAGGTAAGGAAACTGTTTCTGTGCCTGTTTCATTTAAATTAAGATGGTTAAAAGCAGCATTTTTCTTCTGCATCATAAAGTTTCAAAGCTGTATTAAGTCAATATTCAGATATAATCTTCTGAAAGAACAGCAATAATGTTTTGTTCAGAGTTACAAACATTTCGGTGTTACGAACAATCTCCATTCTCAAGGTGCTCATATCTTTGAGGTTCTACTGTATTGGAAGCTCCATAGGGAAGTCTGAACAGTACTTGTCTGTAGCTGGTTAGTTCTTATGAAAGCAAGGGGCTATGTTTACTCACAATTTTAAAATTAAAAATCAAATCATGGAGTAAAGATTAAGAGAGGACAAAATGCTCCATTTCAACTCAAATGATAGTTAAGATTTGCTATGTTGAGGAAAATCTGAAAGGGGATGTTAGAGATTCAATTGATCTTCTCTGTTCTGAGAAGCAAGCTCATTTTAATTTTCATTTGTGTTGACATGTATCCAATAATTCATAAAGAGGTAGCTGATATGTTGTTGTTCCCGGCCTTTAAAATGAACTAGACTTGTTCCCAGTTGCTTTATGAAGCTAATGCTGAATTGTCTCTTAGGGTTCACTTACACAAAATCAAGGTCTAGTTGATTTCCCATTTAGAATATTCTCCTGTGACCTTTAAACAATGAATTAGCTCCTCGTATTGCACTGACAGTGTAGGCAAACAGAGAACACCATTAAACCGTCACTAATAGCTCAGCTTCCTTGGATAGACCTTCCTGTCACATGGCTTGATGTATAAAACCAGCTTCCTAAATAATGTACTCCAAGCTCCCTCCCTCAAACTTTTAAAAATACTTCTAAATAAACCACCTATTCTTTGCAGTGTTCCAATTATAATGGCCAGATAGAATTCTGTCTTGTATTATCTTTGTACACACTGTGTCTTAAAATGGACAACTGGAACCATTTATATCTTTTTTTTTTCTTAATAAGATCTGGCTTAGGATGCAAAGGTGACCATCCTTACTAATGGGGATATTATAATTTTAGGTTACCATGAACCTCACCCTGGCTGTAGAGATCTCTGGGTGTGAACAGCAAGCTGACTTTTTGCTTCAAATGAGCTGCGCATTTGGGTGGTGGTCAAAAGGAAGTTGTGGGGGGAAAGATGGAGATGGTTCAGGAACTTGCTAGCTGGCAGGTGGGAAGAAGTATCCAGCGGCAATGAGAGCTGGCTGTGGGGTGAAGCTAAGGAGCACTGTCAGCTCAGGATTAAACAAAGCCTGTGAATGGCTAGCCAACTACAAAAGCAGTTTCTCTTCCCTTGGTGTTCACACTTCAACTGCTAGATGAGGGCCTCATCCTCCTTGATTGAACTAACCTTGTTATCTCTAGACTGATTCTTGCCTGCATATTTATATCTGCTTCTGGACGTTTCCACTACATTCCTCTGATGAAGTGGGTATTCATCCACAAAAGCTTATGCTCCAATATGTCTGTTAGTCTGTAAGGTGCCACAGGACTCTTCGTTGCTTTTTACAGATCCAGACTAACATGGCTACCCCTCTGATATTTGTCCTTGTAGAGAGTGTTTGTGCAAATCCCTTGCTCTGAAGTGAAACTGAGGAGTAGTGTGTGGGTCACACATTGAGTTCCTTTCTCCTCTCTCATGGCAGATATATGGGGAGCTCATTACTGGTGGCAAAAGCATGAGGGAATGAGAACACTGGGCACTTCACTGATGGCCACCTGAACGCCTCAAAAGCATACCGTAAACTTATACCATGACCAACTTGTCTCTATTTGAGTAGGCTATGCTCCTTCCCGAGATGCCAGCTTCTTGGTCCAGCTCTCTGTCAGTCTGTCCTACCATGGGTAGAAGGCTTTTTCCTGTCCTCTTCATGCTGCCATTTTTTGTGTGTGTGTTCCGGGACGGGGGTTAGGAGTCCCCCTCTCCATTCCCCCATCCCCTAATATTCCTATTAGAATAGAGCGCCTGATATTTCATAGTTTTCTCTTTAGGCAGGCTCTGTTGCTTCCTAGAACTGTCCTGGTGTTGGCCTTTACTGATGATTGTGTGTTTTAGTTATGTTTGGGGTTTCCAGGGATGAAGGGGAAGGAGACTGGTATGTTACTTGCTTTGCACAGTTTATCTGTTGTACAGCACCTTGTACATTGACTACACTATATTAATAATGAAATCTTTGGCCAGGACTGCCATGTTATCTTTTTGAAAAGTGTCTTTAAATTCTGCCTGGACTCTTTCAAAAAACTAGCAGGAGTAGCATCTCCTTTCACATTTCTTCTAAAGGAATGCACAACTAATGCTGCAACATGTCACTAATGTTGCACTATAGAGTCAGCAATGTGCTGTGAGCCAAGTCTTGGTGTCAGAATGTGAACTTAACCTTCTGACCAAGAGGTGAGAGGAGCCAACTCTCAGCAGAAAAGAAAGAGACAATCAAGGGAAAATGATGGTGTTGGTGGTTTTAGTTGTAGTTTAGCAGTTACGATGCTTGTTTCTGTCCTTCCTCTTAATACTAACCAGAGTCCTGTTCCTTTGAGAGGACTAATTAGGCCAGAATTACCCTTATTGATTCAGTACTTGCACATCAAATGTGCACTGCCCTTGTAATATTCTACATGTAATGTATTCATGATTTTTCCTAGTTGTTCAAACCTCGTTTGCCCCATCACCACTGCTATACAAGATTTAAAGGATTTCACCATGCACATTCTATGTGCTGAAAACATTCATAAAAAGCCTCTTTAATTAATGCTTAATTCCTGATAGGTTGCTTTATTATTTCTAGTTCTACTTTTTCATGAGCATTATTTTTCAGTTATATTGTAAATCTCTGTAAAATATCAAAATTTTGTGTGAATTATGGTATAGTTAAATTTTTGTAAATTTGAAGATGTACTGTTTGATTTCTGCCCATCTGTCTTGGTGATAGTAACATGAACTGAGTTCTACTACTGCAGCAATAGAGACACAGTGGTTCAAGTAACCTGGCTATAGAAATCAAGCTAAAGGAAAGAACTTTATCATTCCAATATACACCTGAAAACTGGCATTTAAAGTTGTTTTGCAATGAACTAAATATATTTGTTGCTGTGGTAAACTGGATATCAATTTTTTTTATGGTTGTATTAAACATACATTTTTATATATTCTTTCTGTTAACAGATTGTAGTGTTTGGCAAATATTTACCTGTTTTTTTTTCAGGCTGTTGTCTTGATGTTTAAAACTTATTTGGGAGTGAATTTTTTCCTTGCTGTTGTCATCTTTTTATTTCCACTAGTGTTCTCTTATTCTCCTTTTCCAACCCTTGAGGCATGTCTCCTTTCCTCTGGTTTGTCTGTAGTCAGTTTTAGACTTTATCTTCACTGACACAAAGATGCTTCCCCCCTCTTCCCCCCCCCCCTTCCAAACAGCAAGATGCAAATGCACAATACTATCTCATCATTGTAAAATCCACTGGATGTGGTCCCTTTACTGCTGCCCACCCACATTAACTTTGGGTAATTTCTGGCTTGGCTCCAACCATCATAGATGGAGGCAAGCCCAATTTACGTTCGTGCTTTTATGATTGTATAAAAAAAGAGCTGAACAATGTAAAAAGAGTTAAACACCTTCACCCTCCCACCCCTCTTCCTGTTTAAGCACTGGAGTGGGGATACCCGTAGATTTTTTCACTCCATGTTAAGGTCATACTCATGGTTTGAATTTAAGTCAAATTAAGACATCCGTTCTCTAACTAAATAGGTCCTGCTCTGGTAAATGGTTGCCCAAGCTCTCTAAGGTGGTATGGTCATTTTGCTCCAAATGCCTACCAAATTCCCTGCGAGAATCATTTTTTTGACTTGGATTTGACCCAGTGAAAGCAGGATGGAGAAGACCACTTGGAAGACACCTGTCCCTTACAAGATTTCTTCCTTATAATGTTTAAGATTTGATTCAGAATAGAACATCATGGAGGTGCATAACCTGTTTGGTGGCTTCTATGCTGTCCAGACAGGGTGAAAACTAACTAATGTTGAGTTGGAATGTGCTTTATTAAAAACAATTGTAATAGCTAGAAGCCAAATGAAAGTACAGTACTACTTTATGTAAAATGCACCGATTGTAAATCTGATGCTGTCATATCTGAATGATCTTATGGATTCTGTGTTGTAGTAGAGCTAATCAGTGTACTATAGAAACTGTAAATTTGATTCTAGCTATGATGTATTTTCAATTTCCTGTCCTATGCCATGCTATTCAATAACTTCAAATCGTACAGTTTCCAATGCGTTTTGAAACCAGTGCAGGCAGACTCTTTTGATATCTCATCTAAGCATCTGCCTGTATGATACTAGAGAAGTGACTGAGGTCCATAACACTGCAGCAGTACTATTCATGTACAGATAGCTGCACTCTAGCATATACAATATACTGTATTAAAAATGTCAGTGTATATTTATTATTTTTTTATAAGTCTCAGCATGCTGTCTTATTTGTCACATGTTTAGTGTTTCCACATAAATGTGATTAAACTAAGAGCCATAAATTGGCTCTAGTTGCTTTATGCTTAATGATCCACATCTGGAAATAAGTCAGTGACCAAGCATGTACAGCCACCAAGATTGGGTTTGTTAGTGTGCTATGTTAAGCATTTCAGATGGGACATAAAGGATGTATTCTATTTGACAACACCTCTGACTGGGGGGAGAAAGCATTTAGGTAGATGTTATAAACTGTCATCTTTGGATTTGTGAGAGTGCTGTCCTTCATTTCAGAAGTAGTGAAATCTGTTCCAGGGATGCAGATGAGAGAGAGAGAAGAAATCCGCCCTGTTGGATACCTTTCCTTTAGTATCTAAACTTGAGTGCATATGATTAGGCTTTGCAGAATTTAATTTTTGTTATAATTTCAATTGATAATACCAATATTTATTTTTAAGGATTTTTATTATTTTGATTTACATTTTCACAGTTGCACAAAGTTGCAGGGGGACTCAGATAATTATTTAATAACAGTAGATGTTGAGACTCAAAAAATTAGAAAGATTTAACAGTTAAATGTAAATTGTCGACCTCATATGTCAAAATATACAAAGTACATAGCCTTAAATCAACTCTAAGTTCTCAAGCAGCATTTTTCTTTTGCTGAACTATCAGTTTATTTTGAATATTATTGATGGAAATATGTTTTCATGGGTTTGTGTGATACGCTGAAATCGCCGTCTACTGACATTCACTGATTAAAAATTCAATCCTTCCAAGCCCTCGTATTATTGATATTCAAGCTAATGTTACTGCTGTGGACTTGTCATTTCTGTTTTGCATGTTTCTTATCTCAATCTCACAATTGGGTTTCAATGAATCTATCTCTGAAGGATGAATCTTTCACTTAATTGGCATCTGAGTTATCATTCCCTGAAATGAAAGGTGCAGTTCACACCTCAGAGCTATTGTTTCTGGCACTGCAAACTTTGGTAGATAATGTATTGGTTACGATTGGAATGTTTTCTTTGCAGCCATAAATAATTAGTATTAATAGTTATTAATAACAATAAGAAAAAGATGACGGAGCACTGAGAGAGCCTGCCTCCTCTCTCCTTTGCCACTGGCTAGTTTTTCACATTGCACAGGAAGCCATGCTCCACACTTTGAGAAATGCTACCTTAAATGAATGCTTTTCTGATGACTGTAGCTTCACCCTGAGAATTGATGAGCTCAAAGCTGTCATCCATTCATCCATTCTTACTTTTTAAAAAAAAGAGGTAGTCCCTGGCACTACTCTCAGATTTCTTCCTAAAATAATCTCAGAATTTCATTTGAACCAGGCAGTATTTTATTTTATTTTTATTTTATTTTATGTTGCCACCTCTGATTTCTTTTGGAGAATGAGGGGAGAGATTTCTATAACTGTGATGTGAAATGGGCTCTTGCCAATCACGTTAATACAACAAGAAGGGCTTTGAAAATTCCTTTGTCCTTTTATAACTGGATGATTAGTGTCAAGGAAGAACTATCCGGAGACATTTTCTCTTTGTGTGGATAACTGAACACTCTGCGACCTGCTAGAAGGACACTAAAATCTTCATGTCGGAAGGTTACTTTGCTTATTATGCGTCTGCCAGGTGTCTATAACTAATACTTCTAGAGCAGGCACATGGAGTTCAGTGTTTAACTCCATGTTGGTTTGAACCAGTGTTGGGCAACTTGCGGCCCATGGGCTGTACGCAGCCCACCACGGGTTTGGACTCAAAAGGTAGGTCAGATGTTTTGTTTGATTTAAACAGTCCTCTAACTAGGGCTAGTACTCAGCTGTTTCTGGAATGGTTACTCTTTGCCCATACAGGAATGAGGCCTGTGTCTCTCCACTTACATAGATGTCGTTCCTGCACTCTGATAAGGTTGAATCAAGTGATGGGATCCTTGGATAGGATTTAACTGTTGGTGTTTTGGGATTTATTTTTTTTTAAACTCACTTCTCATGCATAAACATAGCTCATGTAACTTCAGTGTCCTGGATCTCTTTGAGGAACTTGACTACTGAGAAGTAACCTAGACATTCAATTATCTAATTACTGAGTTTCAGAATGGTCAGTAGTTATCTTTGTAACTGAGCAATTTTGAAGGAAGCTCTTTCTTGGCTACTGTAGAAAAGAGAACATCTTTTTGAAAACATGATGACTTTTTCCTAGTGTTGTGTCCTTTCCTCCGCCTCCATTAGTCTGATGATGGAAAAACACTTTCTGGTAGTAAACTATCTTTGGATAACATGGTAGAGATCTTTCTCTTGGATGTTTTTGTTTTTAAAAAAGAAAACTTGTTTTCTTATCCTAAGGCTCTGGGTGATATGAAGAGGGTGAAAGCAGCCCAGTGTAAAAATATAACAGGAAATATTACATGAAGAGGGTGGTGACTATCAGAAGTGTTATCCTATAATAATTGTGTACTGTTGAGATCCATTATTGATGATTTTTTTTATATTAAAGGAACTGCAATGTGGTAATTGGAATCCACTATATTATGTATAGTTCAGGTGGGTTACGGTAGAGAAGCATTGGTACCAATGCGCTATGGTGATGGGAAGACTAGCTGTAATAAACTTATTCAATAATTTTGGAGCGTTCTGATTAATTTGATTAGTTTTGAACTTCTTTCCTATTAAGTGCTATTTAAATAAGTTAGTTAATTTTCAGTGATATTTTTTGTAAAGCTAATCTTATTACAAGGGAGACTTCCAGACACATAGAAGTTAATTCTCAGTGGTAGCCAATAGATAAGGAGAGGCATGGGAAGGAATATTTAACTGATATTATATATATATATATATATATAATTTTTTTTTTTGCAAGTGCAGAGAGCAATAATAATTGAAATGAAGACAGCATTTACTTAGTCCCTGAAAATGGTTAGAGGAAAATAAACTCTGTGTGTGTGGCATATTGTCTTTTTCAGCGGTGTTCCATGTATCTGAACATGGGTTGGTTCTTAGCTCCTACAGGCTTTCAGAATTAAAATCCCTGTTAATGGAAATCATAGAATTTTTGCCCACTTTGTTGTTATAGTTCAGACTGAAAAGACTAACGTTTGGCTTTGAATGCTCTTGATTTAAAGCAGTGACTGGGCTGTATACAAGTGAGGCAGCATGCTCCATCCTTCTAGAGCTTAAAGGAGTGCTGTCAACTTGAAAATCACATGTTCCTTTGAAAATGTTCCTACTGTAAAATGTTCCGATTGTAAAAATCCATAATCTTGCTAAAAATGAAAGCGGTTAAGGGAAAAAATCAATCTAGTTTAAAAGTTTAGTTGATGATACATACTCTCTTCCAGGCAGGAGTGTGGGAAAAAAGAGAAGGCCAAGGAGGGATGGACTTGAGTGGATTTCAGTAAGACATTTGTTACAGGTCCACGTGGGAAATTATTAGTTATATTAATCCCCATCTTCTTCAATTTGAGAATTGAAAGGTGGATAAGGAACTGGTTAAAGGGAAGATTACAACAGCTCATACTGAAAGTTGCACTCACAGGCTGGAGGGAGGTTACTAGTGGAGATCCTCAGGGATCGGTCTTGGGACCAATCTTGTTCGACATTTTTGTTAGTGACTGGCAAAGAAAGTAGAAGTGTGCAAATAAAATTTGCAGATGACACAAAGTTGGGAGGTATTGCCAATACGGAGGAGGACCGGAATATACATGAAAATCTGGGCAGTCTTGAAACCTGGAGCAATAGAAATGGAATGAAATATAATAGTGCTAATTGTAAGGTTAGATAACAAGCATTGTTGCTATAAGCTGGGGACTTATCAGTTGGAAGTGACAGAGGAGGAGAGAGACCTGTGTTTATTGGTTGATCGTAGGATGACTGAGAGGCTGTGATGCAGCCATGAAAAAGGCTAATTCAGTCCTAGGATGCATCAGGCAAGGTATATGTAGTAGAGACAGGAAAGTGTTGGTATTGTTATAGAAGGGACTGTTGAGACCTCATCTGGAATACTGTGTGCAGTTCTGGTCTTCTGTGTTGAAGAAAGATGAATTCAACCTGGAACAGGTGCAGAGAAGGGCTATTAGGATGATCAGAGAAATGGAAAACCTACCGTATTAGAAGAGATTCAAAGAGCTTACCTTGTTTAGCCTAACCAAAAGAACACTGAGAGGTGATATGATTGCTTTCTCTATCAATACATCAGAGGGATAAATACCAGGGAGGGAGAGGAATTAATTAAGTTAAGCGCTAATGTGGACAAGAGAACAAATGGATATAAACTGGCCATCAACAAGTTCAGGCTTGAAATTAGATGAAGATTTCTACTAGGGCTATTGATTGATCGCAGGTAACACATGCAATTAACTAAAAAAAATTAATCGTGATTAATCACAGTTTTAATCACACTGTGATTAAACAATAGAATACCAATTGAAATTTATTAAATATTTAGGCTGTTTTTCTAACTTTTTATATTCTGTGTTGTAATTGAAATCAGTGTGTGTTTTTTATTGCAAATATTTGTAATAAAAAATAATATATGTGATAATAGAAATTGTATTTTTCAGTTCACTTCATACAAGTACTGTAGTATAATCTTTGTCATGAAAGTTCAATTTACAAAACAATGTAAAACTTCAGAGTCTGTAATTCCACTCAGTCCTACTTCTTGTTGAGCCAATCGTTAAGACACACAAGTTTGTTTACATTTATGGGAGATAATGCTGCCCACTTCTTATTTACACTGTCACCAGAAAGTGAGAACGGGCATTTGCATGGCACTTTTGTAGCCAGCATTGCAAAGTATTTACGTGCCAGATACGCTAAACATTAGTAGGCCCCTTCATGCTTCGGCCACCATTGCAGAGGACATGCTTCTATGCTGGTGACACTCGTTAAATTTAATTAACGCATTTTTTTTATGAGTGAACTCCTTGGGGGAGAATTGTATGTCTCCTGTTCTGTTTTACCTGCATTCTGCCATATATTTCATGTTGTAGCAGTCTCGGATGGTGACCCAGCACATGTTGTTCGTTTTAAGAACACTTTTACAGCAGATTTGACAAAACGCAAAGAAGGTACCAATGTGAGATTTCTAAAAATAGCTACAGCACTCAACCCAAGGTTTAAGAATCTGAAGGACTTTCCAAAATCTGAGAAGGATGAGATGTGGCGCATGCTTTCAGAAGTCTTAAAAAGCAACATTCCGATGTGCAAACTGCAGAACTCAAGCCACCAAAAAAGATAATCAACCTGCTGCTGGTGGCATCTGACTCAGATGATGAAAATGAATGTGCGTCAGTCCGCTCTGCGTTGGATCGTTATCGAGCAGAACCCATAGTCAGCATGGACACTTGTCCTCTGGACTGGTGGTTGAAGCATGAAGGAATCTTTAGCGCATCCGGCACGTAAAAATTTTGCGATGCCAGCTACAACAGTGCCATGTGAATGCCTGTTCTCACTTTCAGATGATGTAAACAAGAAGCGGGCAGCATTATCTCATGCAAATTGTAACCAAACTTGTTTGTCTGAGCAATTGGCAGAAGTAGAACTGAGTGGACTTGTAGGCTCTAAAGTTTTACATAGTTTTATTTTTATTTTTAATGCCGTTTTTTTGGTACATAATTCTACATTTGTAAGTTCAACTTTCATGATAAAGAGATTGCACTACAGTACTTGTATTAGGTGAATTGAAAAATACTATTGTTTTTTACAGTGCAAATATTTGTAATAAAAAATAAAGTGAGCACTGTATACTTGTTGTTTTGTGTTGTAATTGAAATCAATATATTTGGAAATGTGGAAAACATCCAAAAATATTTAAATAAACGGTATTCTATTATTTAGCAGTGCGATTAATCGTGATTAAAAAAATTAATTGCTTGACAGCCCTAGTTTCTATCCATCAGAGGAGTGAAATTCTGGAATGGCCTTCGAAGGGGAGTAATGGCAAAAAAGCCTAACTGGCTTCAAGACTGACCTTGATAAGTTTTTGGAGGGGAGAGTATGATGAAACCGCCTACAAAGGTGTGTAGCCGATCTGTGACTGCTAGCAGCAAATATCTCCAACGGCCAGTGACTGGACATTAGACGGGGAGCATTGAGTTACTGTAGAGAATTCTTTCCCACGTGTCTGGCTGGTGAGTCTTGCCTGCATTTTCAGGGTCTAATTAATTGCCATATTTGGGGTCAGAAAGGAATTTTCCCTCAGGTCAGATTGGCAGAGATGCTGGGGTTTCTCACTTTCCTCTGTAGCATGGGGCACAGATCACTTGTAGGTTTAAACTAATGTAAATGGTTGACTTTCTGTAATTTGAAGTCCTTAAATCATGTTTTGGGGACTTCAGTAACTCAGCCAGAGGTTAGGGGTCTATTACAGGAGTGGGTGGGTGAGGTTCTGTGGCCTGCGATGTGCAGGTCAGACTAGATGATCATTATGGTCCATTCTGACCTTAAAGTCTATGAATGTGTTAGTTACTGCCAGTCCCCCACTCCCCTCCCCCCGGGCCAGTTCTCCTAAACAGCAGTGGGGAGCAGGAAACTCTTACACATTTTTCTAAACAAGAATTTAGAACAGTCAGGATATACTATTTAAAGTTTGTTCTATTAGGTTTTTTTAAAGAAAGCTTTAGTTTTTTCAGACTGACTAATGTCCCTCTATAGAGAAAGGAAAACATTGCTGTTCAGGTGATTGAGACTGACATGTTTCTAATTTAAATGGCCTAACTAAACAAAAGACCTTCATGACAAATATGAATTACAATAGAAAAATCTGTTAACAGGTTTCAAAGTGGAAAGCATATAGCTATAAATTATCTTTGTAACGTTTTTCTGCAACTGAATATAAAATGCCCATAGCTCAAGAAGATGAATTTACTGCTTTTCTGTATTGTTCTGATTTCATAATCCTCTCTGTTTGTGTAAAATGCAGTTAGCAAATGTAATTATTCTGGTACCTTGCATTTCATATAGATTATAGTGTTGCACTTGTTTATTCACGGCCACCCAAACAATTTCTGTGTCTGTTATGAAGAATTTTTTCTCCCTTTATAAACAGACAAACACCAACTCTCCAATGTCAATTTACTACATTTACAGTTGACATTGCCAATAAGACAGATATTATTGCCTTCATAGAATCTGTAAGGGTGTACTTTTATTAAACCAAAACCATGTTGTGTGTGTGTGTGTGTATATATACACACACAAACATATACATATATATATATATATATATAAATAAATAAAAGCTAAGGCTTGCATACCTTGAGATCTGATGAACATAACCCTGACCAAGGAGCTTTGTTACTGTTTTGTGTAGAGACAGAAGTTTTATATTACAAACATGTAGTGTGTCTGTTTTAAACAAAGACCATTAAATATTTAAAACTGGTCCAATATAAATGTTGCTGGTCAATTTCATTTTTAAAACTTATCTAGCATTTTGGGAAGAATTAAGTGGTGGCAAGAATTTATTTGATTTCTTGTGACATGACTTGAGTGTGCTTACTATCTCAGATACTGCTCTCACTAGGAGCATGATGATGTACCATGTGATCAGTTCTTATGCAATATTTCCCTGCAATACTGTCAGTGCGGTATGAAAATAACTGGTCTTGATTGTAGTTCATTCCGTTTTCCGATAGTGATGCTGCAGGGCTTTATTACTTGTAAAGCCACAGACAAGATTAGATAGTAAATTCTTCCGTTGCTGGTGCCTTCAGTTAAGAAATAAAAGAAAATCTCCCGGGGGGTGGGGAGAGAGGGGCAGGGGAAGGGGGAAAGTTGACTAGGGAAGTGGGTTGTGATTATGGGGTGGAGGGAGCGGTTTATAGCAGACTAGCAAAGTTTATTACATAAAATTGGTTAGCATGTAATGCATTGCTGGTGTGTTGTCCCCCAAGTGACTGACTAAAATCCTTCATCAGTCGCAGTGATGAAGGGATCCTTTTAGTCCAGTAGTCACCAACCGGTCAATCGCGATCGACTGGTTGATCCTGGGGACTCTCCCAGTTGATCGTGACCTCTAGTGGTGTAGTGGGGAGGCCGCTAGTCTTGCTGCCTGCCTGCCCCAACCCCACGCTGCTCCCGGAAGTGGCCCGGGTGGGGGGCAGGAGTCTCAGTGTGCTGCTCCTGCCTGCAAGCACCGCCCCTGCAGCTCCCATTGGCTGGCAACGGCGAACTGTGGCCAATAGGAGCTGAGGGGGCAGTGCTGACAGAGGGGCAGCACGCGGAGCCAAGTGCCCCCTGCCAGCACCCTGCACCCCGTCCTGGAGGCCAACACTCTGCCTCAGTCCAGAGCCCCATCCTGCACCCAAACTCCCTCCCAGGGCTTGCACTCATGGGGTGAAGATCCTCCATCTAGCACCCCTGTGGTCCAACTGCCTAGCCATTGGTCCTAGTGCTGACTCCTCAGACTCTCCCATAACTTAAATGTATCCTCTCTGTCAAACTCCAGCTGAATGGGTACTTGTGCTCTGGGCATACAGTTTACCCCTTTCAGGGGCATGTTTGGTGTAACACATAACACACACACAGACTTCTAAAACACTATTGCTCTTTACTTAGTAGCATGAGAAATACACCCCTCTCTAGACAAAAATGATAAACCCTACATGCATTTCCCTGCCTTAGTTTCCTCTGCCCCACTTTGGCACATTCTTTGGATTGGGATCAAAGTTCTCTAAGGGTGTCCAGGATCCTTCTTCTGTAGTATATGGCTTGTCTTCTGAATCATGAAGCCCCTCTCTCCCCGTCCTCTTGCTTTGACCTTGCTTGATCCCACAGCTAAACTCTCTTGCTATGAAAACATGCCTGTCTCTTTCCTTCTCCTGTCCATGGCTTCCTGTCCCTCCTAAAACCAACATGACACCTTTTTAAAACCCTGGGTCGGTCTCTTTGGTATGTGTTGGAAATCTCCATTTATTCCACTTCACCATCTCCTGTTTAGACACTTGGTCAAACTGACTTCCCAACTGAGGCACCAGCCTTAGCAAATCGATTGTTTGGTGGAGAGCATGGTCATCAAGTTTAATGACTCTCCATGTCCCTAGTCTGCTGGATACATGCTAGAAGCCTTGTCAGCAAATGGTGGATTCTGCATTCACACAGAGGCATTCAGAAAATACATCATTTCATCATCATATTGTAAACATCACAGTAGACTAGAGATTGTATCTTTCCTCCTTAACCTGCCTCCCCTCTCCAGAAGGTATGGGGAAGAAGAGGTGAAAGCTTGCTTGCTTCAGCTAAGGAGTGGGGAGGGTGAAATTACTGGAATTAGGCAAGGAAAAGTGGGGAACTTAAACTTCCAGTGCTGTCTGTATTGGACCTTTTCATTAGCACTGACATTATGTCTTGAAAAATATAACAATTGACTTTATTAGCACAAAGAAAAGGTAGGAATCACATGCTTCTTTTAGTGGACACTATGTCAAAGGAAGGCTGTCTTTAGCTGAAACTAGTGCTTTTGTGTTTCTTCTCAGAGCTTGTGTACTCTTACTCAGTGAAGGGAAAAAAGTAATTCAAACAGTTGGGGTTTGTCCTCTGTTTACATGGTGTTTGAATGCAAAAAAATCAAGTTCTCATTTGCCCAACCCTGTGCTGACCAGAATTTGGCTCCTTTTCTGCCAGGAAACAGCAATACAATTTGAGACAAAATACTTTTAAATAAAAATGTACTACCTCAGATTCTTGTATTGCTCTTACTAATTCTCCATTTTCTCCTTTCATTTCCCATATTCATGTTGTTTTTAATCTCCATATTACCTTTTTTCCTCCTTTTTGTCCTCATTTTCTCAGCTCTTCCTCTGTAATTGCTTTCCCCAGCCTCTGTCCATCACTCTCTTTTAATGTCCTCATTCTGTATGTTAAGCTGCCTGTGCTTTGGGGCAGATCTTGCTTCAGAGCATGAACCAGCAGCCATGATTGCTCAGGAGTGTGTTCCAAAAGCATAGGGGCTGTTTAAGTGTTGATTTGTGGGACTTCATTACCTTCTCAGTGAAGCATCTGCCTTTTAAATCCCTGGGCCAAAACTGCTGTGACAGTAGCACAAATCTAGAAAGAGAAGAGAGGCAACCTAAGAAGAAAAGAGAATAGTGCTATGTCTTGTTGGAGAAATATGCCAGAATACCATATTGATTAATACCAGCTTTGTTTGAGCTCTGCTTTTTAAATAGATTTGTGTTTTGACTGAGCTTCACGTTAAAATCCACATACTATATGAATGAATATAGTATGAATGAACCTCTGCTTAATAAAATTGTAGACAAGATAATTGCATGTACATATCACTACCCATATGATTTGATGTATATGTATGTGAGTGTGTAAATATAGACATAGAATGTAGTGTGATGCAGTTTTTGGTTTTAACTTTGCTTTTTTTTCCAGCTTTGTAGCTGCAATGTCAGACGTGCTTGTATTATGTGGTAGCTCATACTGTTCAACTGAGAGTAGCCTAGTAGTCTGATATGCAATGAAAAGGTCTGTTGAATGTGTAATCCACTGTTTGGTGCTCTTGTCTTTTCAAATCTTTTTCAAAAGTGATTCACTCCTTTTTTTATTAGGTTCTCAAACTTGCTATTTCAGGAGTGAGTCTGTCATCACTATGGTATACTCTTGGAGACCTTGGGTCTCAGGTTTGGAGTCCCTGTTTTGGAAAACAATCTGTTCAGTTTCCATGTAATTGTTCTCGGTAATAGCTTTTGAACTCTTTGGGCATAGTGTAAAATAGATCAGTGCTTTTACAAGTGATATAGGGTTTTTCTGTTTGAGTAACTAAGTGGCAATATCAAGAATTATTAGCAGTAAGTCTGAGAGGGGTTTCTTAATGGACAAGCTACAGTACAGTGCAAAAGATGGGCATTTCTCCACTCCTTTATTGGAGTTGTTCTTGCCACAAACTACAGATGTCTGAAGATCCCCCTTTTTCCAACTCCTTGAGTTTATGAAAGTGTTGTGGCTGTTAATTTCTGAAGGAGCAGCAGCATGTAGCTGGGATTCTTATTGGTAGATAACTTTTATTCACTATAGAAGTTGTAGCTGAATAATGCAAGATACTTCCTCGCTCATCACTTGGGACTTGCACTGCAGTACTTTGTCTGCTTCTTTTTCCTTGGATCAAAAAGAGAGTTACAAAATTCTCAGTACTTTGCATAACACTGATGATCAGCATGGATAGACCACAAAGCCATGCCAGAGGACGGATAGGGGAAGAGAGTCGTTATATTTTGCTAATTTTTTTTAGATAAGTGAAAAGATGACTGGTTTTGGGCCTGCTCTGTAATTTATGAATACTGTACGTTGACCTAGTTATTGGGATGGTTACTGTTCAATGTATTCGTCTGGTTTAATTGAGGGCTCTACAGAAAAACAAGTAGGGTAGAAAAAAGAGGTGCAAGATAAGATGCTTTTATACAAACACTAGAAGGTTAAGACCCAATGTCCAACTGTTAACTTTGAAGATTTTACTTTCTCCCTAGCCAATATGCAAAACTAGTTTTGTCCAAAAGGCTAAAGCCTGAGAATGTAGACGAATAAAGGGTCTCTGGGAGTTTAAAAAGAGTCTCTCTCTCTCTCTCTCTCTCCCCCCCCCCCCAAGAGAGGTTGAGGGCTTACTCGGGGGGGAGGGGGGGGAGCCTGATTAATATGTTGGCCCCTTGAAGGGTGTCTGGAAAAAGTTAGGTTTGCCAACACTGGCATCAGGCCATGGGGAGCATTTAGTTATGATAGATGTGTGTTAGATCAGTGGTTCTCAACCTATTTATCATTGTGGTTGAGAACCACAGTGTCTCCCACCACAACTCCCCCACAAACCCCTATGATCAGAGCCCTCTGCCCAGAGACCCCTTCACAGAATGTGGCCAGGAGTGGAGAGGTGGTCAGGGGGAAAGGGACCCCAGCCCTGGACCCCGCTGGGACCCAAATCCCAACCATGCAGGGCTAGCAGCAGCCAGGACCCTGACTCAGGACCACGCCCGGACCCTGAGCCGGGAGTCCGCTGCCCAGGGCTAGCAGCAGCCTGCCACCCAGAGCCCACGGCCTTTAGCGCACAGTTGAGCTGGGCCGCAGCTGTGTGCTAATTGAGCCGTGGGTTGAGAAGTGCTGGTGTAGACTATTTGTTTAAAATTATTTTGTTTTCATGCTTTGTTCCTGCTGTTAAAATAAAGAATACTTTGATTTTAAGAATGTTGCCTGTCTATTGTATCTGACTGGTCAGAGACTCTGGGAGGGAAGAACTACAGGTGCTAGAACTCAGTTGGAACTGCTGGGTAAGCACCATTGATAAACAAGGTACTGTAGGGCAGGGGTCCCCAACCTTTTCAGGACCAGGGACCGGTCATGCCTGCGGAGGGAGCGCTCGTCCCGCGGCTCAGCTGGACCGCCCGCAGGCGTGCCTGCGGGAGGTCCACCGGCTCCGGTTAAGCTGCCGCAGGCATGACTGCGGACGGTTCGCTGGACGCGCGGCTCAGCTGGACCGCCCGCAGGCATGCCTGCGGCAGCTCAACCAGAGCCGGTGGACCTCCCGGAGGCGTGCCTGCGGGCGGTCCAGCTTAGCCGCGCTACCAGCGAACCGTCCGCAGTCATGCCTGCGGGAGGTCTACCGGAGCCCCGGGAGCAGCAGACCTCCCGCAGGCATGACTGCGGAGGGAGCGCTCGTCCCGCGGCTCGGGTAGACCTCCCGCAGGCACGCCTGCGGGAGGTCCACTGGGTCGGTTCGCGGCCCGGTTTGTAAGAGGCCGCGGCCCGGTACCGGGCCGCGGACCGGGGGTTGGGGACCCCTGCTGTAGGGCATAGTCTAAGAGTGGGGAAGAACTGTGGAATTCCATTCCAAGAGAGGCATGAGAACTGACAACTGAGGGGGTGCCCTCAGAGACCTCAAAGTGGCAGTTAGTTCTGTAACTGTGACAATGATGCTTTATTACTGTATTTAATCTTTTAATACAGAACTGGATTGCAGATATTACACAGAAACCTTTTGTTCTCAGCACTGTAATATTTCAGTTACAGTAATGGAAAATAAGTTTTGGTGCATCTAGATGTAAAAGGCTTCAGGTGACTGAGCAAAAAGGGATCTAGAGACAGGTGGAAGAGTGAAGGCTGCTGAACAGAATGGGAGGTAAGAGGGAGAATCCACACACTTCAAGCTTCCTTTTTTGGTAAAAGGAGTGGGGAAGTCAGTGAATGTGTGCCATGAGGTCTGGATGGTGTTAAGACATGTTACCCAGTGCAGGGGTCATAAATGGCAATAAAAACAACATCCTAAGAGATCAATCGGCCAGTAGCCTGTGGCATCCCAATATAGGTCAGCTTTCAGTTCCTGTTAGGAAATTGTAACTTGGTAATTAAATTCAGATAAATAAAAATTAGTTCAGGATTGCAGTTGGAATTAATGGCTAGCTAGCATAGTGATATATTGAGTATATCATTATATAAGAACATAGCAGCTATAGCTACATTTAGCCAAGTATTATGTGGAAACTAACTAGAATGGACAAAGCTTTTGCTTATTTTGTAGTAACTGGCATTAAATGTAAATTAAAAATAAACAAACAAAAAAACCCCCTTAAATTCAAATACAGTAGTTAAAATCCTTCCAGAGTTCTGCAGGAGTGGTGCTCCAGTGCTTGAAAAACTAGAATATCAGTCAAACCTCCAGGGAATTATCTGACCCTTAGATAACAAAGATTCTGTTAATTGAGGTTCAGATAATCAAGGTTTTACTATTCCCTATGGCCTGGTACTTATCCATATGGACTGCTAAAGGATGAACATAGCATTAGTTTTCTGAAATAAGCAAAAGTCTTGCTTTTTCTTATTTCTTATTTTGTTTTTGATTTAATTTAAGTAATATATTCTACATTTTCAGAGAGTGTCTTCATATTCATAATAGTAAAAAAAATGTAAAGTCTGTTTTTTAAACTTTTAAATAAGAATTAGTGGGGTGCATATTGTAGACCTAGTATTTGAACAAGGGCATCTTAATTATCTATCAAAACTTGGCCTTTGGGTACTCAATCGTCATATAAAATTTACATGCCTAATTTGATTGTCTGTATTTGGCGAATAGATGCTCACGTTAAGAAATTGGGTTCCCCTTGTTTATATTATCCAATGTATTTTTGATCTGCTGAAAAAACACCTTGTAAAATTTAAATCTGATTCTTTCATTTAAAAAAATTGGATAGTGTGGTGTGTGTCTGCACATTTATTAGGTTGGTGGTGCCAGTCAGTGTTTCCTTGCAATGATGTCTTCTTAGAGATGACCTAAATTCGGATCAGAGACTGGTTTACAAAAAACATTTTGACGTGATTGTGTACATTGTCAGGTATTGGTCCATTCCAACTACACCTCTACCACGATATAACGTGACCCGATATAACACGGGGTCTCATACAATGCGATAAAGTAGCGCTCCGGCAGATCAGCACGTCAGCTCCCAGCTTCGGTGCTCCGCTTCCCTCTGCCAGTGAGTGCGGGGAGGTTGGGGAAAGGACGTCCTCCGTGCTCATTTGTGGCAGGAAGCAGAGTGGCGGGAACCGGAGCGTCATGGCTGGGAGCTGCTGGACTGGAGCAGGCTGGGGCCAGGCTGCTCCGCTTCTGCCGGTGAGTGCGGGACCTTTCCCCAACCTCCCCGCCCCTCCAGCGATGTGGAGTGGGTTGGGGCCGTGGCGCTCCGCTTCCTGCTGCAGGTGAATACAGGGGGGTGTCCTTTCCCCAACCTCCCCGCACTCAACGGCAGTGGCTAAAGTAGAGCAGCCCAGCCCCAGCCCGCTCCACTCCGCCTGCTTCCTGCCACTGGTGAGTAAGGAAGGCATCCTTTCCCCAACCTCCCCGCACTCACCGGTGGCAGGAAGTGGAGTGCCGCAGCTGGGAGCTGGGCTGGGAGTGGAGTGGGCTGGGGCTGGGCTGCTCCACTTCCCACAGCTGCCAGTGAGTGCCTGTCAGGGGGTGGGGGTGTGTGGATAGGGGTTGGGGCAGTCAGGGGACAGGGAGCAGGGGGGTTGGGTAGGGGATGGGGTCCTGGGGGTGGTTAGGGACGGGGGTCTCTGGAGGGGGCAGTCAGGGGACAAGGAACAGGGGGGCCAAAGCAAGTTCGATATAACGCGGTCTCACCTATAGCCCAGTAAGATTTTTTTGGCTATGGAGGACCACGTTATATCGGGGTAGAGGTGTACAAGTGCTTCTTGCCTAATAGAAACAGAGGACCTTTCATGGGTGGCTCTAGAGCAGGGGTCTCAAACTCAAATGACCCCGAGGGCCGCATGAGGACTAGTGCATTGGCCCGAGGGCCGCATCACTGACACGCCCCCTTGCTGCCCCTGGCCCCACCCCCAATCCACCCCTTCCATGAGGCCCCGCCCCTGCCCTGTCTCTTCTCCACCTCCTCCCCTAAGCGCGCGCAGTTTTAATAAATATATACACTCAGTAATGCACCTCACTCAAAGGACAAAACACGCACTTAGATTTACTGCCTAAGGCTCGGGGAGGGAGTTTGGGTGGGGGAGGGGGTCTGGATGCAGGCTCTGTGCTCGATGCAGGCTCCAGGCTGCGGCAGGGGGTGGGGGTGCAGGCTTTGGGACGGAGTTTGGGGATAGGAGGGAGTGCAGGGGTGAGGGCTGTGGGGCTGAGGGTGAGGGGTACATGATGCAGGAGGGGGCTCAGGGCTAGGGAAGAGGGTTGGGCTGTGGGGTGAGGGCTGTGGATGAGGGGTTCATGATGCGAGGGGGCTCAGGGCTAGGGAAGAGGGTTGGGCTGTGGGGTGAGGGCTGTGGATGAGGGGTTCATGATGCGAGGGGGCTCAGGGCTAGGGAAGAGGTTTGGAGTGTGGGGTGAGGGCTGTGGATGAGGGGTTCATGATGTGGGGGCGCTCAGGGCTGGGGCAGAGGATTAGGGTGCAGGGGGATGAGGGGTTCATGATGTGGGGGTGCTCAGGGCTGGGGCAGAGGATTAGGGTGCGGGGGGATGAGGGCTCTGGCTGGGGCTGAGGATTAGGGTGCAGGGGGATGAGGGCTCTGGCTGGGGCTGAGGATTAGGGTGCAGGGGGATGAGGGGTTCATGATGTGGGGGTGCTCAGGGCTGGGGCAGAGGATTAGGGTGCGGGGGGATGAGGGCTCTGGCTGGGGCTGAGGATTAGGGTGCAGGGGGATGAGGGCTCTGGCTGGGGCTGAGGATTAGGGTGCAGGGGGATGAGGGGTTCATGATGTGGGGGTGCTCAGGGCTGGGGCTGAGGATTAGGGTGCGGGGGGAATGAGGGCTCTGGCTGGGGCTGAGGGTTTGGGGTTGGAGAGGCTCAGGGTAAGGGCAGCCTGCCTTGCCAGTACTGGCGGAGGGCAGGCACTAGGACCCTGCGGCAGCAGACAGCAAATCTGCTGGGAGCCCTCCGGGCAGCAGGCAGGGGAGAGGCGCGCTGCGTTCTGTCAGGCAGGGACGCAACACAACGCGGCGGAGGGGGGGGGGACACGCGGAGGGGGGGTGGCAGGCGGAGGCTGGGACCTGCTCCAGGCAGGGTCGCGGCGGCGGGGGGAGACCTGCGGTGGCCGGGGCCGATCCAGGCAGGACTGGGGGGGGGGGGCGGGAAGAGACCCAGCTCCAACTATTGCTGGAGCAGGGCGCCCAGCCCTGAATATTGCTGGGGCCCGGGCCCCACACAAGTATATAACCTGCCGCCCATGCCCCCCGGCCCAGCCCCGGCGGGTCTCGCTTCCCTTCCCCCCCCCCAGCCCGGCCCCGGCGGGTCCCGCTTCCCTTCCCCCGGCCCGGCCCGGGCGGGTCTCGCTTCCCTTCCCCCGGCCCGGCCCCGGCGGGTCTCGCTTCCCTTCCCCCGGCCCGGCCCGGCCCGGCCCGGCCCGGCCCCGGCGGGTCTCGCTGCCCCCCCCGGCCCGGCCCGGCCCGGCCCCGGCGGGTCCCGCTTCCCTCCCCCCGGCCCGGCCCCGGCGGGTCTCGCTTCCCTTCCCCCGGCCCGGCCCCGGCGGGTCCCGCTTCCCTTCCCCCCCCCGGCCCGGCCCCGGCGGGGCTCGCTTCCCTTCCCCCGGCCCGGCCCCGGCGGGTCCCGCTTCCCGCCCCCACCCCCCGGCCCGGCCCGGGCCCGGCGGGTCTCGCTTCCCTTCCCCCCCGCCACGGCCCGGGCCCGGCGGGTCCCGCTTTTCCCCCACCCCCTTACCCGAGCGCGTCTCCGGCGAGGCCTGAGCTTCGTCCCGCTCAGAGCCGCGTGGTGAGGGGGCGGGGCTGGGAGCTCCACGCCGAGCGCAGCGCTCAGCCCAGAGCTCCCAGCCCCGCCCCCTCACCACGCGGCTCGGATCGGGGCGGGGCTCAGGCGCTCGGACGGAGACTCGGCGCTCTATGCGCCGAGGCTCCAGGAGAGGGGCGGAGGCAGGAGCCTCCGCTTTTCTCTTGGGGGCCCCTGCGGAGCTCCCCTGGGGAGCTCCGCGGGCCGCAGGGAAGAGCTCCGCGGGCCGCATGCAGCCCGCGGGCCGCATGTTTGAGACCCCTGCTCTAGAGTATTATATTACAGATAATGATTTTTGCACGTCAGGGATCAAATGCAATACATACAAAATATTCTTCAGAAAACTTATAAAGAGTTTGACATTTGTACATTTTGGAAGACTTTATTTTTAGATATTTAATACCATGCTGGGGTTGTCAAGAAATCTTATTTTACAAATCTAGTTCTTATATGCAAATTTAATTTGGGAAGTAATTAATGCTCAGGATAGTGCTGAGTAAATAGTTGGGCTCCCTTGATCCTTTTTCGTGATGATTTCTTTTGACTGTGTTAATTGCGGAGACTGCACTAGTCTTGTTGGTTGTTTGGTTTCCTCCTAGATTGGATAAAGGTCAGGCTGATTCTTTTTAGGTTGATCAGAGGCCTGTGATAACATTTTCCACAGTATCTTGTCTCACCTGCAAACCTTGACTGGGGTAGATGAAATCACTCTTCTTTAGTCCATTCTTTTGCCTTAGAAAGATCCCAGTAGTTGATATTGAACAGTTGTCTTTCTGTCCCAAAGTCTAATGCGGGATTCCAAGAGTTGCGTGTTTGTCACTCTGTCCCCCCGAGAAGTTTCTTCTATGTTGCATCTAAGAGATTTATAATTTATGGGTGCTTTTGGCTCCCAGGTTCTCTGATGGCAAGAAGCAATTTTTTTTTTCAATTACATCTAATAAGGTGATTTGTGTTTCTGGGCCTTTCAGTGGTCATCCATACCTTTTGTGAACAGCTTGAATGGGGACTACCCTTGGTGACAACTTGAGGACTGGTTCTAAGTTTGGCTGCTTTCCTTCTTGAGCGTTTTAGCTTTGTGGAATCTGCTGCACCAGTTCTCTGAAGACTGGCTTATTTGCTTTGGATACATATCAAGGTGAGTTGACTTGGCCTTCTTATAGTTTGAGGCCTGCACAGGCATAAGTTGTCCTGCTTTATGTCTATGCCTGTCACTTATTCCTAGATTTATATTGCTGGAGGTTTTAAGCAAGATATTATTTGCAAAGGGTTTTCTGCTCTGGAATATGATTTCATTCATAGTGCGCTAGTACCAGAGAACTCTGTCTCTCATGGGGGACCAGTATAAGGTTCCTCTGTTTCCCCTGGTTTTTACTAATGTGGTACATGTGTGGTGGTGGTGGTGAATAGTATTTTTAGCTTTTTGTGTGATGCGGTTTTTCTAATGTTGCCCACATTAAAAATATATAGTACTCCAACCCCGGGGCTTTGTAGGCTTGTTGCTTTTTTAAAGTGTTTTACTTATGAAGGAGAATGCAGAATTATTGAGTAAAACAAAGGCATATTCTGAAATCAACCTGGATTGAGTATTGTGTGAGTCTGTCATTTTAAAAATATGTATTTAAATTTCTATGTAGTTGCAAAAGTAGCCAAAGTCTATAACCCTCTCTGACATTCTATACTTCGGGGGAGCATCTTGTAACCCCCATTTTCCTCATTTTTATATAACTGTGATATTGCATATAAAGCATGCCTTGTAAGGTATCAGGGGAAAGGTTATGATCTGCTGAAAGTAATTCTCTATCCATATATGTATATCATTAATTCATACGAAGTTATGAGAATTATGTTGTATGGATGTCACTAAAACATGCTGTAAGTTGGGGAATCAGCCAGATATTAGCTTTCCAGAGGCAACAGCAAGGAAAGTAGGCAACACCCAGGAGGGATGTCAAACAACCCATCAACAGCCATTGTCCAGCAAGAGGGGCACACCAGGGGAATTGCTCAGCTTTGCCTGGAAACTCAGCAATGCCCCCCAGACATGCCTGGACATGCTGTGTTCTACAAGCACATGGACTGGGGGTATAAAACTGAACACAGGGGGCCCAGGCTTCATCTTTCTGCTGCCCTCACCTATGCTGCAAGCAACAAGGACACTCTGAAGACTTCAACTGAGGGGACTGGCCCAGATTTCAAGGGTGAAATCTGTGTACTATGAACTGCATTATCCAGTAGGGTGAGAAAAACTACCTAGTCTAGTTGTTGCCCAGTCTAATAGGGTTGAGAGTTTAGACTATGCGCTTATATTTTATTTCTTTTGGTAAATAACTCTGACTTTTTGCCTAACACTTATAGTCACTTAAAATCTATCTTCTGTAGTGAATACATTTTGTTTTACTGTTTGTCTTTACCAGTGAGTTTGTATGAAGTATATGGCAAATCTGCTCAGGTTTTGCAAAGGCTGGCCAATATCCACTTTCCACTGATGAACTGGTTAATAAATTTGCACTGTCCATCTTGAGCAGTGCAAGATGGTATAATCTGAGGCACAGTGCTGGGAGCTGGGGGGATCTGGCTCTGGTGCATTTCTCTGTGTGATTCATAAGTGGCTCTGGAGCATTCATGCAATCTAGCAGGGTGTGGGGTCTCCACATGCAGTTGTGCTGAGTGATAACAGTGCCAGGAGGGGTTTGCTGCTTGTCACTAGAAAGGCATTGTGATAGACGGCCCAGGCTGGAGAGAGTTTGGGGGCATAGCGGTCCCACAGTCCCAGGTTGCACCCCGGGGATCTTGTTACACCCTCCCTACTCAGATATTTTTTTCTTGCCACTATCTAAACTAGGTCTGCTAGCTCAAGAAATGGAACTGTATCCCTTAGAACAGTTCCTTGTTCAGCTTTCTTCAGTCTAGGGATCACTTCAAATAGGTCCAGGTGCATTAGTTCTGCATAGCACTGGGAGGTGAAGTTGTTCTCACTTGGAAGTCTTTGAATGACAGGTACGCTAATAGAAGGACTTATAAGAGAAACCACCTCTTCATCTTCCAATCTGGTAGCAGCACTAGAAAAGTGGCTGGGCTGCTGTGAAATGTGATCCCTCATTGAAGGAAGTTGAAATACAAGCTTCGCTTCAAAATAATTTGTTCAGTTTCTTGACCCTAGAGCTCAAGTTAGTGGAGGTTGGGGGGTGGGAAGAGAAAGTTACAGGAGGCCATGTTAAACTGCCTCTTCCCTATCCTGTACCCTATGATTCTGGTGGTTCTTTCCAGTAACTTTTGATGTTCTGCTTTCTATTACAAAAGATACACTTTTAATCTCAGTTTAGTTTTACAATAAATATTGCCAAAAGTATACAGGAAAGGTGTTACCCATACTTTATCATCCTGCTTCTATCAAATTCTGTTAATTGTGAAACAATACTTTTTACATGTATTCCATTACATTGTTTTTGATAACATGGAATTTCAAATTATCCAGCAGAGTCCAATATCAAGTCATGCTAGGGAATCCAGTAGTAGGCTGTAGTGGTTGAAGACACAAACCTTTGGCCATGTTCCTTGCAATGCACCTGAGATGTACATCATATAGTGGCTTATTGCTATAATGGGCCAAGTAGAAGTTCGGTTCATAATGTTACACAAACTGAGCTTCCTTTGTGATCCAGATACAAGCAGGATTTTCTCTCCACCTGGCATTGGTTATGTTCTGGCATGTTAGTTGTTTTTTCGTTCCCAGTGATGAAGTAATATTTACAGTCCAGAAGCCTCATTCAATTCTAACTGTGATTTGTGCTCTATTTTCAATTGTAGTACAGAGGGCTGCAAAGTAGTTGGCAGCTTCTCCTATGTGTAGTTCTGCTCTGTAACTTACTGACAGAATACTGAGGAGGAGAGTAAACGAGCGATCTACAAACTATCTGCCAAAAGCTCTTTAGGGCAGTGAGGGTCTCTCTATTACATACTTGTGCAGTCTTTAGTACAACAGAATTCCGATGCCTAATTGGGAGTGTTAATGTAATGTAAGTAATAATGGCAACACTGACTTAATCAAAAATAATCCTTCTTCAGAAAAAACACATGGAAAAGTAGTTTAAAACTACTTCGTATTAGAAGAGTGAGAAATGTAGATAAGCAGTAGGTCTGCTTAGCATTTTCTCTTACTCTTGCTTGCTTTAATTTTGTTTCTCATTTCACTAGTCCTGAATACTGTATTTAAATAGCCAGGGTGACAGACCAATACCATATAGTACTATTTTTTGTTTTTCTAAGAAACAGTGACAATTCTACTTGCAACATGCTACTTTGGGTTTGTTGTAGAATATACTGAGTGTTTCTCTGTCCTGAGGGATGTAAACAATATTTTTGGTGTTCTGACGCTTTTTAAATAAAGTGCTTAAGCCCAAGAGGGTAAATCAGGAAAAAATAATTTAAAAATAAATCAGGTTAAATCTCTGAAGAGTAACCTAAAGGAAGTTGCATACATTGGCCTCATATTCTATACCCTGTATATATTTTAACATACAGCATAATTTAAGTGGTGGAAATTAGCAGTGGAAAATACAGTGGTGGCAAATAGCAATTATACATTAATTAGTCCTCTGTAAGAAGATAGCACACTATTTTTGAAAATTGGCTGGTGGGAGAAAGAGAATGAGCAAGTTTTAAGGGGTATATCAGAACAGAAATAGGTCTTGAGGCTGAATAACTTTATATGGATAAACAGTTGCCAATATATATTAGGCTATGCCCATCACTATGGTAGGTATGGCTCATCTCCTGAGGCTTAATATTGAATTTGCTTTCTGTTTTTGGTTTAAAGGCAGAGCTTTAACACTTTTTCTGGTTTAAAAAAAATGTAATTTCTTATTTTTAAATATATGACAATGCAGTCTCTTAGAACCAGTTTTGCAAGTTTCTGTCTTTTTTTTTTTTTTTTTTTAAATAAATTGTGCTTTTATTTTTCTGGTGGGAAAATACTACTGTTGGGTAACTAATAAATGAACTCTGCAAGGAACTACCATAGATCAAGGCTGTTCTGCTAAAGAAGAAAAAGAAAGTTGAAGCAGGGTGGAAACTGCAGTGATTTGTCAGTTAGACTTTTAACAGATAAGTTCACTGTGTTAAACTGATATTTTCCTTTGAAAAGATAAAGCTGAAAAATCTTTGTGGCACAAGAGGAGCAAGTTACTGCAATAGGGAGCCTTACTGGAGAGAGTTACTTAGTTCTGTGAGCAATCAATTTTTTTTCTGTTGTGGTTAATGAGATTTCACTTAATGTTTTCTAATCAAAGAATAATGTGAATTTATAAAAATTCATCAATGAAAACAAAATGACTGAGGTGGAGACCAAAAATGACTTTTTCATGGCATTATCAGATAGTGTTAACAGCTGTTATATTAAAAAGTGCATGTATGTGTTTGCACATCCACGATATGAACATTTTTGTGAATAAAAAATGAATAAGAACATAAGAACAGCCATAATGGATCAGACCAATGATCCATCTATCCCAGTATACTGTCTCCTGACAGAGGCCAATGCCAGGTGCTTCAGAAGGAATGAACAGAACAAGCAATTGTTGAGTGATCCAATCTCTATCATCTTCTCCCAGTTTCTGGCAGTCTGAAGTTTAGCGACACCCAGAACATCCCCGACCCTCTTGGTTAATAGCCAGTGATGGACCTGTCCTCCAGGAAATTATCTAGTTCTTTTTTTGAACCCTGTTGTAGTTTTGGCCTTCACAACATCCCCTGGCAACAAGTTCCACAGGTTGATTTTGTTGTGTGTAAAGAAGTACTTCCTTTTGTTTGTTTTAAACCTGCAACCTTTTAATTTTATTAGGTGACCCCTGATTCTTGTGTTATGTGAAGCAGTAAATAACATTTTCTTATTCATTTTCTCCATACCATTCATGATTTTATAGACCTCTATCTTATCCCCTCTCAGTTGTCTCCTTTTTAAGGTGAACAGTCAGTCTTTTTGATCTCTGCTCATATAGAAGCTGTTTCATACCCTTAATAATTTTGGTTGCCCTTCTTTTTCCAATTCTAATATATCTTTTTGAGGTGGGGCAACCAGAACTCCATGGGGTATTCAAGGTGTGGTATACCATGAATTTATATATTGGCACATTATGATATTTTCTGCCTTATTATCCATCCCTTTCCTAATGGTTCCTAACATTGTTAGCTTTTTTTTTTTTTGTCTGCTGCTGCCCGTTGAAACTTATCCAGGATAACGCCATGATTTCTTTCTTCAGTGGTAACAGTTAATTTAGATCCCATCATTTTGTATGCATAGTTGGGATTATTTTCCAATGTGCATTAATTTGCATTTATTAACATTGAATTTCATCTGCCATTTTGTTGCCTGGTCACTCAGTTTAGTGAGACCCCTTTGTAACTCTTCAAAGTCAGCTTTGGACTTGAGTGATTTTTGTATTGTCTACAGATTTTGCCATCTGTTTACCCCTTTTTCCAGATCCTTTATGAATATGCTGAACAGTACTGGTGCCACTACAAATCCCTAGGGGACATCACTGTTTTTACCTCTCTGTAGTGTGAAAACTGACCATTTATTCCTACCCTTTGTTTCCTGTCTTTTAACCAGTTACTGATCCATGAGAGGATCTTCTTCTTCTTCTATGACTGATTTAATTTGCTGAAGAGCCTTTGGTGAGGGGGGATGTTAAAGGCTTTCAGAAAGTCCAGGTATACTGTATGCACTGGATTACCCTTGTCCACATGTTTTTTGATCCCTTCAAAGAATTCTAATAGATTGGTGAGGCATGATTTCCCTTTACAAAAGCTGTGTTGACTCTTCCCAAACAAATTGTGTTAATCTATGTGTCTGATAATTCTGTTCTTTATTATAATTACAACCATTTGCAGGTTTGGAAGTTAGGCTTACTGGCCTGTAATTGCCAGGATCACCTTTGGAGCCTTTTTCAAAAATCGGTGTCACAGTCCCTATCCTCCAGTCATCTGGTATAGAAGCTGGTTTAAATAATAGGTTACATACAACAGTTAGTAGTTCTGCAATTTCCCATTAGTATTCACCCAACAGTTCTGAAGGAATTCAATCTGTTCCTGGTGACTTTATCTGTTTAATTTATCAACTTGTTCCAAAACGTTCCTCAAAATTGAACTTCTCTGAAGTCTTACTTGAGTACTCCTTTAGCACTTCAGTCATCCAGTAGCCCCACTGATTATTTGGCAGGCTTCCTGCTTCTGATGTACTCACTTTTTTTTTGCTGTTACTTAGGCCTGGTCAACACTACGGGTTTATACCGAATTTAGCAGCGTTAAACCGAATTAACCCTGCACCCATCCACACAACGAAGCCCTTTATATCGATATAAAGGGCTCTTAATATCGATATCTGTACTCCTCCCCGACGAGGGGAGTAGCGCTCAAATTGGTATTGCCATTTCGGAATAGGGTTAGTGTGGCCGCAATTCGACGGTATTGGCCTCTGGGAGCTATCCCACAGTGCACCATTGTGACCGCTCTGGACAGCAATCTGGAGTTGGATGCACTGGCCAGGTAGACAGGAAAAGCCCCGCGAACTTTTAAATTTCATTTCCTGTTTGCCCAGCGTGGAGTGCTGATAAGCACGGACTGTACAGGAGATACTGGATCTGATCGCTTTATGGGGAGACAGATTTGTTCTATCAGAGCTCCGTTCCAGAAGACAAAATGCCAAAGCATTTGACAAAATCTCCAGACAGAGTCCACAGCAGGGACTCAACACAGAGCTGCATGACAAGCGTAACGGAAAGCCAAAGAATCAAATGGACGCTCATGGAGGGAGGGAGGGGGGACTGAGGACTCCAGCTATCCCGCAGTCTCCGAAAAGCATTTGCATTCTTGGCTGAGCTCCCAGTGCCTGAAGGGTCAAAAACATTGTCCTGGGTAGTTCAGGGTATATCTCGTCAATGTACCCCCCCCATTAAAGAAAAGGGAGAAAAAATGGTTTCTTGCCTTTTTTCAGTGTCACCGTATGTCTACTGCATGCTGCTGGTAGACACGGTCCTGCGGTCCTGAACAGCAGCATCCCCTCCCCTTCCTTTCCTGATGGCAGACGGTACAAAATGGTGGAAAACTGTCCTCATCATCCCGTGAGTGCTCCTGGCTGGCCTCGGTGTGGTCGGCCGGGGGCGCCTGGGCAACAATGGGAATGACTCCTGGTCATTCCCGGCAGACAGTGCAAAAGGATTGAAAACCGTCCTCATCATAGCAACTGGGAGCTGTGTGCCTCATCCCCCCCCATTTCATGTCTAATGAAGATTCTGTACTGCCTGGACTATCATAGCAGCGGGAGGCTGCCTCCCCCTCATTTTATCTCACTAAAAAGTCAGTGTTCTTATTCCTGCATTCTTTATTACTTCATCACAGAAATGGGGGGACACTGCCACGGTAGCCCAGGAGGGTTGGGGGGAGGAGGGAAGCAATGGGTGGGGTTGTTGCAGGGGCACCCCCTAGAATGGCATCATCATTTCTGTGGGATCTCTGGGGCTCTGACCCGGAGCGGCTGTGCTCTCTGGTTCTCTAGTACACTTGCCCCATATTCTAGGCAGGACTGACTCTATTTTTAGACAAAACATAAAGAAGGGAATGACCTGGGGAGTCATTCCCATTTTTGTCCATGCGCCCCCGGTCGACCTCAGCAAGGCCAGCCAGGAGCACCCATGACAGCAGCAGATGGTACAAAGGGACTGATGACATCATCGCCAATTTCCAATTGCAAATGGTGCAAAATGACTGAAACGTCATCACCAATTTCCAATTGCAGACGGTGCTATAGCTGGTAACCGTCTCTTTAACCTTGCAAAGGCAAATGAATGCTGCTGTGTAGCACTGCAGTACCGCGTCTGTCAGCAGCATCCAGTACACATACGTTGACAGTTACAAAAGGCTAAACGGGCTGCATGGTTAACATGCTCTGGCGTCTGCCAGGGCAATCCAGGGAAAAAGGGTGCAAAATGATTGTCTGCCGTTGCTTTCCCGGAGGAAGGATTGAGTGACGAAATTTACCCAAAATCACCCGCGACACTGTTTTTGCATTGGGATCTCAACCCAGAATTCCAATGGGCGGGGGAGACTGCAGGAGCTATGGGATAGCTACAGGATAGCTACCCACAGTGCAACACTCCGGAAATCGACGCTAGCCTCGGTACATGGACACACACCGCCGAAATAATGTGCTTAGTGTGGCTGCGTGCACTCGACTTTATACAGTCTGTTTTAAAAAACCGGTTTATGTAAAATAGGAATAATCCCGTAGTGTAGACATACCCTTAGTCTTTTGCTAGTTGCTCTTCAGATTTTTGTAAAGTTGTTTGTTCTGTAGAAGTTGCCACTGCCATGCATTGCATACATTTTTAGTCTTCATTAGAGTATAAATTCCTTTAGTGGAAGCAACATTACATTTTTTTGGGGTTTGTCATATTTGCTTTTTCATGAAGTACTAGCTACTGTATATTATTAGAAAACAGCAAGAACAAAAAGGGGGAGGGATAGCTCAGTGGTTTGAACATTGGCCTGTTAAACCCAGGGTTGTGAGTTCAATCCTTGAGGGGGCTACTTAGGGATCTGGGACAAAAATCTGTCAGGGACAGTACTTGGTCTTGCTGTGAAGGCAGGGGACCTTTCACAGGTCCCTTCCAGCTCTATGAGATAGGTATATCTCCATATTAAAAAATTTACCATGTGAAGAGTATGATCTTAAATGTAGCACATAGTTGCAATGGAAATTAGCTAGCAAAATATTTGAAGAGTGAATTGCTGGTAGAATGAAGGGTGATTATTGGAAATTTACAGAACAGGTAAAGGGAAAACTCCATGAAGACTATTACAGGAGTAATAACCAGATTCAGAGTTGGAGCACAGTTTATGCATACAAACAGGACTGCACTACAGAGGCATTTGATAAGAATAATTCTTGTAGATGGCTAAAGGAAAGAGAGAGGCCTAATTTCCTACAGAAGTTTGAGTTAAGGATATGTCCTCCGCTGTTTGAAAGAGAAGCCATCACAGTTGGATCAGTTTTTGAACGCTTGCTTGGGAATGATTGGGTTTGATTAGGAAGGCAAACCTTTCCCTCTGAAAATGTGTGATTGTTGAAACAGTTTGACTAAAATTCCTCTGTTTCAGATTACTATAATTGACTGTTGTCTCCAAATTTTGTTGAAATAACTCTTCATAGGACAGTTGAATTTTGTATTTGACTTTTTAGTAAAATATTTAACTTGTACAGAGGAAACAAATTTTTTTCCATTTCTTTTATTTCCTCTGACTGAAACGCCATGGTTCCCACAAACTTTAGACTGTGTGCGAATACAAACACACATTCTGATAACAGCTCTGACACAGACTACAAACTCCCAATTGCTCCCACAAACAGCCCCACACTTACTGCTTTAACCAGACAAGTGACTCTGTCTGAGTGCATACAATAATACTTAAAACTAAGTGCCTTATCAATATTAAGCTTCACAACATCCTCTGAGCTAGATAAGCTTTATTAATACCAGAGCGCTTTCAAAGCCTTAAAGGGTAATGCAACCACTATGGTGTAATTTTTGACCTCCGTGTATTCAGTTCCCTGAAAGATTTCCTGTTCCTTTAAGCTTTAATTGTGTGTAAAGTAATAGCAAAACCAATATTTTTTTTTAACTGTATTTTTAATTTTTTCCAGCTACCTTAGTTTTGGGTGACCAATGATGGGTTGGCTTGTTTCCACCTGTCTCTTAAAATCTTAGGAGGGAACCTGATACCCATTTTGCAATTGGGCAAATTGAGGTGCAGAAGATAGGCAGCATTCTTGAATATCACAAGGAATCAGTGGCAGAGTTGGAAATAGGACCCAAGTTTCCTGGTTCCCATTTGTCTGCTATAACTACCAGACCTCATTTACTCCCTATATGTAATATTCTTGCTAGTCACAGATTGCTACTATATTAATTAAAAGAGAAATTTGGGCTTGACAAGCAAGATAACTCTTTTTGTTGCTCAGGTGTTCACAGTCAATTTTATTTTCTTAGTGAGGTCTTGCTGTTCATTACGTGTCGTGACTGTGAATATGTTCTTCATTGAAATTCTTGTGCAAGAGACCAAATAAAAAACCTCTTTGGTTTGTGACCACTCGAGCAGTCCCGGCAGATGCCGCTATCAAAATGGCAAGACACTAATGTGGTCCTAGTGGAGGTGGTTTTAATACTAACATTTTTCCATTTTATTTTTGTGTTAACTAGTGGGAGCACAGCTTTGGTCTTGAAGAAAATCCTGGGAGAGGAATGGACCATGTTCTCATCAAGTTAATACCTGTGATCCAGGAATGTTATAGAGGTCAGTGTCTGGGACGGGGAAGGGAAGCTGTGTGTGTTTAAAAAGCTTTTGCTAGAATTGCTTTGGATTTGTAATTGCCACAAGCAGTTGTTTGACTGGTTCTGCATGCAGCCTGGAGCTCTAAGGACTTTTTGTCTGTCAGAGAGAAGGGAAAAGTGTATCAACTTCAAACACAGAAAATCTAAAATTGGCGTACCAAGACACTTAAGTAAGGTTACGGTGCTAATTTAGTCCTACAAAAGCATAAGAAATGAATAGTTAAGTCTGCAGTTATTCACTTAACATATTACACTGCATTTAAACTTCTACATGCTCAAAGTCAGTGATCCAGGACTGTTGGGTTAGACTCTGAAGTTCTTATTTGATGGGCAACAATGCTAATGGAATACCCTGTGGACACGTGGTATTGTTTTCTCAGCCTACCAAGTTGTACTCCTAATTTTGAGAAGTCTCTTCTGCTCCTGTCTATAATAATCTATGTATAAAGAAAAGACAGGAAATGCCTATACGTGGGAATCTTAATATTACTTTGATATATCTTCTCTTTGACTTAAGGAGCTTGGTTTTTATTTAGAATCATTTAAACATAGGGCTGGAAGGGATCTTGAGGTCATTTGGTCTATCCATCCACGCTGAGACAGGACAGGTGTTTGTTTAACTTGTACTTAAAAACCTCCAATGACAGGGACTCGGCAACCTCCCTAGGTAATCTATTCCATAGTTTATCCTTACAGTTAGAAAGTTTTTTCCTAATATCTAACCTAAATCTCCCTTGCTGTAAATTAAGCCCATTACTTCTTGTCATACCCTCAGGGGACACACAGAACAATTGATCATAGTCCTCTTCATATTAACACTTTAGAGGGCTGAAGACTCTTTTCATATCTCATCTCTAGACTAAACATGCCCAGTTCTTTCAACCTTTCCTCATACACCATGTTTTCTAAGGGTATATCTACACAGCAAAAAGAAAAACTCACAGTAGCAAGTCTCAGAGCCCAGGTCAACTGACTTGGGCTCATGCTGCAGGTCTAAAAAGGGTAGTGTAGACGCTTGGGCTGGAGCCTGGGCTCTGAAACCTGTCAAGGGGTGAGGGTTTTGGAGCTGAGCTCAGACATCTATACTGCTATTTTTAGCTCTGTGGTGTGAGTCAAAATCAGTTAACCCAGGCTGAGACTCACTGCTGTAGGTCTTTCTGGTGTTAATGTATCCCAAAACTCTTGTCTCTCTCCTATGGAGTCTCTCTAATTTGTTCATATCTTTCATACAGTGTGGTGCCCAAAACTGGACATTGTACTTCAGCTGAGGTCTCTCCAATTCTGAGTAGAGCAGAACAATAACCTCCTATGTGTTATGTATGACATTCCTGTTAATATACCCCAGAATGACATTGCCTTTTTCTCAACATCACACTGATCGATAATCAGTTTGTGATCCACTGATCCTTTTTTGCAGTACTGCTGGCTAGCTAGTTATTCCCCATTTTATATTTGTATATTTAATTTTTCCTTCTTAAGTATTGTTTTTGTATTTGTCTTTACTGAATTTCATCTTGATTTCAGACCAATTCTCCAGTTTGTCATGGTCATTTTTTAAATTTTAAAGTGCTTGCAGCCCCTTCTAGGTTGGTATTATCTGCAGGTTTTATAAGTATGCTGTCTACTCCAGCATCCAAGTTGTTAATGTAAAGGTCCCATTGAGTTTAGGTTCCACTGGGATTTTGTGTGTAGGTCTCAATTTCTTTGGATTCGTTGTAATATTGCTAGACCTTTAATGTGGATTTTTCTTATTATTCACATAGTCCTAGTGCAAATAGGATAGTTGACATAATTCAGCTTCTTTTTAAAAGCTGAATATTTAGCTAGTGTAATTTACACTTTTGAAATACTAAAGGGGATTAAATGGATTTTTCACCTGATGGTTTTTTTCTTAGCATGTGAAGCTAAAGAGGAGCTTAAATAAGCATCTAACTCAGTAACACTTAATTTTGCTCATGTAAATTAAATATGGCAAAACAGATTTGTTGGGAACCTGGTAAGTAAAGTAAAGGAGGTGTGCAATAATAATAAAATGTTCCTGGCCAGATAATTGAATTTTTACAGCGTTTATAAAGGACGTGCTGAGAGCCACTATGGCAGCAATGTTAAAATAAATGTCACCACTTTTATTGCCCGTTGGTAATCTTACTCCAGTCAATGTGTATTAAATGTTACAAATGGACTAAATTTAATGTTCCTTCAGTACCAATGTTACTGAATGTTATAGATATCAAATAGTAACTGCCAAGGATCATAGGTGCCATGTGTGATACACAGATTCTTTGCTGATCAAAAGAAGAACACCTTTCTTACTACAGAATCCATGTGATATGCCACAGTATGTGACACTCTTCTACCTCACAGAAAAGTGATGTGGCATACTGGAAAAGACCAAACAGCAGGGAAAACCCCCATTAGTCCAAATTTGCAGCTTTACAGGATTACACCAGCACAAAAGAACTACTTCTGTTAATGGTTGTCTTTTTATGGTACACTTAAAAAAAAAAAAAAAGGGGGGGGGGGTATATATACGTTCCCAACATCTTTCCTGAATTGGACTCAGGTGATCAGAGCGTAAATTATTTATTTAAAAAAATTAACAGAACATTTTGTGTTAGCAAATGCTTTGTTTAAGGTTATGGCGTTGCTTTCATTATGTGTCTTCCTCACTTCCAGCAGTGATTTGTACGCCTAGAAAAAATTCCTGTTTGGGCAAAAGCCTTTTGTTTGTTGTCTCAGCCAAAAGATCATTCCTTTTTGGAAAACAAAATGATAGTTGTGTTTGAGTTACATGAGGGTGAAATAAATACTTTCTGCAATGTTTATAAAAAGGCTAAAATTATTAAAATGAACTTTGCATATGTTGAACTTGCACATGTGTGAGGAACTTCTTGCTAATATTCTGAACTGTGGTTTTAATATCTGCGTAGAAAACTCTTCAGAGGCAAATACCAGTGTAGAAAGTGTATTTTTTTGGTGTTGGAGACTGTATATAATATGATAAAATCCTTAAGTCGTTTATGAGGAATTTCAAAATTCCCTGCTTGTACAGAATTTAAAAATCCTGTGTGACTTCTAAATTTATGTAATATAGGTAAAAGTGTGCTAAATGCCTTAGGTACCCTTTTTTATTTTTTTAGAATAACGACAAAAAGTAACTAGGAAATTAAACTTGAATGTAGTTTTAAGGATAATATTTTGCACTCAAGTCAGGAACTTTTGAGCCATATTAAGAAGATGGCTACAGCTTTGTGAAACGTGTGTAAAATGTTTGATTTGAATTTTTCTTGAACCAGTGGGGATCAGAAGAAAAGAACAGATAGCTGGAGCTTAGGCAACTCTGCCCCTTGGAGTTCCAGCAGCTCTAAGGCTGGCTTCCACCTCTCTTCAGGTGCTTGCCGGCACATCTCATTAGGCAGCTCTGTCTCCTTCCCTTGAGCACCTACAGCAACACTGCCTCTATCCCAAAAGACCAGAGCAGGCTGCTGTTAGTTCTTTTTTCTCTTGCATTTCCGTATGCACAGAACAGTATCTGCACCTCTTTCCAAGTAGCTGCTATTTTAGTTTAAGCAAAACAAAAATAAATCCTCCATTTACAGGCTGCCGTGTGATTTCTTCTGTGCCTTACTGCAGACACATTTGAGGAAAGAAGTGGCAGTGTTGTGTCCCCATTCCTCGCTTGCTATGGAGTAGCCACAGTTCCCTGATGCAGGAAACTCCCTACCAGTGCCATGTTTTGGACCTTACTCTTAACTCCACCTCCTGGGCAGTATTTCCTCCATCCCCTCACAGAGGAAGAGCTGACAGACTTCACACAGAGGCAAAGAGACAGCTACTCATTGAGGCCTTGTGTAGACTTGGATTTAAAGTGTGATGTTAGCTAATGTGCTGACTAACATTTTAAAAGTCTAGCATAGGCAAGGCACAGTGTCTTAGCGTGCTAAAGTGGTTGAATTTAAGTTTAGTGGGGATTCAAGATGCCACAAGTCAGGCTTTCATCTATGCAGTGTACAACCGCAGAGCAGCTGTCAGATGATTACGTAAGTTTGCCAAACTCTCTAAAGCCAAAGAAAAGCATTGAAAATTTGCCATGATGTTACCTTGTCTAGATTCAGAATTGTCGTTCAACTGAGACTCCACTTTTGATATAACTAGATCCACATCTAGCTTGAGGGAAGGCTTATGCTTCCAGAGGTGATCAGCAGAGCAGACAATCCTTTGTCTTTCTTTTCAAAGGGAATACCGCATTTTTGGATTAGAGCTCCAGAAAGTTCAACAGTCTTCTGCAGATACAAAGAACCTCTAATAATAATACATATATCTCCAATTATTATTTATTTATCTCCTAGAACTGGAAGGGACCTTGAAAGGTCATTGAGTCCAGCCCCCTGCCTTCACTAGCAGGACCAAGTACTGATTTTTGCTGTAGATCCCCAAGTGGCCCCCTCAGGGATTGAACTCCATAACCCTGGGTTTAGCAGGCCAATGCTCAAACCACTGAGCTATCCCTCCCCCCTCTGTTCTCCTCATTATGGAGTACTCAGGTAGTAGTTTTTCTTAATTCCCCAGTCAGGCAAAACAGGCATGGTTCTTAAGGAAAGAAGGCTTTCAAGAAGGAATAGATGATTTTGTATCTAAGAAAACAATAGCAAGGGCTCTGGATGATACTTTATTCTCTTTTGGGCTGTCATGAATACAGGCTGGCTACTGGATTTAGGATGAAGAAGGCAGTGGCATCAGCTGCTGCTGTGTACGGACCCTATGATGTGAGATCAGAAGATAGACAATTGTGCAAGATGAAATAGTGCTACCTCGCTATTGTCTCATGTTGCATTGTTGGAAATGTTTAATGAATTTCTTTCAGTTGTAATTTAAAAAACAAACAAAAAACAAAACAAAAAGGGCAAGCATTTTGAAAGCAGACAAACATACTCTGTTTTCTCGCTGGCAAAGAATCTTCTTGGCAAATAAACTTCAGGTATGTCCTGGAGCAGGGGTTCTCAACCTCTTTCTTTTAGCCTCCCCTCCCTTACCCCCCCCCCCCAACATACTATTAAAAACACAACAGCCCACCTGTGCCACGATGACTGTTTTTCTGCATATAAAAGCCAGGAGTGGCCTTAGGTGGTAGGAAGCAGGGCCTTAGGTGGTGGGGCCTCACACCACAGTGGGGTCCCATAAAGCTAAGTTGCTTAGGCTTTGGCTTCAGACCCGAGTGGTGGGGCTTGGGGTCCTGGGCTTCGGCTTTCTGCCCTGGACTCCAATGAGTCTAATGCCATCCCTGCTTGGCAGACCCCCCTGAAACCTGCTTGTCCTCCCCTCCCACCAGGGGCCCTGGACTCCTGGTAGAGAACTGCTGTTCTGGAGCATGAACTGATGACATTGTTCACCTCATTGGTTCAAATGAAGGGCATAAACATGCTGTCTGCAAACATTTCTCTGTCAGCTGTTGCACTCCAAGACAATCAGTCATGCTTAATAATAGCTGGACCGGCAGTGGACGTTACTACAGGCAAACCTGCTGATTTCAAGACCTTAGATAATCTGTTTATCCACTTCACTGCTTTGGTGCTGCAAGCTGCTCCATTGTTCTACAGAGTTGACATCTTTTACAGGTAGTTCCTCCTATTGCAAACCATGACAGCCTGTCTTGGAGAGTTATGATTGACTGACTGCCTGTGTTTAAGAGAAAGGAGTTGAAAAAGAGTATTCGTGACATAGAGGTGCACCAGAGCCACTAACTACTGTACTTCAGATTATTGTTGATGGTGTAGTCATTGGCTCTACAACTGGTTAAATTTTAGGTTAGTTTTAACTGAGATTAAAGCAGATCTTGCCAGATTCTTATATGTAAACAAACTTTCCCACACACCATACAGTGCAATTATACAAGAGAGCAAGAAGTTCACTGTTTCACTTGAATGACCTCATTAAGAGCAATACATGCTAGGGCTAATTTAATATTTGCAATTCATTTGTAACTGTATTTGTCTTCTAATCTGTGGATGACAGATATAGGTACAAAAAAAATTTCTATTGAAGCTTATCGTCAAGAACCTGGTCTCTGTTTCTGAAATCTCAGCCCCAAGTCGTCCTCATTTCTTTTCTATCCCTTGAACAAATACTAACAAGAGAAATAAGATAGGAGAAATTGGCATTGTGGAGACAATAAATTTCAGTAAATATGATTATTGAGAAGTAACCCTTTTTTTGGAAATCTAAACACTTAAGTTCTTCTCTTGCAGTGTGTACACAAGTTGACCTTAACCAGCTACTTTGTACATGAAATTGATATTGCAAATTTAGGATGAATAAACCCTTTCCTTGGCTACATCAAAAACTCACAAACCGAATTGGAACACCTACATGGATTGGTTGCCTTTTTGTGTACTTTCCAGAGTAATTTGCTTTAAAAAAATCCTTATCTTCCTGGTTTTTAGGGGGTGGGGGAAGGTCTTAAACTTTATCTGTAAGCCTTACCTTATAAAACTCAACTGCAGTTAATAGTTGTAATGTCTTTTTATACTATTATAGGTTCTTAATTTTTCTGTCCTCCTACTCCTACTCCTGCTTTGATTTTTTTTTTAAACAAACCACTAGGTTAATCAGTATGACTTGGATGTTATGAAAGCAGAAAAAGGACCCCCTTGCCTGTAGCACAGATGGTTCCTCCTCCTTTCTTGTCATGTGGCTAACGAATCCTGCACTAGTGATGGATAGATCTGCTGTGCCTCTCTAATCAAACCAGCCTGTGCGCTGGTACAACAGGCTCCTGGGGATCACAGTGCAAAGCTCTGAATTCGCCAGACTTGCCAGAAGGATGTTTACTTAATGATGGGCTGGCAGTGGCTTATAGGCACAGAAGAGCTATGTAAAGCTTTTGCAGAGGAAATAGTCTACTGTTATTAATGTCTTATAAAGAGAGGATTTGAAATGTAATATGCTTGCAGAGAAGTTGAAAAATACTAGGTAGGATAAGACATAAATAAGTACAATCATTCTGTTTTTCTTTGCATGATATTTTTCTGGAACTTGACATTTAATATTTAGTACATGAATCGCTTTCATAAACATTATTTTCTGGTCGATAGGTACATCTTTTGGAGCTGTCTCGGCTATTATGCAGAACAACAAATTGAGATGTACTTTGTTACTACTTATCTTTTTATGCATGTTCGTAGAAACATGGAGGAAGTTTATAAGTAAACTAAATTTTTGCACTGATGCTCACAATCCAAGGGAATTTATAACTTTAGTTTTTCACATGGATTAGCTCTAAACTACAGCAAGAACAATTCAGTTTCCTAAGTACTGTAACTAAAATGTGCCTCAATGCCTAATATTAAGACATTACTCCTTAAAGAGAAGCACCGCTGAAAAGTGAACATTTATGTACAGATACATATTTTTGAATAGTCATTTCCTGTGCCTGATTCTTGATGCTGCAGACTTCAGGTTTGTTTGAATAAGAGAGAGACCCTTCAAAATTTCTTTGGTTTGATCCTGCAGTGAGTACCATAAACTTTTGTTTGATATCACAATCCTTTGCTATGGAACATGATTTCCATTTTGACTTTGCTTCATTATTAAGTAGGAGAAGAAAATGGGCAATTAGACAACTAACCCAGTTGTAAAAATTGGTAGCTGTGGTAAATAGCAGATGTAACAAACTAAATTATTAAAAATAAAAAATGAGTTATATGGTTTTCTGATTAGCCATATAATGTTTGGGGGAAGGCAGTGCCATTTTCAGTATGAAAATCTTCAATTTAAATGTGTTTTGAATATTTTGCATTCAGAAGGAATTCATGATTAAGGGATGGAGTGTCAAGTTGCTGTCACTGGCCATTATACTCTGCATTAAGGAATACTTTTCTATAGGAAATCGATATCAATATAAAAGCTGTACATCTACTTTTTAGACTTTATCAAAAATGTTACCATTTGTCTCTGAAACTGATAGTCTTAAACTGAAATCTTGTGGTTAAGCTTCAGAACTCTGAATCAGAAGACCTGTGGTCTAGTTTCAGTTTTGGCCCAAACATTCTATCTGACATACAAAAAACATAACCTCTCGGTATGTTAGTTCATCCACTTGGTATTGGAGATCATAGCACTTACCTCACAGAAGTATGTCTAAGGCTAAAATTATCTGTAAAACACCTGAAGACTGTCAGAAAGCCAAGTGGTACAAATTATTATTTTTTCCCCTTAGAACGGCAGATTAGTTGCATGGATACAAGATTTCCAGCAGTGCTGTGTGAATGTTCTTTAATCCTAATCTAGGTGGGGCATGGAGATACAGACATGTTCAGATCTTGGTGTCTCTGAGATTGCCAATAACAATATCAATTCATGTTTTGAGTGGTGGTAATTTTTCTGATAGTCTTGCATCTGAAGAAGTGGGCATTCACCCACGAAAGCTCATGCTGCAAAATGTCTGTTAGTCTATAAGGTGCCACAGGATTCTTTGCTGCTTCTACAGAACCAGACTAACATGGCTACCCCTCTGATACTCAATTTTTCTGATGTGGATCCTGCCTGTTATGAACAGGACTGAAACCACCAGTTCATTTCACTAGGCCAGTCTCTCATGCTGTTGAAGTGTCGACACCTGTCTCCAATTGGCCAATGATGCTAGCTTGCCTTACCCACTTGTTAAACAAGTCCCTTTGTGCTTTCTTCCATGCTGCCTCTCAGTAAACTACCTCCTTGCGCTCCTTCAGTGGCTCCTTGGAACTCTCCTTTTCTGTGATGCCTGCATAAAAACTTTCTGGGCAGCTGGTCTTCCAACACTCCTGCTTCTCATACTAACCAATATTGTCTCCCTGTGTCCTGTGCATCTCCATCTGTTTGTATCCACCTGTTGTCTCTGATCTTTTATGCTTTGATTGTACGCTACTTGGAGCAGGGACTTTTTACTCTGTTTGAACAGTGACTAGCACGATGTGATCCTGGTCTGTGCCTGTCCTCCTTGACACTACAGTAATACAAACAAGTAGGCCACCAGACAGCTGTCTGAGGGCGACAATTTCTGGCCAGTAGTAACTCTGGGCTGGATTTGTAGTAATCCCTCAGCTCTGTAGAGGGAAAAGGTTCTTGTTGCATTGCTCAACACCCATTACTTTTTTTCTCTTTTCTAAGGCTGTTAAAAAGTGGGTTGAGTATATGCTGGTGGGCTGTTCTACCAGCCCAGGTAGGGACATCCAAGGCCGTTAAAGGCCCTTGCCTCAGGACATGATTTATTATTTGAACGCGAAGGACATAAAAACACCAATATAAAACACAGCCCAGGAATGCTGGCTATAGACCCCAAAGGCTTCCACCAGCCAGGGTGGTGAAGAGGACATTCCCTTCCCCTCTGCACCTAGCTTCCTTTTCATTATATAATCTGCCTAGCCACATGATAGACAGGGATCTCTTAAACTTTTCCAGGCTGCTGCTGCTTGTCACATTGGGTTTGAGGTAAATACATTTAAATCTGTGGGCAATCCTCTATTGTGTGATTTTTAATTTACAGGAAGGGTACCCATTTGTAGATTGTGCCAAGCCAATGCAACTGAGCCAAGATAATGAACCATGGTGGCTTGCAACAGTTGTATTTTAGAAATTTGAAGCAAGAAGGAATAAATCCCATGAGCAATTTATCCATTCCCTAGAAGTTTAATGGGCTGTGGATTATTGTAAACATTCTGGGCTCCAGCCTGTCTGTAAAGATGTTTAAAGACACACTATTAAATACCATGGCATATGTTGATAAGGTTCTTCAGGCTACTTAGAGATGCCTCAAAATGCTATGGGGCCTCTGAGGTGTGATGATATTGGATTGGGCAATTTTTTTCTTTTTGTTGTATACATGCATTGGAATGTTGGCATAACTAAACAAGCTGATGACTGAAAACTATTTAGTATTTTATAATGTTAGTTCAGCTACTTTTCCACTATTATCATCTTTCACTAAATTTAGGGGGAATCTGAATTTGCAACATCTTAAAAAAGGCTTAGCCTCTGAGCCAGCCACCATGGTTCACCGTTTTGGCTCGGTTGTGTGGTTGTGGCTTGGCACTATCTAAAATTTCCTTTATGACCAGGGATTTAATTTCATTTTTATCTTGGATTTTCCATCCGCTGGTGGTCTTTCTGATGGAAAAAGCTACAGAATTGTAGTAGCGAGTGGAAATTTATTATTGTGGCAAGACGTGGCAGTAGAATTTTTATCTTTTGTTCTTTTCATTGCAGGTAGTATGACTTTTTCCTCTGGTGTTACTACATATATTTTGACCAATGGCAGACATGATTTGAAACTGAGGAGGAGTGTGCACTTCTTTTGGTGGGGGGGGATTTAAAGGTCAGATATATAGGAGTAAATGGTTTTGAAGAAAAGTGTTTGTGTGTTGGAGAAATGGAGGGATATTGAATTCTGTAATCCTGTGCTCAGTTTAAAGAGCTGCTTGCCTTCTTAGCAGACATACTGCAAATAACTGAAAAGAAAATATATTTTGGATAGTGTACATACGGTTCGACACAAACCACAGTTAACATAACTCTTCACCGGTATTGAGATAAAATTATCTCATCTTCAGAGTTCACTCATTTTTCCTCTGATTGCTTACTTTTGTAGACCACAGTATAAATTCCAGTCTTCAGTAAAAGTCTTATTTTTCATGCTAGCAGAATAATTTTTGGCTAAGTCCTGTTATTTCTGTTTACTGCTGATGTTAGAACTCCCTGTGAAAGCTTTATTTTCTGCTGCTTTATCATTATCGGTATGCTAACCAAACACACACTTCTCCCTTTTGGTCCCAGTGAGTTTTCCTATCCTGCTTTGATTTTCTAACCAAAAATGTCTTCCAGGAATTGTTAGCAGCTCGCCCTGTATTGAGTACCAATGATTTAGAATCTGTGCAATGCTGTTCGGGTTGGCAAAATAAACTGTAATCTAAGGTAGCCTTCTGTTTGTCCTGTTCAGTACAAATTGACTGATTCAAACTTGCTTTCTATGAATGGGAAAACAAACGCACTGTTAATAATAGAATACCATTTATTTAAATATTTTTGGATGTTTTCTACATTTTCAAATATACTGGTTTCAGTTACAACACAGAATACAAAATTGACAGTGCTCACTTTACATTTATTTTTTATTACAAATATTTGCACTGTAAAAAAAAATAGTATTTTTCAATTCACCTAATACAAGTATTTTAGTACAATCTCTTTATCATGAAAGTTGAATTTACAAATGTAGAATTATGTTTAAAAAATAACTGTATTCAGAAATAAAACAATATAAAACTTTCGAACCTAAAAGTCTACTGAATCTACTTCTTGTTCAGCCAGTCACTCAGACAAACAAGTTTACGATTTGCAGGAGATAATGGTGCCCGCTTCTTGTTTACAGTGTCACCTGAAAGTGAGAACAGGTGTCCATATGGCACTGTTGTAGCCAGCGTTGCAAGATATTTACGTGCCAGACGTGCTAAAGATTCATATAGCCCTTCATGCTTCAACCACCATTCCAGAGGAGGTGCATCCATGCTGATGACGCATTCTGCTTGATAATGATCCAAAGCAGAGCGGACTGATGCATGTTAATTTTCATCATATGAGTCAGATGCCACCAGGAGAAGATTGTTTTTCTTTTTTGGTGGTTCGGGTTCTGTATTTTCCACATCAGAGTGTTGCTCTTTTAGGACTTCTGAAAGCATGCTCCACACCTTGCCCCTCTCAGATTTTGGATGGCACTTGAGATTCTTAAAACTTGGGTTGAGTTGTGTAACTATTTTTAGAAATCTCACGTTGGTATCTTCTTTGTGTTTTGTCAAATTTGCTGTGAAAGTGTTCTTAAAACCAACATGTGCTGGGTCATCATCCGAGATTGCTATAACATGAAATGGACGTAAAACAGAACAGGAGACATACAGTCCTCCTCCAAGGAGGTCAGTCACAAATTTAATAAACGTGTTGTTTTTTTTAACGAGCATCATCAGCATGAAAGCATGTCCTCTGGAATGGAGGCTGAAGCATAAAAGGGCATACAAATGTTTAGCATATCTGACACATAAATACCTTGCAACGCTGGCTACAAAAGTGCCATGCGAACGTCTGTTCTCACTTTCAGGTGACATAAATAAGAAGCAGGCAGTAGTATCTCCCATAAATGTAAACAAACTTGTTTGTCATAGCGATTGGCTGAACAGGAAGTATGACTGAGTGGACTTGTAGGCTCTAACGTTTTACATTGGTTTGTGCAGTTGTGACAAAAATATCTACATTTTTAAGTTAACTTTCACGATAGAGATTGCACTACAGTACTTGCATGAGGTGAATTGAAAAATACTGTTTCTTTATCATTTTTACAGTGCAGACATTTGTAATAAAAATAACATAAAGTAAGTGCTGTACATTTTATATTCTGTGTTGTAATAGAAAATATATTTGAAAATGCAAAAAAAATCCACAAATATTTAATAAAGTTCAACTGATATTCTATTGTTTAACAGTGTGATTAATTGAAATTAATTGACAGCCCTAATAACCTATTATTGCTATCAGTTACTTTATAAGTGCAAGCGGCAGAGGTCTGTGAGGGGAACACAAACAACTCTTCCTTCTCATTCTTTGTAGTCATAGGCTTCGGGCCTACCACTGATGCTAACATCCAAGCTCAGCTTAAAACCATAGTTCACTCAGGTCTAATGTGGGCCTATATTCCTACAGTAGGCATCACAGATTGACTGACGGAGATGTTGAACAGAATCATGAAAGTTGGGCAAGGAAAAACTAGTCTTCCTGATGTAGCTGTGTAGGTGTTTATATGGCTTCCATCACTGTCGTATCAGTATGCCACAAAACACTACTGAATATATTTGCAGAACACCCCTATGAAGTAGGTAACTTTTTATTATTTCCATTTTATGGATAAGAGTACTGAGGTCCAGAGGAGAGCTTGAGTTACCCAGGGCCACATAGGAATTCGGCTAGAGATGGAATTGGAACCCAGATCTTATGAATCCATTGCCTATTGCCTTAAACATAAATCCAACTACAGAGGTATAGTACATGATTTTTGTCAGCATATCCATATTCTGATGGCTGTTTATATTTCTTCACTCCAGTATCTAATCTTAATCAAGACTTCTGATTAGCAAGTTTTTTTTGTTTTTATTTTTTTTAATCAGCAGGTGAAGTATATAAGAAGATGCAAGTCTTCCTTTTTTGCATAGCATACTGTTTGGGTAGGTTTAACAAGGCAGTCGAGATGGCTTTTCTGTTGGTGTATGCTTAAGAAGGATGTGAAAGGCACTACTATCCAGTAAGTCAATATGCAAAAGGCCCAAGGTTGCATCCAAATCTGTCTCCCTTATAGCACTATTTTGCTCTGCTGTTATCCATTAGGCTTGACAGCATGGACTGATTTATTACTCTGTTTAGAGTTCCTAGTGTTTTCTGACTTCATTTAAAGCAAAGAATATTTGATGGTTTTATTAAAATGAAATAAATTAGTTTTTCTGTTCAACTGTGAACATTTGGGCCTTTAAAATTTCCTTTTTCAGTTTGAGACAGAATACTCTATTTTGGTGTCTTTTGAGTTTTCACATTACTGTACTAATGACAGTAACATAATTAAGTCATATTCAAGAGTTTGGGAATAGCTTTGGGGCTCTGATTAGCACTGACTCCATTTCAATTTGAACAATACTATGAATAAATCACTTTGATTTTAAGGCATAATAAACTCAATGAATGTATGGACTTTTCACTTCTGTGGTTTTGTCATATAACGTCTTTTCACGTTCAACGGGCCAATGAGACTCTCCAGCATGGACTGACAACTGCTGACTTGTAGATTTGAAAGAAAAGGCTGACTTTTTTTTAAATTTTGACTCCTTGTTTTTGTAAATGTTTTTTATATTATCCATAGTTCTCCATGTCCACTGAATTATTTCATATTTCATATAGTTCTCCATATCCACTGAAGGAAGGAAAAGAAGTCATTGGCTTAATCAAGGGAAATTTAGGTTAGATATTAGGAAAAACATTCTTATTATAAGGATGATTAAGCACTGGAATAGGCTTCTATGGGAAGTTATGAAATCCTTATCACTGGAGATTTTTACCAACAGGTTAGATAAACTACTGTCAGGGATGGTCTGGTCCTGCCTCAGCGCAACGGGTTGGACTAGATGACCTCTCCAGGTCCCTTCCCACCCTACATTTTTAGAATTCTGTGATTGTACAAAATTATTTGCTGGCATCAGTCTTGGTCCATGCCTGATTTTTGGTCTCTTGTAGCTTGGTGGGATATTGTGTAGGCCTGGCTTGATATGTAATAGAACTGTACCAGGTTTCCAAGTGTCTGACTAGACTGTAGATTAAGTATGTAAAAAATATTAAGGTCCAGTTTATCAGAAGAATATAGCCGCTTTTTCTTTTTCTGGACTCTGAAATCTTTTATCATTATCTTTTAAGAAGTTAAATACTAATAATACATTCCATTAGAATTATTTTCATATAATAATGAATAAATTCACATTAGTAATGCGGTGTGGACATTTATTTTCTAGAATAAAATCTCAAAGTAAAATGGACACTTGGCATACGGTATACTTGTAGGAGTAAAGTACACCTCTACCCCGATATAACGCCACCCAATATAACACGAATTTGGATATAACATGGTAAAGCAGCCCTCGGGAGGGGTGGGGTGTCTGCACGCTCTGGCGGATCAAATCAGGTTCGATATAACTCGGTTTCACCTATAACGCTGTAAGATTTTTTTGGCTCCCAAGGACAGCGTTATATCGAGGTAGAGGTGTATTGGATTGTTCAGTAGCATTTTAAAGTTGTGACATCTTAATTCTAAAAGAGCGTGTATTTTACAAACAGCAGTACTGAAATGCTATCAACTTGAAGCCTGAAACATAAGATTCAGTTTTCCCCATCTTGGAACACATCATGCCAATTGTTATAGTACATTAAATTATATTGGCCTTTAAAAAAATCTAGCTACAGTATTTATGATTAAGTTGGGAAGGTGCATTTTTTAACTTGATTTATTTATTTTTTTAAATGTGAAAAATATTTTTATGTCATTGTATGAATTTTACTCAAGTAGTTCATTTTTCTTTCTAAACAGGATAGAAAGAGATTTCCAGAATTCAGCAAAGATGAATATGGTCAAGAGAATCATGGGCCGGCCACGGCAGGAGGAGTGTAGCCCTCAGGATAATGCTCTAGGGTTGATGCACCTGCGCCGACTCTTCACAGAACTTTGTCATCCTCCTCGGCACATGACCCAGAAAGAACAGGAAGAAAAACTTTACATGATGCTGCCAGTGTTTAACAGGGTAAGCCAGGTGATCTGATGAGAGACTTTTCTGGTGCTGGCTAAGATCTTGTCTACAGTGGGAGAAAGCCTGGAGTAGCTAATGTGCACTAGCTACTCTGCACTAACTCACTGCATAGACAAATTCACACCCTATCTCAATACACACTAATTTCCTTGTGTAGATAAGTCCCAGGAGTATTTATAATCTAAATTTGGTGGAGATTGTTTTCCTTTAGAATTGAAGGGATTGGGAATGTTCAGTGGAAACACAACAGAAATGATAAATTTTTTAGTTGCCAACATTTTCCTTTTTTGATGTTTAAAGTGATGTTATGTTAGGAAATCTCTAAGGGTGCATAGCAGCCTGAGGTTTTGTTCCCTTTTATTAACTCTTCATTCTAAAGTAGGGATCTAAACTAGCTTCTAGATTGTCTCCGAACTATTTTGAAAATCTTACTTTCACATGAAAGTTTGAGTCTGCATGTTCAAAAGCCCAGGTTATATTCAGACTCAGAAATGGTTCACTTGATGCTGACACTTCTTTCAGTTCCCAGTCCCAGTTGTGATGCCACATTGCACTGGAAAAACCCAAGTCCCCAGCCCAGAGAGGTTTTCTTTATAACACTGGGAAGTCTTTTGTGTCTCAGTTATTGTGCTACTTTTAATATGAGTAGTTCTTTTGAGGACTGTTTCAGGTACTTTGGAAGGCACCATGTATTTCTGTAGTATAGTATTATCTATCCACTAGAGAGAGATCTAGGAATGCAATTGTTTGAGGTTTTTGCAGGTATGTGCTTGTATATACTATTAGGGAGGACTGGAAGCATCAGTAAATTGAAGATCAAACATTTTAATAAGCAAACCTGAAAAGAAAAGTTATTTATCAAACTCAAAACCGCCCCTAAAATTTGCTTGTTAAAGGTTATTTTTTCATTTTTACAGTGTGATGTATTAAACTAGTTACATGCTGTTTAGAATGACCAGCCAATGTCAAAATATGTTGTTAATGTCGTTTTCTAGGCTGTTCACACATTTGCACCACAGTTTGCCACCATACAACACTCTCTTCTTTCAGGAACAAAGGATTTGTAATATTGAATTAACCTATTAAGTAGCGTGATCAAGTAGATAGGTCTCCTGAGTCCCAATCTAGTTCTCTGGGTTCTGTTCCGAGCTCTACCACTGAACATGCTGCATGACCTTGGCCGAGTTCCCTCTTTGCCTCCATTTCCCAGCCCACCTTTTATTGTGTTTATTTAGGTTATAAGCCCTTTTGGGGCATGGACTGCGTGTGTAGAATGCTCGACATAATGGAGCTTTGATCTTGGTTGGAGCTTGTAGGTGCTACTGTAATACTAACAAATCTGTGATCCATCAATAGTTGATATTTTAAAAAGTAAATAATATCTTATACACCTGATGAATCACTTAATTGTAAACATACGAGGAAGACTGGCACTAGAAAAGGTTCAGAAAAGGGCAAATAAAATGATTAGGGGTTTGGAGAGGGTCCCATATGAGGAAAGATTAAAGAGGCTAGGACTCTTCAGCTTGGAAAAGAGGAGACTAAGGGGGGATATGATAGAGGTATATAAAATCATGAGTGATGTGGAGAAAGTGGATAAGGAAAAGTTATTTACTTATTCCCATAATATAAGAACTAGAGGTCACCAAATGAAATTAATGGGCAGCAGGTTTAAAAAAAAATAAAAGGAAGTTCTTCTTCACACAGCGCACAGTCAACTTGTGGGAACGCATTACCTGAGGAGGTTGTGAAGGCTAGGACTATAACAGCGTTTAAAAGAGAACTGGATAAATTCATGCTGGTTAAGTCCATCAATGGCTATTAGCCAGGATGGGTAAGGAATGGTGTCCCTAGCCTCTGTTTGTCAGAGGATGGAGATGGATGGCAGGAGAGAGTGCACTTGATCATTGCCTGTTAGGTTCACTCTCTGGGGCACCTGGCATTGGCCACTGTCGGTAGACAGATACTGGGCTAGATGGACCTTTGGTCTGACCCGGTACGGCCATTCTTATATTCTTAAGAAAGTTCCATCCTGATCCTATAATAACTAGATATGATTACTATGATTGGACCCTGTTTTATCTAGAAATTCTATTGCTGATGAAATTAACTGTTACTTTCTTTTAAAACCAACTGCAGTAATTGTGTGTAGACACAGACAGCAAACTGTCTTTAGTGTCTCTGCCCAGGACCTTGCAGACTTGAAGGAGAAAATTAACAAGATCCATCATTAGCTCCTTCTGCTTCTTGTCTCTGTTTCCTCATCTCTCCCTGTAATCATGTCTCCTTTACACTAGTCACTGACTCCAATCTCTTTGAAAGAAACGTGCTCTTAAAGTCCATTTCAGTTTGGTTGCTGCCCTGTCCTGTCCCTAGAATCTCTCTCACTAATATCTCAAATGGTTCTCCTTGGCTAACTGTCTGGTTTTTGATTCCACCCTCATCCTCCTTGGCCTTTCTTAGATAGCGTTGATCACTTCCTTCTCCTGGACATCTCTTTTCCTTTGTTTTCATGGGCCTCTCCTCTCATGGTTCTCCATTAATTTTTCTGATTGCTCTTTCAGCCTCATCTTTGATAAGGCTCCTCTCCTTTCCTCTCTGTATAAATCTCAGAGTTCTGCCTGTGTTCCCCTTGCTTTTTCCTTTGATCTTGTCTGCATCCACGTTTTGTTACTTCTGTGCTGAAGTCTCATTAATTTTCTTGTGTCTCAAACTTATTGGTCTCATGTATCTGAGTTTTCAGCTTGTCATATTGTAGGGCGTACTGCTGTGTAAATTCAATCCAGCCATAACTGATCTCTAGAGCCCTGCAAATCCACAGATATCTGTGGATCATTTTTGCAGATCATGAATTGGATGCAGATACAAATTTAGTATCTGTGCAGGGCTCTACTGAGCTCCCTATATTTTTCTTAACCCCTTCTTTTTTTCTTTTGACATCATGATCCATTCTTTCTCTCAGATATTTTTAATCTGTCCTCTTTGGAATCCTCTCTCCCAGTAGAAATCTAGGCTATTGCCAAATGTTGTCACACTTTGTTTACAACCTCTCTAAAATCTGAATCTCCTCTGTCTTTTAATGTTTGATCTCCATAATTATTATTTTCTGTTAACTTTAATTGCATATTTCCACACACCATTCTTAATGGTGCAGAAACATGATGCTCATGTTTTGATTTCTAGCTGTATGTTCTGTGGAAACTTTTTTTTTCTCTTCACCCCAAACTCTTTAAATTATTAAAAATAGAACTTTCTGATAATGAGGTGGGAGTTGGGGGTGTGCACATTGTGCTAATGAGGTCAAGGAATACTGGTTTAGAGAGAGGCCAGCAGCTGTGCCTGAAGTGGAGAGGGTTCTGAGACTTCCACCATGATGCTGAAGCTGGAGCCAATTTTGGGGGTTCCATATTTGTATCCATGTGACCAGAATTTAATATTGCACTTCAGTTGCTGGAAAGGAAGAGCCTGGCCATTTAAAAAACTTTTTTTGGGTAACTGCATAGTCTCACTCTTGGGCTATACGCTGACCAGTGCAGCAAAATGGTAGAACCTTCTGTAAGCAGTGCCTGATCGAGTCCTTGCTTCACCCTTCCAAACCTCCTCTCACCATTCAAGCACTCTCTGATGGCCCGGCCATAAAAGGGGGCACAGCAGAGGTTGCTGCCTCAGTTCGGACGTGAACCTTCTTCAGATTGTGTGTATTGTAGCAGTTCTTGATAAGTGCCTTTTTCTTGTAGCTAGTTAGTCTTTAGTAGTTAGTATTACTGTTAAGTTTTAGTTCAGTATCAGCCGAGTTCAGTGGCTGATTCAAATATCAAGACACACAGATTCAAGATATGTTCATCAGGCTCCATGGTCTTTTTTGCATCAGGTGCTCACGCTTGATGTTTAAAATGTTTAGGAGCGGGCCCGTATGCTGAATAGGGGGAAGGGTAGCAACCTTTATGGATGCAGTAGCATCAAATCCCTCCTTGGCAGCTGTACTGGATTTCCTTATCTATAAGGGGTTAAGCAGTTCAAATAACCTAGTTGGCACCTGACCAGAAGGACCAATGAGGGAAGAAGAGGCTTTCAAACGGGGGGGGGGGGGGGAGGAGAGGAGGATTTGTTTTTTTGTTCTCTGCATTGTTCCCTCTCCGGATGGAGGGAGAAGCCAAGCAGGTACATCATCTCCTGAAAATATACCTGGAATAATCCATCTAAAACCACAGAAACTGTGAGTAGGGCAAGGAAATGAGTTAGGTTATCTTTTGTTTGGTTTGTGAATTTTCCTATGCTATAGAGGTAGTTTCATTCCTGTTTTTGTAACTGTGAAGATGAGCCCAGAGGGGAATCGTCTGTGTTTTAAATCTTTTTTTTACCCTGTAAAGTTACCTTCCATCCTGATTTTGCAGGTGTGATTCTTTTACTTTTTTCTCTTAAATAAAGTTCTTCATTTAAGAACCTGATTGATTTCAGTGTTATGAAGACAAAGGGTCTGGTTTCTGCTCACATTGCAAAGGCAACTGGTTGGTATATTATTCTCAAGCCTCCCCAGGAAAGGGGGTGAATGGGTTTGGGGGTATATTTTTTGGGGGGGGGGGATAGGGATTCCAAGCGACCTTTCCCTGAATTGTGTAAATCACTTGGTGGTGGCAGCAATACCGTCCAAGGACAAGGAAAGGAATTTGTGCTTTGGGGAAGTTTTAACCCAAGCTGGTAGAATATAAGCTTAGGGGGTCTTTCATATGGGTCCCCACATCTGTACCCTAAAGTTCAGAGTTGGGTTGGGAGGGGAGAACCCTGACAGCCTCCTTCATATTGTACCATCTGTGGCACCTTTTGCCCCACCTTCCAGAAGAAAGAGGCAGAATGGACTTGAAGCCCTCTTACTTCAGGAATCTTTAATTGCAAAACCTTTTGAATTGGAGCTTTTGAAAGTTTCTGAGACGAAAAATCAGAGGTCCAAATCAGCATCGGGCACTGCCAGATCTAGAAAGCCAAGTATGTTGAAAACATAAGCTTCTGCACTGTGCTCCAGTTCCAAAATGACCAAGCATACAGTAGCTTAACCTTTGGACTGAGCTACAAGAAAGGTACAGCCTTTGACTGATGCAGTTATGGGGAAGGGGCAAAATATGACAGATGTTTCTTCAGATCTGGGACTCTCAGTTCCGAGGAAAAAGAAGGCTACTTATTGGGGTGCCAGGAAGATTGCCTGTTCAGGGGATTTGTTGGATCCTTTGGATCAAGAATTAAGTACAGAGCTGAAGTCTTCTTGGACTTCAAGGTAACGTGTTATTAGAATGTGCCCATGCAGTGGTTCCAAGGAAGCTGTCAGAACACTATATCTCCATTGTTCCTAGTTATTTTATTATTACAGCACAAGTACACTTGGATCCGCATCATTCCTCAGATCCTTTCAGTTCCTCATCGAAATTGGGGAAATGATATTTGGACATAAAAATCTTTTCAGTTTTCCCCTCCAGACAAGAGACAGAAGGGGTACTTCACCACAAAGATCTACAGGTAATTTACATCCACTGTGTAAAACTCCTACTGGGTTGCTGAGGAAGACAGTATCTCCTTTGTCTCTGCTGCACATCCCTGCTTCAGTTGTTTCTGCAATAATCCTTTTGTCAGATCTGGGATCAGATCTGTATTCTGAAGGAAGAGCCAGATTAGATGACATATCCTGAACCACAACCCTTATCTGTACCTTCTGAGAAACACTTTTCACATACGGCCTTTCCGAAATTTCCTACTCATGATGACTATGATACAGTGCTGGACTGGGGTAATTGGCAGATGCCACCCTGGGTGCCATGCCGTGTTGGCCAACTCTGAGGTTTCACTACCAGCCCCCATTAAAATCTACACCTTCAGTTCTGTATCAAGGCAGAGGCACATCTGAGTTGCTCGGATCCTAGACCTTCGTATCCGACAGCAAGGGATTGGTCACCTATCATTGTCCACGATATTCACTCTGAAGAGGAAAAGGAAAGAGATTGACCATTAGCAGCATGAACAGGAATTAGAAGGTGACTCCCCTACAGAGGAAAATGTGGGCATTGGATCAGCTTCATCCATCTTAGACGACACTATTCAATTTCATGAGCTTGTCAGCAGAATGGTAACAAAATTAAATCTACCATCTGTCGCCTTAGAAGAAGCACCTCATCTAGTCTTTTGATATTCTTAGTACTGTTTCTACCAACAAAGTATTCAATGTTGGAAGGTCTGTGGCAGCCAGTGAAATGAGTATGTAATAACCCACCATTTCAAAAAAAGCAGACAAATTTATATCAAATTCCTTATAAGGGTTTCCTGTGTTTACCTAATTTCTTCATTGTTTGTACTGCGGATGCCTCTGCAAGATCTGGGTTATTTACACTCCACTCCTAATGACAGAGAAGGGGAAAAAATTGATTCCTTGAGAAGGAAGCTGGGATTTTGTTCTGTTTTTACTTCCTTGAGTATGAGGATTGCTAACTGTCAAGTGGTCATGGCTAGGTACCAATTTCATCTTGGGGATAAAATTTCATTTTTTATAAAAAGAATTTTCCTGAAGAGCATTGGAAGTTAGTTAATGTCCTTATTAAAGAGGGACAAAATGGGGTTAAACATGCTCTTAGACGAGCATCCTTCAGTGTCTCGGATGCTGCTTCAAGATTAGTAGTCTCTTCAATAACTCCTTGAAGATGCATGTGGTTACATTCTTTTTCTCTTCCCTTTGAAGTGAAATCAGAAACTGATTTGAGACTGATTTCATTTGAGAGAGAGAGAGAGTGTCAGAATTTTCCATTCTGAAATAAAGTTTTAGAGAAAATGATAGATGAGATCCATAGCAAGATCTTTGGGACTTTGACAGCCTTTTAGAAGGAAAACTCCTACTTCTGCATTTAGGTACCAAAGCCATACTATCTGCCATTTTCATCATTTATCTTACTACACTCAAAGAAGATATCAGTATTCATAATGGTGATCGCAGCAGCATCCTTCACAGCAACCTCAATATAGAAAACAATCAGCCAAATCTAAAATGAGACCCAAGAACAATTCTGCCACTTGTTCCTTACTTTCTGTTAGACCTCTTGTTTGACATCGAGAGTGAGAGCCGCAAACTAACACAGGACACTTCTCTACCCTTTGGATGAAGTCTGTCCACTGTCACAGCAAATGGCAGAAGATCTTTATGGACAGATGGGTGTTGGATATAATAAGAGGGTTACACCATACAGTTTCAGACCCTTCTTCCGGAACAATCCTGCTCTCTCCTCTTTTCAGAGAGTCTTCTCATGAGAGGGTTTTAACAGCAGCCATTCATTCTCTATTACTTTACAGAGCAATAGAGGAAGTTCTAGAAAGTCTTAGTAATCAGGTCTTCTATTACCATTATTTCCTTGTTACAAAGAAGAATGGAGGTTTCTGACACATCCTTGATCTGTGAAAATTAAACAAGTACATTTGAAAGTTCCAGTTCAGGATGTTGACCCTTGTGGTGATTATCGCCTATCTAGACCCTCACTCACCTATCTAGAATCATTGGCCAGTCTAGATCTCAAGGATGCTTATTTGTATACAACCCAACTCACAGAAAATACTTTTAGATTTTCCTTGGGTCAAGACATTTCCAGTACAGACCCCTCCTTTGGTCTTTCTACTGCACTCAGAGTTTTTACAAAATGTCTTTCTGTTATAGCAGCTTTCTTGAGAAGATGAGGGTTTTTTGTTTTCCCATAGATAGATGACCAGCTTGTGAAAGCTCAAGAAGAACTGAACAGAGTCATTCTTTATAGGACTTCATATAAGCTGTTTGTGGTTTTTTTTTTTAATGTGACTAACTGTAAAGTTAGTTTTGTTTCTACTCAGATTTTGTCTAGGTGGATCAGACAGTGTATAGAAGAGTTATAGAAATGTTTCACGGAACACGTGCTACTAGAGCAGCTGCTACTTCTACAGCATGTTTTAGACATGTTCCTCAAATTGGGATTTGTAAAGTGGCCATCTGGAAGACATAGTTGTTAGGTCTGATGCCCAGTTTGGCAGGGCAGTTCTCCAGTCTTCATTTAATTAGGACACTGTGTCCCACCATCTGTTTTTCTTATACTGCTGACCTAACTATTGCAGAGTACCTATGAAGAAGTAGTACCTGTAGCTGGAGTTCTTTGAGGCAAACGCCGTGTGTTCACACTCCCCTCTTTTCTTTCCCTCGCCTGTGGACTCCTAGTTAATCTAGGCTCTGCATTAGCGGTATAAGGAACTGAGGTGGCAGTTGCTGCTGCTGCTTCTCCTTTTTATAGTCTCTCTTTCAGAATGTACTTGAACATTGAGGGGAGGCATAAGAGGGGTGCATGAGTGCTCTAACAGACACTGCTTACAGAAGATTCCGCTGTTCTGCTACACCGGTAAGTGCCTGTCCCAAGAGTGTACATATGAAGAGTCCATCTCAAAGAACTCCAGTGCCAGATAAATAACCCTTGTTTTGAGCAGCTGAATAAAACTTCATTTTCAAAAGTACTAATCACCAAGTGCACCCCTTTATATTCAAGGGGAAAATCAGAGCATCGTTATTTAGATGCCTAAATATAGATTTAATGGCTTGATTTTTGGATGTGTAGTGTACCTGTAGTTCTCATTAGTGTCAGTGGGAGGTGCTTAGCAACTTTGAGTAATGAGGCCATAAGTGTCTAACTCTAGGCATCAAAACTGGAAAACTTTGGCATTTCTAGTTTTCTTTTTGCAGAGCTTACAAACTGCTGCAAGTGAGGAGGATGTCCTCCCTCAAACCTCCTTGCTGCTGCAAAGAGAAGAAGTCTACCCCTTCTTTGCTAGCTTCCATTTTTCTTGGGTCCTCCTTTCTCGTGAATAACCTTTGTGCCTGTCTCTTCCCAAAGTGCTGCATCATGAAGCTAGAAGAAGAGAAACAGAAAAGAGCAAAAGTTAAAAAACTGTATCAGAGTGAAAGTTCTGAGCTGTGTTAAAGATAGTGGAGCAGGCTTAGGAAGACAACACTACGTTGGCTTCACTCATATTTAGAAAGCTAACTTTGCAACCAAAAGGGGTAAAAAGTTAACTTAAAAAAAAATTGAAGTTTAGATTCTGCGAAAGTTGACAAAGGAGGTCTGCTTATTCACTGGGACAGATGGATTTGTCACACCCTGATCTAACACAATGAGTTGAATTCAAAAACTTCTGTTCAATTGTGTGCTAAATTCCTAATTGTAAAAGAGATTTGGTTGCAAGTGGCAAAACTGCAACAAATATTACCACATTACAAACTCTGTTTTCTCTTGTCTTTAGGTGTTTGGAAATGCTCCTCCAAGTACAATGACAGAAAAATTCTCTGACCTCCTGCAGTTTACTACACAAGTGTCACGATTGATGGTGACTGAAATTCGACGGAGAGCATCAAATAAGTCCACAGGTAGTGCTTGGGGTGATAGAGTAGGTCTTGTGAGGTGTGTGTTATGCATTCCAGAGAAGTCAGTAATGTGCCAATGAGTTCTCTTCTGTGAGAGCTGTATGGATGCTTATAAAATGAGTATTGGGAGGGTACTGCATGTATTTATACTTTTTTACACTCAGATATGTGTAATCTCTAAAAGCATTTCTAAAGCACCATAGCTAATTATTATCACAAGATAATAGCAAGTTTGTTCAAAGTAAGACAAAAATTCTCAGACCTAGAATAATGTTGCCATGCTTCTCTTCTGCTCTGTTTGATAAATGTCTTTGCATGGATGTGAATCTTGTACTGTACCCTGAATATGGCAAGGCTTGAGCTCTTCTTGCTTTCCTCTGAGAGTTGCCTAGCAGGTGACTCACAGCTGAAAAGACTCTCCTTCAGTCTTCTGATAGCGTGACCATGTGTTGTCTGGTAAGGCTCCTTTGTATCTCTGGTGGTATTGAGGGAGCGGCAGCAGCACAGAGCGTAAAGATCTTGTCCATTCAATATTTTAAGGATGAGGACCTGTGTCTCAGTTTGGATCTCGTGGTGAATGAAGAGAGAGTGCAGATGGCGGAGCGCTGTTGTTAAATGCTCTTATGGTCTGTGCCATTTATGAAGTGGGGTGATGCGTGTTGGACCAGCTTCAGTTTCCTTCTGTTTCTCAGATAGACTGAGTTACAGTAATCCACTCCAAATGGCTAAGTCCAACAGGACTCCAAGGTTGTGTATTAAGAAAATTGTGGAATTAGAGAGGGTCCAGAGGAGAGCAGTGAAAATAATAAAATGTTTAGAAAACCTGACATATGAGGTAAGATTTAAAAAAACAAACAACAACAACAAACTGGGCATGCTCAGTCTTGAGAAAAGAAGACCGAGTGGGGACCTGATAACAGCCTTCAAATAGGTTAAGGGCTGTTATAAAAAGGATGGTGATCTGTTATTCTCTGTGTCCACTGAAGGTAGGACAAGAGTTAATGTGCAGAAAGGGATATTTAGGTTACATAGAAAGATTTTCCTAATAACTGTAAGGGTACTTAAGTACTGGAATAGAATACCAAGGGATGTTGAGGAATCCCTGTCGTAGGTTTTTAAGAACACGTTTGGCAAACACCTCCCACGGATGTTCAAGGTTTGCTTGGTCTTGCCTCAGCATGTAGGGGTTGGACTTGAACTGCTTTCCAATCCTAAATTTCTAAGATTCAGTGAGTTTTGATGAGTCTGGTACTTCAGTGGATGTTATGCATGTTTATCTTGAGAGAATTTGGTTTGTAAACATGCTTGTAGATAGATAAAAGCTGTTAGTTGAGTATTATTGTATATGTTATGTAAAAATCTAGACGCTTTGAGGTATGAGGAGAAATTATTTTAAGAGAAATTCGATGCCTTAAAAGGGAGTGTGTGTGTGTGTGTGTGTTTTGGAAACTCTGTACTAATCTTGCCGTTAGTTAATTGAAATTGATTTATCTGTTTATAAAAGTTCTTAACAATTGTCTGTATAAATAGAACTTGGCTTATTTGCATGCTACTTGGTTTGTAGATCTTGTATCCAATATTTAATGTTGATTTTTTCATAGGCAATACAGAATATTATGGTGCATCAGCAAACTAACACTGAACTACGCTAATAACTAAATTAAGTGAACAAACAAAAGTGCAAGTAGTAGTGAAAGTATTATATGTATATGTGTATATGTATATGTGAGTGTACTTTACCGTACAAAAATAATGAATTCTTAGTAATAGGAGACCTCACAATACCAGTCTGTTTATCTTGTGCAAAGCGGAGACAGGCATTATTTTAGATGGATTATAAAATGCATGGATTAGTAAAGCACAGTTATGAAATTGTACTGTATTTCTTGCTTTTGGTGGGCTCTTGACCAGCCACGCTAAGTCATGGTTTTATATTCTCATTTTAATTTTGTATTTGGAAGTTCTTTACGGAATAGACTTTGATCTGAAATCTATCATGTAGTATTTATTTAACTAAAGACAATACAGCTAAGCTCTGCCAGAATTACTACATTAGTAAAATGCTGTTATTTAATGTTACTTTAAATCTAGAGATTGTGAATTGTGGTTAAGGATTTCAGAAGAACCAGCCCCTTTTGTTTACATTTTTAATGCATATTTTCGATGATAAAAAATTATATAAAGAGAGGTAATGTGCAAAGGTGTGTGTGGACCTCTAAAAGCAGTCCACTTTGTATTTTCTCTAAACTGTTTTGATGGTCAGTTGTCAGTAAATGTGGAAAAAAATTGTTATCCATGGACAATGCATTACTAGTTCCTTCTTTACAAGTGTTGCAAAGAACAGGGAAGTCAGAGTAGGGAAGGCTGCATGAAAAAAATAATTTTAAAAATTAGTTAACTAGAATCCTTTGGGTAATGCTGCTATACCATTTACATCCACACACAAAATCTTTCTAGCCACACTGAGAACACATTTACTTTCCTCCTTTATTTATTGTTATTTTAAAATTGCCGCAGTTTAGTAGTGAACAGGTTCAGAATTGGTTTGTTGAAGGACTGCTGTGACCCTTTTTCTCCTCACTTTCAGTGTATGTAGCCTGTAAATGAAAGGATTTGGTATTGAAGATTCAGGAGTCCATGTTTAAAAAAAAAAAAAAAAAAGTGTAAATGTATCTGTTGGATTCTTGCCAATTACTTTCTTTACTTTCCACGCCTGCTGCAAGTGTAGAAATGTATAATAATAAAGTATATTAGACCTACAAGTCGATTGATTGACTTGTGTTTAGTTCTAAAACTTAGGTACAGGTGCCTAAATGCATAGAGCAGATGTGAAAATAAATCTTTCTCTTTGTGTCAAATTATTTAAATGAAAAAATTTCAGTGTTCTCAGGTGTCTTTTTCACCAGTACTGGATCAAGTAAGACTTGCCAATTTGGTTTTGTTCACCAATAGCCACAGACAAAAGATTGCTGACATGACAGGTTTAAAAAATTGAACCCCCCCCCCCTCCACACACACACACACTCTTACTGCTAAGGTCATGGATGCAGGCTTCTGTGTGTGTATTCTGTGCTCTTCATTCTTCTTTGACCTTCACTTTCAAAGAAATCTAGAAAAATAAGTCTTGTCTTTTTATTTTTATTTCTTGGAAGCCTCTGTTAAATTCCCTGAAGATGGATCCACTGCACTATTTTTAAGGAGGCATGCAAATTCCTCCCAATACTGTAATTTCAGACTGGATCGATCTTGTTGCTTGAGCTACTACTCTAGTAGACTACAAATAGTTCTTGTTTTTATTACAGGCTCTTTTTCATCTCAGTGCTATCTTGCCGCTCTGATTTATACCTTGAGCAGAGATAACACTAGGATTTAGGGCCTTAATTTTTAGAGCTATTTGACTTAACTTTCCCCTCAGTTCTGTGTTGCCATTACCCATTTATTTGATAGAAAACTTTCTCACTCTTTTCTTGAAGTGGTCATGTTTTTTGGTGCTATTCAGCATCATCTGTGAACTCTCCTTTTTTTTTCTGGCTAGCCCTACCTCCTGTAGCAGGGGCATTTTCACCCACATCATCAGTAATGTATCAGATGTTTTGCAGATTCTGGAGTCTTTTTTTATGTAGCCCCTGTTGGCAGCCTTTCTATTTTTCAGAAATGTACAGACCCCGCGCTCTTTTTGACCTATGAGTTTCTACAGGAAGATTCCCTTGGCCTCTTCTTGTTTAGCTACATAGTCTGTTTTTTTCAGTGATGTAAGAGGTGTTTAAAAGGGTTACAAGTTTAATGTCTCCTTCCACTCAGCGGCCAGATCTTGACCTAAATGTGCGTAAAATCTAAATCTTGATAAGAAACCTTGTGTATTATGTTTGTATTATACTGGTAGATCTGAATGATACAGATCTGTATGTGGTGTGTGTCCTACCATAATCCCCTCCACAGCTTCCTTTTTCAGGTCTCTCTCTCTCCTCCCCCCCACACCCCCGAATATCTCCTTTTCTGCAGCAGTTTGTAACTCCTCACTTTAAGTTGTCCCAGTTAACGTTGTTTTGTTGTTACGTTGCTGATCAATTAGGGAACATGCTCATTTAAAGTTGTGCAATGCTCCACTCTTACGTTGTTTGGCTACCTGCTTCCTCCACAGCTGGCAGCCTCCCTACCGCCCACCTCCAGTGCCTCCCGCCTGCCGGCAGACCCTGCAGATCAGCGGTCCCCCCCCCGCGCCCATCGCAATCAGCTGGCTTGGCATTTTGGGGAAGGAGCAAGGACTCGGCGTGCAGGCTCCCCCTCCCTCCCCTGCCTCCCAAACGCCGCAAGCCAGCTGATTGCCCTGGGCAGGAGGCAGTGGGGAGGGAGTGGAAGCCTGCGCGCTGAGTCCTCTCTTCTCCCTCCTGTCCCCTTAACACCACAAGCCAGCTGATTGCCCGAGGGAGAGGGAGCCTGCGTGCAGAGTCCTCACTCCTCCCCCCTCCCTCCTGCCCCCTAAAGGCCTCAAGCCAGCTGATTGCTCTGGACAGGAGGGAGGGGGGAGGAGCGAGGACTCAGCGTGCAGGCTCCCCTGCCTTCTGGTGGAGGCAATCAGCTGGTTTGCAGCCTTTAGAAGGAAGGGGGGAGGAGCAAGGACGCAGCATTGGAAGTAAAGGGGGAGTAGGTGTGGGGGAAGAAGAGGCAGGTTAAGTGTGGGGGCTTGGAAGGGAGGGAGTGGGTGGGCTGAGGGTTCATTTTCCCCGTCCTCCCCGCCCCTCGTGCTTGCAGAGTAGGGGAAGCTGCCACTGCTGCACAACGTGCTTCTCCTCGCCTACAGCACTTCAGCCTCCTTGCCTGCCTCATCTTCAGAGCCAGCGGGCTGTGCCTATGTGGGGTAAGGCAGGGGCACCTCCCAACTATAGTACTGTGCTTAATGTTTGTAAACACACAGCATGTGCACTCTACTCCCCCTCCCCAGCATAGCATTAAATTGCTTGTTTAAAAATTGTTTAAAATGTATATAATGCCTTTTGTCTGGCAAAAAAAAATTCCCTGGAACCTAATCTCCCCCCCCACCCATTTACATTAATTCTTATGGGGAAATTGGATTCACTTAACATCGTTTCACGTGAAGTTGCATTTTTCAGGAACATAACTACAACGTTGAGTGAGGAGTTCCTGTATTTGCACATGCAGCAGATGGAATTTGAGAATTTTGTTAGTTTCACATCTGCCTGCAGAGTTCTGAATCCTGGTTGCAGAACAGATGAGTGTTATCTGAGTTTCAACCTCTGAAGTTTGGACCAAACTCTGAGCAAGGGCAGATGCACTGGAGCTGTCTCCAGACTCAGAAAGGCAGAACTACAATGGTGAACACTGAGTAACCTAAAGATTTAGAAATGTAATTTTTTAAAAAGGTAGCTGCTTCAGAAGCCACTGCCTTAATGCTATTCCTCTTTAACATCCCATTTTGCTATGGAAAGTTTTCTCTGTGCCACGGGTAAGCACATTTTTCAAGTCTCATCTAATAAACTTCAAAAGTCAACTTTCTTGCTAGTTTAGCTACTGAAATGGCCATTTTCTCCTGCAGGGGTACTCCAAAATATCTCATACTTCCTTTTGCCTATGAAAATCCCAGTCATCAATAATAAAAATAATACATTTCATAGAACACTTTTTATCTGTAGATCTCAATCATCTGTTTAAAAAAAGAATAAAAGATATCATTATTTTCATTCCACAGAAGGGGAAACTAAGTCACAGCCATGAAGTGACTTGCCCAAACTCACATAGCAGGTAATTAATAGAGAAGATACCTGATGGAAATATATGATGTCGTCTTGCAATTGTGTTACACACTATAATTTTAGGAGTTTTTTTAAATTTTCTTTTCAAACTATGTAGTGAGAGATAAATATATTTTGTTCTCCATTTTCAGTTTGCTTCTCTAATCCGCTGTTCATATGCTAAAAGCTGAGTTCAATGAAAATTAGCAATCTGCATATCACATAATGTGGACGTGTAGCCCAGCAATCTTAGTATTTAGTATTGCCAAGAATTAGGGAAAAACTGTTGATTTTGCAAAATAAATTGTAGAACCCATAAGTAGTACAATATAAAGCATGACTGCAAATAATGAGTGCTAAATACCACCTGTCAAATCTACACAGTATGTTTTGTGATATATTATTTTTGTATGCGTACTCACTAATTTGCAAAATTCAGTTTATCATGCAGCTATTGAGTGAACTACTCAGCGTCTACTCAACTATATTTAACCAAAATTATGCCCTGTGGATAAATGCATAGGATATTCCTTCATTTGTTATATCTTTTCTTTATATTCTTTTAATCCTGTGTCTTAAATCCCATTAATTTAATATGTTACATAGGAATTCTTTTTTCACCAGAGACCTTTTTTTTTTTTTTAATAAAGTGTCTAATTTTTTGATTTAAACAAAACCCTTTCATTAACCTAGGTAGCTGTAGGAGAGAATGCAGGTAGAAGCCCAGCAGCAGAGTGGGGACTATCCTGTTCATTGTGCTCAGCATAGCATGCATGATTACCTGCCTTGTGGGCGGGTGGCATATGTGTGCATTCGGTGCAAGGAGCTCTTGGCCCTCAGAGACCGCGTTCCGGCTTTGGAGGCCAGGGTGGCAGAACTGGAGGAGCTAAGGGAGGCAGAGAGTTATGTTGATGAGGCTTTCTGGGACACTGTAGAATTGTCCCACCTTGGGTCGGACAGCCCCAGCGCTGTTGAGGAGGATGAAAGGCTCAGGGAAGGAGAGCAGTCAGTGGGAGTAGAGAGAAACCTTCCCATAGTTGGGACCCTCCTTCCAGATGGTGTTGGGGTATCCTCTCGCACTTAGGTTTCCTCTCCGGGGGAGGGAATTCCAGTCACTAGGAAAAGGCAGGTGTTAGTAATGGGACATTTGATCATTAGAAACATACACCTCTACCCTGATATAACACGGTCCTCGGGAGACAAAAAAATCTCACCGTGTTATAGGTGAGACTGCGTTATATCAAACTTGCTTTGCCCCCCCCCATTCCTTGTTCCCTGACCGCCCCCTCCAGAGACCCCCGTCCCTATACACCCCCAGGACCTCACCCCCTACCCAACCCCCTTGTCCCCTGACTGCTCTGACCCCCGTCCACCTCCGCTCCCTGACAGGCACTCACCGGCAGCAGCAGGAAGCGGAGCAGCCCGGTCCCAGTCCACTCCACTCCACCAGCTCCCAGCTGCGGCGCTCCGCTTCTGTCGGTGAGTGCGGGGAGGTTGGGGAAAGGATGCCCCCCCCGCACTCACCTCTGGTGGGAAGCAGAGCAACGCGGCCCCAGCCTGCTGCGCTTTCCTTGCCCCGGCCCCAGCCGTGTCACTGGGGGACGGCTGGGGAAAGGTTCTGCACTCACCTATGGCGGGAAGTGGAGCGCCATGGCTGGGAGCTGGCAGAGTGGAGCGGGTTGGGGCTGGGCTGCTCCGCTTCTACTGCTGCTGGTGAGTGCGGGGGGGATCCCTTTCCCCAAGCCCCTCCCCTGAGTGACATGGCTGGGGCCAGAGCAAGGGAAGCAGAGCGGGCTGCTCCCAGCCCCCCGCTAATCCCCCAGGCCACTCTGGGACTACAGGGTCCCCAAAATTGCCCTCCCACAGCTCCTGCCCCCCAGACCCTGGCGGGGGGGGGGGAGAGCCCTTAACCACCCCCGAGACCCTCTGCCCCTTATTGAACCCCTTGGCCCTGGCCTGGCCCGGCACCCTTAACACGCTGCTCAGAGCAGCATGTCAGAGCTTTACCGTGTTGTATGCGAACCCGCGTTCTATCGGGTCGCGTATATCGGGGTAGAGGTGTAGATAGCTGGGTTTGTGATGACCGGGAGCACCGTATGCTGACTTGCCTGCCTGGTGTGAAGGTTGTGGATCTCTCGAGGCATCTAGATAGACTTATGTATAGTGCTGGGGTGGAGCTGGTGGTCGTGGTACATGTAGGTATCAGTGACATAGGGAAGGGTAGGAGAGATGTCCTGGAGGCCAAATTTAAGCTGCTAGGGAAGAGACTGAAATCCAGGACATCTATGATGGCGTTCTCAGAAATGTTTCCAGTTCCACGTGCAGGGCCAGGTAGGCAGGCAGAGCTTCAGAATCTCAATGCGTGGATGAGACAATGGTGTAGAGAAGAGGGGTTTAGATTTATTTAGAAACTGGGGAAACTCTTGGGTTAGGGGGAGCCTATACAGGAGGGATGGACTCCACCTAAACCAAAGTGGAACCAGACTGCTAGCACTTAACATTAAAAAGGTTACAGAACCGTTTTTAAACTAAGAGATGGGGGAAAGCTGACTGCTGCAGAGGAGCGTGTGGATTGGACAGAGACTTCTCTTAGAGGAGAGTCTTTTGATAGAGATTTTCTAGGTTTTAGTCAGGAGGAGAGGATGGAAGAGGGTAAAGTAGGGGCCAGATCAGACAGTCACATAAAAAAGAATCCGACACATCATAAAAGGGCAGACAAATAAACAGTGACAAGTTTTTAAAGTGCTTGTACACAAATGCTAGAAGTCTAAATAATAAGATGGGTAAACTAGAGTGTCTCGTGTTAAAGGAGGATATTGATATAATAGGCATCACAGAAACCTGGTGGAGTGAGGACAATCAATGGGACACAATCATTCTGGGGTACAAAATATATCAGAAGGACAGACCAGGTCGTGCGGAGAGGGAGGGGAGTGGCACTATGTGTGAAAGAAAATGTAGAATCAAATGAAGTAAAAATCTTAAGTGAATCCACATGTTCCATAGAATCTCTATGGGTAGTAATTTCATGCTCTAATAAGAATATAACATTAGGGATCTATTATCGACCACCTGACCAGGACAGTGATAGTGATGATGAAATGCTAAGGGAGATTAGAGAGGCTATCAAAATAAAGAACTTGATAGTAGTGGGGGATACAGTTATCCCCATATTGACTTGGAACATGTCACTTCAGGACGAAATGCAGAGACAAAATTTCTCGGTACTTTAAATGACTGCTTCTTGGAGCAGCTGGTACAGGAACCCACAAGGGGAGAGGCAATTCTTGATTTAGTCCCGAGTGGAGCGCAGGATCTGGTCCACAAGGTAACTCTAACAGGACCACTTGGAAATAGTGACCATAATATAATAACTTAACATTCCTGTGGTGAGAAGAATACCTCAACAGCCCAACACTGTGGCATTTAATTTCAGAAAGGGGAACTATGCAAAAATGAGGGGGTTAGTTAAACAGAAATTAAAAGGTACAGTGACTAGAGTGAAATCCCTGCAAGCTGCATGGACGCTTTTCAAAGACACCATGATAGAGGCCCAACTTAAATGCATACCACAAATTAAAAAACCCAGTAAAAGAATTAAAAAAGAGCCACCGTGGTTTAACAACCATATAAAAGAAGCAGTGGGAGATAAAAAAGGGATCTTTTAAAAAGTGGAAGTCAAATCCTAGTGAGATAAATAGAAAGGAGCATAAACACTGCCAAATTAAGTGTAAAAATGTAATAAGAATAGCCAAAAAGGAGTTTGAATAACAGCTAGCCAAAAACTCAAAAGGTAATAACAAAATGTTTAAGTACATCAGAAGCAGGAAGCCTGCTAAACAACCAGTGGGGCCCCTGTACAATCGAAATACAAAAGGAGCACTTAAAGACGATAGTCATTGCGGATAAACTAAATGAATTCTTTGCTTCAGTCTTCATGGCTGAGAATGTTAGGGAGATTCCCAAACCTGAACTGGCTTTTGTAGGTGACAAATCTGAGGAATTGTCACAGACTGAGGGTGTCTCTAGAGGTGGTTTTGGAATTAATTGATAAACTTAACAGTAACAAGTCACCGGGACCAGATGGCATTCACCCAAGAGTTCTGAAAGAACTCAAATGTGAGATTGCGGAACTACTAACTATGGTTTGTAATCTGTCCTTTAAATCGACTTCTGTACCCAATGACTGGAATATTGTAACTCCAGTATTTAAAAAGGGCTCTAGAGACCCGGGTCTAGAGACCCGGCAATTACAGACCGGTAAGTCTAACGTCAATACCGGGCAAATTAGTTGAAACAATCGTAAAGAATAAAATTGTCAGACACATAGAAGAACATAAATTGTTGGGCAAAAGTCAACATGGTTTCTGTAAAGGGAAATTGTGTCTTACTAATCTACTGGAGTTCTTTGAAGTGTTCAACAAACACATGGACAAGGGGGATCCAGTGGACATAGTGTACTTAGATTTCCAGAAAGCCTTTGACAAGGTCCCTCACCAAAGGCTCTTACGTAAATTAAGTTGCCATGGGATAAGAGGGAAGATCCTTTCATGGATTGAGAACTGGTTAAAAGACAAGGACCAAAGGGTAGGAATAAATGGTAAATTTTCAGAATGAAAAGGGGTAACTAGTGGTGTTCCCCAATGGTCAGTCCTAGGACCAATCCTATTGAACTTATTCGTAAATGATCTGTAGAAAGGGATAAAAAGTGAGGTGGCAAAATTTGTAGATGATACTAAACTGCTCAAGATAGTTAAGACCAAAGCAGACTGTGAAGAACTTCAAAAAGATCTCACAAAACTAAGTGATTGGGCAACAAAATGGCAAGTGAAATTTAATGTGGATAAATGGAGAGTAATACACATTGGGAAAAATAACCCCAACTATACACACAATATGATGGGGGGCTAATTTAGCTACAACTAATCAGGGAAAAGATCTTGGAGTCATCGTGGATAGTTCTCTGAAGATGTCCACGCAGTGTGCAGCGGCAGTCAAAAAAGTAAACAATGTTAGGAATCATTAAAAAGGGGATAGAGAATAAGACGGAGAATATCTTATTGCCCTTATATAAATCCATGTTACGCCCACATCTTGAATACTGCATACAGATGTGGTCTCCTCATCTCAAAAAAGATATACTGGCACTAGAAAAGGTTCAGAGAAGGGCAACTAAAATTATTAGAGATTTGGAACGGGTCCCATATGAGGAGAGATTAAAGAGGCTAGGACTTTTCAGCTTGGAAAAGAGACTAAGGGGGGATATGATAGAGGTATATAAAATCATAAGTGGTGTAGAGAAAGTGAATAAGGAAAAGTTATTTACTTGTTCCAATAATATAAGAACTAGGGGCTACCAAATGAAATTAATGGGCAGCAGGTTTAAAACAAATAAAAGGAAGTTATTCTTCACACAGCGCACAATCAATTTGTGGAACTCCTTGCCTGAGGAGGTTGTGAGGGCTAGGACTATAACAGGGTTTAAAAGAGAACTGGATAAATCCATGGAGGTTAAGTCCATTAATGGCTATTAGCCAGGATGAGTAAGGAATGGTACCCTTAGCCTCTGTTTGTCAGAGGTGGTGATGGACGGCAGGAGAGAGATCACTTGATCATTGCCTGTTAGGTTCACTCCCTCTGGGGCACCTGGCATTGACCACTGTTGGTAGACAGGATACTGGGCTGGATGGACCTTTCGTCTGACCCATTTCGGCCATTCTTGTGTTCTTAGGTTCTTATGTCTATGCTTAAGCCAAAATACCCCTGCATTTAACTCACCATTGTATGAACATCATGAACAGGTGGTTTAGAATATCTTGAGCCTTTTACATAGTAATCTACAGGACGATCATCTGCTGTCTGTTCTTTTATCAGATAATATCTGATAACATTTTCACTATCCTAATGCCATTTAATGTTATGAAACTTGTGTTAACTTAGATATTCTCAGTCACTAATGCAGTAGTAAGGTAAAGAGGCAACTTAATATAGTTTCCAATGTCCCTGTTTAATTCCACAGCAAAATCTGGTGGCATTGCTAATGCAGTGCAAAGAAATCCCCAATTAGACAGTTGGCAACAAGGGATACTTTTCTTTTTACAGAAAAATGGTGTGCCCAGCTGCCCTCCAATGATTTTAGAGGCTCAATGCCTTCAGGTAATTCCACTTCCAAGGCGTTATACTACAACCTGAAACACACCCTTCTTCAGTTGAAACCCACCAGTACTTAATTTTAAAATCTCATGTTTCCTATGTATTTCATCCCCATATCCTATGGCAGCTAATATTCTTCTTAATCTACAGTGGGAGAACAGAGAACCTGAGACATTTCATAACCATTCACAATACAGTGTAAAACCATAATGCAGTCTCTTATTCTGACCTTACCAGGGGGTCTAGAACTTTTCTCTCTCCAGATCATACTTCGGAGACAGAACTTAGAGAAAAGCTGTTGTGTTAACAAGTGAGTGATGGTATAACTCTGTGGTTTTGTATGTATGTATTCCTTTCTATTGGTTTACCATGAAAGATTATGATGATGTCGTATTATCAAATCTAATGCTTATTTGCTCAATTTAAGCAATCTTCATTATCTGTAACTAGCTTTGATTTGGCCGCTTGAAGTCTTCGGAGTGTTTCTTCATGCTGTTGCTAATAGTGGACATATGGCAACCTGGTAAAAGTAATTAAATATTCTAGCACACATTTAGAGGGAGATTTTGAAAGCCAGTTGGAGTTAGGTACCTAAAAGCTCCTCCCTTAATCTTTAAATGCAAATCAGACTGCTTTTGCAAACAATATTTTTTTGCTGTTGTCTAGTTAACGTGTAGTAAAATTCTACTTTAAATAGGTGAGAAAAATCTCAAGAGCGCCTACATCCTATCCATTTAGAAATAAATGTGTTTTCATTATTTTCTTCTTGGGGGAGTGGAGTGATGCAATGTTTCATCTAGCTAGGGTTATTTTCAAATCCACGTTCAAATATATCATATCGGATCTGTTAATGAAGAATTGTGACACTTGGGCTTTGTCTCCACTAGAAATACAAATGCCCGTATTACGATTGTTTGCATTGGTGGTCTCAGTGTTAGTGCAGACAAATTCTAGGCATTTTTAGCAATCTATAATAATTTCCTCTGAACAAAATTCCAGGATTTGTTGGTGAAAATACTTGCAGCCTGTGTGTGTATTGGTCAGTTGGCACCCCTGCAGTTGCACTGTTGCTTTTAGTTGCTGTAACAACTGTAATATGGATTTGACCTCTCCAAAAAAAAAAAATTGCCAAACAATCTAATTTCCTTCTTTGACAAGATAACCAGCCTAGTGGATGGGGGAAACCAATAGACAAAAGATGGGAATTTTAATAAGGCTTTTCATGCAATCCCACTTGACATTCTCATAAGCAAACTAGGGCTATATGGTCTAGATGAAATTCCTATGTTGGTGGGTGCACAGATGGTTGAAAACCCATACTCAGAGTAGTTACCAATGGTTCAGTGTAAAACAGGAAGGACACATCAAGTGGTGTCGCACAGGAGTTTGTCCTGGGTTGAGTACTATGCAATATTTTCATTAATGACTTGGATAATGGAGTGGAGAATACTCTTATAAAATTTGCAGGTGACACCAAGAGGAGAGGGGTTGCAAGAGCTTTGGAGGACAGGATTAGAATTCAAAATGACCTTGATAAATTGAAGAATTGGTCTGAAATCAAGAAGATGAAATTCAGTAAAGACAAGTGCAAAATACGGCACTTAGAAAGGAAAACTGAAATACACAGATACTAAATGGAGAATTAACAGGCAGCCAGCAGTACTGCTGAAAAGGATCTGGGAGTTATAGTGGATCACAAACTGAATGAGAGTCAACAGTGTGACCCTGTTGTGAAAAAGACAAATGTCAAGCTGGGCTGTATTAACAGGAGTGTCATATGTAAGACATCAGAGGTAATTGTTTCTCTCTACTCAGCATTGGTGAGGCCTCAGCTGCAGCACTGTGTCCAGTTTTAGGCACCACACTATAAGAAAGATATGGGCAAACTGGGGAGAGTCCAGAGGAAATCATTTTCTACATTTCTTATTTTTTGCTTTTCTATAAAGAGAGGTTGAAAGAACTGGGTGTGTTTCATCTGGGGGAAAAAAGTTGGATTGGGGGACATAAGAGTCTTCAAATATGTAAATGGTTGATATAAAGAGGACTGTGATCAATTGCTCTCTATATTCACCCAGGGTAGAACAAATTGTATTCAGCTTAATCTGCAAGTGGGAAGATTTACTGTAAATTCTCTTTTTAATCAATACATGAGACTCATTTTGTGAAAAATGCTTTCTCACAATGGAAACTTGTACAAAAAAAATTAAACAAAAGATAGCAGTAAAACTGGAGTGCTTTATTAAAACCTTGCAGTTTTTATAAATTGTGGAATGAAAAATAAGCAATCTCTTGAGTTGTCATTAACAGATCAAATAAAAGTCATTAACTTTCAGAATGAGCATCAATATTTGCACTTAATTTAAAACTGAAATAGAAAAGACAAATACAAAAAATGTCTTGGCTATAATTTGTTGCTCTAGCATTACTTTTGCTGTAGATTAAAGTGGGTATAAACCATATATATTTTGAATTATTGGATACAACATATACTTGATTACTATAATTGGACCAAACATATTAAAATAAATACGGTACAAAAAGAGGTCATTTAGCTGAATAAGCTTTCTACCTCTGTTTATAACTAGGTCCTTGTTTCAGTGTGTGTGTATGGGTACGTACACCTTGTACATGTTTAATAACACAGGTATATCATACACTGCCCACTAATTTATTTCCCTGGATCTTATTCCAATATGCCAAACCTCTGAGTAGCTTCAAACAGACACTTAACCAAATGTAAGATTCCCTCCCAAATTACCGTTCCCAAGGCTCATGTGGGACAAGGTTCGGTCTTGAACCAGTAAAAGCTTTTCTGTATGTAATAATGTCAGGACTTTGAAGTGTGTTATCAGGACTATTCAAGCCAAGGAATGGGAACACTCTGCCATTGAAGAGGGAGATTTGCAACACTTGAAGGGATCAAGACATTGAACTGTACAGTTGTGACATTCTTACATATGAAGATATGGGGTTATTTTGAATCTTTTATATTTATCAGTTCATATTTCATTCAAGGCTCAGAGGGGAAAAAAAATTGGACCCATGGTAACTAGCCAGACAATATCTCCAATCATTACCTCATCTTCCCATGTTCATGGGAGCTTTATATATTTTAAAATAGCAAGAAGCAATTCCAGTGATATCTAGAGACGTTAGGTTTGCGGTATGGGTTTAGTACAGAAACTTCATTGGTAGGCTCATTAAGTGAGCTCTTCCCTAGTGATGGATCAGAGGTCTGTGCTGAGTTTTCAAAATAATGTAGGAGCTGTCTTTAATACTATTTTAGGAATGATGCCAGCTCTTATCCAGGATAAGTAGTGTGCTTTAGAGTGGCTCCATTTATTTCTTCCGGAGAGATTTTATAGAGTAGTTCCTTGGAGTTGTATATGCCGTTCCTTGGAGTTATATATGGATACCCCTATTGATCAACATATATATGGGGCCAGCGGATGGATTAGGGTGGCTAGTGAGAGAAATAATGGTTTAGAGTGTCCTTAGTGTATACAGATGCCAGCACTATATTTCTCTCGTCTAATCCTGCTGTTGCAGTTGAATGACCTGTCTGTTGATAAATACGAATTTTTGCATGCGTGAAGGCTAGCTGGCTGAATCTCAAACCGAGTAAGATGGAGTTAATGCTTCTGGGATGGACTCAACAATTGGAAAAAAAATGGGTGGAAATTGTATCAGTTTCTTCCATTGATGGGGGTGCCAACTGTTCAAATTGCAGCTCGTGCAGAATGAGACAGCCCTTTTTTAAAGGTAATGTTTCACACAAAAACCTGTTCTCAGTGATCTGCTATTATTGTTATAGTAGTGCCTTGAGTTACCAGTCATTACCAGAAGATGTATTGTGCTAGGCACTATACAAACACTTGTAAGAGGCAATATATGCCATGAAGAATTTACAGACTAGGAAGACAATAATATGTGTGAGAGAGAAGTAGGATTGCAATCCCTGTTTTACAGACGGGGAATTGAGACACAGAGATTGACTACTGGTTGTTACACCAGTTGATATCAGGGTGGTCGTAGTTGTACAGCACCCTTCAATGGGATGGCTCTTGAAATTATTTTAATCAATGAAGTGCTGAATGTTTTGGATCCTGGCTTTTAAGAAATCACTTCTCTCCAAATGGTGCTGTGATTGTTGCAATCATCTGAGATGTTTAGGTGTACAACCTCTTGCTTAAAACATGAAGGGTTTATTAACAGGGTGTTCTTGATTATTGGAAATTTTTGACTGGAATGTACTTCCCATGCCACCATATGCTAGATCAGGGGTAGGCAACCTATGGCACGAGTGCCGAAGTCGGCACATGAGCTGATTTTCAGTGGCACTCACACTGCCTGGATCCTGGCTACTGGTCCGGGGGCCTGTGCATTTTAATTTAATTTTAAATGAAGCTTCTTAAACATTTTTAAAACCTTATTTACTTTACATAAAACAATCTTTAATTATATATTATAGATTTATAGAAAGAGACTCTAAAAATGTTAACATGTATTACTGGCACGCGAAACCTAAAATTAGAGTGAATAAATGAAGACTCGGCACACTGCTACTGAAAGGTTGTCAACCCCTGTGCTAGATTCTGGATTTGGTGACCTTCAGCACATGCTGTGAGACTTGAGTATGAGGGTGAAGCAATTGGTTCAGGCATGGGGAAGAAAGGAGGTTCTTAACAGATCTGGGAAGGGTTTTTTGCCTTTTTGTTTTAAGACTAGTTTTCTAAAATATCATTTTGATATCTTTTATTTAAAGTGATTCTTAAGTAGGCATAATGTGCCTAGAGAACATAGGTGCACTGAAATTGAATTCTATATAATAGATGTAACTCTGTGTATCTCATTGTTTCAGCTGCCTTTTAAATTTAATTTTACTTTGTTTCAGTTCAGTGTCCTCAGTTGGCAGTTCATTTTGTGTAACATGCTTCATGAAATAGTTTGCCAGACTACTCAGTTTAATGCTTAACTTGTTAATATTTTTACTGTACCTTCAGGCTTTTAAACTAGCCGTCCCCAGGATTAACTTGTTGTTGTTGCTGCTCCACTTCACGGAACTCCTTTTTAATTCTATTAATTCCATCGAGTCACTTGAAAAGCACTTTTCCGATGAGGATATGCTTAACCTCTTTAGAAGCAACAAAGAATCCTGTGGCACCTTATAGACTAACAGATGTTTTGCAGCATGAGCTTTCGTGGGTGAATACCCACTTCTTCGGATGCAAGTCTTGCATCCGAAGAAGTGGGTATTCACCCACGAAAGCTCATGCTGCAAAACGTCTGTTAGTCTATAAGGTGCCACAGGATTCTTTGTTGCTTCTACAGAACCAGACTAACACGGCTACCCCTCTGATACTTAACCTCTTTAGGCATTGCTCCTTACAAATACTCTGAAACCCTAAATTTACCATAATTATCCTACATTACATTCATTTTGGGAGGTGAAAACTCTTGAAGGGAAAGATGACTAAAATGGCAAGAGATTCATCTTCAACATGATGTCTAATCAGTGCCTTGTACAGAAACAATATCAATACTTTTTATGTATACCTCGACATTGTATCTGCCATTTTTTTTAACATAAGAACGGCCATATTGGGTCAGAGCAAAGGTCCATCAAGCCCAGTATCCTATCCTCTGGCAGTGGCCAATGGCAGGTGCCCCAAAGGGACAGGTTATCATCAAGTGATCCATCGCCTGTCACCCAATCCCAGCTTCTGGCAAATAGAGGCTAGGGACACCATTCCTGCCCATGCGGGCTAATAGCCATTGATGGACCCATCTTCCATGAATTTATCTAGCTCTCTTTTGAACCCCATTGTAGTATTGGCCTTCACATCACCCTCTGGCTAGGAGTTCCAGAGTTTGACAGTGTGTTGCGTGAAAAAATGCTCTCTTGTGTTTGTTTTAAACCTGCTACCTATTAATTTCATTTGGTGGCCCCTTGTTCTTGTATTATGAGAAGGAGTAAATACTTATTTACTTTCTCTATACCACTCATGATTTTATAGACCTCTATCATATCCCCCCTTAGTCACCTCTTTTCCAAGCTGAAAAGTCCCAATCTTGTTAATCTCTCCTCATACAGAACCTGTTCTATACCCCTAATAATTTTTGTTGCCCTTTTCTGACCCTTTTCCAATTCTAATATATCTTTTTTGAGATGGGGCGACCACATCTGCACACAGTATTCAAGGTGTGGGTGTACCATGGATTTATATAGAGGCAATATCATATTTTCTGTTTTATTATCTATCCCTTCCTTGATCATTCCCAACATTGTTTGTTTGGTTTTTTGACTGCTGCTTCACACTGAGTGGATGATTTCAGAGAACTATCCACAATTACTCCAAGATCTCTCTCTTGAGTAGTAACAGCCAATTTAGACCCCATCATTGTGTATGTATAGTTAGATTATGTTTTCCAATGTGCATTACTTTGCATTTATCAACATTACATTTCCTCTGCCATTTTGTTGCCCAGTCACCTAGTTTTGTGAGATCCTTTTGTAGCTCTTCGCAGTCTGCCGCAGGCTTAACTATCTTGAGTCGTTTTGTATCGTTTGCAAATTTTGCCACCTCAGTGTTTACCCCTTTTTCCAGATCGTTTATGAATATGTTAAATAGGACTGGGCCCAGTACAGATCCCTGGGGGACACCACTATTTACCTCTCTCCATTCTGAAAACTGACCATTTATTCCTACCCTTTGTTTCTTATCTTTTAACCAGTTACCAGTCCATGAGAGAACCTTCCCTCTTATTCCATGACTGCTTATTTTGCTTAAGAGCCTTTGGTGAGGGATCTTTTCAAAGGCTTTCTGAAAATCTAAATGCACTATATCCACTGGATCGCCTCTGTCCGCATGCTTGTTGACCTCCTCAAAGAATTTAAGTAGATTGGTGAGGCATGATTTTCCTTTACAAAAACCATGTTCACTATTTCCCAACAAGTTATGTTCATCTATGTGTCTGACAATTTTGTTCTTTACGATAGTTTCAACCAGTTTATCCGGTAATGAAGTGAGGCTTACTGGCCTGTAGTTGCCAGGGCCACTTCTGGAGCCCTTTTTAAAAATTGGCATCACATTAGCTATCCTCCAGTCATTTGGTACAGAAGCTGATTTTAATGATAGGTTAGAGATAACAGTTAGTGAGTCCTGCAATTTCACATTTGAGTTCCTTCAGAAATCTTGGGTGAATACCATCAGGTCCTGGAGACTTATTACTGTTTAGTTTATTTAGAGAGACAAGGTAAGTGAGGTAATATCTTTTATTGGACGAACTTGTGTTGGTGAGAGAGACCAGTCTTCGAACTTACACAGAGCTCTTCTTCAGGTTTGTTTTAATTTTTCTAAGAAACATAAATCTTACATTCCTTCATACTCTGGTGGTGGTTTTACACTTTTGCTGTATAGCTGTATCTTTCTTATCAGTGAACTTGATTGCAATTATAAGAGTTGAAGACTTAATTCTGTTTTAAGTGAAAGCTTAGATTCCAGATAAAATAATGACAGTGGCCCAGGAAAGATTGCTACTTACCCTAGACAAGTGGATTTTTTAAGTCCTGCATATAACTAACCTTTAGTATTCTCTGTAAGTAACATATTTCAGGCTTCCTTCAGCTATTTGAGAAGTGAAGGGATGTGAAACTATGCAGGATTCTCAATGACAGCGGATATTATCATTATTATGGTTTGTTGTGTTGATCAAATAAGTAATTTCTTGTTCACTTAAGAATAAAAAGGTACAATAGAAGTATTACTGTCATGTGGCGATTGTGTAAATCCTTTTTATTTTTATTTCCTTTTTATTGGCTTTTGTTATGAACATTCTTGTGGCTGTCTGTGCTTTTAACATTTTGATTATTTTGTCTTTACCTTGGATGTTTTGTTTCTTAAAGTTGCTCCAATGACAGTAAATACATAAATCATAGTTGCTTGTCTTCTCACAAGCAACATTTTCATGTTGCCCCTTGGTAGATACAGATTACATCCGCCATTTCATTTATTTTGTTTGGGGTGTAAATAATATTGTTTAAGGATTCAGAGTTACTGATGTAAGACCTAAGTCTCAAAATTCACATTGATAGTGTCTAGGCAAATGATACTTTTCTCAATGTCATCACTAAGAGTAAAATTTTCAGAAGTACCTGAATCCCTGAGGTTCCTTAAGTCACTTTTTTAAATGGGACTTGAAGTGGCTTTGGTACTTCTGAAACTTTTACCCTGATTCCCAAATACTGCTGATGTCACAAATAATGTAACTGTTGAGTGGTTGGATACCGTAAGTTTCAAATGTAAGATAGGTTGCTCTGAAATCTGTATTGTGCCTTCTAGAGTTTAGCCTAATTATCCCTATGCATCTGCTCAACTGGCTTTGGGTCTACAATTTTGGGGGACTGGGGAGAGCCATCAGGCTTCTGTAACGCCTAGCATGGGGATTGAACCTACACAGAGCATAATTGAAGAGTATAAAGTCAAGCTTTAAATCACGTTACCTTTTAACCAATTCTTTAAGCCTTGCTTTGTGCTGATGAATCTCACCCCAGGATTTGGCCCGTTGGTTCCTTTCTCTGTCAACAGAAGCAGTGCTTCCCATAGTCTTCATACAGAAATTACAGGAATAAGGCTGTGAGCCAACAGCTTGTGTAATAGAGTGCATTAGCAGAACAAATGTGAGCACTTAATTCTTCTATTACCTTTTAAACTCACCATGTCTTTTCATTTATTTTAATTGGGAAGGTGGATATTTAACTGGGTTTGTCATACTTTCAGGAAAGATGGCTTCTTTGTACACTAAGTATGGAAAAAGTTGACCGTGGAGTGTTGGAAGTCCTGGAGAGAGTTTGAGACTAAATAGACTATGCAATTCAAAAGTATTGTATATCTTAGTTTATAATGCTCTAATACATGTTGGAGTTAAGTGTTTCATTAAGGCAAACATTTTATGGTTGCATGCGCTGACCTGTGTATTATTTTACTACTTACTGTTTTGTTGCTGTTAGTTCTAGTTTCTTAGCCTTTTTATTAGAGGTGGGCTGAACAAAAATGACAGATCTAAATACCCCCTAATTTTGGAAGAGTTCATATCCATATCTGAACTTTTCAGCTTGGGACCCTTATGTTTTTCAAGAATTCACTTCTGAAAAATGTTAAAAACCAAAAACTTAACCACAAAGAGAAGCCGTCCATGATAACCAATGAGAGTGGGAGGAGAGGAGCAAGTTTTAATGAATATGGAAGAAAAATTAATAGATTTTTCTCCTTTTAAAACAAACATAGTTCACACTTGCTAACTTTATTTTGTAGCTTCTCCAGAAAATATAATGAAGGATAGCATTGAATGTTTGTTGTGGTGTGAAGAGCTGACTATGGTCAGAATGTGAAATAAATTGAGTTAATATTTGAAAACAAGACAAAGTGGGTGAGGGAGTGTCTTTTATTGGACCAGCTTCTGTTGGTGAGAGAGAGACGCTTTCGAGCTTATACAGAGATGTTCTTCGGGTCTGGAAAACTTATTCAGGGCAGATCTATACTTTAAAATGCTGCATTGGTGAAGCTGTAGCACTTAAATGAAGATGCACCTATGCTGATGGGAGAGAGCTCTTCTGTCAATGTAGTTAATCCACTTCTACAAGAGGTGGTAGAAGCTCGCCCGTCGGACATAGCACTGTCTACAAGGGAGGGATTAGGGTCAGTATAACTACTTTGCTTGGGGGAGGGAGGGAAGGGAATTTTTCAGACCCCTGAGCGAAGTAGTTACACTGACATAGGTCTGTAGTGTAGACCAGACCTCAGAGTGTCACAGCTAAATACAAGGTGGAACCGATTGTTTACCATAAGTAGTTAACAAATATTTCAAGGGACCATTCAAGGTGAAGTATCCTGTTAATACCCCTCCAGTCATAGGGAAGAAAAGGAGGGAGGGCAAAGCAGCTGTGTGTGTGTGTGTGTGTGTTGGGGGGGGGGGGAGTTGTTAGTGGGTTATAGATAGTTGTAATAAGCCATAAATCCAGTGTCTCTATGATTTTTATTATCTAGCAAAATTATGAATTTAAGTTCCCAGGCTTGTCCTTGGAAAGTGTTGTTCAGGTTTTCTCTGAAGATGAGGACTGATAGGTCAGATATAGTGATTGCTTTGTGAAAAGTGTTCACCCACGGGTGACGTGGTGTTTTGTCTTTTATAATTTTTATCATCTGTCCAGATGATGAAAATATCATTGATTATATATCACATATACCATTGGTTTCGTGATGCATTTATGGTGTACCTCATCCAGTGCACTAAATGCCCCAATAGCAGCTACATGGGTGAAACCAGACACTCACTACGCTCTTGAATGTACTCACACTGGAAAATTCAGAGTTTAACTTAAATTCTGTGTGGCATTTGTAAAGAAAATGCACTTTCCATGCTACATCCGTTCACATAGTTGGCCTTGCTTTTTTTCAACAGAGGCTGCAAGTCGTGCTATAGTCCAGTTCCTGGAGATCAATCAGAGTGAAGAAGCCAGTAGAGGTTGGATGCTGCTCACTACAATTAATTTACTAGCTTCATCCGGACAGGTTAGTTCTTTATTATCATGAAAACCAAAGCAGAAATACCAAAACAATGTTTCCAGGTGTGCCGCATTCCTTGTTAAATAGCACACTTGAAAAGGGGCCATGGGAACATCCTACAGTGTCCTGATTCCCAAGCTTACAGGTCCTAAAGTCCTTTACATCTCCTTCCTATATTGAGGTTTAATTTTATTATAGTGTCTCTGTAGTGATTCTGTAGTTATGAATTGAAGTTGCCTAAAAGAGTTCTCTGGGCCTGAAATTTATGTCTTTTCCTAGCTCACAGTTAAATAATTTTTCAGTAAAGAAGTAATAAATCAAAAGTGGCTTAAGAGAAATTTCACAGAGTGTAAAAAGTGCTTTCTGCACCTTAAAATCATTTTAAAACTGGAATAACTCAAACATTCTTTACTTTAGAAGCAAAAACCAAACAAACCCTTGCGATCAGGTATTGATGATCTCTTTGGGGACTAGATCTGGTTAAAGATATAAATAACATGAAATATTATTTTTTTTATTTTCTGTTAATGCATCTTTTTTGAATTAATCTCATTTTCTGTGAAAGTTTTAAAATATTCACTCAGTAGTTTGTGAACAAATTTCAACCTATAAGTTGTTCATGAAGTATTTGTTTCCCTGCTAATTATTTGTGGTAGTGCATGACTAATCCTCTAAGGTCTTGTTTGGACAGAGTTAGTTTGCTGCAAGTGGGGGTGTAAATCTGTTGCACACTAAAAGTTCTCTCATGGGCTTTAACCTACTACTGTTTCAAATGGAAGTAGGTCAAAGAGCACTAGGGAACTTCTAGTGCTTATGGACTCTGCTACTGCAGCTAATTGGTGCTTGGTCGACTAATATTTTGTGGATTTACATCCTCTAGGCAAGCTGTAAGTCACGTGGTGGTGTTTATTCTCCATGACTGGATAAACTGAGGTCAGTCTACACTACACAACAAATTTGGTATAAATACGTCGCTCAGGAGTGTGGGGAAAAAAACCCACCCTGGAGTGGCGTAATTATACCAACTGTAACCTCCTGTGTAGACAGTGCTATATAAGCAGGAAAACTTTTCCCAGTGACATAACTACCTCCTCTCACAGAGGTGGAGTAACTAATCCGACGGGAGAACTCTCTCCCGTCGGCTTAGAGCATCTTTATCAAAGTGCAGCTGTGCCGATGCAATGTTTGTGGTGTAGGCCTACCTTGAGACAATTAAAATAGGAGAAAATACATTTCTGAACACTCAGAAACAATTAATAATTTGGCTCCATGAATAACAGTGGAGTGAACTCCTTGGGCTTACTAGGAAAAATATTTGTAAATCTTTTTTATCATCTAGCCACCTATAATGGGGAATGTGTACTTTGAAAAAAATTAGTGAGAAAAATAATAGTTAGGAATATTTGAAAAGAATATAATGATCTTTGCTACCAAACTATGATCTCACTGTGAGGATGAAAGAAAAGAACATGCAAGAACCTAAGATATCCATAACAGATATTAGTCTTTGAGATGCTGATGACACCTTGACCAACTGTCCTTGTCTCTTATCCTTATTCTATATCCTTCCATACTCTTGAATTATGTATGATCATTAAATTTGTTAGCCCTTAAGTACCCTAACTTAGAATTATCTGCTTTCGGTATGCTGATTCCATACTCTTGAATTATGTATGATCATTAAATTTGTTAGCCCTTAAGTACCCTAACTTAGAATTATCTGCTTTTGGTATGCTGATTCCTGCAGAGCATGGGGAATTAGATTTTTTCCCACATGGATATTTTTGCAGGCTACTTGGAGCATCTTACAAGACAAAGAATTTGGGAATAAATAGTACCCCATTCATGGAGGCCACACTATATAAGGAGATAGTGAAGCCAAAGGCAATATGACTAATATTACTAAAGCTCTGCTAGCTGCCCTTCTGACATATTGGACAATTACATGCTGTCTTCTCTCTGCTCCCTGGTTATCTGTTCATATATCTTACCAAATCATCCCACCTACTTTTACAAATAATACCAGACCCCGCCTCCCAACTTTTGGATTCTCCTCCAAATGTTTTCACATTTTCTTCCTCGCTGTTCTGTATGCATGAAACAGCATAAAGCCAATACCTTCTCCTTCCAATCCAATCTCACTTCTGTGATGACTGCAAGAAATATCCAACTGATGAGGTCTAGATTGAGGGCCTGAGGGGATTGTTGATTTTTACATTATTTTAAAAAGCTTTATAGTTTATAATCGCTAAGATCCATCAAGTTGATATAAATTATGCTTTTATCATTGTTGTTTTTGTCTTCCATTCCCTTTTACTGTTTGTTACATTTGTTACTGTCTTGTCTTGTGGTAGGGATTGTGTCTTCCTATGGCTCTAATCCTAATTGGAGCATTTAGGTGCTATTGTCATATGAATACTTATTATTTTATTTCTTTTGATATATTTAGACCTTTCTCTGAGTGTTGTCTTATTTTTCCTCTATTTTTTCCCTGTTTTGTAAATGTTGAAGAATACATGATTCATCAGTACTGCGGTTTGGACACTTGTTAAATTTATAGGAAGGAAAAGTTCAATATTTTATGCAAGCTTCTATCTGTGTGACTTCCACTGAAGGCAATAATTTGCATAATTAAATCATTCTTTCAAAGAATACAGAATGTCTTGAATTTAAAAGAAAATTATGTTGTATTTTTAAAAAATTCACTGTTACAATATGGTGAAATGTTACTGGCTTTTCTGTTTTTCAGAAAACAGTGGACTGCATGACGACGATGTCGGTGCCTTCCACACTTGTTAAATGTCTATATCTGTTTTTTGACCTTCCACATGTGCCTGAGGTAGTTGGAGGAGCGCAGGAGCTACCTGTAGCAGAGCGCCGAACGTTACTACAAAAAGTCTTTGTACAGGTAAGAAGATAATATAGGTGTTAAATATGTAGACAGACTTTTTTTCTCTTTAAAAAACAAGGGCGGGTATAAAAAATTGAAAGAGGAGGTTTTATCAGATATCTCCAGAAATTGCTGCTGTTCTGGGCCAGTAACTTCACACACTGAAGTTTTGTTCTCTGTTTCTTAACAGAGACAACTGTTTGTTAGCAAAAATGAATTTCCCTGCCAGCAGAGTTGAGATTGAGTACTTTTTTTCTCAGAAAATATTTTGTCCTCACAAATGAGTGTAGCACTTGAACTGGGCTGCTTAACAGGGATGACATGCAGACCACCTTCCTCCCACCTCCCGGTCTTCTTTTATGTCTTTAGCCATGACAGTCATTTGAGTAAGTACAGTAAAATCAGCACTGATATTAATAAGTGGACTATTTAAAAACATGCCACCTTTATTTCTAATAGGGAAATAAATCACCTTCATGTGGCTGGAAAGGGAAGTCACTATTGTGGCTTTCCTGAATTATTTAATTTAAGACCTTTTCAGCAGAACAGAATGAATCGGTTAACTTATTGCAGTTTAGTCTGTGTTCTTGGCTTGGAATTTAACTTCACCACTTTAACTGAAATAAATAAATAAAGATGGATGTTACCACTGCATTTTATATAGCTCATACAATTATCTTTACTCTGTTTGTCAATGGAAGGAAGAGGGTACACAGCATATTTTTTACCTTAGAAACGGTTGTATTATGTTAGTTTATAATCCGATGCTGATAGACAATTATGTCAGTGGATATATCTATTCATGCTAGCTCCAGTGTTCTTTTGTGCAAGATGCTGTGCTCCCTCAACTCCTTTTGGCACACAGTACCATTTAGGATTGGCATTATGGGTTTAAATATGTGACACATTAAATACAGTACATTTTTATTGGTAATAAATTTTGAGTAATTAAAAATGTTGAGATGTTGCACTTAATGAACAATGTTCCTGGAATATCAACTTTTTGGTGTGCTGTGCTTTATAAATGACACTTCAAATAAAAGGAAGGAGCAGGGGTTCCGTACCTTGTTTATGGACGATAAAACTGACTGTGTCACTTGGTTGTCTCAGTTTGTAAAGGGAAAGCTAACTTGCCATTTGAAAGAGTTGAAATATCATGAATACGCCTTTGGCTGTTTCTCTGTATTGTAAACCTCTTTCCTGAATTAAAGTAGTACTTTCTATCCAGACTAGCTGGCATGACTGGGGTATGAGTTAGAGCCTGGGTTCTACTTTCATTTGGGCTGGTAATCTACCCACTTTACAGTGAGGACACAGGCTTACATACTAAAATGCTGGTAGTGCTTCGATGCTTTCCCATCAGGGCCGGCTCCAGGCACCAGCTAAGGAAGCAGGTGCTTGGGGCGGCCAATACAAAGGGGCGGCACGTCCGGGTCTTCAGCGGGAATTTGGTGGCGGGTCCCTCTCTTCCTCTTTGAGCAGCTGCTCAACTGCCACCGATAGGCTTCTTTTTTTTTTTTTTGCGCCGCTTGGGGTGGCGGAAAACCTGGAGCCGGCCCTGCTTACCTTAATTCACCTTATGTGCCCAGAAGAACAGAACAAGTTCTCCCACAGTTCATTGTGAAAGAATTGTAGAGTGGCTCACTTACTGCAGCACTAAAGAAACATGGGATATGGCCCCAGAAGTCCTAGTAACACGTACAAGGCAGCACAGAAACTCGGTTGGGCTTTGCAGTGTGGCTGCTCACTCCTGGCCAAGGCTAACTCAGATGCTCGCACTGAAGACAAACCCAGAAAAAGTAACCTTACCTGCCCCAAAGATTTGCCTGCTCTTCATTTGGCCAAAGAGGCATGGATACTGCTCCTCCCTTCCCAGCCAATCAGTGCTCTTCATTTATTAGAAAGCATTAGAGTCATTAGCTTGTTAACGCCTCTATCCCTGTTGCAAGAGTTGAACATGCTGTCTAGGCAACAATTCTAGCCTCTGGCAGACAGTACATAAATGGAGCATATTTAGGACTCAAACTCTGATCCTTATGTGGCAGCATAAAACACTTAAAGTAGTCTGCTAGTTTAGCCCTATTCATTACATTTTAATGGGCCTGAGGGTGGAATAACCATGAACATTTAAAGACCTAATCTTAGTCTTATTTAACGTGGATGAAGGTAATTAGGGCTATTCAGGAAGCAATATGTAAGGCGAAGAACTGCACGTTACTTTGCTAATGAATATAACAGTTCTAATTGGATGATCTTTTTTTGTGATCAGTTTGTATAAAAGTACGAATGAACAGAGTTCTGCTGTTAAAGATTTTACTGTCCCTGTTCTGTTTTAATAATCTGAATGCCTTATTGTTTCAGATCCTAGTAAAACTGTGCAGTTTTGTGTCCCCGGCAGAAGAACTGGCTCAGAAGGATGATCTCCAGCTTTTATTTAGTGCAATAACCTCATGGTGCCCTCCCTATAATCTGCCTTGGAGGAAGAGTGCAGGAGAAGTACTAATGACCATATCGCGTCATGGCCTTAGTGTCAATGTAGTGAAATACATTCATGGTGTGTATCTTAGAGATATTGTTTTTATTCTTTTGTTCCAGTTTATGTATTACTCCCTTCATCCTGTAGTTTCTGTATATAATATAGCAAAAACTACTGTACTTAGGAAGATTTAAGAGGATTTGTATACATCTGTAGTCTTACGGTTAAAATAATGTCATCAGAATTGTTCTGTAATAAGATTAGAGAGGTTCTTGTAGATAAACCAACTTCCCATGGTATCATCTGAGTTGTTTTTTTTCCACACTTCAGTTTAATGTTGCAGAGCACAAGTTCTCAAATGTTTTCACAATGTGGAACATCGTAGTAAAGAGGGTGCTTTCATTAAAAAGTAATATTAAGAAGCTAATTGTGATGATTGTAACTGGTGCTGGTGGCATCAGTTTGTGGCTCCTATTTCCCTCCTGCTTTTTGATGTAGCAGTAGCCCTTTGTGGAGGCAGGAAGGCTAGGTGCTTCTCATTTCCAGCAGCATGTACAGGCACTCTACTTTTAAATAAAGTCCCTGGACATCTGTGAACACAGCTGGACACAAGGAGTTGGAACCAGTGCCCTGTGTTCCGCAGGCTCTGTCTGAACATTGAGATCCATGAAAGCTGCTGCTGTAGGGTAAACAGTGCATTATTTAAAACAACCAGTGTAATCTCACCAACAAACCAAACAAATATGGAGAGAATATTCAGATACATCCAGGTAATGAGACAAAGTCATTCCTGCATGTCTCTTTTGGCCTTATATGAGATAAGCAGCACAAATAATAGCTCTGTTGCCCATGGAAGTATAATTTCTCCAGATGGTTCCATTGCCCAAGTAGTGATTTCCATGGTTTGCACACCATCTTCACATTCTCCCTAATGGATCTTCAAATGGCAGTGTTTGTGACCAGCAATGAGTGCAATTAGCCCATCACATAACAGATATGGAATTTACCAATCCAAACCGTAAAGATTCTCCATTCAGTAGATAGAGTAGCATGCATGGCAGCAGCTTTGAATGCAGGTGAACTAGGTAGAAGGATGGACACATGTATTCCCATCATTGAGCTGGTGCACTTTATATTTAAAAAAAAAAAAAGTAGTATAAGTACATACTGGTTCTGCCAGTGTTCGGCATTTAAATTATAGGGAGTAGCTCTCAAATGGTATAATCTTTTAAAATAAATTAAACTTTTAAACTGGGGCAGGAGGACAGGCACAGCATCTTTTAGCAATCTGTAACATTAAGTTGGTTGTGAATACTCCCTGGAGAACGTCGTCTTAAGACTCTGTGAAATTGTGCTGTCAGCTTTTGAAATATGTAGCCCTGCTTCCATATATCATGCAACACTACAGGAAGTTTGGTCTGCAATGTTTCTCACACTAGCCATTCACAAATTACAGAAGACTCCCAACTCAGCCTAAAAAGAAAATAAAAAACAGAACCAAATGAGTTCCTCATTTTGCTTTCAGAGACCAAAAAAAAAAAAGTAAGGAGCCTACTGGCAACAGTGGTAAGCATTTTCAAATATGACTTTAAAGGGGGGACAATTGTTCCCAGTTACATCTTGGATGACATTACACAAAATCAGACACGGACCACAGATCACATCAGGGCCGGCTCTAGTGTTCTTGCCGCTCCAAGCAGCAAATAAATAAATAAATAAATAAGTGACTGCGATCAGCGGCAATCTAGTGGCAGCTCTACCGCTGCTTCTTCTACGGCGGCAATTCAGCCGCAGGTCCTTCACTCCGAGAGGGAGTGACGGCCCCGCCACCGAATTGCCACCCAACGGCCGGACGTGCCACCCTCTCTTCATTGGCCACCCCAGGCACCTGCTTGCTACGCTGGTGCCTGGAGCTGGCCCTGGATCATGTATTCCCTTCCGAGAAACTGTCATCTTTTTATCAGGTTTACAGGTTCGGTTCCAAAAAGAGACAGTAGAGACTTTTGCTTTTTTTAAGCCTGATACATGATTAACTATTTAAATGATAAAGCACACTGCACTATCAATGTGTCTCTTAATAGGCCAACCAGGTTATATCATACAACGTGCTATCAGTAAAACAATAGACACTGATACAATCGCAAACTAGATATCTTCTTTTCCGGCCACATTCACCAAAAGATGCACATTCACTGATCGCGGCTTGCTTATTTATTTATTTGCTCCTTGGGGCGGCAAGAACGCTAGAGCCGGCCCTGACATGATCTGTGGTCTGTGTCTGATTTTGTGTAATGTCATCCAAGATAATACATTAAGGAACGTTCTTTCCAAGTGCCTGTTGTGAACATCCACACTGCAGCTGGAGGAGAGAGATGGATGTTGCAGCTTGAATGGCAGTCTGGGCTCTCAAGCCCACCTGCCTCCTTGGGTCTGAGCTCTGATGGCTAGCCCAAGTACCTATCAGAGCCACAGTGTTCACACCACTATTTTTAGTGTGCTAGCTTGAGCTCGGCTAGTGTGAGTCTGTCTGCCCAGGTCGAGAGGCTCACTCCCAGCTGCGGTGTGGATGTACCCATCTAGGAAGATATCCTGTATCTGCCAGGTGATGGTGAGCGAAGCCTTGGCTAACTGATGCAAGGCACATGAAATAAAGAATGTACCCATCAATCTAGCCACAAATATGGGGCAGCTGTTGGTCGAGTTTTGCCCATGTGACAAGTGAATATGGATTAGTAAGATCTATGTCACTGCAGGATGGGAGCTGAAATAAGACTTATTGCCCTGTTTGTGTTCAAGGATCCTTGGCCATGCAGAAGGTCCAGCCTCACTATTTCCCTAACAGAATAGCAATATGAAAGAAGACATAGGATGCTGTATCCAAGCATATCGCAAGAGACAACACTAAGGGTTTTCCCTTGAGTCAGTAAAATAGTAGACAGTGGTGTTTTTTAACAACCTAGAGGAAGGAAGATATTTTATAATTGATTTATTGTAATTTGTCTGGTTTCAGAGTAGCAGCCGTGTTAGTCTGTAGCTGCAAAAAGAACAGGAGTACTTGTGGCATCTTAGAGACTAACAAATTTATTTGAGCATAAGCTTTCGTGGGCTACAGCCCACTTCATCAGATGCATGCAGTGGAAAATACAGTATGGAAAATACAGTAGGAAGATATCTATATCTATATAATATCTTCCTACTGTATTTTCCACTGCATGCATCCGATGAAGTGGGCTGTAGCCCACGAAAGCTTATGCTTTAAATATTGTGTGATAATAAACTGTTACAGTAACTGTTGCTTCATTTCTAAGTATATTTTAATAATCAGAACTGATGTTTTTAAATATGTATAATGATGGGGAAAAACTGTTTCTTAATTGTGTCCTTTACAGAAAAAGAATGTTTGTCCACCTGTGTTCAGAACATGCAGCAATCTGATGACCTTTCTCCCCTAGAAATAGTTGAGATGTTTGCTGGGCTTTCTTGCTTTCTCAAAGATTCCAGTGATGTATCACAAACACTGTTGGATGATTTTAGGATATGGCAAGGATATAATTTCCTCTGTGATCTCTTGCTCAGGTATGCAAATAATATTTTTTTCTCAACAGATTCTCTAGCAGATGGAGAGTATATTAATATACCTGAACGCATTTTTAGGATCTAACAAAATGCAGTGAGGATATTGTAAATGATAAGGTTATTCAAAATGTGGATAATGATCCTGACACTGTAATGGGAGTATGTCAAAGTGCATTCCAGAACTTTTAGTGCTGTAACAGTGTCCACACGGGACATTACTGCACAGCAAGTTAGTGTGCTGTAGATTCACACTGTGGCTTGGTGCATGCTAACATCCCATGTAGACAAGCCTTTAATTATACGATGTTATTATGGCATTTGTTAAAATCTTTACTAAGAAGTTTGGACAAGCCAGTAGGTTTGGGGATGCACATTATGGCTTGTGCAAAATAGCTAAGCAAATAAATAGGAGTGAACAAATAATACATAAAATAGTTTTCTATTTCCCGTATGTTACATTCTAGTTAATCTGCAGTGATAGTAGAACCTTGCAGGACAGAAAGCTTTAACAGCAGGGTGCTGTCGTGAAGAGTCTTGTTACAAAATAAACTATACTAATTTTACTAGTACATTAGAAGGTATTGTCATAAAACTAAAATTGTCTACATGAACAAAATTTTATTATGAAGCATGATATATGATTTTATTTGTGTTCATATGTTCAGTCAGAAAATTCAGAAATCAGTAATAGCTCCCTCAGTTGCCAAAGCATCTCTGTTTTGAACGCAAGCTCCACCTATTTTGCCAATCTATATGGCAGTTCAGATTGTAAGAAGCATGTATTGCCATAAAAAATCCAAATCTATTTGAAAATGAAGGCTACAATTTTCAAACTTGGTGCCTGAAGTTAGGCACTAAAATCCATAATTGTGTATCTAAATAACTGTCCTGATGTTCAAAGGTGCTAAGCAGCCAAGCTCCAATTGATTTCAGTAAAAGCTATAGATCAGGGGTCGGCTACCTTCGACACGTGGCCCATCAGGGTAATCCGCTGGTGGGTCACAAGACATTTTGTTTACGTTGACTCTCCGCAGGCATGGCCCCCCGCAGCTCCCAGTTATCGCGGTTCGCCGTTTCCCGCCAATGGGAGCTGCGGGAAGCGGCGGCCAACACCTCCCAAAGGTTGCCAACTCCTACTGTAGATGCTAGCACAGGGGTGGGCAAACTTTTTGGCCCGAGGCCCACATCTGGGTATGGAAATTGTATGGCGGGCCATGAATGCTCATGAAATTGGGGGTTGGGATGTGAGAGGGGGGTAAGGGCTTTGGCTGGGGGTGCGGGTTCTGGGGTGGGGCTGTGCATGAGGGGTTGAGGTTGCAGGAGTGTGCTCCGGGCTGGGACCGGGGGTTTTGGAGGGCGGGAGGGGGATCAGGGTTGGGACAGGGGGTTGGAGCACAGGAGGAGGTCAGGGGTGCAGGCTTCGGGTGGTGCTTACTTCAAGCAGCTCCTGGAAGCAGCAGCATGTCCTTCCTCTGGCTCCTATACAGAGGTGCAGCCAGGTGGTCCTGCGCACTGCCCCAACCACAGGCGCTGCCTCTGCAGCTCCCATTGGCCATGGTTGCCAGCCAATAGGAGCTGCGGGGGCAGTGTGCAGAGCCCCCTGGCTGCCCCTACGCATAGGAGGCGGGGGAGGGGGACATGCCGCTCCTTCCTGGAGCTGCACAGATCCCCAGCATGCGCGGAGTGGGGCAAGCCTCCGCCCTGGACCCTGCTCCCCGGCTGGAGCTTGAGGGCCGGATTAAAATGTCTGAAGGGCCGGATGTGGCCCCCAGGCCATAGTTTGCCCAGCTCTGTGCTAGCCCATTTATTTTAGGTACTTGTGTAGAGATATAGCTCTCAAGCTTTAGGCACCCAAAATGACAGTTTTGGCTGAAGTTTTCAGTTACATTGGCTATTTCTGCTGCATGAACTTGGGCATCATGCAGAAGTTATAGCCTTGTTTGTGACGTGTTTAGGCCCAATGAAAGAATCAAAAAGCTGTCAACCGTGCAGCAGTGCTGCTAACTTTATGCCTTATGATTGTTCTTCTAGCATAAATGTTGCTTTTGAAAATGTCTGATCTTTTCCTTTTAACCCACCACATTAGCAGTATCACAAAATAAATCCTTTTCAGTAGATTAGTCATAAACAGAGTCTTAGAAAAGCCCATTGCAATTAAAAACTTTCTTCTCGAATACACTTAATTTTCAGAGAAACTGAAGTGCAGTTACATCAGAAAATGATTATATAAAAATGACAGCATCTTATTCAATAGATTTGTCTTTCTTCCTTGTGTATATTGTCACATCTGCTTTCTTTTCTAATTAAAACAGAGCATTTTAAGTGCTTTTTGCTTGTTAGCTCTGCAGAGCTAGTGCAGTTGTGACAAACAGTTGGATATTTTCTGGCTGGCACACCAGCATTGTCTGCCTGTTTTTATTATGAGTCTTTATTAATGATGTTATGATACCCAGAAAAAACTCAGATTGACTGTTAGATTCCACAATGACTTTTCAGTACTGATAACTTATTTCTTTGCTTTCTAAACTGAGCTAACTTGATAGGGAAGTCACTGAAACAAAAGAAATGTTAATAATCGCAACCTCCTCTTGTGATGCTATTAAATTTCATTTTTCAGTGTATAAAACACTTTTAGGTTGTGATAATTTTCCTTTTGAGAAGGAACTTCAGTAACAGCAAGCCTCTTTCTGCTTGACCATACATTCTCTATCTGCTCCTGATTGTGTGATAGGGTTCCATTGTTACTGTGGAAGCAGAGAAAGAACTGACAGGAAGGGGATTGCAGTGCATGACAGTTTTTAGCAAGAGTCAGGCTAACTGTAACCCTAATAACGCGAGATTTGTAGAAGCGAGGATTGTGTGAAGTGAGTGGAAAAGAACTGTGTGAGAAGTTTTTTCGACCTTGTGTAGATAATGTGTAGATAATACGAAATGTAGACTGGAGTCTCTTAAGTGAGAAAAACAAGATATCAGGATGACCTATGTATAAACAAAATGCAGCTGTTGCTTATTATTGTCTGTAACAAAAGTATAAATGCTTGCTGTAATTGTTTACCTGTTGAGAGACCTGTCTAGGAAGAGGAGACCCTATGTCCTAGTGCACTCTCTCCCTGCTGTAGCTGCTAAACAGAATAAAGTATCTGACTTTGCTGTACCCAAACAAATAAGTGAGAACTCTGTTATTCTCCGACATCACTGATGCTCCTGATCTCTAGTCTTAACACAATGACACTGCAGCTTGTTCCTGTATAAGAGGTACGGTTCACAGATCTCTTTTGTGACTTCAGTCTACTCAGGTTCTGGAAACGGTGCCTTAGTTGGATCATAAAGGTTAGTTTCTGAAGAAGGCGAGCAACTAAGCCACATTTTCTTTTCAACTTTTTATAGTCATGAATCACAAAAATACTTTAGAATCACTGCTACCAGCTGATCTATGGTGTGTTCCTGGAATTTTTGTTAGTTAGAGGAAAACAGTCTGAAAATATTTCACTTTAAAGAAATTTGATAGCTTGAATAAGAGCAAATTAATAAAATAGGTAAACTGGAATCCCAGAAGAGTGAAGAATGAATGAAAATATTTGCTTTCTACTTTAACACAGTTGGGGTGAGATAGATGGTCTGTATTCTTTTTTTATTTGTGTGTGGTCTAACAGGAGAATGAGTTGTTTTGTTTTCATTTTTAAATTGTTAGCATTAACCATTATTGAAATTAAACAATGTAACTTCTACCCTCTTACATCTTGCATTAAGAGAGAAAATACTATAATTATGAACAGTGATCCTAAAATAATTATTAATTATGAACTTAAACTCAAGATACATTTCTGTTGTTGAGATGTAGTAGTGACTGTTACTGAGGGCAGGTCTACACTACAGACCTATATCCGTATAACTACATCACTCCAGGGTGTGAAAAATTCACACCCCAGAGCAACATAGTTATACTGACCCAACCCCCTGTATAGACAGAGCTGAATCAATGGGAGGGCTTCTCCCACAACATAGTTACTGCCTCTTAGGGAGGTGACTATATTGACGGGGAAATCTCTTCCATCAGCATATTAGTGTCTTTCCCTTTGAAAATTTAGTAAGAAAATTGCAAATTTGTTTAATGGCGACATATTTAGAAATATGTATGTTGTGTAATTTCATACTTGTAGAATTAATTTTTAAATGTCTTCATAAAATATATGCTTTCATTCTACAAGTTATGGGGCTCAATGCTAGAAGTACTGGGCAAAGTCCTGTGGCCTGTGTTGTGCAAGAGGGCAGACAGGTTAATCATGATGGTTCCTTAAAATTTCTGAATCTCTGAGAAAGCTTTAGATGTTTTCTGTGCTGGGAGTTGTTATGGTTTGCTCAGTAGTGCAGTTTTTTTTCCCTTATTGGTAAATAATGGAGAGACTGCAACATCTAAATATTTTCTATTTAGCCATTATATCTCAACTTTCATAAGGCTTTTGATACGGTCTCACATGACCTTCTCAAAAGCAAACTAGGGAAATATAGTCTAGACAAACCTACTACAATGTAGGTACACTGGCTGGAAAACAGTACTCAGACAGTGTTTATCAATGGTTCACAGTCAAGGTAGAAGGGCATATTCAGAGGGGTCCCTCAGGGATCTTTCCTGGTCTAGTTCTATTCAGTATCTTCATAAGTGATTTGGATAATGGCATAGAGAGCGCACTTATCAAGTTTGTGGACAATACCAAACAGGGAAGGGTTGCAAGTGCTTTGGAAGACAGAATTAGAATTCAAAATGATCTTGAAAAGGGAGAAATGGTCTGAAATAAATAGGATGAAATTCAGTAAGGACAAATGCAAAGTATGAGCTTAGGAAGGAGTACTCAATTGCATAAATATAAAATGGGAAATGACTACCTAGGAAGGAATATACAGAAAAGGATCTATGTGTTATAGTGAATCACAAACTAAATGAGTCACAATGTAACTGTCGCAAAAAATAGCAAACATTAATTCTGAAATGTAGACGCAGGAGTGTTATAAGCAAGACATGAGAAGTAATTCTTCCACTCTCATCAGCACTGAAAAAACGGCAACTGTGTGCAGTTCTGGGCACCACACTTTGGGAACGATGTGGTCAAATTGGAGAAAGTCCAGAGGAGAGCAACAAAAATGATTTTAGGTGTAGAAAACATGACCTACAAGAAAAGATTGAAAACAATGGGTTTGTTTAGTTTAGAGAAGAGAAGACTGAGGGGGCCCGATGATAGCTTTCAAATAAGTAAAAGGTTGTTATAAAGAGGAGGAGGATAATTTGTTCTCCTTATCCACTGAGGACAGGTGAAAAGCAATGGGCTTAAATTGCAGCAAAGGGAAATACAGGTTAGACATTAGGAAAAACTTCCCAGCTGTAAGGGTAGTTATGCACTGGACAAATCACCTAGAGAGGTTGTGGAATCTCTGTCATTGGTGATATTAAAGAATGGGTTAAACACCTTTCAGGGACAGTCTATAATATTTAGTCCTGCCTCAGTGCAGAGTACTGGAATAGATGACCTATCGAGGTCTCACATTTCTATTATTCTGTGATTATTTTTCATTTAGGAGCAATGTAACAGACAAAATGTATTGAAAGAATGATGCCTAGTGTTTTTTGTCATTGTTACAAACAAGTTAAAAGACTGGTCACATTGGTTATAAATATAAATTGTTGAAATGTAGGTTTACATTGCACTATAGTAGAACCTTAGAGTTATGAACACCAGGGTTACAAACTGACCAGTCAATCACATGCCCAGGATGGATTTGATTTAAATCACTAGTCAGGAAGACTCAATTTAATCATGGATTTCTCCATAAAAGTGCATTCTTGTTGGTTGTTGTAACCTTAATACATATACTTCATAACTCAGAGATAGACGTAGGTTTCATTTTTAGAAGGTACACAATATACATTTTTAACGTGATTTATTTTGAAAACTTTTCAGCTATATCAGAAAATGAATAATTGAAATTATAGAAAATGATGGTGATCTTGAAGGTGGATAGTCTTCAGAATCCTATATGTTGAGGATGGATTCTCCTAAACAAAATAAGTCAATGCAGTTATTTAATTATTATTACCATATTACTCATTTAGTATTACTCATTGCATTCACTGACAGTACTATTTTAAAGGTGAAATTGTAAAAGGAAGATCTGCCTATTTCAGCTATTTATTTTTCATCACAGCTGCATCTAAAATGATAGTACTATAGAGTAACAACTATCTTTTTTGCTCAAACATGAGAATTCAATAATAGTCCAGAAGGAAGACAGGCAGTCCTTAAGAAAGAAGTATTAAAATAAAAAAGTTTGCCAACCTGAAGATCCTGCGTGTTCCGACATGTTCCTTTCATCAACGCAGCTTCCTCCTGAGAAGGAACACTTCACATGATGTTTCATTTGGGCAGCCAGGCCTTGCAGTTCTTTGTTGCACTGTTTGCGTTTTGCACACGTGCCTGTCTTACCCACAGGTAGAGGAACTTCATTAAAATATTCCCAAGCTGGGTCTCCTTTACGGCCTGCTGCCATTGTAGGTTTTCCCTTCTAGTGAGAGAATGGTATGGTAGATTTCAAATCAATGAAGGCTACACTCAGAAAGAAAGACCTCAAGACTTCTGGAATATGCTGCTCAAACAGTTTTACTTTTGTTTCTACTGTCCTATCCCCCCCTTCTCACATTTATCTCCAGACTTCTCCTTTCCAGATCTATTCCGTCCCCAACAATCTTCTGTTCATTGAACGTTTTGAAACTTTGCCCTTTTAGAGAGAGGTAAGGGATTGACTCTGTGTACACAAATTTGCAGAGGGACAATAGGGTTGAGGTTTGTTATTTCTCACCTCTCTATATTATTGATTTATTTATTTAAAAACATTTTTGCTGTTAACAAGCATATCATCTCTGGAGACACAAATCCACAGATTGAGAACTGCAAAACTAACCATCTCTGATGGTATCTTCTCCACTGAGCACTGAGTCCCATTGGGTAGATAGAAAGATTAACCTAAATAATCTATACAGAAGCCCCTGGAACTCCATAAGATTGGGTCCCTAATCTGTGAACTATCGGAACTCATTTACAAAACTTTTCTGAAACATTACATGAATATATTGTCTCATACTATAGAATTAGAATTTATAATCCCTATTCCATGATGAGATATCTTTGAGCTATAATGTATCTTAATTAAAATTATCTTTAGATAGGTTTTTTCCTCAAAAAGCATTTTATCAAAAAAATTGATTTAAATTTTAAAAAAATCTGATTTTATTTATATTTTTTAAATAATTGATTTTTATCCATCCATTTGGAAATGGAAGTACATAATCAGGCAGCAGCAGAGAGCAAAAAAAAAAAAGTAAATACAGTATTGTATTAAACATAAACTACTAAAAAAATAAAGAGAAAGCAGCATTAAAGTTCCAAAGCTGTATTAAGTCAATGTTCAGTTGTAAACTTTTGAAAGAACAATCATAACATTTTCTTCAGTTATGAACAGCCTCCATTCCCAAAATGTTCGTAATTCTGAGGTTCTACTGCATATTGTGATTTATTATTTTTAGGATCAATTATTTTGTTTTCATCCTAAAGCTGTCCCCTGTTCTTTGGCCCCTAATTATGCTGAGCCTTTTCCACTCTGTGAAGATTTAGTCCCTTCTTTTTTTTTTTTTTTTTACAGTAACTGAATATAATAAAATACCTGTGTACACTAATGTTGTTAGTAGTGATATCATTTATTATATTCTTGGTATAGTAATTTTTCTTACGAAGAATTGCATTTCAAACAGTTTCATATAAAGACTTCTGCAGTTCCCTTCTGCTAACTGTGTACTTATGAAGTTTTGCATGTTGCACAACTTTCTTTGAAGTACACCGCTACCTTGATATAACGCCACCTGATATAACACAATTTTGGATATAATGTGGTAAAGCAGTGCTCCGGGGGGGCGGGGCTGCGCACTCTGGTGGATCAAAACAAGTTCAATATAACACAGATTCACCTATAACGCGGTAAGATTTTTTGGCTCCCAAGAACAGCGTTATATTGAGGTATACTCCTTTATGTATTTACTGTGTGCCTTATTTCCTCATCTGTAAAATGATGATACTTCCTTTCCTTTCATGTCCCCTGTTGATTTGTCTGGTTACTATTTTTTGGGTCAAGGATAACCTTTTACTATGTGTTTAGCATACTGAAGCCCCGATCTCAATCTGATTTTCCAAATGCTACCATAATACAAATAATAATGCTTAATCAATCGAATACTATAAAACTTAGAAGAGAGTTTAAAATATGGAAATGTGGTGAACTCTAGCCTTTGGCTTCAGAATTCTCAGTCACTAAATCTGTGCCTCTAAAATTAACATCTCTCCTTAATTTAAGAAAAAGCAAAACTAACTAAATAAATAAATCTCAGATGAGTTTGAGTGAATGGTTTATGTTAAAGTGAATATGTGCTAATATGATCCGTTGTACGTATGTTCTTTAGATTAGAACAGGCAAAAGAGACGGAATCCAAGGATGCTTTGAAGGATTTGGTTAATCTGATAACTTCACTGACAACATATGGTGTCAATGAATTAAAACCAGCTGGTATTACCACCGGGGCACCTTTTCTGTTGCCTGGATTTGCAGTCCCACAACCTGCAGGCAAAGGTGAGTTTACTGTTTGTATCACACAGAGCAGAAGTCTTATTGGGGGAGAAATTTCTGGTACACTACAGAAACCATATACAGTTCATGTTTCTTCTAACATCAGTAATGAAATATTGACTTTAAAAGGTGATTTTGCTTAATTGCTAGTGTCCAGATGAAAATAAGGGAGGCAATTTCTCCTCATTTAGCTCCAAATGCTGAATCACCCCTCTACAAAGTACAGATTAAATAGATCCTCCATGCAAATCTTAAGAGTTTGGATACATATAATTTATAGCGTGATTTTAATCTGATTTTTGTTAAATTGGTGCAAAAGGCTTTGTGGATACTGTTCGGGTTTTTTTCATTTTAAAGCAAGTTTGTTTCATTTTAGCTTAAGTCAATTAGAGAAATGTATGCTAAACTGAAATCTTCTCTTAAACAGAAATAAATTGTCCCCAGAGGGGTTAGTATTAGTTTAACTAAATCAATATGAGTTTGGAAACTAGGCTTAAGTAGTAGTAGGAACTTAAAGGAATATTCCCTCTTTTTTCTATCTGTCTAGACCTAGATTTTATTTTTATATATATATATATATAAATAAATAAATAAAAATCTAGGTCTAGACAGATAGACAGAAAAAAGAGGGAATATTCCTTTAAGTTCCTACTACTACATACATACATACACACACAAGAAGTTGCGCCCATTTAATTGAAATTGATTTTATAAACAGGTTTAGTTAAACCAGTTCAACACCTTTATGTGGAGACTCTTAAATTCATTTAACCTGTTTAATGTCAGTTTAGTTTAAAATTGATTTCTTAATTAAGCTAAAAGGATACACACCAGATTTAAATCGGTTTAAGAATGCCCACATGCGTTTTGCACTAGTTTAACTAACTTGATTTAAAAACACACCTTTAGTTAGACTAGTGTAAGTTCTTGTGTAAACGAGGCCTAGAACCTTGGTGAGGAGTGGCTGAGAAGCTAATCTGCTTCAATTCAACTGTCTGTAAGTTTTAGTAACACCTGGGACCCCGACAGGCTTCATATGTTAGGGAGGGTTAGGCTTGTGGATCCATCTAGCAGTAGATCTGCTAATTACTCCATGTGTGACTTGTCCTTTTCTGCCCAACAGAATGGTTCCTGCTGTGTTTAATACTTTACAGGCTCACGGAGGAGGGTCTTGTTTCCGGTGCTTGTGCTATGCCTATTCCCTGGGTACAGTAGCGGTTTTGCAGGCTCTGTAGCTGTCCATCTTTCTTGCACATTTCATGATCTCTCAATTAACTATTCAACATCTTTCATTTTAAAACAGTCATGAAAAGCTAGTAATTTAGAAGAGAAAAATTAATGTGTGGCTTTGCAATGCAATATTGGTATTAATGCTCTTTATAGGATGCTTGTTCAGTATATACAGTTGTTACATATTACATTTCAAAAGGTTCTGTTTTCAGTCTTCAAGGAAAGAATGAAACGTGGCATTAAAAGTTCAGTTTTGTTTAGATAAGTGACTAATGGAGCATAACAAATGAAGATAGCATTCAGTGCAAACAATAAATCTGTGTGATGTCTCTTTTTTTTAAAATCTAAAAACAAATTACAGGTTGATTAAAACAAATGTTTTCAATTAGTATTTGAAAATAAAATTTTATCAGACTATCAGAAGATTAATGATGTATATAATGCATAGTAGTTCCAGTTTTTATTTTTAGAAGATTTTATGAAGTTCTTTTGGAACTGAATTTTAATAGATGCCGCACTTCTGGATTTCAGTCTCATACTTGAGATTCAGAGCTACAGCTCTCAAACTAAAGATGGCTTCATACTATGGAACGCTTCACAAAAAGCTGCAAGTGTGTGATTAAATTGTTTTAAAGTTTTGTACATTTTATAGCCTTTACTTAGATAATTAAGTCCATGCCATGGTACATATGTTACTAAAGAGGTTAACTGGCTTTCTCAAATTTTTACCATTAATGTACTACTATGTAATTCCTTCTTAATCTTTTACCATCCACTCCTCTCAAACATCCCCATCCTGCCCAAGAAAACCTGTTAGAAGGCCAATAGGCTTTTAGTGCAGACCAGTATAATTCTGTGTATGATAGGTTAGACTACATGACAAGTATTATATTACACAAATTTAACACAGCTCATGAAAGTTTTTGCAGCAATTATATTCTGTGACCCCAGTGTACTCTGATGTTTGGACTAATGAGAGTAATACAACATTAAAGAAGTATCCGTGCAGTGCAAAACTATTAATGGCAAGAAAAATCTTTTCAAATATTGCAGATGTTGGCTCACATTTTGCATTTATTAACCTTGACTATATCAGAAAACTCACTCATGAATGAGGTTATACTTCCAGTATCTATAACCATTGAGATATGGAGGTTGAGGGCTTTCTACTCTTTTCCTCATCCTTCTGTACCCAGATATAAGACAGAGAAACTATCCTGTTCTTCTGCAAATGATTGTCCATATAGACATTCTACATCTGTGCATATGCCCAAGGATCCATTAAACTCCAGATATATTATTGTGCCACAGAATTCCCCAGGAAGACAAAACCTTAGCTTGTTTGTGGTTGGTCTCACCAAACACTATAATTCTATCACCACTGAGGGAAGTCTAACACATGTTGCCAGGACCAGCCTCCCAACTTTGAGATAATATGAATCGAAGACAAGTTAATTGTACCACGTGCCTGTACCATCAGTTCAAAGCTCAAGGTGTCTGCACAATGTGAACAGCACAATTGCATCAAAGGCCAAAAGTGCCTGTGATCTGCTTATGACTATTAACTCCACATCCCCTCTTAACCCCATGCCAACTTATGGCCCTCTGCGACAATAACCATAAAAGAAAAAGGTAGAGGGAAATAGATTTTTGCAGCAGGAAAGAGTGGATAAAAAGAGGACACTCTCTGCCTGTTGCTCTGACTTTAAAGGAGAGCATTTTGTTGGCCAGCCAATCCCAGCTCTTGAAAGAATCCCTCGGAATTGGGCAAGAATAGCCTTCCTAAAGGAGGGCCACCACTGGCTGGCAGTGTCTGTAGCCCACTCAGGGATGTAATGCCAAACCCCCTGGTCCTGCAATCTGGTCTAACTCTCTTTGTTCCACAAGTGACTTCCAATCTGTTCAGAGGTGGGGGAAGTTAAAAGAATGTGCATGTTACTGAGCTTTAATTTGGTCAACACTTTTTTGTTATGACTGGCATTACTACTTGTGATATTATTGAGAGGTTGTCGTGAGGGGGTTGCTGCTGCATATCGTTCCAAACTCAGTCTGCTTGCATTACTATAGGTGACTGATTGGCACACAGTTGGTGCAAAGTTTTCCATTATGGATCAAGCATAGTGCTTCTCAAAGAAGTAAATTTCCTATCTCAACTATGACCTATTCAGATTTTTAATCCGTTAAATTGCATTCAGATTTCATCATTTAAAATACTATATTTTTCGGTTGGTACACATGCCAAAGTTTATTTTCAAAGAGAAATGCCATCTTAAGCAACAATAAATAATAGATCTTTCAATTCAGAATTGTGAAATAAGTGGGAGGAGTTCCTTTAAAGGATGTCTTAGTTTGTTCTTGCTCTTTGAAAAATCCATTTTAGTAGAATTTGTTTCTGCTTGTTGGGCTACAGAGGAAAAAATTGTTTGTTTGTTTAATCCATACTTCTCCCTTAAATATGGTCAAGCAAATAGGTATAAAGATTTTGTTTTTTTCCCCCTTGTTTCCTATTGTAGGTCATAGTGTGAGGAATATTCAAGCTTTCGCTGTCCTTCAAAATGCATTTTTGAAAGCAAAAACTAACTATCTTGCACAAATTATTTTGGATGCCATTACAAATATTTACATAGCGGACAATGCCAACTACTTCATCTTGGAATCACAGCACACCTTGTCCCAGTTTGCCGAGAAAATTTCCAAGCTTCCAGAAGTGCAGACCAAATACTTTGAGATGCTGGAGTTTGTCGTCTTTAGCTTGAATTATATTCCTTGTAAAGAACTGATTAGTGTCAGCATCCTCTTAAAGTCCAGCACGTCTTACCAGTGTAGCATCATTGCAATGAAAACACTTCTTAAGTTCACCCGTCATGACTACATCTTTAAGGATGTCTTCAGGGAGGTGGGGCTTCTGGAGGTGATGGTAAACCTTTTGCACAAATATGCAGCCCTTTTGAAAGATCCCACTCAGGCGCTGAATGATCAAGGTAGAGTATTTTCCTTGTTTTTATTTATGTACATGTTTTTGGATGCTAAAAGAGACTAGTGTTGGTTAGCAGGGCTAGTTCTGGTTAGTTGGGTCACCTGGGTTCTGTTCTCAACACTGCCAATTAATTACTATGTGATGTTGTGAAGCTCACTTAAACTCTCTGTACTTGTTTTCTTATGTAATATTATGATAATATTTATCAACCTTTAGAAAGTGCTTTGAGGTCCTCTAATGAAAGGTCCTATATAACTGCAAAATATTTATTAAAAATAGATAGTAGCTGGAGTTTTCCACTTTTTAAAAAAAAACTATTTAATGTAACATTATATTTAGGTTATTCTAGTACAGGGCAAAAATTAACAAGAGGGGAATGCCCTCTGTATAATTATATATTGATTATATATTGGCTTTCATCCCAGTTACCACAGTAGTTTACAATATGGCCTAACCTACTAAAGTACTCTTGAAGCACAGACCTTTATTCTTGCATGAAGTCCATGGGTGAAAGTAGAAATAGAGACTTACTGGTACAGGCTAGGTTGGGGCTGGCTCTGGCCCCCGGAAGGGGTGGGACCTCAGGCAGAAGGGGTGGGGATTGAGGGGTGTCAGAGCCAGCCCCGTTCCGCCCTGTACCGGTAAGTTCCGTCCCCTCCCCCGCCCAGGTAGCAGCGGCAGCTGGGGGCTCCGCCAGCAGTTTAAAGGGCCAAGGGCTCAGCCGCCGCTACTGCCCCAGGCCTTGTAAACTGCTGCCGGAGCCCCTGGCTGCTGCTGCTACCCCAGGGCTCCAACAGCAGGGCTCCAGTGGCTATTTAAAGGGCCGGGGCTGTAGAGGCAGCGGGAGCCCTGGGCCCTTTAAATAGCCTCCGGAGCCCTGCTGTCGCTACCCCAGGGCTCCAGCAGCGGGGCTCTGGCGGCAATTTAAAGGGCTTGGGGCTCCAGCCAGTGCTGGGAGCCCCAAGCCCTTTAAATTGCCACCTGGGGAAGCCGGGCCCCCTGGTATGGCGCACCGACTCTTGCTGGTACACTGTACCGGGGTGTACCAGCTTACTTTCACCTCTGAAGAATTCCCAATGAGTCAGTTTTTCTCCATGTGAGAGAGAGGGTCCATGTTTGCAGAGTCCTTTCAAGCTTTGTGGGGCTATATTGCTATAAACACACAAACAAATCTCTTCATCCATCTCAGGTGTTGAACACTTCTCACTTATATCATGTAACAGTTGAGTTTTCTGGCTGAAACTATATTTTGCTTGTCTCCATTCAACCTATAACGTGTCTAATGAATTTTATGCATCTGTTGCCTGTGGCATCTCAGCGTGTGATATCTTGATAAACCATTTTAAACTGCTCAGACCATAATAAGTAACCAGCAATAGTTCATAATCAAATACTTGATGAAAAATCTGCCCTGCACCATGTCCTAGAGATTTGTTAATGTGAGTGGTGGTGGCCTACTAGATGAAGTCCTAAGCCTGCAGCCCCCCGAAAAACACTTCAGTTCTTAAGAGTGCCTATCTAGAATCTGTCAACAAAAGGATCAAATCGACATTTGGATAGGGCACTAGGAGCAGTACGCTTACTCTTGTGAAAGTGCTATGGGATCTTTAATAACCACCAAAGCAGTTAAGATGTCTCTTTGATCAAGCAGCACAACACACTTAAAATACTGTGGTTGGCATTGGTTCAGCTCACATGCTTGATGAATCATCAGCATCATGTAATGCAGTGCACTGGGATTTTTCTTGGAAGCTCTCTATCTAAGAATTGAATAGGACAAACCCTGCACACTTAAAAAAATATGGTATTACAGCATCAGGAAGTAGAATTATAAACACTGAAATAATAGATACAGGTGCAATGTCTACTATACAGTTGTCAACCTGTTTTCATTTGTTGTGATAATTCACTTTTAAAACAAATTTCCGACTTAAACTTTGCATACCATTTTGTAAGAAATGATTAGTTGTGCTGCTCGTTAGAGAGCAAAAGAGAGATGTTAATTTTTTGTTTGGTGCTTCAGACCACTTTGGTAACTGTCTTATTTTAAGTATAAAGAGTAAGAGGATTCTTTTATTTGGTTATTGCAAATTACTGCTTCTCTTCTGTTTTAATAGATTTTTTTTTCAAGTTAACTTTCCCAAAAAGAGCTGTATTTTCATGCTTGGGTGGAGAGTGAACTGTTTTCTTTCAGTAGAATGAGAGCATGAGTCTTTAACGTGGTGATAAAAGTTCTTTTTGTTTTGGAAATCATTAACGGTTTGTGTCACCTACTGCAGATTTTAATTGTTAGAACTTGTCTACACAAACGTTTAGATGTTTAGCTTGGATGTGAGTCTGCTGTGCACTAGCCTAATGCTCACTGTCTGGGTGGACTCTGCTGATGCACACTAACAGTTCATTAGTGCACTTTAATCTCCTGTTTCAAAGTAGGATAGATCAAAGCACATTAACAAACTGTTAGTGGGCATCAGCAGGATCCATGCAGATAGCTAGTGCCCGACACACTAGTGCAGGGAAGATTTACACCCCATCTTGCTGCGAACAAAATATTTGTTTCGAGAAGCCCTGAGGAAAGTTGAGATGACTTAACTAAAGGTGTGATGTTAAAGCACATGATATTCTTGTGTGGATTAAGCTAAAGCAAACTAAGGCAATTGTACTTCTCAATGAGAGCATCTGCAGGTGGGTTTAATGTATTTTAATATACATTATTTAACCTTAAGTTAATTTGTCGCAACTTTCCTGAGTGTTTCTGTGGTTTAAAAGTTTGTTAGAGGATGTTTTTTGTGTGGAAGCCAAAAAAAAATGGGGATTGGTGAACAAAACTTTATTTTTTAATCATTTTTTAAAAAAAAAAGTCAGCTTTGTTGTTTTCAGTGCAATGAACTTTTGAAATTATTTTCTAGGGGATTCGAGAAACCTCAGTTCTTTGGAGGACCAAAAGCAGCTAGCTTTATTGGTTATGGAGACCTTGACAGTACTACTACAAGGATCAAACACAAATGCAGGTAATTATAGAAGTTACATCAGTTATGATAATGGTGGACTCTGAAGTGCCTGCTTAAAAAGACATGATTTAAATGAGTGGTATTGACTGATTGGGCTAAATGTAAGATTGTTTGCATCACTTATAATGCTTTTGACCTTGAAATACAACATATTAATAGTACGGCACTTTATTATTACATTCAATTTCTGTGGTCAGAGTCTACTGATGATCTTGTCCGTGAGTCATGTATTGACTGCCGTGTGCTGCAGGAATTGAAAATAGTTTTACTTTGTTTCCTGTTATATTTTTAAGAATAAAAACCTATATAATACAGTTAAAACAACATAATGAAAGGGCTATGAACACTTTCAGTCTGTTTAGTTATAGGGTTAACTTTTTACTAAAAATAAGCTATACGTAAAGTTTATAATATAAATTAGGAGCACGTTACTGAATATCTTATTTGCTACTGAAATCACTGGATAGTCACACAAATTGAGTAACTGAATGTATAGATGTCTAACTAAACACACCTTGCCCTTTACTTGAGCTTATTTCTAATTTGCATGTACCAGGTGTGTACTCTGTTACATATGTAGTTTTGAAAATTAGGCTATTTTCAAACTGACATTATAATGTAGGTTACTTTATTGTGTATCAGAGGGGTAGCCGTGTTAGTCTGTATCCACAAAAACAATGAGGAGTCCGGTGGCACCTTAAAGACAAACAGATTTATTTGGGCATAAGCTTTCTTCGGTAAAAAACCCCACTTCTTCAGATGCATGGAGTGCTTCCTCGTTGTTTGTGTATTTCATCCTCAAGTTGTATCTAATTTACATATATGTGCCCTCTGTGTAAATAAGAGGGAGGGGAAGCTGATAACTCTTTTAAATCATACCTCTTGCTGACCAATTAAAAAAAAATACACTACAGAAATTAGCAGCTATAGGCCTAAAGCTCTTGAAAATGTCTTTATTCTTGCCTATTTCTTTTCCTCAACCCTCACCTGTGTTTCAAAGAATCTAGGCCTTTTTTACTTTTATTTTTACTTAGCAAAGAGAAATTAGAAGCTGTTAAAATGATCATGATTCGACTTACTTTAATTTAGAAAGTTTGAGAACAACCGCTGTGTTGGCAAAGCACTGTTGTGCACGTGGTCTTGACTGCTAGAATGTAACTTTTTTATTTGTTTCCTTTTCCTTTTTGAAATTCAGCCTCTGTGTCTAACAGCAGTTTGCAGTCACCCATAAAAGCATCATGTTACCCCTTCAGTCATGGTACTTTGTTCAGAAGCCTTTTACAGGCAGCTGAGTTGTTTTGTGTATAAAAAGTTTAGCTGGGTGTATTGATCAGTCTCTGATTTAGGCTTTCTGAATACAGATAAATTTGAAAGCAGCCCAGTTGCTCATAAAACATTGTTTGGTGGCTAACCTGTAATGTTCCTGAGGGGTAGGGGAGAAGAATGAATCCCAAGTGAATGGGAACAATCTGGAAACTGCAGTGATATTTAATATTCAATTAGTATTTTTGGAGTTTTTTTTAAAACAATAATAATTGGAGATATACCTATCTCCTAGAACTGGAAGGGACCTTGAAAGGTCATGGAATCCAGCCCCCTGCCTTCACTAGCAGGACCAAGTACTGATTTTTGCCCTTGATTCCTAAGTGGCCCCCTCAAGGATTGAACTCACAACCCTGGGTTTAGCAGGCCAATTCTCAAACCACTGAGCTATCTCTTCCCCCTCCCCCCATTTTAGTTTTGTATGCCACACTCTCTGTTTTAAGTAACTTACACCACCTGCCCTTTGAAATAATTGACTTCAATAGGCTTTGGATGGGAAGCCTGTGTAAGGGGTAAAGCTGATGTCAGGCCATAGGGTGGGAAGAACGACTGTTGAAGGAATGATCTATCCTTATAACAAACAAAGAAGGGGAGGAGAAATCAAAGTGGGCTGTGGGAGCCATCTAGTTTTATCTGGAACGGGTGGAGACTAAGTAACAATAAAATTTTAAAAAAAGTTACAACACAATATTTACAAGGAAATAATTTGTAAAAATGTATAGAAATTTACCTAAAAGTGTGAAACATTTCCAGCGCTTGTCATAATGGCTTTTAAGCAGAATTAAATTTTTCCTGACTTTATTTCTTTCTTCTGGCCTACAAGCAGGAAAGTGGAAGCTTCCCTGGATTTTACGTTGAAGAATGTGTACATGTGTATTTAAAATGATTACTTCTGTAATTTTGATGCGAGTCTAGCTACAGTTAGTGCTGTTAAAAACAAAACAAATAAACAAAAAAACCACCCAAACAAACAGTCATTACTGCACCATGTTATTTCCCTTTAATGTGGTTTGTGGTATCTTACTTTAAATGGGAAATGTTTCAAGTGCTCAATAAATGTTACGAGTATAGGTGATAAATGTCTGAAATTAAAAAAAATAAATACCATTTTCCTTAACATAGTGAATTTACATCTCTCCCAGTTAGGGTATGAGTTTCTCTTTTGATGCTGTATTAATGTTCTGTTCTCTTCTTATGAAATAGGTTACCTACCATACAGTGTTTCCATAGTGGATATCATTTCACACCTGCACCAAATGCAAACTGATATAATTCTTCTTGGCAGCCTGTCAACAACATTCCTAATAGTTACCCACTGAATTACCTTTTTGACAGTAACTATCTATCAGGTTGTCTTACTCCTGCAACTTGTTGCTAGTAAAATGAAAGCTTAAAATACTTAGCCATGTAGAACAGTTTGTAATTGGAGAACATTATTTTGTTGATGATGAAGTACAGAGTGGAGTATGTCTTTGGTTTCACATCAGATAACCTTGATAACTAAATTTTTTTCCCCCAATCATACATTTATATATTTATCCCTAACTTATGGAATAGAAAATTAAATTCAGTACACTGGATATTCCCTTCATTGTGTAAAATATATATATATTTATAAGATTAAAATTTCTTCCATAAACTGTGTAGTGCAAAACAATAATCCCATTTCCCCTTAGTTGATATTGTAGCACTAACTCGGTTACAGCAGAACCTTGCTAATTACCATGGCTGGAAGACCTATTGTGAATTACTCAATGTGGCAAATTAGCAAGTAAACAGATAATTTAAAAAGCAATCAGAGTAATGCATCAGAACGTTTACTGTTCATTTGTTTTGATAATTCAATTGCAATGTGATATTTCGTGATATACTCAAGTGTTTTAAAGTTCACTCTGTAAAAATAATGGAAATCTTATTAATACCTAGCTATTAAATCTCGGCAGAGTTTTGTGTTGGGCGACTACCAGTTTTTCTGCAGACTACAAATCAGATTTATTTTAATTATGATTAAGAAAGTATTTCCATTATGAGCCTGTATTTTTAGTTGTTTTTAGCTTTCTGTAAAAATTACTGTATTAGGCTGATGTATTGCATTGTTTAGTCTGAGTATAGAAATAAATGTCTTGTTTTGGAAAGTTTTGATAAAATTTTGTTTTTCCATTTTGGAGATATGCAAAAGTGAAAATGTGGTGGTTACTAGTCAGAAGTTGTTTCAGGTACTATTTTACATTTGGATGACTGAGATTGTTTCTTTAGGAGTGGAGAAAAGGGAACCTGAAAACTTAGGAATCAGAATTAATGTCAGACAATTTATGTGAATTTTTTATTGGCAATTAAGAACACTAAGTATCATTTGAAAATATTATATTGTGTATATATAGCAGATATTTCCCCCTTATTAATTTAAGGCCCTGATCCTGCTAACACTTGCTCACATTCTTGTGAATAATGTGTGATGGTTTCAGCAAGGTGTCTGAAATGCAGTTACTATATCTTAGAATGCCTGACTTTTGTTCCATCAAAATATCTGTAAGGGTAAAATAGGTCTTGCTAACCTTGAATCCACTGAAAATGGTTTTAGAATAGTAGCTTATGCAAAGTAGGAGGCTGTGAAAAAAAAGGTAAAGTGTAAGGTGGAACATAAAATCAAGACATAGGAAACTAAGTAGTAAAATGTGGCCTATTTGTCAGCATGCAAAGAGGTTAATACCGGAAAATCCCGTTGTCTATTGTAGGTTTTATGGTAGTCAATTATATGGAAGACAAGGGTGCCTAATATGGTGCCCAAAGTTGCTATTTATTAACATTAAGTAAGTATGATAAGATTAGATTGTGAAGAACTCCACCAGAAACTAATGGAACTACAGTAGGTAATTGGAAAATATAATGACAGATAAAATTCAAAGCAGACAAATGCAACTCAGTGTACTTTGGAGGAGAAAATGATATTATTCAAGCATACTGATAAGTTGTAACTCTTAAGAGGAAAAAAAAGGCATGCTGAGCGACTTAATGAGAATATCTGTTCACTGATGGATGAAAGAAGCAAGTTAGGCTCTGTTAAGGAGGTTATCAAGAATAATACAGCGTATATTACAATTGTATTATATGAATCAATTATATGCTTTCACCTTGAATGCTGTGTTCAGTTTTGATTGTTTCATCTCAGAAAAGGCACAGCAGAAATGGAAAAGAACCAGAGAAGGGTGACAAAAAATACTTGTTCTGGAGAGCTTCCATGCAAGGAGAGATTTAAAGAATCAGGATTACTTCATTTATACTGAGATTAAGAGGAGATATAATAAAGTATATAATAATGAATGCTGTGTCTGATGGATTTTGAGCCGGTCTGTGATAATTTATGAATATTCTGGTGGGCTTGTTAGGGGTGTTTTCTGTGTGACTGTATTGGGAATGAACAGGAATGAATCTTGAAAAATGAGGAGGATGGAAAAAGTGTCTCAAGAAGCTACCCCACAACAAACACTTGAGAGTTGCTAAAGGACAAAACAGAAACTGTTGGCTCTGAGAACTCTGGCTTGATTTCCCAGGGAGCCTAGGTGGACTGCTTTTGACAACAAGTGTCAAAGCCTCAGAACACAGAAGAACCAAAGAACGATAGCAGGGTTTGAAAGGCACTCTCTCTCTCTCTCAAAGGAGGTGGTGTGGTAGGTCAGGGGAACCAGCCCGAGATACAGCACCAGCTGGGACTGTCTCTAAAAGGAAGGCCTACTTAGATCACTATCACAGAATGATAGGGCTTTAGGTAAGATGACATATATGTAGACTGTTTTTAAAATGTATTTTTTTCTCAAAGCTTTGTTCCTTCTGCTCAAATCATACTTTTATTTTAAGAAGGCTGCCTGGTCACCAGCTCCTGAAGGGAAGACCTTAGATGCCTGATCTCAGTTGAAACTGCAGGATCAGAATGGTACATACAAGATAATGTAGCCAAGTCTAGAAGTAGGAGAATTGCAAAATTCCACCCCAGGATATGTAGAGGCACAAGGCCTGACACCTGCTGGAGTGTGCTCAGAGGGCATGTTTACACTGCAAGTAAAAACCTGTGGCTGACCCATGCCATCTGACTTGGGCTTATGGGGCTCAGGCTGAGGGGTTGTTTCTTTGTAGAGTAAACTTCTGAATTCAGACAGGTGCCCAGGCTCAAGAACCCTGTGAGGTGAGAGGGTCACAGAGCTCAAGGTGCAGTCCGAGACCAGAAGTTTACACTGCAGTAAAATGGTCCCGCTGCCCAAGCCCCATGAGCCAAAGTCAGCTGGCCTGGGCTTGCTGTTGGTTTTTAATTGCAGTATAGACATATCCAGAGAGATCACAAAAGAGAGAGAGATGCAGTTAGTTCTGTGACTGTGTCAAAGGCCAATCAGCTTCCCATTTTACCATGTCCATTAATAGTAGTATCAGATCCAAGAGACGTGAGATAGAGCTGGAGGGAAAAAATTGGAAATGGATAGAAAGAAGAAGGTTTATACTCTTATACATTAATTAAGAAAGTAATCTGCAGTTAACTAATTGTTATCCTAGCTAGAAAGGTTATTAATCCTCATGCTTCAGTACTTAAACAAGTAATCCTTGAGGGTCAGGAAGAAAATTGTCTCTCTTAATATGGTAATGCATGGTTATTCATGTGTGTTACAGGAGTTTTACTTTAAGCATCTGGCATAGGCCGTTATTGGAGGTATTAGAATAAGTGCCACTGATCAGTTCCAGTATGGCACCTGCTAAGTTCCTAACATCATCTCAAGTTATTACATATACTGTATTTTTTCATAGGTTCAATAGCCAGTTTTTTGAAGAACAAAAGCTTAAGAAAGCAATTGCTTGACTGGCGGCATACCAGGTTGACAGAGGCTGTTGCTTGTTGAAGGTGACAGTCTGTTTCTATGATAAAACAAGGGATCATCATTAGGGCTCCATGACCTCCGTGTCATGGAGGTCACGGAATTCACAGATTCCGTGACTTCTGCAGCGGAATAAATAAATAACATAACATAATATAATATTAGATCAGTGGTTCTCAAACTTTTGTACTGGTGACCCCTTTCACATAGCAAGCCTCTTGAGTGTGACCCCCCGCCTAATAAATTAAGAACACTTTTTAATATATTTTACACCATTATAAATGCCTGAGGCAAAGCGGGGTTTGGGGTGGAGGGTAACAGCTCGCGACCCCCCCCATGTAATAACCTTGTGACCTCTTGAGGGGTCCTGACCCCCAGTTTGAGAATCCCTATATTAGATGTAGTGTAGGTGTCCTTCCTGAATGATTAGATTTGTACATGTTCAGGGAAATAGGCTTAGAAAATACTGTGAAAGGACTGAGCTCATCTTCAATTACTACTACTAATAATTTATTTGTTACACAGTAACACCCAGAAGCCAGGGGCGGCTCTAGACATTTTGCCGCCCCAAGCACGGAGGACCCGCCTGTCCCGCGGGACCAGCGGACCCTCTGCAGGCACGCTGCCGAAGGCACCCTGCCTGCTGCCCTCGCGGCGACCAGCAGAGCGCCCCCTGCAGCTTGCCACCCCAGGCACGCGCTTGGAGCGCTCGTGCCTGGAGCCGCCCCTGCCAGAAGCTTAATTAGAATTGGGGTTCTATTGTGTTAAGAACTGTACAAGCATATTATGACAATCACTGCTTTTAACAGTTTACCCTCTCTGTGGTCATGGGTCAGAGGAAAAAATAGTATGAGTCCATCCCACCACTCTTTGAATTATAGCATGAAAGCATATTTAAGAGTAGGTTAGATAAATGTCTATCAAGGATGGTCTACTCAGTATTTGGTCCTGCCACAAGGGCAGGGGACTGGACTCAGTGACCTCTCAAGGTCCCTTCCAGTCCTAGAATCTATGAATCTATGAAAGAAGAAAATAATCAGTGATGAAGCTTCTGTAAGAGTGACATGGAAATTCTTAGACTTGGACTACAAAATTACTCCAACAGTAACTTTTAATATAAAATATTCCAGGGGAGAATATAATTAGAATGCCAGTGAACTGTGATCAGCTCATGTTCATATAAAAAGTTATTGTAAATTTCTGTGTGACTGATGAAAGTGGTCACTGACTCTATACTGGTGAAAAATGAAGCATTTTATGTCCAGTTATACTCTGATAATGCACTTGAACAAATACAAGGTTTTGACACAGTACCTTAGAAACATTGTGTTTTTTCTCCCACATTTTTTTTTCTTGCGCTATAGGTATTTTCAGGGAGTTTGGTGGTGCAAGGTGTGTACACAATATAGTGAAGTATCCACAGTGCCGACAGCATGCACTGATGATTATCCAGCAATTGGTGTTATCACCTAGTGGGGATGATGATATGGGCACTTTATTAGGGCTGATGCACTCAGCTCCACCTACAGAACTACAACTGAAGACAGATATATTACGGGTAAGTGCAATAAAACTTAATACTTTCCATTCCTAAACTAATGAAATTCTAATTTAAAAATATTAAAATATACACTGTAGAACTACTTTTATTTTATGTATGATGGTATTCAGATATTGTAAATAGTTCAGTGACTTTAGAATTAAAATCATATACAAATCAGATCTCAAATTTTTAAACACAATTGGCAAAAAAGAGTACTAGTGTGTATTACATTTATTATTATTAGGTGTAATAATTACTGATGGATGGGAAATGAAGTTCTAAAAGCAGTCTCTTTCCACCTGGCTTTAAGAAATTATTTGGGTACAATTTAAAAAAACAACACAACACAACACACACACACACTGAAGCATATTTTTAGTGTCATGGTTGAATTTTTCCTTGGCAAAATCTCATTTTTTGTAAACATCCCCAGAGTTATTAATAAATGAATAATTTATAACTAGATCTGGGCCAAAACCAGATTATGGAGAACAAACCCCCAGATTTTGAGCTGGAGGCTTGTTTCGTTCCTCTAATCTTAGCCTGATTTGTGTTGGATTCTAAATTAGAAAGGGTTTAATTTCCAGTTCAAATGCAGTTGAAATCTCATAAGAATAGATACACCCATGAGGTTTCAGTTAGAGGGGGCCCTCATTTAATCCAAACAGTTCACAATATTTCATTGCCAGTCCTGATACATCCTGGAGGCTCAACTTCTAATTTAAACCTGATATGGATCTGAACACTGTTTTCTCAGCCCAACTCTGTTTACCACAAGCCCTGACCATGGTGGAAATGTGTCCAATAAGTATAAGAAAATATGGTGTCAAGTATCAGAGGGGTAGCCTTCTTAGTCTGGATCTGTAAAAGCAGCAGAGTCCTGTGGCACCTTATACACTAACAGACGTATTGGAGCATGATGCATCCGACGAAGTGGGTGTTCACCCACGAAAGCTCATGCTCCAATACCTCTGTTAGTCTATAAGCTGCCACAGGACTCTTCGCTGCTCTTAAGAAAATATGGAGAATTCATCTTTCACTACTAGTTTTACATACAAATACTCCTTAGATTTTGCAAGCTGGTTAGGTGAGGTGTATATTAATGTAGCCTTAAAAAGGTTAAGGTCTCTTATAAAGAGATTAGGTAATGTGTAGTCATCTTAGAGTTGTAGAAGACTAAACATAGAGAAAAGTGATGAAATTGTGTATGATATTTATATCACTCAGCTAGACTTTCTATACTAAAGTCTACAGTCCAGGGTGATGGTTTACATTTTTTGGTATGTAACACATGAAAACATGACCTTTGAAAACATGTTTCTTCGAGAGAGCATGAATGGTATCACATTAAGCCTTTGAGTTTCTTTGATTTTTCACTTGAATACGAATACCATATTATCAAATTGCAAGTTTCAATTAATCAACTACAGAAGCAATTATTTACCTATTAAGAAAATACTGATACATCAGGAACAGACTGATAATGAAATTTTATTGTTACTAGTAATAATTCAGATTATCTGAGAAGCAAAGGGATAGTCTCTCCCCTATAGTCTGTCTCTCAGAATCTGAAAATTACTTTGTTAAAGAGGCTGCTCAAAGGAGCCCTAAGTCAACAATGTAATCCTGTTGCAAAAAAAGCGCGAATATCATTCTGGTATATATTAGCAGGGAGTGTTGAAAGCAAGACATGAGATGTAATTCTTCCACTCCCTTCTGGGCTGATAAGGCCTCAACTGGAGTATTGTGTCCAGTTCTGGGCACCACATTTCAGGAAACGTGGATAAATTGGAGAAAGTCCACAGGAGAGCAACAAAACGATTTAAGGTCTAGAAAGCAAGACCTATAAGGAAAGATTGGTGGGGGGATGGGGGAAAGAATGGTTTGTTTAGTATGGAGAAGAGAAAACTGAGGTGGGACATAAGTTTTCAAGTACATAAAAGGTTGTTACAAGGAGGAGGGTGAAAATTGTTCTTCTTAACCTTTGCAGATAGGACAAGAAGCAATGGGCTAAAATTGCAGCAAGGGAGGTTTAGGTTGGACAGTAGGAAGTATTTCCTGTCAGGGTAGTTAAGCACTGGAACTAATTGCCTGGGTAGATTGTGGAATCTCCATCATTGGAAGTTAAGAACAGACTCCCTTCTGACAACAAAAATTACTACATGATCCCATGAGGGGAGAGCAAAGCTTGAGCCCAAGCCCCGCACCAGGCGGGGGAGGGAGGAGCAAAGACCAAGGGCTTGAGCCTCAAGTGGGAGGCCTGTAACCTGAGCCCCGCCACCTGGATTGAAGTCCTCGGGGTTGGGCTTCGGCCCCAAGGCTCTGGTGCTTTGGACCTCAGCAAGTCTAATGCTAGTCCTGGTTCGTGACCCACTTTGGGGTCCCAATGCACAGTTTGAGAACCGCTGGATTAGACAAACACCTGCCAGGAATGGTCTAGTTATTGCGTAGTCCTGCCTTGAGTGCAGGGGACTCAGGTTAGATGACCTATTGAGGTCCCTTCCAGTCCTACACTTCCATGATTCATCTCGTAAAGTTCAACTCACCTGAATAGATTTTTTTCATGTTGTGCTAGAATTTAAGAGAAATTAGCTATGTACAAGGATTTGATTAAAATTTTAACACACTCTTTTTCTGAAGTCAGTTGTTGAATATTAGCCTTTCTAGAGAACAACTGAGAACTAGTACACTGAATTCAGACATTTAAATTTTAAAAGGAGCATGTAGAAATGAAAAACTCATAAATTCTCCTCTTGGAGTTAGTCTGTTTGAAAGCTCTGACGTTAAATGTGTCTTGCTCTGATGATACCAAGCTGGTATGATACCACCTATCCTTTGGAGGATAGGATTAAAATTCAAAATGATCTAGACAAACTGGATAAATGGTCTGAAGTAAATAGGATGAAATTCAACAAGGACAAATGCATAGTACTCCATTTAGGAAGGAACAATCAGTTGCACACATACAAAATAGGAAATGACTGCCTAGGAAGGAGTGCTGCGGAAAGGGATCTGGGGGTCATAGTGGACCACAAGCTAAATATGAGTCAACAGTGTAATGCTGTTGCAAGAAAAAGCAACCCTCATTCTGAGATGTATTAGCAGGAGTGTTGTAAGCAAGACACAAGAAGTAATTCTTCAGCTCTACTCTGCACTGATTTGGCTTCAACTGGAGTATTGTTTCCAGTTCTGGGCGCCACATTTCAGGAAAGATGTGGACAAATTGGGGAAAGTCCAGAGAAGAGCAACAAAAATGACTAAAGGTCTAGAAAACATGACCTATGAGGGAAGACTGCAAACGTTTGTTTTTTTTTCAGTCTGGAAAAGAGAAGACATAACAGTTTTCAAGTACAAAGTACATAAAAGGTTGTTGCAAGAAGGAGGGAGAAAAATTATTGTTCTTAACCTCTGAGGATAGGACAAGAAACAATGGTCTTAAATTGCAGCAAGGGAGGTTTAGGTTGGACATTAGGAAAAGCTTCCTAACTGTCAGGATGGTTAAGCACTGGAATAAATTGCCTAGGGAGGTTGTGCAATCTCCATCATTGGAGATTTTTAAGAGCAGGTTAGACAAACACCTGTCAGAGATAATCTAAATAATACTTAGTCCTGCCATGAGTGCAGGGGACTGGATTAGATGACCTCTTGAGGTCCCTTCCAGTCCTATGATTCTAAGATTCTATGACAATCAGTTAGCATGTCAAGTAAAAGAAATTCAGCGAAAGACAGAAAAGTAGTTAAGTTAGTGAAGTATGTTGCAGAACATTAGTTTTGATATTTGTAGGAGTTTTTAAAGAGCATTTTCAATAAGTAATTTATAGACTGACCACACATAGTTTGCAGTCTTTGGCTTTTACATTAGAACTTGCTTGTGCTAACATTCAGTTTAGCCATCATCTTGTTTTAGCTGATAGTCTGTGTTAATTCTCATTCACAGTGAGAGGCATTAATTTACTGGGTAATTCTCACCCGTAATGATACAACAGAGGCAATTCAGTACTAGAATCCAAGGGCTGGTGTCACAATCGTACAGTAGGTTCGACTTTCCTTTTCTTTTTTTTTCTGTAAACTAGTGGGATTTTTTTCCCTTCTGTTCTAATTTTTGTCCTTACATACGTAACAGCAGAAGTTAGTTTCAGATAGCCCAAGCCATCTGCCCCATTCAATATTGGTGCTCCACAGGCAGGTCAGGACAGGCTACTATCTGCCATAATATCTTGGTCCAGCCCAGGTGTTGATAGCTTTGCTAGAGGTAGGTAAGCAGTTGTCTAACTGTGGGAGTCTTGTACCACTTTTCCATTTCAAGGGGCCACTGTCAAAATGGTTGCCAGATTTCTGGTTCCTTTTGCCTTGGAAATCTTTTCAGCCCCCAGTGCTCCCACAAATTCTGCTCAATAGCTTGAGCCATTTCAATTTCCTTAAATCCACCTGTGGTTGTTCAATACCTCAACATATTGTCTGATTGTTCTAGTCCACACTTAGCCTGCTGAGCTCTCTCTCTTTATTCAATTTACTCAGACTCACCTGAGTGCTTAGTCAGCACTGTTCCCAATGACTTTGAGGAGTCTGACCCACCTTCAGTGACTTGCAAGCACAAAGCAAAGGTTAAGGATGTGGAGTTGGATTACAGTTTTGGTTAAAACTTTCTTGTAGTCTTCTAAAGTTATCTCATATTTGGATGACATTGTCAGATCATTTAGTGAGAATAATGTGGTTCCTTGTATAGACAGCCAAGTCTCCTGATATCCAGTAGGAAGATGAAAAATCTGCTATTTTTTTGTAGTTACTTTTAAAACAGAGGTTAAAAAGTGTATAGTTTTCCAACCTGTGAATCCTTAAATAAAATCTTACTCTGGCTTTTCTCTGACAAGGTCTATAAGTAGAGAATACCATAATCATTATAAAACTCAAAAAGATTGAAGCTGAGAAGCTCATTTCTGTTCCCAGAGTATATGCTTCCATTTCTGAGTGATTTCAACATAAAACATCCTATCTGAGCATGTAACTGTTCTTAAAGGATCCTGTTGGCAAGCATGTTAGCAATGCTCTAAAAGGGATCTTGAACCTGATTTTATGATCTGAACGGCGTCAGCGATGAATGAGTTCTCTGACCAGCACTGGGTCAGATTTCCTTCCACTCTTGAAACAAAGTCAAGGGACTAAATGAGTGAACAAAAACCTTAATGTGGCTGGACTAAAAGCTATCTATGTAAAAATGACACCACTTTAGTCAACCATCCTGCTTCCTGTGAGTATTCAGAATTATGTCTGTTCACTTAAGTTTCAGAAATAAGATTTTTAACACTTTTTACCTTTGTTTTTTAGCTTTTGGGAGAAGGAGTTGGAGTCTGTTTAGAGGCTTCCAAAATGACCAGAAACCCTTCGGCTGCTTCATTGTTTGGAGCATTGTACCTCTTCGTGTCATACAAATCTCTCTCTTGATTTCTGTACAATAGCTTAAACTGGGACCCAATTTGAAGCCATCTCAGAGTTTAGGTAGCTGCTTTGGAAGCTCTTGACTTCTTTATGAAGCAAGGCATCCTCGTGACTTGCTATCGTGTGTGTCATTTCATTTATATCAATTCAAGACTTAGACCTCAAATCAGAGTTTATTCCTGAATGGGGCATTCTGTAGTTCTGCAAACAATAATGCAAACTCCTTTTCAGGTCCAAGGTGACACTTATACTTTCTGTCAGTCACATACTCTTTTCTAATTGCCACTTTGCCAGGTGGGAAAGTGAGTTGTAAGTTATTTCCGCGTAAAGCTTAACTTCCAGTTTCATCATGACAGAATAATTCTTTGTTCATCCCCCCCCCTTTTAATTCCAAAAACTAATACTTGTTTTACTGCAGTCAAAATCTTTGTACTCTCATAATAAAAATAAAATAAATAAATAAAATCATCCTTCACCACCTAAACCTCACAGTAGCCACAAAGTACTACATTCATAGAGCAACCTAGTTTTACAAAATGGTCTTTTCATCTTCTATGGTGGCCTTTTTAAAAGGGAAATAAAATCTTTAAAGACACTATTTGATGAAAAGTCACACTTAGTAAGGAAACTTAAATTTTCTTCAGCAAGCCTAATAGAGTATCTCAGCACTTACTCAACCAAACTCATTGTTACCTCATAAGTGGAGAAAAATCAAGCCACCTTTGAGTGGTTGTCCACATGGATTCCGCTCTTGGTGCACATGCACCCTGTGGATGTGATATTGGATTTTTTTAGCCAGCAGTGTCCATTGCCTTTACACCTGTGCCCTAGATACTCTCACGGCCCCTATGTGAGGGCTCAAAGGGTTGGTGGGCCCAACAGTCCCTCAGTTCCTTTTTAGCACCAGTTGCAATACAATGGCTAAGGGCAATGATATGGTTATACAGTTGACAGCACTCAGTTATCAACTTTATGCATAAGATTTCAATAGGAGCCACATGGGAACTCTTAAGGTAAAAATATCTAGATCTCACTGTTACGGACCATCTCTTGACAAGTCATAGCCTGATCTTTTATTAAAGTACAAATGCAGAGTTTGGCAACAATTTAGTTTGTTTTTATTTGTAGATATATAAATTACAATGTTTTAACATGAAAGGTTGTGTGTTGTCTTTCTGTCTCTACATATCAATGCCTTATGCTTTATATACCTAATCTTATGGTTAAGGCACTGGACTGGTATTCTTGGTTCAATTGCTGACTCTGTCTCAGGCATCTGGTGTGATCTTGGCCCTTAGTTTCCCACCTGTAAAAGAGGGATAATGCTTGCTTTCTTTTATTCTTTGTCTTCCTTGTCTATTTAGTTAGTAAACTCTTTGGAGCAGGGACTTTATATTGTATTTGTCTGTGTGGTGCGTAAAATGCCAATCTCTTTTGGGGCCTTTAGACAGTACGATAATACAAATAAATTGTGCTAGCATATCAGACAAGAAACTTTCATGCGTTGCTATAAGATATTAATAAAATGCTTTTTTCTTTTTTGACTATCCATAGGCCCTGCTCTCAGTACTAAGAGAGAGTCATCGCACAAGAACTGTTTTTAGAAAAGTCGGTGGATTTGTGTATGTCACATCTTTACTTGTTGCTATGGAAAGATCCTTGTGCTCTCCACCTAAGAATGGCTGGGAGAAAGTAAACCAGAATCAAGTGTTTGAACTGCTTCACACTGTGTTCTGCACATTGACTGCAGCAATGCGCTATGAGCCAGCCAACTCGCATTTCTTCAAAACAGAGATCCAGTATGAAAAGCTGGCAGATGCTGTTCGATTGCTTGGCTGCTACTCAGACTCAAGAAAAATAAGCCCCTTGAATATCTTCCCGTCAAATACACAACCATTTCAAAGACTACTGGAAGATGATCTAATCTCCATGGATTCTGTGGCACCCACACTAAGGCATTGCAGTAAACTTTTTATTTATCTCTACAAAGTAGCCACAGATTCTTTTGACAGGTATGATCTGTTTTCCCTAAAAAATGTTTGGTTTTAGAAATATGGTGTTTGCAGGATTTGATGTTTCCACCTTTTTCTTCATCCACAAAGTGGAGCAAGACATTTTCCTCTACTCAAATGTAAACCAACATGACCTCTAATGTTGAATGTCTTAGGTCATGACACCAAGCAACAGAGAGACATTTAGTTTAAGATCATTTGATGGGTTTAAACCGTCAACAAGTAGTCTGCTTCTCCAATATTTTTATTATCCATAAGTACTTGATCTTTGTCCATAATATCATAAAATTAGAAATATGTTACTTTGCAGTACACACCAACTTCTGACTGCCATAAAAATGGGATACACTAAAAACAAGTTATTTGATCGTTCGTTATTACAAATTTATTTTAGACAAAGGAGATGCCATCCTTGAAATTGCCATTTAGCTTTTTAAAATTAATTTAGCATTAGAGACGATGAGGCTGCTAACTACTTGAGATTTTAAAATCATGTATAGTAAATATACCTCTTAATGGTCCCCTACAAAATAACTCTGATTTTTGAAGGTAGCTCTCACGTGTAACTTTTTTTTAAAGAAACTAATAGTGCAGCGATGATTTAAGCTTCATTGCTTAAATCACAAAGCTGCTGTTCCATGTCCATGTGCTATATGTTGGGCAAGATTTTCAAAAATAGATGTCTCACGTTAGGTTCCTAGTAATATTTAAGCAGCTAAATAAGAGACCTGATAAAAATGCTGAGCATTTGGCAGCTTCTGATTAAATCAGTGAGGAGCTGCAGAGTGCTCATATTTTCTTAACTCAGAACACTTCTTTAGGTGCCTAAATATGGATTTAAGAGCATAACTTCAAGCTCTCGTTTTTGAAAATTTTGCCTACTGCCTTTAATGTTGTAAGAGAGCAAATCTGTATCCCTTCATCTTGAAAGAAATTAGCATAAAAAAATCCTAGTTACTTTATGTTAAAATCGCTTTGAAATATTTGATTGAAAAATTTTTGAATTAACCAATCGGTGATGTGTACAATACATGCTGTAATATTGGCTAGTTGTGGAATCTGATGAATCAAGGATGGGTAACTAAATCTTTAGTGTCATTGCAAATGCATTCCTTTCTAATTTCCTTTTATTTTCCATTCCTCTTTAATCAACACTTTTTCTTCCTTTCTTAAACCATCTGATGGTCATGTTTTTGCAGAGTTTATTCTCAGAATATTATTTTAATTCCATCTAATGCAAGTTAATCAAACTTTATTTGCTCAGAAATGACCTATTGTCAATTCCTGCTCTACTTACCCTTGAAGGATGTTTAAATGTGCTGGTTTGATTGTGTAGATTATCATATCTGCCGAGTAATGAGCAAAAAAATATTTCCCCTAATTATTGTGGAGTGGTGCATGTCTGTCTGTTTTACCTGATTCATGTTCCTCAGTAGCATTCTTTGTTGTCCTTGCTGATTCTGTAGGTTGGATCCTGTAAAGGTTTTTACTGGTTGGTGGTATTGTAAAACTAACAAGCTTCTGCCCTCTCCTTTTCTTTTCTAACTTCTCTATCCCACCCCTGTCTGTTTTGTCTGTAGTCGTGCAGAACAGATCCCTCCTTGCCTGACAAATGAGACTTCTCTCCCCTCTCCTTGGGGTACGCCAGCTTTGTCCAGGAAAAGGTACTGATCCTTTAAGAGAAGCTGATCTCTCTTCTGGTTTCTCTTGTCACTGTTCTTGTTGCTTTTTTTCTCAAGCTGCTTTTTGTGGTGAGGTGCATACTGTCTGTCTGTTCTTTGAGGAAAACAACTTGTCAACTTGTAAAAGAATTAGGTGGCTAGTTGGCTAAAAGGCACTTATTTGTGCATCATATAACATAAATTTACAGTTATGTTTAAAAATTGCTTCTAGTACATAACACTAAAGCTATGGCTACACTGGCACTTTACAGCGCTGCAACTTTCTCACTCGGGGTGTGAAAAAACACCCCCCCCCCAAGCGCAGCAAGTTACAGCGCTGTAAAGTGCCAGTGTAAACAGAGCCCCAGCACTGGGAGCCGCGCTCCCAGCGCTGTAAGCTAATCTCCTCGTGGAGGTGGAGTACCTGCAGCTGGCGCCGCAACCACGCTTGCACTTCAAAGCAGTGCTGTGGGAGTGCTCCCGTGGCAGCGCTTTGAAGTTTTGAGTGTAGCCACAGCCCAAGTTACGTGGAATCAGAGACAGAAATGGCTAAGTTCTGAAAGCAGTTAATTTGCGCCGCTTCAAAACAAATCGAATATTTTTATAAGAAATTGTCTAGGAGGTACAGACTCAGCTCCCAGGGATCAAGTCCAAGAATATAGTAGTAGATAAATTCATTTTAAAAAAATCCTGAATGAATTTCTCAGAAAATATATTTTTTGCTTTATCAGTAAACTGAGAACTATTGTGATATGTCTATTGCCTACAATTACTGCCTAATGAAAATAATAAACCCTTCGGAACATATACTGCTGACAACTGTGGAGGCATGTGAATGTTAAATGGCTTGGAAAGTGAGTCCAAAATCTCCCAAATTTCTGTGACTGTCAATTTCTGAAATCCTTTCTCATTGTTTTCTTTTTCTCAGCTAATTCTTTCTTAATATTTTTATTTTAAAAATGAAGTAGATCTGCATTTAAAACCTGTTTTGCAATATTTGCAGTAAAGGAGTTTACCACAAAAATACCTTTTTTCACCTTGCTAAGTGAAGTAACACAGTCATTCGTTGGTATTCTTCTGGGACTGGTTTGGAAGGGACTTCCTGTCTAATAATCTAGCACCTCTCAGACTGTCATTTCTTTTCTTTTCTGATACTAAGGCATTTAGGAGCAAATTCCACTGTTACTAAAGAGAGAAGTGTTTGCTGCCAAATTCATTTCTCTCTCGCACATGTTGAAAGAAAGAGCTTTCCTGTGCAGACCTTTTAGTGTTTTGACCATAAGATTGACCTATTCCGCTACTGATTGTACTCTCTTCATCTGCATCGTTCTATTCTCTTAAGTGTAAATGGCATTACTTGCTCCTATAAACTGAATTTTTGAAATACACAGATATGCAAAAAGCACCATCTTGCCAGCAGAATGCATTTAGTCTGCCAAACATAAGCTTTTAATGGCAGCTGACGCCAGAGGATAATGACGAAGAAGGTGCCCAGCTTTGTAGCTAGCACAAAGTATCAATTAAAAAAAATATTTTAATCTTTTTAAGTCTTCCCAAAGTGAAAATGTGGCAGTCCTTTTGATGTTCCATTGTACAAGACTACGTAATTGTTAGTTGATTATTTAAAAAAATAGAAGCATCAGGATAGGATGTTCAACCTATCAGATCATTTAATTTGGCTATTAACATTGAAGATACTCGTTAAGAGAACTGAATGCATTTTCTGTAGATGTTTGATTTGTAAACAAATTGTGCCTTTCCACTGTTATGTATATTCTGTCAAACAAGTTCAAGAAAAGATTCACATAAAGTATTGATATAATCTTGGTTTAATTTACTGAATATGCACAACAATTTATATAAAAACATAGGTACAAATAATTAAACATAAAGGCCAAGTTTCTTAAAAAGTCTGTTTTTAGGTATATGCCCAATTTTTCCCAAACACCTCGCTCCGGTTGACTAGTGGCAGCTCACCATTTTTTAAATTCAGTTCCTTAATTAGGAGCCTAAGTTTAGACTTGTATTTGTTGAAAATCTCAGCCAAAATGCTCTTCCAAAAGCAGTATTCTCTCTCCACTTTACATTTCCTTTTTCCTGCACTGATCTCCCACTTGCCATAGTCTGTTATTCTGCTATCTAGTTTATATAACTTGTAGCATCCTAGGTTAGCAGACTAACAAGCACAGAGTATGGCGTTATATGAACAAAAGAAATGTATTTGCAATCTATGTACCAAAATGTCTACAAGTTCCATCTATATGCAGTTTTTAAGCTCCCTTAATTATATACACAAACATCAGTGCACTGATTTTCAGTCTTCTTTATCCAAAAGATGTTGCCACCTAAATATTATTGTTTGTATAAACAGAATACAGATAACTTGTTTAGTCAATGTTTTGTTACGGTACACAGTGGTTTTGATATAGCATAGAAGTACTGTGCTTTCAGCCATCTGTATGATTAGATCATGCATTATTGCTTTAGTGCTAGTTTGATTTCTGGGAATTTCAGAAGTAGGAGAGCTGACTAGACATTTTCTGAACTGTCATCTCATTCAAGAGGATGCCAGATCTGTGCAGAGGAACACTTTTTGGCTTGCCACCCTGATCAAAAGGCAAATAAAAAAGGGAGTGTACCATTCATTACAAATATTTTTTATCCATCAACTTAGAAAACTTTTGGATAACTGTCACTCTGAGACAGACTTCTATGGTGGTTATCTGCAACAAATGCTACTCAACTTTGGCTAAATCTGTTGGGAACAACTTTCTAACTAGAAGATTGTTAATCACTGTAATAGGCTTCCAAGGGAGGTTGTGAAATCCTCTGTCCTTGGAGGTTTTAAGAACAGGATAGACAAACACCTGTCAGAAATGGTCTAGGTGTACTTGGTCCTGCCTCAGAGCAAGGGGCTGGGCTGTATGGCCTCTTGAGGTCCCCCAGGACTGCATTTTTGTGATTCTGTGGTTATCTTTGTTGACACATAGTTATAATTAAACCCAATAGTTTAAGTTTGAGTTGGACTTTTTTCAGTCTTGTCTCTGTCTAGGAAGACCTGTAGATTTTCTTTGTTTATGTTATTTTTTTCCTGTTGTCTTTTTCTTTTCTTCTCTCCTAGAGGGCCACTATAAAAAATATGTGCTAGGCACAGCTAGGTGTAATGTACCTAAGATTCTGAAGGTGAAATAGGAGAGGGAACAACTAAATTTAGTGAATACCTTTGTAATATTTTTTTCTGAGCTGTAATTTATCTTTCCATTCTAACAAGTATTCTTGAACTGGTATTTGTGGCCTTCTGGAAATAGGAATCCATTGTAGAGAAAACTGAAAAGGAACATTTGAATATTTTAAGCAGACCCAGACCTGGAAATCATCCAATTAATTATGGGTAGTTTGAGGGACAGATGGACATAGTTCATACTTTCTATAATACAAGGAAGAAAATAGAATATGTTTGATTGCATCCCTTTCCCTACAACCTTGAATGTCATCTTAGACTGTAAGCAATTTGAGGCAGGGATCATATCTTTGTGTTTATACATCATTCTAGCATGATGGGCCTGATCTTGACTGGGCCTTCTAGGCATTACTGTAACATAAATTACAACAACAGCAACAACAAAAGGATGGTGTTGGCAGCCACAGAATATGACAGTACTATAAGGAATGATTTCTAGGCAAGTAGAAAGTTATTTTTTGAAATTACTCTGATGGTGAAGTTCAGTTATGGATCCGTTCTGAAATACTGGTCAAAAAGTCTTAATATAACACTTAAATATATGTGGACTTGTAATCCTTAAGAAATGAAATGCCTGTGAACTCTGACACTTCAGACTTACAAGTGTTTATTGGAAAGAAGCAGGACTTTTCCTATTAAGCAGAAAAAAGTTATCAGCTAAGGAATTATCCATCTCTCTAACCTCAAAAAATCATCCATGTTTTGAGAAACCTATTAAACCAGGGAGAAAAGTACTAGATTAATAATATTTACATGATAAAACTGCCAGCCATTTTTAATTTAGGGCTAGTGTACACTACTGCGCTACATCGGTGCAGCTGTGCTGCTGTAGCACGTCTGGTGAAGGTGCACTATGCTGACAAGGGAGTGCTCTCTCGTTGGCATAATTACTCAACCTCAATGAGAGGCTGAAGCTGTGTTGATAGGAGAGCACCTCCCGCTGACATGACAGTGTAGACACGGCTTTAAGTTGATGTAACTTACATTGCTCAGGGGGGCTGCTTTTTCACACCCTGAGCAACGTAAGTTACATCGACTTAAGTGGTAGTGTAGACAAGCCCTTAGTCTAATAAGAAAATACCCTGAAATAACAATGTGTTTTGGGCCTTGGCCATACTAGAGATCCATGTTTTTTTTAAAATGGAGGTTGGAGTCAAGCACAATTTGTGATAATACTTTCAAAAGTGGTTTGGGCAGCATTCAAAACTTCTTGGGAGGGATACGTCTTTGAACTAATTTTTAACCTTACCATAGAATTACTTGATTTATCATGTGTAAAGAAATAATCGTCTTTTTTATAAATAGGGGTCGAGGAATCAAAGTATTAACAATTACCTCCACTTTAAAGGTTCACATTCCAAGAAAGAAATGATAGAGCTCTTTTTGAAGACTGTTCTGAAGGCAAAAGTAGATATCTATAAAATAGTAGGGAATATTGTGACCTGCAAAGAAATTGTTACCTAGTATTTATGCTTTGTGTCCATATTCTACGTGAAGATGCACATATACTATACATATGTTGCATATTTTTTGTAATGACTATCAGTCTTTTCAAGAAAAGAAGCCTCACATGAGCAATATTAGCATCTAAATCATTGCCTTCAAAGCATCTGTTCTCTGAACTGCCCTACTGCCCTACTGCCCAAGCTGCTGAATCTGCAATAGTCTTGGTGCCAGAAGTATGGCATGCAACTGTTACTGCTGAGACTCTCACTGGAATGCAAAACGGTTATGGGCTTATAGACATAAGTGGTTGCTTATGCCTTCAAAGCATCTGTTCTCTAATGTCGACATGCTGAACCTGCAGAAGTCCTCTTGGATCACAGAAGCTCTATGTAATGCAAATGTTGCTGAGAGGAACTCATTGGGAGAGTGAGAACATATGGGCTGCTAGCCTGAGTATATAGTTGGAACAAGCTTCCTAATCTTGGGAGTTAATTTTTTTAATTGCCTTCAATTCTGTAATAGTGAGTTTTCGAAGCAACCGTTACAGAGGAGAAAAACTGGGTGACGGACGATGAAAACTGATTTTGTCCCAAACATTTGTCTAAACATTATTTATGGAATGTTTATACTGTTGTGTGTAATGTATTCTACTCTATGTTGAGGTGAAAATTTTTATGAGGAAATGTATTTTTCTTGGGAGATATTATTATCTCTTTTCTAACGGGAAGTGGCGTTCCGGAGCTGGATCGTATTATGGAAGTGAAATTCTCCCCACTAGTCCTGGAAGAATATCTACTTGTGATTTCAAGAAGAGGAAATCATCTGGCATGTACATAGAAAATTCCCAATTAAACAAGTTGACTGTTACAATAGTTGATAGAGGTGCAGAGCTAATAGTGAATGGGTATAATAAAAGCTCTTTCCTCTTGTCCTGTAGGCATGCATATCATTCTATTTCAACTCCACCTGTGTACCCTCCCAAAAACATAGCTGATTTGAAGCTCCACACAGGACCCACGTTGCTGCAAAGCTCTGATGCTGTCATCATTCACCCTGGAGCTATGCTTGCCATGTTGGATCTTCTAGCCTCTGTTGGATCAACTGCACAGCCAGAAGTAAGCAAATAAGCTGTAGTCCTTAATGTTGAATCTGACTAGGGGAATGGATAGTAAAAGGATACAAAAAGAATAGGAGTACTTGTGGCACCTTAGAGACTAACAAATTTATTGTAGCATAAGCTTTCGTGGGCTACAGCTCACTTCATCGGATGCATGTAGTGGAAAAATACAGAAGGAATCTCTCTCTCACACACACACACCATGAAGCAATGGATGTTACCATACACATTATAAGGAGAGTGATGATTTAAGGTGAGCTGTTGTCAGCAGGAGAGAAAAATAACTGTTTGTAGTGTTAATGAAAATGGCTCATTTCCAGCACTTGATAAGGAGATATAAGGAACTGTGGGGGGAGAGGGGAAATAAGCACGGGGAAACAGTTTTACTTTGTGTAATGGCCCATCCGCTCCCAGTCTTTATTCAAGCCTAATTTAATGGTGTCTAATTTGCAAATTAATTCCAATTCAGCAGTCTCTCGTTGGAGTCTGTTTTTGAAGTTTTTTTGTTGTAATATTGCGACTTCTAGGTCTGTAATCGAGTGGCCAGGGAGGTTGAAGTGTTCTCCAACTGGTTTTTGAATGTTATAATTCTTGACGTCTGATTTGTGTCCATTTATTCTTTTACATAGAGACTGTCCGGTTTGGATACAGTGTCTCTTATTTGTATGTTGCTAGTTGAAATTTAGTGTAGGTTTTAGTGAATTGAACGAAGGTATTGATTAAATCAAAGTTAATAGCTGGAGGTGGTTTAGTGCCCCCTAAGATGTGCTAGTTGTAGTCCAGATATCAAAGAGTAAGAGATTACATAATTAGACCATATGCATAACTGCCACTAATTGCCATTATTACTGAAAGAACCAGAGCCCAAGGAAATGGGCACAGACTCTACAATCTTTTACCCTGCTCCTCTCCAACCTACCCCTAGGTCAGGGTAAAAGACATTGGAAGGGTAGTGTGAGGAAGCTTGCACAGCTGCTGTCCTTCTACCCATGTTTTAGTGGTTATGTAAGAGGACTTCAGTCTCCAAAACTGTCAACCTAGCATTTATACAAGCTAGGTTTTTATTTATAAAAGAAAGGTGGAAAAAATCCTTAGTAGTAAAAGTAATATGGCTGTTGGTAGAGAGATTATTTTACTCGTGCTTTTTGGTGTAGTACAATTCAGATAGACCAAATACATGTCTGTTTGTCGATATAGCAAAGGTTCATGGTATATTATGAGTTTTATTTGTTCTTTTTATTATACTTGCTTTTATAAGACGAAGGTAATCAATACAGTTGAGTAGAAGGAGCATCATAAATAATTGCTTATATAAAAAAATATTTCACCAGTATAAATCATTTTGGTTCTTAGTCCTCTTTTACTTTTTGATTAAATCTCATAAAGTAAAAGTATTAGCAAGTGTTATGAATTTTTTGCTTTCTTTTCTGAAGCATCAGATAATGTATTATGCTGGAGAAAAGGCAGGGTACTAGACTGGATAGACTAGTTATCTAATCCAGTATGGCAACTTTTTTTTGTTATGTTCCATAAACAGCTACGAGTATCTTTAAGTTTAGCAGTGTAGAAAGTATTAAAACACAATATTTTATAGTTGTGCATATATTCATCTTACTAAACAGGATTTATGTGATATTTTTGCTAACTATTTTAAAGAGATTTCAGTTCAGGTATTTACCCACAGATCCTTGTTTATCAAAATGAAGCTCCAAAAACTATCAGGCATGTATAGCTATGACAACATTTTGCTGTTTTTCTCTTTTGAGTTTGGAAGCTTTTTTGTGTTCACAGTTGTAGCGACGAATGTGCTGCATACGACACAAAGTTTATTACAGTGGAAAGACTGGTTTTGGCAATAGGTTAGCGCTGATAAGGATAAAACTTTTAAGCAAGTTGAACATATTTCTAAGTCTGCTCACTTCTATTTAAAGTAGAAGTTATTTTCATTAGGTGCACCAGAGCAAATTTCCTTGGCAGAGTTCTAATCAATGCGTTGTTTAATTTATTTGTCCCATTTCTAAGAGAAGGGAAACAATACTTAAATTAGATTCTCTTTTCTCATTTTTTAAATTGTATTACAGGATATCCTGTTGTAATTATTTCCTTTCTATATATGGGTATTTTTATTTATTATATTTTGCAGCATGCATTGGATCTTCAGCTTGCAGTGGCCAACATATTGCAATCCCTGGTGCATACAGAAAGAAACCAGCAAGTAATGTGTGAAGCTGGCCTCCATGCACGTCTTTTACAGAGATGTAGTGCAGCTCTTGCTGATGAGGACCATTCATTGCATCCCCCACTCCAGAGGATGTTTGAAAGGCTGGCCTCTCAGGCACTGGAGCCAATGGTGTTGAGGTCAGAGATTTTTTTCAGGTCACTGATGTTCACATTGTGTGGGTCTGATCTACCAAAAAGTTTGGTGTATAGATGTTGTTGGCTGGTCGGTTTCAGCAACTTCGATTTCTTAGTAAAGTATTAGAAAAAATTGCTGATTGTGTTTATAATGACCCTGTTGGATATAGCCTTATTTTGCAAAACAGTTTTTAATACAGGTTGCCTTGCTGCTGTTAATAAGAATATTGCCTTGTGAATATAGTATTTTTTTAATGTTCAGATTTAAGCTGCCTTTCTGATATTTTTAAATTATACTGTCGAAATACATGTCCTTACAGCTTCTAGTTTGGGTGGCAGGGAAGAGAAACTTAGTTAAAAATGTGAAAAGAACCAAAAAGAAGTAGCCACTGCTACAGAAGATTCTTCATAGACTTCCTAAACAGTATAAAGTAACTTAAACTAGATAAGACTTAAACCTTCCCTTTTCTTTAGCTCTTTATTTTAATTTACGTATGAGGGAGAAAGAGGTGCCCGAAAGGAGAAATGTCTAGAACGAACCCCTCTAGTCTGTGGGGTTTTATTACTGGCTTACTACTATAGTTTAGTGACAATTTCTGGTCTTTGTGAAAATAGATTTGCTATAGTGTAACGTACACGATTTCTGAGAGAAAAATAAAACACACTAAAAGGCTGATGACCTTGCTTGGTCACTGATGTTTCTTGTTGGTAACAGAATGCCCTGTGATTACTACAGTTTAAAGTTAGTTTTTTTCCTCCTCCATGTTAATGCAGTTCTTAGGGCTTGTCTACACTTAACAGAGCTGTAGCACTTAGTGAAGACACTACCTATGCTGACAGGAGACCTTCTCAGGGAGGTGGAGTACTTACACCGACAGGAGAAGTGGTAGCAGTGTTGATGGGAGAAGCCTTCCACCAACAGGAGAAGTGGTAGCAGTGTTGATGGGAGAAGCCTTCCAATTGACATAGCACTGTCAGTACTAGGAGTTGAGTTGGTATAACTGCGTCATTCAGGGATGTGAATTTTCCACACCCCTCAGCGATGTAGTTATACAGATATAAGTTTGTAGTGTAGACCAGGGCTAAGCCAGCAATAGAAAAGAGTTTGATATTGTTTGTTTCCTGCTTAATAATAAAAGTATCTTGGATAGATTGAATAGTGCCTGCAGTATTGAAAACAGTAAATTGCACAATTAACTAGGTGGCTAGTAATGAGGTATGGAACTTTTCCCTGCTGGACTGTCCATTCAGATCTAGCCCAGATTAACTGGTTTACAGTCTGATTGTTAATTGGTTGTCAGAAGAGGTATGTAGTGTCAGTCCGGTTTTTAGTGGTGTGTATCCACATCAGAAACTACAACTTGAGTTGCGGTCTGCAGACTGAATATTGTGGCACATTAGTGATAAAATGTGCAGCCCATTTTGTACCTTTCTGGAAGAACAACAAGTGATTTAAATCTTCAGGGTATAATGAGCTATAATTTCACCAAACAAAGAAAAAAAAGAAATCTGAGAGAAAAATCTACTTACTTTAAAGACTAGAATATATGTTTTTACTACTATATTTTAGCAGTATGGTTATCCAAAAATATGTAATGGTTTATTACAAAATATTGCATCAGAAATAACTAGAAATCATAACATTTTGTGGTAATGAGTGAATTTACCACCTGTATATGTGTGTGTGTGTGTGTGTGTGTGTACACACATACACATTGTGTATGCAGTAGTAGTAGTAATTAAAAACAGAAATAGTTTTGAATCAAAATATATTTACTTGCTGTCAGTATTTGTTTTTGGAATTCATCTTTTATTTAAATAGTTTTAATGTTTTCTGTTTTGTGTTTGGTTGCAGACTTTAAAAATGAAAACAAGTAAGCAACTTGCTTTGTATAATTTCTTTCTCTCTCTTACCCAGAGAATTTTTACGTTTGGCAAATCCTTTGAATTGTGGCGCTTGGGACAAAAAGCTGTTGAAACTGTACCGAGTGCACAAACCCAGCTCATTAAGCTATGAACCAGAGATGAGAAGTAAGTGTTCAACATCAGAAATATATTTAATTGGTGTTCCTCAGCAAATCTGATTTTATATCTAATCAAAATGTATAGGTAAACTTCTAGAGAGGCATTGACACATAATGAAATAAATAAATCTGAATGATTTGATAGGTTTTTTGTTTTTTTTAGTTACTAAGGGGAAAAATAGCTATCCAATTATAATTAAAAAGCATTATTTTCACAAAAGGTCTTAGCAACAGTATAGGATCTGTCACCACTTAAACTAACTTACTAAATAAATAAATCCTGTGAGGAATATATAACTTCAAGGGACACAATCTACTTAACTATCACTCATCTCTGATTTTTAATCTTACTTTTACAAATAGCATCTAAGATTACAGTAATTCAAAGATACTTTGTGTATTTGTGACAGCCCTTTGTGTATCATCACCTTTCACTATTTCTGCTGCAATAATGGCTTAGGCTCCAGCCACGCAATTGGTGCACTAACTCAGATCCCTGAAACAATTCCCATTGCTTAAGTGGGACTCAGTGTGATTTGTAAAGATGTGCTCTAGCATAACTGCAGGATCAGGGCCATTTTCAGCTTTCCTCTGTCTTTTAAATGGCAAAAGGTGAGAGGGAGAGGATGAGGGGGCATTGGAAAAACATTTTTTCAAAAATAAAAATTGTGATTTGAAAATCCATAGAAATTGGCAGGATACATGAAATTAATTGCAATTCAGTTTTTAAAAACCGATTAGTTTTTAAATTGGTGGTATATCTTTTTAATAGGAAATTCAGAAAAATAATTGTTACTATTCATTGTCTTTGACATACTAATATAGGACTGAAAGGGACATCCTGACTCATTGAGTCCACTTCTCCCTCCCACTCCCCGTTCGCCCCCACCCATCCCCATTTCAGGCCACTGCATCGTATAATCCATTCCTAAATGTATCAAGCTCCATTTTAAATGTAGTTAGGTTGTCTGCCCCGACTACTCCTCATGGGAAGCTGTTCCAAAACCGTACTCCTCTGATGGTTAGAGACGTTCTTCTAATTTCCATCTTAAATTTATTCATGACCAATTTATAGCCATTTGTTCTTCTGCCAGCGTTGTTCTTTATCTGAAATAGCTCTTCTCCCTCCCTTATGTTTACCTCTTTGTTGTATTTATAGAAAGCAATCATATCCACTCCCAGCCTTCATTTTGGTAGGTAAAACAAACCAAACTCTTTTATCCTCCTCTAAAACGAGAGGTTCTCCATTCCACTGATCATTCTAGTAGTCTTCTTCTGCACTGGTTCCAATTTCAATTCATTTTTCTTGAAAGAGGGTGACGAGAATTATACACAGTATTCCAGATGAGGATTTACCAGGGCTTTTTAAAATGGCATTTATACTTCCCCCTCTCTGCTGAAAATTAGTTATCATATGCATCCTAGATGATACATGAAAGATAGAGAATGTTATTCTGTATCAATTCATTCTCAACATAGTCTACATCATTGGCATACTTTACATTTGTCTTGGGTAGCATGTGCTAGGCATTGTTGGATGACAGGCACATGCATAATCTAAAAATTTTCAAGACTAACACAAGTAACTCTAGTAGTAATAAGAACTTCAGTTTGTTATCTTGGTATAATTTGAAAAACTACTGGTAAGTAATATTGTAAAATGTTCAGTGAAAAAATGTATTTGACTTATTTTAGCAGTATGTTACTTATATATTCAGAAAAGACTCCAAGAATCTTTGAAAAATACCATCTTTTCATTCACTCAATCTTAAAATAAAATTGTCTTCAGTACCCAAAATAAACCTGAGAGTATTAGAACAGAGCATCAGGAATTCTGTTTCAACAGAAAATCTGAGAGGAAGGAAAGGGACACTTGTGGCTGAGGCTCTGGACAGGGACTTAGGAGATCTGGGTTCAGTTTCCATCTCTGTCAGAAACTTTCTGTTGACCTTGGGCAAGATATTTAATCTCTTTGCTTCAGTTTAGCGTCTTTAAAATGAGGGTAATGCTACTCACAGAGGAGTTGATGACTAGTAAGCACCCATACTGCAGTTAAAGGGGCATGAAAAGTATATAAATAAATGAAGGCCTGAAAAAATGCTTTCTTCTGCCAATATATTTATTTTTTCTTGGCTTCTGTTGTAGGTAGTATGGTCACATCAATGGAGGGTCTGGGTTCTGACAGCGTGTTCAGCTTGCATGAAGATAACCACTACCGCATAAGCAGGAGCCTGCTAAAGCCAGCAGAAGGAAGCACAGTACCCTTGACGAGGGTGAAGTGTTTGGTCTCCATGACAACCCCACATGATATCAGACTTCACGGCTCGTCAGTTACTCCAGCATTTATTGAATTTGACACATCTCTTGAAGGATTTGGGTAAGGTCTTGCCACGCTTTCAAATAGTATATTGCAAAGAATATCTTATTTCTTTTTTCTTTCAAAGAAATGTGTGCAATTTTTAATTAGCAGTTTAAAAAACAAAAACAATCTACAGAAAGACCTACATACTCAATTCCTTCAGACAAAGGATGCTGAATTCAACTAATGAATTTGAAGCACTTTTTGTTACCTGTGGAAGTGTGGATGCCACTGATAATACGGCTTATTTAGATGATCATTTACATGTGCATGATGGGATCTTTTCAAATAAAGAAGAAACACAAGCATATACTAGTGCAAAGAGGCCAGCTGCCAGGATTCAAATGAAGTCTATGTCCCTAAAATTATCCTAAACTACCCTGAAACCTGGAAGGATTTGGATGAGAGTTGTATACTAGAGAATTATAGGCAAAGTAGAAATAGAATTAAAATTGTTTTGAAGCAGCAACTTTTAAAAGGAAATTGAGCCAGTAAGTGCAAATCATTGTAGAACAATTTAATCACAGTAATTAGAGGTGTGATCCGTGTACGGGACTTAACTCCCTCTGTACTCTTTGTTAAGTCACTTAACCTCCTTGATGCCATTTTCCCATCTAGTAAGTGGGACTGTTTGTGAGGATCAGCTAGTGTTTACATAAGTGCTTGGAAGATTAAGATGTGGTGCTATAATATTCAGCAATTTTCTAACAAACATTTCTCCTAGGTTGCTTTTTAAAAGATAGAAGAAGCTTAAAACATTTTTCATATTTTGTCTTTTGAAGAGCCATACCCTTTCAAAACCACTATGAATGAATTCAAGTAATTTGTAAGGAAAATATTTCTTACTTCTGCATTTGTAGTGGACTCCACTTGGCTGGCAGTGAGATCCATGTCAGGTAACGCAGGCTTAAAAATACAGCCAGGCGATCTCAAGTCAGACAACTCTGAATGAAACCCTGCATGGTGGATAATTATTCAAAGAAAATCCATTGTCTCAAATTTCTCAGGTGGAATTCTATTTGGGCAGAAGCTTGCCAAGAAGGTTTCTATTTACATGGACAAGCTGTTCTCAGAAAGGACTACAGGCTTTCAGACAAGAGGAGTAGCTCCTTTACCTTTTTGTCCCCTCACCCCACCCCGAAAAAAGTTACCAAAGAAGGAGAACTTTCTTATTTCTTATTTCAATACTCGAATGCAGAAAGCCAGAGGGAAGCTCAGATTGGGGAATGGGTTCAGTCCCTCCTTCCAGCCCTAATAGTTTGTATCATTGACTACAACCAGCTCTCCATCCTGAAATAGACCTACAGGACAGAATATCCCAATTATCAAGTGCCTGGTTCCAGTTTATTTCAGACAGGTTGGATTGGAGAGTATATCATGGATATTCTTGAGTTTGACTGCTCCACTTCCCTTTTTACATCCCCACTCCGACCTCACAAGGCACATATAATTAAACTATCCTGGATGCAATCTTGCAGTTTCTAGAGCTGGTAGAACCTGTCCCTCAAGATGAAGTGTGCCCATTGCCCTACTCTATGTTGTTCATAATAAGAAAAAAGATCAACAGAGTTCCAGGATATGTTAGACCTAGAGAGGCTACAATAGTTGAAAGAGGACGACAAAATTCAGGATGGTGACTCTAGCTTTTTACTGCTATCACTGTGATTTCTTCAGGAGTCCTTTCAGGTTTCAGTGGCTCTGTCAAGAGTTTATTTGAATATTCCGGTCACATCTTGTCATCAATCTCTTTGGTTCACCTATGATATCACAATCAATACAAAATATTATCGTTGGTCTGCTCTCTATCCCAGAATGCTTATAAAGTTATTAGTGATAAGAGCCAGGTTAAGTAGTTAAGACCCATTTTTATATGTTAGACAATACACTGATTAGACCATCTTCCACAGGGGCCTCACCAGATCAAAGGGTTATTTTTAGTATGGGGAGCCCACCTGGAGCACAATGCAAAGAGTATATTGAGGTTAAGACTCCAGAGTACCAGTGTTTTAGACACGAGTTGGTCAGGTTGCTTTTTCAGGATTTCCAGGATCACCTGAGAAGGAAGCACATCCTGATTCAATCAGTAAATACAACCATAACATATGTAAACCACTGATGGGTCACCTGAAGTTCAAGTGTAAAGGTCAACATGATGCAGATTCTCTTGCAGGCAGGCAGGTCACCTAACTTGCACCAAGGCAATCCATATAAAAGTAAACCAGAACACAAAAGCAGACTTGCTATGTCATCAGTAGGTGGATAATTTGAAAATGTTTCTGAACCAAGAATTATTCAGTTGATATCCAGAGAGCTACCCTAGCTAGACCTATTTGCATCAAGTCAAAACCCAAACGTGAAGCTACTTTTCCCCAGGTCAGGGAAGCAGAACTGTGAGTATGGGAAACAGATGGCCTGAATCACATATGTCCTAATCCAGTTTGTCTACACTTTCACTCTCCACCATTAAGAAGAGTGATTCAGAAGGTTAGAAAGGGATGGGTGTGTGTTGATCATTCCCCTTAACCAAGGATTTGCCAAAGAGACCATGCTACTCAAACCAAGTGGAGCTGTTACAGAGGTCTTTGTTCACCTTCCCAGTAGGCAGGATCTCTTATCCCAGGCCTTGCTCCTGCCTCCAGACGTACATTACCTGAACTGAAAAGCTTGGCGACTGGGTGTCAAGTTCTGAACAAAATTAGGTAGCATCTTTCCTGGCCTCAACATATGCAACTGTTCTGGTACAATTCTCTTACTAATATCAAAATGATCACCACGACAAAAGAACAAGTATTCCAGCTTTTCTGTATTCTTCACCAAACTGTTTAGACCTGGCTTAAGACTACCACCCACCTTCCATCATATTGCTGGCCTTTAAGATAGGCAGTGTCATACATGCAGGCTTGGCTTATCTCTCTCCTAGGTGACCTCATTATATTGAAGGTTTCTTAGGGCAGCATGACCATCTCAACCAGCAAGGTAGTTCTATCTTCCCTTCTGTTTTACATGAGGACACAGTAGCTATTTGGACTCCAAAGTTATTTGTCACCAAAGTATAAACTCTTCCTTATTTCAGAGGTAATCAGTCTTCCCTCGGTTTGCCCAAGGCCTCAGCAATTGAAAGAAGAAACACAGCGCATCCTAGATGTGGGAAGAGCAGTGGAAATACATCTTGTCAAATCTTGCCAGTCCAGGAAAACACTTTATTCCTTTCCTACCATCCTAAATACTTGGGCCTGAAGGTATATAAATCCTCCACAGCTCGTTAGCCAGATGCCTCTCTAAAGAATACTTATCTATAGATAAACTGATTACTTTAAAGGATCAGGGAACACTCAACACATTCCATAGTGGCATCCTGAGAAATGTCGTCAGCCACCACAGAGGAAATCTGTAAAACTGCTATCTGTTCATCCATTAGTACTTCTTTTTAAAGGGCTATAGACTTGACTTTCACTTCCCTGCAGAAATATACTTTGGCACAAAGGTGCTCCAGGTATCTGCCATATACAGTGTAAGTTGTTTGAGTGGATATAGTGGAATTTAACAAAATAAGGGTGTTGAAGTTGTTTATATTAAATCTAATAAGAATTTAGGGTGAGACCCTGAATCCTTCTGATTCTTTAGCTGGCACAGCTCCCAACACAAATTACACCAGTCCTAATGGCTGGGGTGAGTTATGACTGACTGCAGTATCGGTGTAAAGTGGCTATTGGACAAAGGCCCTAGAGCTTCATGGACAAGTGTCAACAGCCTCTGGTAGCTATAGTAAGACAGACACTGACAAAGTGTCTTGAGGAGAGTTCAGTCCTGGAAAGAAAATTAAGGGGTAATACATTTTTTGGATTCTCTGTGTAAGCAAGTGAATTCTAGTACAGTGTGGGCATGTTACAGCATCTTTTTCCAGGTTAGGTTTTTTTTACTTATAAAGTAGAGATTGGAAAATTGCCTTGATATTTGGCTATCACAAACACTAATATAAAGATATTTTATTTGTTTTAACAGCTGTCTATTCTTGCCAAGTTTGGCTCCCCACAATGCACCTACAAATAATGCTGTCACAACAGGTCTTGTTGATGGTGCTGTAGTCAGTGGAATTGGAACTGGTAAGTACATACAGCTGTTTACAATATTATATATTAATGACTCTGTACTATTTATGACTGCTGTATTGCTCTGTTAACCACAAAGCGATAGCAGTATTATATGTGCCCATCTCAAATAGTCTAGAGCTCTTCTTATATCTTATTTATATACCTTTCTATTGCTTTCCACTGCATCAGCAAAAAGAAATAGAAAATGTAGAAATGTTTTACAGTGAAAGATTTTTCAGCATAAGATTGAACTGTGTAATAGGAATGTGTGTGATGCAAATGTACTGGTGTGTGTGTTTGTATATATGAACACAACATAGTCAAATTTATTCCTTCAGAAGACATGTTAAGAGAACATTAAGATTGCAGTGTTAAATAGCCAGAACTCAAGAAGTGCTGTAATTTAGGTCACACATACAAATTGTTTTATACAATAATCCTTGTTGCATCATCACAATACTGTTATTTATTCAGGATCCCAGCCTCATTCAGTGAATAGAATAAATGGTACAACATGTATTATTTTGATCTTCCTTTTTTAAGGAGTAGACCTCTGTCACATGTGAGCCCTGATCCAATTGTCATTGAAGTCAATGGAAAGATTCCTATTGACTTCAGTGGCAGTTAGTGCAGGCCTTCATTGTACATCATACCATTGATACACTTACGTCTCAATTCTGCTGTGCTGCATTGCTTACATTGAGTTAGTTCATTGACTTCATTTCACTAGATGTACTACAATGTGTACGCTATTGTAATTACAAACAGAATTAGCCCAGAATGGGAAACAGATTCATAGGACTCCTGTCTTAGTCATTAAGTACCCCTAACATTCACTGATAGAATACTGTCCAACCTGAATGAATCAAGAATCCTGTGGAGATAACTGCATGTGCCAAAGTTAAGAATGCGCATCTATAATCTAGAACTGTTTAGCAGACAGCACTTAAATTCTCCTGTTTTCCCTGATTACAGGATTTGCTTTAGAGAACTGCCTCATTCAATGTGAACTTTAAGAGATCAAATGAAATGAGGTAAAGCTCATACAGATAGGCCCTTTGAGGCATGAGTCACCAAATTCCATACACATTGAAGCACACTACAACCTTTTCCTTTTAGAATGCTGTTTTTTATACAGAAGTCTCATAATTAAAAGTTTCCCACATGTGGATGAATTGTGATTTTTTTTTTTGGTAATAATTATAGCCCTGTCAAAACAAAACAAAGTTCACTGTGACACTGAAAGTGCCTAAGGACTATGACCCTGTCAAATTTCAATTATTTTTTTCCGAAGAACTGACACTGAGTGGTGGGGGAGGGGAGGGGGAGTATTTTTTTTTTTTATAAAGTGGAAAAGTGGGCTCTTTTCACTTTCCTTATATATATATATAACCTTCAGCCAGAGTGCAGACTTATAAAATTTCAGCCCAGAAAGTGAAAGCTTATAAGCAATTGCCAAAAGGAACTTCAGAATGGAAATGCTTGTGCATCCTTAGCTATTGCTGCTACAACTATAATAAAATTTTGTTTTTTTGTTTTAGGGGAAAGGTTTTTTCCTCCACCATCTGGTTTAAGCTATTCAACTTGGTTTTGCATTGAGCATTTTAGTACACCTCCTAATAACCATCCAGTCAGACTATTTACTGTTGTGCGACGAGCAAACTCTTCAGAGCAGCACTATGTATGCCTTGCCATTATCCTCTCAGCAAAAGACCGATCACTAATTGTTTCAACCAAAGAAGAACTGCTTCAAAACTATGGTAAGAGGTGCTGTATTCTCATATTTTTGATAGTATTATGGAGGTATAAGAAGATCTTCAAAGTTAAGTTGATGTCTAGGTATTGCAGTTGATGGAATTTTCACTGAAATATTTCTTCCTCTAAATGACTTTTGCAACAAATTAAATGCAAAGCACACTTCTATGTCTATTTGAATTTTAAGGGTATCTTTTGAGAAGTTGGTGTGTGCATGTAAATAAAATGACCACCAACCTCAGTGCTACAGATTTCAGGGAGGAGAATCTCACCATTTTTCATAGTCTTTCTGCTCCTAAATTAACTAACATGTTTGCTTCAGACTTTGTGCTGTGGGTCAGAAATGCAAACCTTACTACCATTACTCTAAAAAAGCTAACAAGACATACAAAGGTTACATACGTTCTTCACCTTAGCACATTTTGGCTGTGCCAATGCTTGCTGGCCATTTGGAAGAGATCAACCATTTACTTCCAGTCTTAATGTTACAATCATTCTGCAGAAGTGCCTGCAGAGGGCATGTGGTCTCATGCAGTATCTGTGACTGGGTGTGTAAGGATAATGATAGGCATCTGAATAATTAGAGTTAGCTGTCTGTATTGATACTCTTTAGAACTTTTTAAAAGTAGCATTATTAGATATGGAAGCTGCTATTATATTTTCCTCTAATTTTACCAATCTTGAAAAACATACTCTAATTAAACCAAGTGTAAGGGAATAACAAAGGTGTAAAGATTCTGCAAAGAAAGTTTTCAACCTAATTTCAAACTTAATTTACATGAAAACTAGAAATTACCTTGAGTAAGAAGACTAAATGTGTGTTAATGTAGAATTCTTTATAACTTATATAAAGATTGAGTCAATAATGCTTGTAAATTCCTAGTCTTCTGGAAGAGACGATTAAAATTAAAAAGGACAACTTTCAAGGCTATAAATATGTAGTCGAGGTTAATGCTTCAAAAGTAGGTTAAAAGGTATCCTTTTATCACTGAAGTCAGATGCTATGAAAGAGTTAATTTTTTTCGGGTAGGTCTAACAAAATTATTGTCTTTTAAATGGGCTTGAAACAATATGAACAGGTAATCTAGACTCTAGATGAAAAGTAAATTCAGCTAGTTATTAAAACTTATAGCTCTCAGAGTAGCAGCCGTGTTAGTCTGTATCAGCAAAAAGAACAGGAGTACTTCTGGCACCTTAGAGACTTAACAAATTTATTTGAGCATAAGCTTTTGTGGGCTACAGCCCACTTCATCTGATGCATTGGAGCTACATGCATTAAGAACTTTCATGATCTGAATTACTTGTAGAAAATTGAGCAGATCATACTTTCTAGTATTCCTCTTTTTTACTCTAATTTCATATTCATATTGTTACAAATGTCAGAAGTTCAAGAAATAAAAATGAAAGACTTAATAGCCATAACACAGTGGGTTCTAAAATTCTTCAATCACACAAGTATTGTTATACCTCTGTTTGTGAGACTGTAAACTCTTCTTCTTAGGAGAGAAATATATCTTGATAAATTTGTATAATTTCTTTTGCCTGCATGTAAGCCAAACTTGAACATTTCAGGCTTCAAGTGGTATGTTTCTCACTCTTCCAAGTAGTACTGGATTTGAAAAGGCATTGTCAGAAAAGACCTGAAGTTTTCTGACAGGTTACAAACACTATTTTTTAATTGGCTTGGAAAATCTGCTCTGGTAAAGTGTCACCCTACTATTTTCTTATGATTGGCTAGTGTTGTAAAGTGTGAAGGAAATAAGTACCTAAGAACTGATATTACAAGCCTGCTGGAGGTTCCAGTTTTGAAAGTGTTGATGGTATTTTGGATTGAACTGTTTACTTGAGGATTCCTTTTGTAATCAAGAATTGTGTATCCTTGAAGTGTTTGGCTTGTGAGAAACAAGTCTGAAAAAAGATGGTGTGTATTTATAAGCTAGTTCTGGGTCACCTGGTTTTGTCCTTCTTTTTCTTGAAATCTATAAGGAAATCAGAGCTTTCCCCAGATGCTGTCACTAAGGTGAGAAGTGAGTGGTTTCTTTTGCCTGAATAGACAAAGATGAAAGGAAGGCTGAGAGAACTCAGTTTCTATTAAGTTGTTCCCTGGTAGATGTATCTTCAAGGTTTTCCCTCCCACCCCCAGGTCTAAAATAGAGCTTGGAGCAGTGACTGCATAAGAAGCTAGTGTAATTGGGTCTTGGGAATTGTTCATGTCTTCCAAAATTAAATTTTAAATGCTCGTTACGCAAAATGAGCAATGTTTCAGTTAAAATAAAGCACATTAAATGTTTTGAAAATGAAATCAGCAGTTCTTTTTGAAGAGTTAAGAACTAGGAAAGAGCACAGTATAGTTCTGGTCCTGCTAAAACACTAAACTGCAGTGTTAATTTTGGCAAATTATTTTAAACTCACTGACTCCCCAGATATAAATTGAGGATAAGTCGTCTCATCTATGTTACACACACATTTTGAAGATTGATTAAAATTCCATACATGTTATGTAAAAGTAATTATTTAATAGTTTTAAATAAAATTGATACAACTAACTTATTGTTTTCCTATTTACTTGGTAAATTTGCTTTGAAAGAAGTCTGTTTTTAAGACAATTTCCAGACTGAGGCAAAAACTATTCAAATTTTGACAAAATGTCCTGTACTTTTCCAGTGGCCTTAGTCAATGTTCTGATTTATATTATTTTCTTTCTTAATCTCATGAAAGATTATTGAACTGTTATTTCAAGGTATGTCGAAATTGAGAGTTTTTTAATTTGGCAGTTCCGTTTTCTCTGTACAGTAGTTGAAAAAGGGAAAAAAAACCTCACCAAAACATTATCGACATATCTGAGAGAACCAGCATCACAGGTCAAAGTTCCCTATGACCTTATGAAAACTCATCATCTGTGTCCCACCTTTATGTGACTTGGTCACTAGTTAATCCATCTCTTATAAAGTTTTTAATGATGGTCCTTTGTACTAAATTTGCGTAAGATTATTTAGAGTGGGATTTTCAAAATTGTTGTCCTACATCTCTTCCCACTGAAGTCATTGGTAAAACTCCTGTTGACTTCAGTGGGATTTGAGTTGGGACAATGTTGAGCAATTTTAAAAACTCCACCCTTAGTACTCGTATAGTGAGTACTAGAGTCTTGATAGTACATCATTTTGTGTCACTTAAGTACTTCCACAATGAAAATGAAGAAAAGTATTGCCGCAGGAGATAGGGCTTCAAGTTACTATTTCACAGCAGGTAAGAACAATAAGAGAAATGAAGTAAAATTAATCTGTGCCCTTAGGATTTTCTTGGATAAAAAGTAAAGAAACATAAGTGTGGAAACTGTTAAAACTAATAATGCTATACCAGTTTCTCTTTTTGCAACTCTGTAAGGGAATTCATATTATCAGACTCTGAAAATACATGCTCAATAAAGTAAACTTGAAAAATTCTGTGTTCACTTTCATTTTAATTGAAAGTAAAGCAATATTTGATGATTTACTCAGATCATGTAACTTTTTATTGGGTTTTTGGTTGCCTTCAGATGTATGTGTTTTCTGAAATGTCAACCTTAATTTATTGATTTATAATATTTTAATGTAAAGTCTAAGGAAATAGAGGAGTAGACTGTTATGATAGCCACCATTTTCCATTAATATTCCTTTTAGTTGATGACTTCAGTGAAGAATCATCCTTCTATGAGATTCTTCCTTGTTGTGCTCGATTTCGTTGTGGTGATCTCATAGTGGAAGGCCAGTGGCATCATCTCGTTCTGGTGATGAGTAAAGGCATGCTGAAAAACAGTACAGCTGCACTTTACATTGATGGATTGCTTGTTAATACTGTGAAGGTGGAGTAAAATCTTTACATTTTAACTTTGTGTTGTTCCACTAGGCTTGCTAGATATTCTTTTACATCATACTGATGTATTTTACTTGTGCCCATGGTGATGGAGCACCATTGCTTCCAAATAGAAAAGACTTTCTAAGTTCCCTGCATCATTCCTTACACGCACTATCTGTAACAAATGTTCTACAAACATCCTCCTTCATTACACAATGTTGATTCAGGCCTACTATTATTAAAAGGAAAGAGGTAAAAAACAAAATCTATTATGTGCTTTGTAACAACAATGGGGGCCATCATTCATTATTGATAGGATTTGAATCATGGTGATAGGTGCGGGAACAGGGTGGGGTGGGGGAGTGCCGCAGCACGCCCAGCGGGGCTCAGCTCCTGCCGGCCCCATGCCTGGGGCTCTGCTCCCGCCATCCCCATGCCTGGGGCTCTACATCTGCCCCAGCTGTGGTCCCAGCCTTGCCCCCCTTACTCCTGTCTGCTTCCCCCTCTCCTGGAGCAATGGCCCTGCTCCCAGCCCCAGTTCTAGGGGGTGGGGGGGCCGCGGACAGAGGTAAAGGCAGGTGCAAAGTAAACAGAGGGCTTTGCAGTTTCGCAAGCTTTCAGCACCCCCACTATAAAAAGTGTTCCAGTGCCACTGAGCCTGGATGTGCCACAAAGTCAGTAATCTTGTGCAAGTTACTTAACTTCTGTTTTTCAATTTCCCTTTAGCAGCATAAGCACAATTATCTCAAGAGAAATGTTGTCAGGATTAACTAGTTAATGTTGTACATATATATTTGAACACATGAAACACTTTCTAAATTTCCAAGTTTTTTAGTGATAGCTTTGTACTCCTCCTAACAGCTTTGTCGCTTGTTTCTCTTTTACAGCTTCACTATGTTCACAGTAGCCCAGGCGGGTCAGGTTCTGCTAATACCCCAGTAGTGAGCACAGTTTATGCCTATACTGGCACACCACCTGCCCAACGCCAGATCTCCTCCTTGGTTTGGCGTCTGGGACCAACACATTTCTTAGAGGAAGTCTTGCCTCTTTCAAGTGTTAGCACCATTTATGAGCTGGGACCAAATTATGTTGGAAGCTTTCAAGCAGTGTACATCCCATGTAAGTACAAATAAATTTGTTGTAAATGATTTTAGGGAGGATTATCTTTTTGGATCTTTTTTAATTCTGAATCTACCCTGTGAACAGTGGAAGCCCATTTACTTACTGTTTGAGGAAAAGTGAGGACCCAGCAACTCATAGGAAAAGATGTTACTATGAACCAAACTCTTAAGAGCTCAGAATTACCTCATAATTATTATTTTAACATATGGACTGTGAATAAATTCTTGGTCTCCAGCATCAATATATAATATCGTAATTCTTTTCATTGATCCACTCATTTAAACAAAGCCATATTGAAATGTAATTGCTTATAGTGCCTAAACATAGCTCAACTGAGAATAAAATTACACTGGACAAAATGTAGTGCATACACAATTAAGGGTTTATTGCAAACAAAGGAGAGCAATGGTTACATTAGTATTGTAACCATTTTTTGAGAGTTCTTTTTGGAAATGGAATATGGTGATGGTGTGGTGATTGAGCTGTTCCAGAGAGAGCTATTCAACATGTTTCCCAGACTGTGGGTTCCTCTTCATTTGCTCTGACAGGATGATGAACAGCCAACATCCAGGATTTTCCTACTTTGTAGAACTCCTTTTGCCTCTGCATTTAGATTCCTATCTCACTGAAAGCAACATGCAGGAAGGAAATTTCCATGGCTACCTCTGATAGTCACAGAACTCTCAAGCACAAAAGGCTAAAGGAAAAAAAGAAGAAAAAAACCCCAAAAAATAAAATAAAGCGTATAGCTTCTTACAGTAGCTTTTTCCCACAGGGACTGTAACATTTTTCTGCTGTCACTGAGAAAAACTTCCATTATCTCAGAGGAGTGAGGCAGTGGGTGAAATGAGCTGTGACAGAAAAAACTAACCACAGAGCTTGCCTGAAGGATGAAAGAATCTTTCCCATGATGCCAAAGGCTGTCCCAAAAGTTGCAGCAGAGAGACAGCATTTGAAGTGGTGTCTGGAGCTGAGAAGGAAAAAACTATCACTCACAAAGAGGAAAGAAGCTCATCTTAGAGGCCTTCCAACCAGCTCCCAAGATTTGAGGAATCCTTGTTAGAGACCTGCTCACAACAAAATTCAGTGTCAAGTGCTCCTTTTTCTGGCAGCAGGTATCCAGACCTAATAACTTTAGCTCTGGACCCATTTTCTATTCCATTAATCTTTTCTCTAGATTACTGTCCTCCTGCTCATGTGGTGAATCCTAAAGAAAACTGCTCAGCACAAGACTTCTTAAAACCTAATTGCCAAAAATGACCAAGGCAGGCTTGGCACATGGACCTAGTGATGCAAGAAGTAAAGAGGCCTATGTCCTTATGCAAAGACCTTATTCAATGATGACTCAGACCCAGAGTCATTTCTCCTGACTCACTGAAGCTGAGCTTCTTCATTGGGGATATTTTAGGTTGTACTGCACCCATGAAAAAGTGACCACTTTCACATTCTTCCTGAATAAGCTTAGTTTTTCCATGTGATGGAAGGCAAAGATTTTTTTTTTCTTTCCAGCTAGGCAGGCTAGAATGTTCTTGTCAAAGGCCTAGCCACTTGTCCCTTTACTGTGTGCTGTGCTAAGCACTGTAAGGGGTTTGGTAGATGGTACAACTGTGGGGCCTTCTTCCTTGGTATCAGATTTCCCTGAAGGGTAGGTGTCTTTTTCTGCTCTCAATCTGGTTAACTTCCTAGTGTCTCTACGTAGTCTGAACATGTATAAAACTGCCTTCAAGCCTCCCTGCTGGCAGATTTGCATTTTTCTCCCTGAGGGTAGTTGTTTTAGACCAAATCCCTTACCTAGGAGAATAGGATAGCTCTCTGTTTTCCTGCAATCCTCTGTGTTGGGTCTTTCAGAGAGATAAACTGGTCTCTCTAGGTCATTTGCCCCCATCATATATTTTGCTAAAAGTCTTGTCCCTCTTTCAGCTAACCAGGATGCCTTCTTTCCAAGTTTCGGTCCCAGTCTTAAGCCATAAAGAGAAAAACCTGGCACAGTCTGGACCCCAGAAGAGTTCTCAAGATATACCTAGATTAGAAATCTTCAAGGAATAGTCTTCCATTCATTGTCTTGATGGGTTAAAGGAAAGACCCCCAGACATCAAAATATGTCATGAACGAAGGATCAAATCTGGTATACAGGAGGCTTAGGGAATACCTGTGGTTCTCCTGTCAAGTGAGTTTTAGAGCCTGCTCCACTGGAGCCATAGACACTTGCTGACCCAGAGAGACGAGACATTAAGTGAACAAGATTTGCACTGCACTTCTTCACTAGTCACTGCAGATGCAGCTCTACCGCGCAGGGGTGGAGCAGAACTTTGTGAGAAGCATCCCCTTCCAGGGCAGTGGATTCTCTTTGCCTTTCTGACTTCCTCTCGGGCTTCAGAGCCCTCTTCTAATTCAGCCTTGGATCTCATTCTCCTTTCCTAGAGTATTACTCTAAGCAGAGTTTATTGTCAGGTTGTCGCAAACCAAGCCACAGATAGGCAAATAATATTGCTGTTTACCAGCTAATTTGGTTTCCGTGGCTTGATCACAGCAGTGCATATTCCCATCCTAGTGAATTTTCTAAGACCAGGCTTTGGTAACAGGTAAATGGGGTGGTCTTAACAGCTCTCTTTCGGGTCAGAAAGAAGCAGGGGAAACAGCCTGATTTCGTTTCCCATCTTGAATGAATGAGGAGGGGGAAGCCAGAATTTGTACTGTCGGTCACAGACAGCATACTGGCCATTAAGAATGAATATAATTTACCTTTGAATAGGAAGGAAAATAAACTTATTGCTGTTTTTAAAAATAGGGGCATGTTACACAAGTTCTATGCCTTGTATATAGGCTCATACTGTACACAGTGCTGTTTGATGTTGACTCTATCTTTAGAAGGATTATTCAGAGCCACTGAATTTATTTTGGAGGCCTTTCTCTAGAGTACTGGAATTTTACTTTTAAAATTTACTCTACAGAAAAACGGTTCTGGTTTTAAAATAAGTTTTTCTTATCTTAAAGGTAAAGATTCTAAATCGGAAGGAGTCAGCCCATCTCCAGTATCTTTGGTACCAGAGGAGAAAGTCTCTTTCGGTTTATATGCACTCTCAGTTTCTTCACTTACAGTGGCAAGAATAAGGAAAGTTTACAACAAATTGGATAGTAAAGCTATTGCCAAACAGGTATGTTAGAAAACACATGGTATTAACTTCCGAAATTTGCTAGATTAAAAATGGTCTCAGACTTATAATTCTACATATTTTCACTGTTAATTTTTGTTTTTAATTCTGTCTGACATTTGGGCTCTACGCTGCTGTGATAGCCATCACCTAGCCCCAAATTCACAAAGGTATTTAGGCTCTTAATTTCTATTGAAATCTGTGGAAGTTAGGTGTTTATATACCTTTGTGGATCTGGGGCCTGCTTACTAAAAATGTTCTGTGTTCATTTTTCTCTTAGATAAATTTTTTTAAACTGCATTGCACCATTTTATGGGATGATGCTCTTAGATGATCCTCTCCATTAGAATTACTAATGGCTGTTTTATTCCTTTTTTCCCTTTATCGCAGATGCTTGTTGTAATTCCCAATGAAAATATTTAAGGCCATACTGTAAAACAACAAAGTTGATAGTAATGGAAGTAAACATTACTAATGGCCCGATCTTCTGAATGTGCAAATGTGTGTTGTTCCACTAACCCTCATGTCCATAAATGTTTGAAGGTTCTAAGTTAATGCAATTTTGACTAATTTCCTTTACTTGGAGCAATATTATGTCTCTAATTTTTACTCTGATTTGTGAAACTGATACTCAGTCTAACAAATGATGTTCTTAGCTAATATAATTGTTTTAACTTGTCACTGAATTGATTAGTTATGGGATCACCATTTCTAAGTGTTGTAATTTGTTTCATAGAAATTAGGGTCAATGGAAATCCTAGGTTTTGTCCAACTTCTGTGATAAGTTATCTCAGTGGCCTCTTTGGGTTATTTGAAAGTTAATTTTATTTTTAAACCTTATCCATTCTGTACCATGAGAAAGAGAGAGAAATTGTCACATCTGTCACAGTTCAGGGCAGCTGCACCTGTATTGCCCCTCTGTAATCTAGGAAGGGCACCCACTCTTAGGGTCCAGGTCCCCAGCAGTTGCCTTTCTTGGAAGGAGACCTGTGTATGTGTGTCTTCTGGCTGTAACATTTCCAGGTTGCACAGTTCCCTGGGTTCACGGCAAAAGACCATGTATGTAAACAGGCCTGCTTGCTTCTCCTTTCAGGGATGGTACACAGTGTAATTGACCACAGTTATAAAGTATCACACAGGACTTTCTATGCAAACATATTTATTCTTAGGGTATAAACAGTACAGAGAAAACTTCTTAAAAACAATAAAAGAACCTACATACATGCTAATAAATTTACCAGAGATTCCCGCCTGCCTGCCCCCAGTGTCTCCAATGTGGGCTCTGGCAGGGGAGTCCTTCAGACCCCCTCAGAGGGGTCTGTTATGTTTCACAAGTTCAGAACAGTTTCAGCTGAGAACTAGCACACACAAAAAGTTAGTAGTCCAATTTTTATATAGTTCAGGGGTGCTTGATCTGGAATTTCCAGGAGCCAGGTAATCAGTAAACAATAGTTCTTTGTTTTGTTTTGTTTTGTTTTTCCCTCAAGGCATGGCTTTAAAAGGATGGATTTTGAAGTAAATCAGTTGCATTCCCCTCATTCCTAAATATTTCCTTGGAAATCCAGTTCACACATAGTGTCCCCAAAAATCGTTTAAGATACCTAATATCTCCCAGAGATTGCATTAATCCTTCCTGCTCCTAAAGAAGTTCCATACAATCCCACAATAGTATACAAACATTTTTATTTCCAATATGATGGGCCCTCAAAGATATTAAACATAATTCAAAAAGGTTTAACTTAATTCCCTAAGGTTTGCCTGGAATGTTGCAGGATAGTGTTGTAGAGACACAACATCATTTTCAACAACAGCAAAAGTCTTCTGACTCAATCACTCTCTTTCATGGTATTTTATTCAGCTGGCTGTTTCTTCTCATGAGAATGCCACACCAGTGAAGCTACTGCACAACTCAGCAGGACATCTGAATGGACCTGCACGCACCATTGGAGCAGCTCTGATAGGATATTTAGGTGAGATAATTTGATGTTAATGTGTGTTTACTGCAGTAAATATTTTTGATTTACAGTATATAAGAACAAAGGTCTAGAAGGTGGATATGATTAAGTATCCATCAAACAAAGATTGTCTACATTATTTTATTGTATTAATCGTGTCATTTATATTAACGTGTTTTTTTTGTTTAATTTCTGCCATTTAAAAAATATAAACACCACAATGACTTTCCACAATACCTACGCTTTCATTAAGCCAATTAAATAAGCATATTCTTCCTCTTCCTTTTTATGAGCTTAATAGAATTTATCAACTTTATTTTTGTTTTAATGAAACTGATAGTAAAATATGTCTGTCTTGTAATTTTTATGATTCCCGTACAAAAAGTGAGGTAGGTTTTAATTATTTATTTTTACCACCTTATGCATAGGAGTAAGAACATTTGTCCCAAAGCCTGTTGCCACTACATTACAATACATTGGGGGAGCTGCTGCTATTCTGGGTTTGGTAGCCATGGCATCAGATGTAGAAGGACTATATGCAGCTGTGAAGGCCTTGGTGTGTGTCGTAAAGAGCAACCCACTAGCCAGCAAAGAAATGGAAAGAATCAAAGGTTATCAGGTACGTAAGAAGTCAGACATAGCAGACCAGGTAGATTGAATTTCTGTGTAACTCGGCACACTTACATTTCAGTGCATTTAAAAATTGGTTTATATTTATTATATTTAGTATCAATTGCTGTTTTTAATCTTGCCTTACTATCAGTTGAATAATATAAATAAGGTCTTGGACTTCATTGGGGCATCCTTAAATGCCATCATGCTAAGAGCTTACTTGCCAAGAGTTTGTAGCACTCCCCCTTCATTGTCTACAAATGTGGCTTCAAACTGTGTACTTGCCAACCTGACAGTCCATGAGCACCATAGTGAAATCATAATGTGCTAGCAGACTCTCTCAGCAGACACTTTGCAGTTGATCGTGAGTGGGAGCTTGACAACTCTGTGGTGAAAAATATTTTCAATCTATGGGGTTTCCCCACCAGGGATCTGTTCACCTCCCAAACAAACAGTAAGTGCAACATACTCTGTTCCAGAAGAGTGCTGGGTCACCACTCACAGGGTGATGCTCTACTTCTTCTATGGTCAGATCATCAGAACTATGCCTTCCCTCCATTTCCACTCCTGCTTCAAGTTTTGTGCATGATTCAGGAGGACCGGACAGTTTTGGTACCCGAATCTCCTACACATGTCATCTCAGGCACTGATCATCATTTTTACATTTCCCAATCTACTGACTCAGGAATAGCAAGTTCAGGCATCCAAATCCATGGCTACTACATCTGAGCCTGTTTTTTGGATGGGGATAATCCTTAGAAAAATCATGTTCTCAAGGTGTACAGAATATCCTTTCTAATGGAAGGATTTCACTAGGAATTGCTACCTAGCCAAGTGCAAGCATTTCTCTTTCTGTATGCACTTTTCCAGAAACCACAGATATTCTTCTCATTCTGGACTATATTCTTTCCTTGAAGACAGCAGGTTTGTCTGTCAGTTCCTTATGGGTCCCCTTGGCGTCAATCAGTGTATACCATGTGCCTTCATAGGGCTATTAGATCTTCGCACACCCTCTGAACAGCAGATTCCGGAAAGGCCTAATCAGTAAATTTCTGCCTATACAAAAGGCTACTTCTTAATGAGACTTGAACCTTGTTCTCTCAGTACTCACTAAGCCTCCTTTTGAACCATTAGCTTCTTGCTTCATGTCTCTCCTATCCATGAAGGTCGCATTCCTCGTAGCCATCACCTCAGCCAAGAGAGTTGGTGAGCTTGGGGTGCTGATGATGGATTCTCCTTACACTGTATTCCATAAGGACAAGGTTTCATTATGTTTACACCCTAAATTCACCCCCAGAGTAGTCCTGAGTTTCACCAGAACCAGACTATCTCCTTACCTGTGTTCTTCCCAAAACCTCTCACATCCTCAGAAGAAAGGAGGCTACATTCCTTCGACGTTGGGTGAGCCTTAGCCTTTTATCTGCAGAGAACAAAAACAATCAGAAATTCCCATAGATTATTTGTTGACACAGCAGAAAGGGTCACGGGTCAAGCTGTATCCTCTTAAAGAATCTTGAAATAATCTTGGACTGGATTTTGCTCTGTCAGCTGTCTAGTTTTCCTCTCTCTTATGGGGTAAGAGCTCATTCCACAAGAACACCCAGAATATCAAGGTTTTAGAGCTATTGATTGCATAATAATAATCAAATCTGCCGTTATGTTTTTTAAAACTTCTAGGATATAAATAGTGTTTGTTGGTGTTCTGACCTACTGTTTTGCTGGGGATTAATAAAGAACCATAATTCATAGATACTTTGCCATTTAAAAAAAAAGAAAAATCCTAGGACCAGAAAAAGCATATGATCAGTTTTATGGAATTACTAGATTAGGGTCACTAAAAGTTAGAATTCAGCACTGTTCAGATTTTGGATATAAAGCACTTCTGTAACTTGCCTTTGACTCCCCTAATATTCTCTTCCTAATTGTCAGACTTCAGATTTGAAAAGCCCTCCTTGCTTTGGCCATTAAACGGCCTTTCACTTGCCATATTATATCAATGTTTTTGGACAATCCTTTTGTCTGATGTGGTACTAGTTACAGCAGTGCAAATTCAGTGCAGTGCTAGATGTGTGCCCCAGCCAGTGGCAAAGAATATTGGATAGTTTAGGAGTAGGGAAATATCCCTCCAGCTCAACATTCTTGCCTTTTTCCAGTTGATCCTAATTCCATCTTCCTGCTTTTTCATCACTGCCTTCAAGCTTACAAGATTAAAGGAAGTGTATTGGTTCTACATTTTATAAAAGCTCCCTTTTGTTAAAGTGGATTTACTATGTCCACATTTCTTTGCTGGTTCCGTTGTGCTTTGATAAGATTCATATTTCCTTTGTCTGCAAAATGTTTGTAATATGGATTATTGACCAGAACAATGATATAGAAAGAATGTTCATGTGCTTCTAATTTTTCCCCCCCAGTTATTGGCAATGTTGCTAAAGAAGAAACGCTCCCTTTTGAACAGCCATATACTACATTTGACCTTTTCCTTGGTGGGAACTGTGGATAGTGGGCATGAAACCTCCATTATTCCAAATTCAACTGCCTTCCAGGATCTGCTATGTGATTTTGAAGTACGTATAGCATTCCTGACAACTAGAAATTTTATTTGGATAGTTAGTGATTCAGGTGCTAATATAATACTTTGGCAATAAATCACAACAGAGAAGGTGATTATTGTGAGAATATTATACTTTATACATAGTTCAGTACAGCGGACAAACTGTGGAGAGCCTCTGATCTACCATAGTGTAATTCTCATGGTAATCTTCCTGCTGCAATTGCTTCACTGCTAATAAAATTACTACTGGATACAAAAGATATACCTTTTCATTGTAGAAGGGGATGAGGATTGCAGTTAGCAGTTGAACAGCAGTTTCTGCTAACCTGTATGTTTTTATGTAGTAAATATATTGAGATACAAAAGATACATTGAAAATAACAATGGGGTAAAATTCCGGTACAGCATGTCTGAATCTGTGTATCAGATCCCCATTAAACTTCCATATGCATGGCCTACAGAAAGAACCCTAAGCTTGCAGTTTTAAACCAATAAAAGTAAAGTAATCCAAAGTTAAATGCTGTTATTCTGTCCTTATCTTATACTGTTGTGTGAAGAATAGCAAAGCATGTTACATATGATGTTACACAAGGTGAATATAGCTGAACTTCTTCGTAATAGTGACCATAATATACTGGTAATTAAATTTAATATCCCTATGGCAGGAAAAACACCAGAGCGGCCCAATACTGTAGCATTTAATTTCAGAAAGGGGAACTACACAAAAACGAGAGGGTTAGTTAAACAGAAATTAAAGGGTACAGCTCCAAAAGTGAAATCTCTGCAAGCTGCGTGGAAACTTTTTAAAGACACTATAAGAGAGACTCAACTTAAATGTATACCCCAAATTAAAAAACATAGTAAGAGAACCAAAAAAGGGCCACTGTGGCTAAACAACAAAGTAGAAGAAGCAGTGAGAGGCAAAAAGGTATCCTTTAAAAAGTGAGAGTTAAATCCTAGTGAGGAAAATAGAAAAGAGCATAGACACTGGCAAATGAAGTGTAAAAATACAATTAGGAAGGCGAAAAAAGAATTTGAGGAACAGTTAGCCAAAAACTCAAAAAGTAATAGCATTTTTTTTTAAGTACATCAGAAGCAGAAAGCCTGCTAAACAACCAGCAGGGCCACTGGACAATTGAGGTGCTAAAGGAGCACTCAACAATGATAAGGCCATGGCAGAGAAACTAAATGAATTCTTTGCATTGGTCTTCACTGTTGTGGATGTGAGGGAGATTCCCAAATGTGAGCTATTCTTTTTAGGTGACAGATCAGAGGAACTGTCCCAGATTGAGGTATCATTAGAGGAGGTTTTGGAACAAATTGATAAATTAAACAGCAATAAGTTTCCAGGACCAGATGGTATTCACCCAAGAGTTCTGAAGGAACTCAAATGTGAAAATGCAAAACTACTAACTGTAGTCTGTAACCTATCATTTAAATCAGCTTCTGTATCAGATGACTGGAGGATAGCTAATGTGACACCCATTTTTAAAAAGGGCTCCAGAGGTGATCCCAGCAATTACAGGCCTGTAAGCCTGATGTCAGCACCAGGCCAACTGGTTAAAACTATAATAAAGAACAATATTGTCAGACATATAGATGAATATAATTTGTTGGGGAAGAGTCAACATGGTTTTTGTAATGGGAAATCATGCCTCACCAATCTACTAGAATTCTTTGAGGGGGTCAACAAACATGTGGACCAAGGGGATCCAGTGGATATAGTGTACTGAGATTTTCAGAAAGCCTTTGACGAGGTCCCTCACCAAAGGCTCTTACACAAAGTAAGCTGCCACAGGATAAAAGGAAGGTGCTATCATGGATTGGTAATTGGTTAAAAGATAGGAAACAAAGGGTAGGTATAAATGGTCAGTTTTCAAAATGGAGAGAGGTAAATAGTGATGTCCCTCGGGGGTCTGTTCTGGGACCAGTCCTATTCAACATATTCAGAAATGATCTGGAAAAAGGGGTAAACAGTGAGGTGGCAAAATTTGCAGATGGTACAAAATTACTAAAGATAGTTAAGACCCAGGCAGACTGCAAAGAGCTACAAAAGGATCTCACAAAACTGGGTGACTGGGTAACAAAATGGCAGATGAAATGTAATGTTGATAAATGCAAAGTAATGCACATTGGAAAGCATAATCCCAACTATACATATAAAATGATGGCGTCTAAATTAGCTGTTACCACTCAAGAAAGAGATCTTGGAGTCATTGTGGATAATTCTCTGAAAACATCCACTCAATGTGTAGTGTCTGTCAAAAAAAAAAAAATAACAGTGCTGGGAATAATTAAGAAAGGGATAGATAATAGGACAGAAAATATCTTGTTACCTCTATATAAATCCATGGTACACCCGTATCTTGAATACTGTGTGCAGATGTGGTCACCCCATCTCAAAAAAGATATATTGGAATTGGAAAAGGTTCAGGAAAGGACAACAAAAATGATTAGGGGTATGGAATAGCTTCCTTATGAGGAGAGATTAGTAAGACTGGGACTTTACAGCTTGGAAGAGAGATGGCTAAGGGGAGATATGATTGAGGTGTATAATATCATAACACAAAAACTAAGGGTCACCAAATGAAATTAATAGGCAGCAGGTTTAAAACAAATAAAAGGAAGTATTTCTTCACACAACATACAGTCAACCTGTGGAACTCCTTTCCACAGGATGTTGTGAAGGCCAAGACCATAACTGGGTTCAAAAAAGAACTAGATAAATTCATGGAGGCTATTAGCCAGGATGGGCAGGAATGGTGTCCCTAGCCTCTGTTTTCCAGAAGCTGGGAATGAGCGACAGGGGATGGATCACTTGCTGATTACTGTTCTGTTCATTCTCTCTGGGACACCTGGCACTGGCCGCTGTCGGAAGACAGGATACTGGGCTAGATGGACCTTTGGTCTGGCCTAGTAGGGCCATTCTTATGTTCTTAAGATAATACACAGCACTCTGATCACGTATTGTTGAGTTCTCTCTGCTTCTTACCTATGCAAAACATGAGCTGAGTTAACAATCTTATTTCTGTAGTACTTGCTATTTTTTTAATTGGGAATCCCTATTTTCAAATGTTAACTCCCTAATAGGATATTCTATTTTGTTCAAATCAGCTCTTAAGGCACAGAAGTGCCCAGTTTTCATCCCTGTGTGTCAATGTAGATGTCTAAATACACATTTGGGGACATTATACTAAGGAGACCATGTGTGAAAATTGAGCCTATTTGTTCCTGTAGCATTTCCTTTTAATTAACTTTTATGGCATTCTTACAGCTCTCTTATTAGTGCCAGTGACATGCTTTAAAAATCCATCAAGGTGCATTATGCTTAAATATATTAAGGTTATGAATAAGTAGCCAGGAAATGTAAAGTTGATCCTTTGACTTTAACCTTTCACAGGTGATCTACAGAAAAGAAAAATGAGTTTGTGCCCATTTTTGCTTGTTTAAAATATGCTAATACACACAAGTATTGTGGGCCTGTTAATATTGTTCTTTATATTATATCTAACCTAAATCCAAAAAAGCAAAGATGTGAACAGATCGAACTACCCATATCACATTCCTCCACTTCTGAATCAGAGCAATAATAGAGCTGTTTGAAATTTTTTTGTCAAATTGCCTTTGTTTTCCAAAAAAACAATTTGCTTTTTTCAACATTGTATTTTTTTAAAAAAGTAATTTTTTAACCAAAAAAAGTTTGTTCAAAAAATTTTTCAACAACCGTTATTCTGCTGATTCAGCGGTAGATGTCTTGAGCCAACTGAACAGGTTAACATAGAGTAGGCTCTTCAGCAGAGCAATATCTCCTTTCACAGAGAATAAGATCATCAAAATAATAAGTATTTTGTTGAAGATCCTGCTGTTCAGTGGTTTCACAGAGATAATATATTCAACAAAGTAACAGCTGTGGTGTCAAAGATCTTGTTCTCCATGAAACTGTTCAGTTTGGGTCATCTCTGCTTTGTTTTTCATGAAAGACTCTGAAAGCAACTCGAAAACTAATAAGTTTATATTAAACTCTGATAGTATTAAACTTAATTCCCATTTTACTATACACCGAGAGAGAACTTTTGGTGCCCTGTGTTCTTCTGTAGTCTTTTGTACATCTATTTGAACTTTATTTGGGACTGATAGCCATGTAATTTATGTCTTTGAAATTATCATTTGAACAGAGTGGACAGGATAATTATGATGTACAGCAAGGATTTTAATCCACTGTTTGACTTTTTTTTTTTTTTTTTAGAGCAGTAAGCCGGGCTTGTCTATCTCTTGGTATATTAAATAGGATGTTAACTTTTTGTTTAACTTAACCAAGAATGTAGATTTGTATACAGAATGTACCACTGTGTATTCTGTATTCCAGGTCTGGCTTCATGCACCATATGAGCTTCATCTTTCGTTATTTGAGCACTTCATTGAACTTCTCACAGAGTCCAGGTATTAGTTGACACTGGCCTCATAATAAGGCCTACGGGATAACAAATTACACACATACACAGATGTTCTCATTTTTATTAAATCTTTTCTCTCTTTCAGTGAAGCCTCAAAGAATGCTAAATTAATGAGGGAGTTCCAGCTAATTCCCAAACTGCTGCTGACTCTTCGAGATATGTCTTTGTCCCAGCACACTATTGCTGCAATTAGTAACGTACTGAGCTTTTTGCTTCAGGGCTTCCCCAGCAGCAGTGACCTGCTCAGGTAGCACAAACCTTTACTGATTTATTTTAAAGATACTGGTGCTTTTGTAAGAAACCTGCTGATAGGAAACTCGGGTGACTAAAATAAAGAGTGTTTGTATGGAATAGTTCCAGTAGAAATGGCAGAACCAAACATAGAAAATAGTTTAAAGCCAGTGCATCGACTTGTATCTTAAATCCAAGTCAAAACAGAAATGCCTGAATACTGATACACCTTAAAACAGGGGTTCTCAGACTTTTGTACTGGTGACCCCTTTCACATACCAAGCCTCTGAGTGCGACCCCCTTTATACATTAAAAACACTCTTTTATATATTTAACACTATTATAAATGCTGGAGGCAAAGCGGGCTTTGGGGTGGAGGCTGACAGCTCACGACCCCCCATGTAATAACCACGTGACCCCCTGAGGGGTCCTGACCCCAGGTTGAGAACCCCTGCCATAAAATGTTTTCCAGAATGTAGGGCAGTAATGGAGGAACACGGTGTTCTAATTCCACAGCTACTATGAGAGATTATGAAACTTCCTTGGATATTGTTAAGTCTGTGTCACTTCTACTTAAATTGAGGCGTTGTTTCAGAACCCATAGAGTTGTCATACTGCTCACCGTTAAAATACAGCATTTGCCAACGTTTATCACTCTTATCTGAGAGACTTACTTCTAGCTAACAGGTAAAATTCTCTGATAAGATAAAGTTTGCCACTTGTATGTTATGATATTGCATATGGGGAGAAATTTGCAGTGTTTGGGGTATTTTGCAGCAGGGAGGCTGGTTAGTTTTTTTGGCTTTTTGGCTTTTTTTTGCTTCTTGAGCAAAACCAGTAAAACCAAAGATTTGAATAGGATCAAACATCTTTCCTGGCTCCATTTTTAGTATTCAGGACAAAATTTACACAGATACTATAGGGCATAGCTTTAATTTTATTACTAAATGAATAAGTTGTAACATTTGGTTCCTTGTTCCTACAACTCCTCATGGCCACTGGCTTTCCCTGTACAGCAGCCAGAACCTCGGTGGCATTTCCTAGAGTGTTGCCAAAATTAAGAGCTCCAGGGTAGGTGGTGACTTTTCCCACAGTGACTTGTCATCAAAACAAGAATAAAGAGAGACAAAATAAGATTAAAATAAAAGAAATGGTATATGTAACTCTGTAAGAGTTAAGATAGGTAGGTACATCTTGGATTAGTTACAGTGATATATGCGATATCTTATCTTTGCCCCTTTCCTTAGGTGTCCTGTCACTAAGACAGTCTCTTCCTTCCAAGGAGCTGTCATTCTTCCCCCTTTCTGAGATCACATTTGTGTTTGGCTATTTTTTATGCCTATGGGGGTGAGATCATTCATTATCATATCACCCATGCCAGTTAAGATTTCATTATCATTTTAAAGAGTAATGTTTGATAAGGTTTACCATGTTGGGGAACATTATTATAGTCTCTGAGCAATGATTGTCCCCTATATCTTCTAACATTCCTTTGGTCTGGATCTGGAGGTATTTCCAGATTTCCTCTCTTAAAACCTAGCAATTTCAGTGTATTTTACCTAGTAAGTACATTAGCTACCTGAATGGGTCAAAGTGACTGCATTCTGGTTTGCATATCAGTTGACCAACAATGTTAGAATGAGGCAAACTTTGTCTTTACAAGTGATGGGATTAACATTTTTGGTATACTTTCATCTTTCTAGTATTTTTATTCTATTAGATGTGAATTATTGATAGATTAAAGTCCATCTGTCACAGAAATACACATTGTAATTCTCTATCCATAAAGGTTTGGACAGGTCATCTCTTCCACTTTGCCTACATTTGCAGTCTGTGAGAAGTTTGTAGTCATGGAAATAAACAATGAAGAAAAGCTTGAAACTGGTAAGTAGCTTCCAGTGCTTGAGAAATAATCATCTGGGGGACACACTGTGTGCTTAAATGCTCTTAAATTGTTATTGATGATGATCTCTACATTTTAATTCTAATATACTGGCTTCACCTTAGTTTTAAATGTTGTGTGCAAAGCAAGCAGTGCAAAAATAAAACCTGTTTGTATCTGCTCTCATTTTGTTTTCCTTCACTTAACACTATATTTTCTTTCTACTTCCTCCCACTCACTTCTTCAAAAACAGTTGGGCATCTCCACCTCTTAAATGAGAGAGAGATGACTGGTGCCATCTGTTCTCCAAATGTGGCATCTCTTTCACTCAGTAAAAAGAAGTGAAAGCATCAATTAGTATGGTCTGGTTTTTGGTGTTTTTTTATTTGTTTTTGTTTTTTCATGCAAAAAAAATAATTGCCTATGTCTCCTCTGCAAATGAACACTTTGTTAGGTACTTTTAAAACATTTTTTTATTTAAAGCTACTGACATAAGAAATTCCAGTGAAACTCCTGTCACAAAATTGAAGCAGGAAAATGAAGCCACTGTATAGTCCTGGCATCTTAAACTTCCTCCTGTCCTGAAAGTTCCAAGATCTTATTGATACATCATTAGTAACTATAATTAAAAGCTGCAATTAAAAACAGTACAATTGTAGTAGTGATTGTTCAATTGAGGAGGTATTAAAGAATATGTGTTGTACTTCTATCTCTGAATTTTGTTTTTCTTTCCCCTTATTTAAAGGAATTGCCTTTAGTGTCTATGGAGATCCTTTGTTTAGCATTACAGGAATCCTTTATGTATTGTGTGAGATGTTACTGGGCATGTTTCTCTTCCTTGTTTCCAGCTATTAAATTGTATTAAAAGAGAAGTAAATATGTAAATATCTTCCTTCAGCACTATTTTTAAAATAAGTGTTTGCTGTAGCTGTCACAGGGATATTACACAATTCAATGCGTGGGGAAGTGATGTGGGATATCATAAACTGGTAGACAAGTGGATTCTAAGGTCGATTTATTAAGGTTTGGTCCATTCAAATAAAATGTCTGAGAAACACTTGTTTGCGGTAGATCACTCCCACGCTTCTTTTTTTCTGCAAACACCTATCTCTGGACCTCTATGCACCCACCCTCTTTTTTTTAAAACTTCCCTCACAACATGCTTTTCCTGCAGAATGTAAAAACCTGATTTTCGTCTGTGTGCACACATAAGTTCACAAGCTGAAGTGAAGGAAGGTACTGTAGAAAGAAACAAACACTAACAAAAAAGTGACCCTTAAGATGCAATATTAACTTCTTTCTTTAGCCCTTCTATCCTTGAATCTTCCCCAGTATCTAAATCCCTCATAGGGGTTTTTGTGCTTGTGCGTGGGGTGGGGGTTGTGTTTGTGTGGGTCTTTTTGTCACTGTAGATTGTAAGCTCCTTGGGGCAGGATCTTTTTTATTTATCTGTAGAGCACCAGGCATATTTATGGTGCTGTAGGACTAACAATCAGTTAAGAATTTTATACTTGGAATATCTCTGTTTACTCCATGCAGAAAAATTGAACATTTTTTTTCTTAATGGAGGAGTTTTGCAACTCTGATGCATCCCACATCGTAGTGTGCAAATACGATTTGGAAGTGGCTGGGCTGATATACTTTGGAATCTGTGCCTAAAAGAAAATGAAACTAATTTTACCCCTTCCTTATTTTGCAATAGCAGGTTTGTTGTTCAGGTTGCATAATAAGGAGCATATTATTCAATTCAATGAAATTCAATAAGGACAAATGCAAAGTACTCCACTTAGAAAGGAACAGTCAATTGCACATGTACAAAATGGGAAATGACTGCTTAGGAAGGAGTACTGCAGAAAGGGACCTGGTGGTCACAGTGGATCACAAGCTAAACAGTGTAATACTGTTGGAAAAAAAGAAAATCTCATTCTGGGATGTATTAGCAGGAGTGTGGTAAGCAAGATTTGAGAAGTAATTCTTCAGCTCTACTCTGCGCTGATTTGGCTTCAGCTGGAGTATTGTTTCCAGTTTTGGGCACCACATTTCAGGAAAGAGGTGGACAAATTGGAGCAAGTCCAGAGAAGAGCAACAAAAATGATTAAAGGTCTAGACAACAATGAAGGAAGATTGAAAAAATTGGGTTTATTTCATCTGGAGAAGAGAAGACCAAGAGGGGACATAAAAGTTTTAAAATACATAAAAGGTTGTTACACAGAGGAGGGAGAAAAATTATTCTCCTTAACTTCTGAGGATAGGACAAGAAGCAATAGACTTAAATTGCAGCAAGGGCGGTTTAGGTTGAACTTTAGGAAAAACTTCCCATTTTGTCAGGGTGGTTAAACACTGGAATAAATTGTCCAGGGAGTTTGTGGAATCTCATCATTGGAGATTTTTGGTTAGACAGACACCTGTCAGGGATGGTCTAGATAATACTTAGTCCTGCCATGAGTGCAAAGAACTGAATAGATGAGCTCTCAAGGTCCCTTCCAGTCCTATGATTCTATATATCCAAACTGACTATTTTGTTTTTTTCTGTTGTTCACCCTGCTTTTAATGTCTGGTTTTATTATTTTAGACTGCGCCTGTTTAAAGCTATCTGCTTCATAATTCATGTATTTTATGTTTAGGAACAGAAGATGATTTTGGAGGCCTTGCTTCTGCTAATCTTATTCTTCTGCGGAACAGACTTTTAGATATCCTTCTCAAACTTGTATTCACATCTAAAGAAAAGACAAGTGTTAACTTGCAGTAAGTACAAATAACTCATCTGATGGAGAAGAAGAAGGTGACTGTAACAGTGGGTTTGATTTATGATAACAGGTAAAGGGGGAGAAAGTCTGCTGAGCCACACTCCGGTCACTAGTTATACTGGTATAAATCCAGAGGAACTCCGTGAAATTATTCATAATATAAACTGGTGTCACTGAAAGCAGGATTTGGCTTTGGCTATACTAGAAAAAAATCAGATATGTAATTCTTCAACCATGTACCATCTACCACCTTTGGTAGCAACAGTGGATAGTGTTTTTTACTACTGTCTCATCTAACTTTGCTCTGCAGCCTCCAAATCATCCTCTAATTGTGTTTAGACAGTATGATGGTAAAAACACCTGCACCCTGTCTGAGCGACAAAGTCCACTGTTATTGCTACCACAGGGTGGAGCTGCACCAGAGAAGAATTCTGTGGACTCTCTCTAAGGGCTAGTCTACACTTACCTGCCGGGTCGACGCGGTGAGTTCGACTTCTCGGAGTTCGAACTATCGCGTCTAATCTAGACGCGATAGTTCGAACTCCCCGCGCGCTCCGGTCGACTCCGGTACTCCACCACTGCAAACGGCGGTGGCGGAGTTGACCTTGGAGCCGCGGACTTCGATCCCGCGGCGTCTGGACGGGTAAGTAGTTCGAACTAGGGTACTTCGAGTTCAGCTACGCTATTCACATAGCTGAACTTGCCTACCCTAGTTCGACCCCCGCCCTTAGTGTAGACCTGCCTAAGAGAAACAAAAGTTTTTTTGCATTTTATTTCATGAAATAACAATTGCAGTGATTCCATCTGTTCATTTTTAAAGGTGGGAGTGGGGAGAGAGGTGGTGTTCAGTTGTATGACTTCGCTGTTGTTGGGGGGTTGTGTTTTTGTTTTTTTTACCCTTAATCTACACAAAACCAGATTTGGGATTTCCTAATGCTCTCCTTAATTCTTTATTTATAACTTATATATAACAACTTCATATACAATGATTGAGAAAATACAAAATATAAAAAGACAAGCCATCCATGGTCACAGCAAGAGGGGCAATCAAATTCCAGAAAACTTAAAATTTAATTATCAAATAATCCCAGTATAAAAATATTCTTAGTAACTTCGTTAATTCTAAAACATTAAAATCTATTCAAAATTTCAGGTGATGACCTATCAATTTACAGTTCATGAAACAGATCCATAAAGGAGAGCGAAAAGGGTCTTATACCCTCTGTGTCGAGTTTGGATCTTCTGTTTTAAAGGATTCTAACAATCACTTCATCGAGTGGCTGCACCAAGCCAGTTTGATGTATTTTTGTGGATTACTTAGCATATTCAAATTCTACCATAGCTTTTAGGCAATAAATCTTAAAGCTCAAACATAATCTGGGAATTCAACAATTTTGGTTGTTCAAGTACATCCCAAATTTGTAAATGATATATTCTACATTTTTTCTAAAGTTTCTGCTTAACACTTTCCTTCTGCCTGTGCATGGCTCAGAGATTTGATATTTTCCAGTGTTTTGAATAACATCTGTATAACTTTATAACCTGTAAATAACTCACTTGAGAAACAGTTATATTATCTAGAAGTTGCAATTTGTAGATATAAATTTCCTGTTTAGCCCCCAGTTTCACATCACAGTTTTTAGGGTAATCTCAAAGCCAATTGTAATAGTCCCAATGACTATATTCTCAATCTTCCCATCCCACTGAACCAAATACTGACAACTCTGTAGTAGTTACTGCTAAAGAAATCTTATTGACCGTTCTTTCTTCTGTAGCAGGTAGCACTTACCTGAGAAACCAGTCTATGCTTTGACTGATTTTAATTTTCTCTGATGTTATTCTCTGTGTCTGATATTGAAGCTTTGATTCTTGCCAGGCTGTCCATTATAGGAAATCTTTAAATATTTTACCTTTTTTCATTAGGGCATCTGAAGAACTGGTCAGGACCTTGGGTTTTGATTGGATTATGATGTTTATGGAAGAACATCTGCACTCTACCACAGTTACTGCAGCCATGAGAATTCTTGTGGTCCTGCTAAGTAATCAGCCTATACTCATCAAGTTTAAAGAAGGCCTCAGCGGTGGAGGCTGGCTTGATCAGACAGATTCTGTGTTGACCAATAAGATTGGCACTGTGCTAGGTATGAGCTTTCAATTATGATGATTTAAGGATGTGTCTTTCTGATATTTTTATCGTCTAAGAATTGTATGTTACTATTAGAAAATTTCTCTTACAGTGTTATCAAATAGTTTTCAGTATTAAAAAGTATGGTTGTCTTAAGAACATAAGAAAGGCCGTACCGGGTCAGACCAAAGGTCCATCTAGCCCAGTATCTGTCTACCGACAGTGGCCAATGCCAGGTGCCCCAGAGGGAGTGAACCTAACAGGCAATGATCAAGTGATCACTCTCCTGCCATCCATCTCCATCCTCTGACGAACAGAGGCTAGAGACACCATTCTTACCCATCCTGGCTAATAGCCATTTATGGACTTAGCCACCATGAAGTTATCCAGTCCCCTTTTAAACATTGTTATAGTCCTAGCCTTCACAACCTCCACAGGTAAGGAGTTCCACAAGTTGACTGTGCGCTGTGTGAAGAAGAACTTCCTTTTATTTGTTTTAAACCTGCTGCCTATTAATTTCATTTGGTGACCCCTAGTTCTTGTATTATGGGAATAAGTAAATAACTTTTCCTTATCCACTTTCTCAACATCACCCATGATTTTATATACCTCTATCATGTCCCCCCTTAGTCTTCTCTTTTCCAAGCTGAAGAGTCCTAGCCTCTTTAATCTTTCCTCGTATGGGACCCTCTCTAAACCCCTAATCATTTTAGTTGCCCTTTTCTGAACCTTTTCTAGTGCTAGAATATCTTTTTTGAGGTGAGGAGACCACATCTGTACACAGTATTCGAGATGTGGGCGTACCATGGATTTATATAAGGGCAATAATATATTCTCAGTCTTATTCTCTATCCCCTTTTTAATGATTCCTAACATCCTGTTTGCTTTTTTGACCGCCTCTGCACACTGCGTGGACATCTTCAGAGAACTATCCGCGATGACGCCAAGATCTTTTTCCTGACTCGTCTTGGTTGCTCCTTCCCATTATTTGTTTAGGCTACTGAATTTTGGTTTTCTTAAGTGAAAGGGCGATATTTTTACTACTCTTAAAAGTGGTATGGCCACATCATAATGCACGTTTCAATACAATTTTCTCTTAGGGTGAAATTGCCCTCTCACCTCCCTGCACAATGCCTAAATAACTAGATTTTGTACAGTTTGTGGGCCACTGGATCAATTTTGAACACCTCCAGCTTGCCCACAATGTCCAACACCAACTCTCTGTAGGTGGATGCTGTGTACAGCAGAGGATGTCCTATCCGATTATTGCCCTCCCCCTAGTGCTACTGCACTGTTTGTGTTGTTTTGCTGGCCTTCTGCTTTTGGGGGAATTTCAGCTTGAATGCCAGCATATAGCATTTCCTTTCATTACAAATGTGATTCTTTACAGGTAAACAGTGCTAGCTGTACAGTGTAAATCATCTCAGCTGAGGAGGAGGACAAAGGCCACCTTTAGGCTTGTGTGGATGAGAAAATTGCACTGGTTTAACTTAAGGTGTGATTTGAAATTGATTTAGTAGAACTAGAGTGAAAGGCTGTATGGACAGTCATATTTTGGCTCAAATGAGGCTTGTTTTGGTTTAGCTTTAGTTAATTAAGAACAGGTTTTATTTTTTGCTCATTCTTCAACCAGACTATGTGTGTCCACATGGGTTTGCATCACTTCATTAAATCTGTTTGAAAACTTATTTAAGTATAAACCAGTGCAACTTTTGCATGTGGACAAGGCTTAACGCTTTTAACTTATTAAAGTGGTTTTGAATCAAGATGAAAAGAAAAAGCTACATGCCTATGTTCTGCTTATGATTTCTTCAGGGGAAAAGAGTAATGTTGTCTTACAATTTAATTTAAGAGTGGGATTTTCAAAAGCACTTAGTGTTGGTCTAACTTCTGTTCCTTTGAAGTCAATGGCAGTTGAACTGATTTTGCAATGGGATCCTTAGTGGCATCCCTTCAGGGGATAGCACGCTCTACTTATGAGGCTGGGAGTCACACAACTGAAATTGAATTTCAGACTTTGTAACTAAATCACTGTGTGACTTTGAGTAAGTCACTGAAACTTGTCTGTTACTTCATGCATAAAATACAGTTGATAAAGTTCACCTGACATGTGCAAAGCACTTGGCGATCAACAAATGAAAAGCAATATGCCTTTGTCTGATGTAATTTATATAAAAAACACAAGATAATTCTTCATTTCATTGAGCAGATTAAGAACTTTCATTCTGTTTTTCTCAAGCAACTGTTATATAACCCTTCTAAAAGTGTCTGATTATTATATAGTGTGCTAGTAAATACATAACAATGTTTAACTAATCTGCCTGGTTTTCAAGAGTTACTAGAAATGGTAACTTCCTCAGAGAGAAGTTTTAGTAATAAGTTTGTGACTAATTCTCAGACAGTTCAAAATATTAAAATCAATACAATTGATGACTATTTAGTGCCAGCCTCCGACTCAGTCACAGTTTTTTCCATTGTGAAATCAGTGGTGTTACTCACGGTGTAAGTTATTTTAGGATTTGGCCCACTGGGGGTGAGAAAGTTTTCATAAAGCGCAGTCTAGAACAGATGTACAAAATTACAATTGACAGTCGTATAGTAGTATGCATACCATTTGCCCAGTCCAGCAATATGGAATTTTACATGGGAAGCTTTGGAGTTAAGTCTTATGAAAAACTCAAGAGTGTGTGTCACTATAAGTCCTGCCCTTAAAATCGAATGCTATGGCTACACTGTATAGTGCATCACTGTAAGCTCTTTAGTGTAGCCACTTTAAGCTGATGGGAGAGAACTCTCCTGTTGACTTAATTAATCCACCCCCCCAGTGAGAGGCGGAAGCTATGTTGGCAGAAGCTCTCCTGCCAATATAGCGCTGTCCACTGCTTAGGTTGGTGTAACTTATGTTGTTCTGGGCGTGGCTTATTCACACCTCTAAGTGACATAAATTATACTGACATAAGTGGTAGTGTAGACATACCCTACATTTGATTTAAAGGTGGTTGACATGGAAGCATAGGTACTGGAACTAGGGGTGTTGGGGCTGCTGCTGCACCCCATGGCTTGAAGTGGTTTTCATCATATACAGGGTTTAGAGTTTTGTTCAGTGGCTCTCAGCACCCCCACTATACAGATTGTTTCAGCCCCCCTGCATGGAAGACTGGTTATCAGCAGATCACTTAGTTATGTTAAAGGAGAAGGTTACAGTCTTTATCTGTGAGCCTCTGTTCAGCAATGATGGCAGGTAAAAAGCACAAGGAAAAAATTCATCAGTGAAAATAAGACCAATTACAAAGAATAACTTGGAGAATAAGTTAAAATGTAGATGGAATACACAGTGTGGCTTTCAAGTCATGAGAGTACATTAGGTTTACTGCATTTGGTATGCGAACGTTGCAAGTTTTAAACTCTAGTTCATTGTTGTGTACAAGTCTCACAAGGGCAGTCGTGCACACACAGAATATGAACACAAGCTTTTTGTTTTAAATAGTTTTTTTTTTCTTTTAGTATGTGGATAGCATATTCTTTATATATGTTGAGAGTAAGAATGACATGTGCAAGTTCATCTTTGAGAGACCAGTTAAACTCTTTTAGAGTTTGAATTTTATGAAGGAGGATATGAATCATCCCTCTTTTATTCTGGGCTGAACTGTACTCAGCCTTTCCTAATAATACTAATGTGAGCTTGAAGGTCATAGGCATATTCAAAATTCTTCTGTTGAATGAGGAATGACACAAACTCCATCTGTGAATTTTAGGTAGCCTCAAATTGGAACTTTGCATTTGAGCACTTCCATACTTGGGGAAAGCTTGCATCTAGATCTGAATTTCATGCCTCAGAGCTATTTCTACATTAAGTATCAACCAAAAAATAGAAAATAAGGTCTATTACACAGATGAAAACAATTTTTGGCCCAAATTTTCAAACCATAGTTAAGCACCTACATAAACATGGCCTGATTGTTTAAATTGTTCAAAATGTGTCTGTCTGTGGCTCTGATCTTCCTGCTTTGATCCATATTTTCTTTCTGAAAATATGGCTGCCTCCTGCTTTAATATTATTTGTTTAATGCTGGCAATGTGTTAGGAACTGTACAATACACAGAGATGAAAAAAAAATCTGCCTAAAGAGCTTAAAATCTTAGACACACAGAGAAGACAGGATACCCAGGGAAATGCAGGAAAGAGAAAAGCAGTTTTTATAATTTTGAACTCACTTATGAGCATTGTGGAAAGACAGGTTTTAGGAGAGATTTGAATGAGAGGGGGGAGGTGCTTTTGAGAGTTTGGATTGGGAGACCACTGTTTCTCGTTAAATTTTTTTATATACGGGGCATTAAAAATGAATAGTTACTAGTCATTTTGGGTCCAGTCTTGCAGAGGAACTCTGTTAGGGTATAGATCTTTTATGTCCTCATGGAATCTCATTGAAGATAATAGGATTCCACGAGGCTGTAAAGGTTCACCTGCACAGATCCCTTTGTAGGATTGAACACTAGCTAGTTTTGTAGTAGTTCTTAATATTTCACTGCAGTTTTCCTTTAAGGTTATCATGATATAATTGCCTGAATGCTGTACCATAAACATGTACATAGGACTATAGGACTTTTCCATCATATTTTGAATTACATTGGCAGTCAGAAATTGAACAAAGGCAAGTTATAGATAATCTTTTTATTGCAGTAACTGATGGGGGTTAATAAACAAGGCAAGCATTAAAGAATCAATCTTGGCATCAGGCTATGAGAGACCAGAGTCATGTGGGATAAAAGAGACACTGAGAAGTGGCGAGGTTCCAATTCCATAGCTGTCTTGCTGTCATGTTTTGTTTCCAACGTATGGAATGTGTTCTCGTAATCTGGGCAGTGTTTTGGAGAGGTGACTTGGAAGGGCTTTTCAAATAATTGGGGTTTTGCTCCTTTTGCTTCTTCATTAACGAGGTAGGGATGTTGAATCTTTAACAAAAACACAAAAAGCTCGTTAGGCATTAGGTTAAGTAGGAATTAATGAAACAGTATTTTTTAAACAGGCTGATGAAAAAATTCCTTTCCTTCTGTTGCTCATCGTTCAGCCTCTTGACTAATGATGTCTTTATTCGCTAGTTCTTTAGTCATAGAATTTTCCAGGTTAGACAAGACCTGAATTTCTAATGTAAAAATCAATATTATATGTCAGAGGTCCCCAACGCGGTGCCCGCGGGTGCCATCTAAATGCGCCTGTGTCCTGGCTGGCGGTCAAGCATCCAGCGGCATTTCGGTGACGACGCCTCTCAATAATGCCGAGCGGCGTCATCCAGAGGCATCGTCACCGAAATGCTGCCAAATTTCGGCGGCATTTCGGCGGATGCTCGACCACTGCCATGGTCCTTTGTCACCTGCCAGAGGAAAAAGGTTGGGGACCACTGTTATATGTGGTTAACAAAAACCTTTCAGACCTTTTATAATGAGGCAAAAAGGACAAAAACCATTTTCCCCCACTCTGCTCCTTCTTCTCTCCAAAGAAGGCAAGGCTATAGGTATGTCTCTACCTTGAGCAGGAGTTGCGAATCATGGCTCCAGGAGAAATATTCGTGGTATATCTGGTTGAGCTAGCACGTTAAAAATGGAGTGTAACCACACCAGCCCAAGTGGCTGTAGGGGCTAGTAACCTCAAATACATACCTAGGGTCTTGGTCAGGTAAATACTCAGGGTGGCTAGACCATCCCACTGCTTGCGCTGCTGTCACTACACTCAGTATTTACCCTGGTAACTCAATCAGAGCTACTACAAGTATTTCTCCTTAAGCTGGGACTCTCACCTCCAGCTTGAAGTAGAGGCATACCCTGTATCTGTACCAAAAGATGTATATCTGTCTTATCTGATGTGTGTCTGCATGTAATTATGAAGTCTGAATTGGTACCCTGCCAAGTATATATTCTATCCAATATGGCTCTTTCTCCCAACCTGATGAAGAGTGAATTTCTCAGATGACTTCCCAGTTTACGGTCTGATCCAAAGCACATTGAAGTGAAATTGGAATCTTTCCACTAGCTTTAATGGGTTTGGGATCAGGCCCTTACTTTGTCAGTCTTAACAGAGTTGTAGGCAATACCTTTTATTTTGTCTGCTAAAGTAACCACTTCTATATTTGAAGTCATTTAATCATATAGTAAAATGTCTCATTCTGCACTGAAGGACTTATCCTCATTTTTTGAATAAAGAAAGGTATAAAGTTTTATTGAAAGCATACTTTGGTGTGTTTTTTTAATTTTTCTTTATAGTGCTTTTTCTTCTAGCTACAAGATGAAATATATGTTTTGTACTTATCAGCGAAATTTAAAACCCAGGTCATTCCTCTCTGTAAAACCATTTTATGCTACATTGCTATTCCGATTAAGGAACTATTAAGTCTCTCTTTGTTTACAGTTATTTCCCATAACATTTCCCTCAGGGTAGTAAACTGGAAAAATATAATTAAACTTTCAGTTATTAATAAAAGATTAATTAAGCAGGAGAAAATTATGAAAAATAGAATTTATCTGAAACTGTTGTGAGAGTGAGCATTTTTGTTAGCATTCATGACATACCATTTGTTTGGGTAATCTTTAATCATAATTTGTATTTCTAATATATGAATGTTAGACATAATTTGTATTTGCATTTCTTTTCTTAGGGTTTCAGAACTGTTGATGCTTTAGAGTGTTGACAATGTTGTTCATTTAGTATTCACTGTAAATGCAGTAGATAGTCAACTATATAGTAAAAAGTTTTCATTCAGTCAGAAGTTCTGGGGACATCACAAATAGAGACCAAACTTAAAAAGAAACTGTGGGGGGGGGGTTGTTTTAAATTTATATCAAAGTTGGTACCCAGCCAGACCCCAGGTATAGAGATATTTTAAATTGTTGCTGGTCCAAAACTTTTAAAACTAGTGGTAGTGATGTATCTGATTATCTTGTCTGAATGTCTAAAAATTTTTTTAATAAAAATCAAAGATTCCTAATGAAATAGGATATGAAACTATTCGCTTAAAGGGTCAGGTTTGTGAATTTCACATGAGTTAGTAGTGAACATTTCATTACCATTTGATGGCGCTTCGATAGACTGCATAAAATGAGTTTGTTTCTAGTGAACAAAAGTTTACATCACAAATTATATTTGTAACTAACTGGCCTTGCTGATGATAATGTCAGCAGAAAGGCCAAGTATCTGAGTAGTCATGGAAACTGAACTAGCATGTCACTGTTATTTGCAAAACTTGTACCCTTCTTCAGAGTACATTATTTACCAGTGCTGTCCATTCAGTACTTTTCCCAATCACTGAATGTTTTTTGGAGCTGGGAGGAACTGGTATTAAAGGTGCAGTATAAATTGGCTCTTGTGGCTTCCAGTAGCTTTTACTTAACTCTGGCTCCATTTTCTGGTAGGAAATAAAGGTAAATTAAGAGTATTTTAATCCTTCATGCCAGGTTGATCTAATTAGTAAAAATTAAAACTAGTCATATATGAAATATCTGGAAAAATGCTTTAAATTCCATTCACTCACACTGGCAGTCAGACTAATGCGTTGCAACATAAGCCAACTACTTGGGGTTATGATGAAACTCTCGACACTGGAATGTAATTATATGGTGTCCTTTATAGGAGTTTTAAACCTTCCTCTGAAGAGTCATTACTGGCTGTTCTCAGAGCCTAGTGGACCATTTATTTGAAGTAGCGTTACAGTTCCTGTGTTTACTGAGAAACTCGTACAAGAACATTCATCTGATACTGTGAGGATTTTACGACTAAGTTTTTGACATTGATTTAATAATTGAAAAACGTAACAAGTTGGTGTTAATATGAATGTGGTGTATATGCATAAATTCATTGTTACTGTTCACTTCTAAAGTGCTCCCTTCTGTACTTGAATAATTTACTAAAAAGTGATGTTATAAAGCGGTAATTTGCATGTTAACACTTTTGGCTTTTTTATTTCCCTTTCTCTTAGGGTTCAATGTTGGCAGGAGTGCTGGCGGCAGATCAACTGTCAGGGAAATTAACCGGGATGCTTGTCATTTTCCGGGCTTTCCGGTTCTTCAGTCATTTCTCCCTAAGCATACTAATGTACCTGCACTCTATTTCCTCCTCATGGCACTTTTCCTGCAGCAGCCAGTCACTGAGCTGCCTGAAAACCTGCAGGTCAGTGCACCTGTCAGCAGCAGCCGATGTAATCAGGGTTGCCAGGTAGGGATTATCTAGAAAGATATCAATATAATTCTGTGTAACAACAAAGAGAATAATGGATTAATTGCCCCCAAATTGATTCCATAGTTAATTTATCAGCTTTATATTTAGACATTTGGGATTCATATTGTGATGAAATGCACTGACATATGACAAAAACTTGTCAGAGCTGCTGCTATTATGTACTGAATAGATTTCTTGTAAAAAATATATCTATATATTGAGGGGAATTTTATAAGAAATAGCAAATGAGTCCCAGATTCTGTGTTCAGATCAATATGAACTGACCCTGGTGCCTGTATGACATCCTGGGCTCTATCTTGGCACTAAGGGCCTGCCTGCAAAGATACAGTTGTGGGAACGGGGTCAAAGGGATGATGTCATTGACTATGCCTTGGAAACTCTGTTCAGAAAATATTGCTTTATTTCTAGAAAAGTGTTTTCCTGGGGTTACATACTGTGTTTTTAGTAGGAAAAGGTTAAAAAAAATTAAAATATTTTTTCTAAAATGGCATCTAACTTTATGTAGAAAACCCAGTTACACTTTTGGCCTTCCCAACATCCCCTGACAATGAGTTCCACAGGTTGATTGTGTGTGTGAAGTACTTTTTTTGGTTTGTTTTTAAACCTGCTGCCTATTCATTTAATTGTCTGATCCCTGGTTCTTCTGTTATGTGAAGGGATAAATAATACTTCCTTATTCACTTTCTCCACACCATTCATAGTTTTATAGACCTCTATCTTATCCCCTCTTAGTCATCTCTTTTCCAAGCTGAACAGTCCTACTCTTTAATCGCTCCTCAAATGGAAGCTGTTCCATACCCCTGATTATTTTTGTTGCCTGTGTCTGTACTTTTTCCAGTTGTTATATATCTTCTTAGAGATTGGGAACCAGAACTGCACATAGTATTCAATGTGTGGGTATACCATGGATCTATATAGTGGGAGTATGATATTTTCTGTTTTATTACCTGTCCCTTTCCTAGTGGTTCCTAACATTCGATTAACTTTTTTGACTGATGCTGCACATTGAGCAGGTTGTTTTCAGAGAACGATCCATGATGATTCCAAGGTCTTTTTTGAGTGGTAACAGCTAATTTAGATCCCATCACTTTGTATATAGTTGGAATTGTATTTTCCAATATGCATTAGTTTGCATTTATCAGTGTTGAATTTCATCTGCCATTTTGTTATCCAGTTACCAGTTTTGTGAGATCCCTTTGTAATTCTTCACAGTCAGTCAGGACTTAGCTAGCTTTAGTGATTTTGTATCGTTGGCAAACTTTGTCACCTCCCTGTTCACCCCGTTTTGAAGATCATTTATGAATATGTTGAACAGCTCTGGTCTCAGTACAGATTCTTGGGGCTCCCTGTTACTTACCTATCACCATTGTGAAAACTAACCAATCATTTCTCCTTTGGTTTCTATCTTTCAAGCTATTACTGATCCATGAGAGGACCTTCCCTCTTATCCCATGACTGCTTACTTTGCTTAAGAGCCTTTGGTGAGGGATCTTGTCAAGGCTTTCTGAAAGTCCAAATACCCCCCTCAAAGAATTCTAATAAATTGATGAGCCATGATTTTCCTTTACAAAAGCCATATTGACTCTTCCCCAAAATATTGTGCTCACCTATGTTTCTGATTATTCTCTTCTTTACTATACTTTCAGCCAATTTGCCTGCTACTGAAGTTAGGCTTACCAGCCTCTGAATGCCTGGAGCCTTTTTTAAAAATCGGTGTTGCATTAGCTATCTCCCAGTCATCTAGTACAGAGGCTAATTTAAGCGATAGGTTACATGCCACAGTTAGTAGTTCGACAGTTTCATATTTAAATTTCTTCAGAACTCTTGGGTGAATAACAGCTGGTCCTGGTGACTTATTACTGTTTAATTTCTCAATTTGTTCCAAAACCTCCTCTATTGATGCCTCAATCTGGGATAGTTCCTTAGAGTTGTCACCTAAAAAGAATGACTCAGGTGTGGGAATCTCCCTCACATCCTTGGCAGTGAAGACTGATGCAGAGAATTCATTTAGCTTCTCCTTTTCTTCCTTGAGCGTTCCTTTAGCACCTTGATTGTCCAGTGGCACCTCTGATCATTTGGGAGGCTTCCTGCTTCTGATGTACTTAGAAAAAATATTGTTATTTTTTGTGTCTTTTGCTAGTTTCTCTTCAGTTCTTTGGTACAGTATATGCATGTCAGGGATTTGTGTATTAAAAAACCAAAAAAAACCCTAGGATGACTAGGTTTCTGTGTTCCTCAGGGAAAATTCCTACTCTAAACTGACAAATTGCACTTTAGAATGGACTTGGTTAGCACTTACATCCCTTTACAAGCAGGAAATAGAAGACAAAAATTTGAGCAGTATCTGTAGGTAAAGATGCTCTTTTGAACCTCTGGATTCGCATAAACATTAATGCATGATAGCCCTGGTCGGTAAGGCTTATGTCTATCCTATATTGAGGTAAACCCCTCAAATTCTGGTTTTCCTTTAGATGAATTTGAATTTAGTTGAAGGAGTACAACAGCTGTGCAACTTTTGATTTAAAATCAAATAAGTTTTTTTAATTGCAATTTAAAACCAGAGGTTGATCAGGGTTTTTAAACAACCTTATCGTTTTGGGGAGGAGGGTCTGGTCTTCTGTTTAATTATGGGTTTTTTGTTTTGTTTTGTAATAGCATTCTTGAAACTTGATGGAAAAGCATGTTTATTTTTTAAATATGTAGCATGTTTTGGATTTTGTTCTGAAAACTGATCAAGTAAGTTGAGGTCACAGCATTAGTACAGAATTCTGTTGATAGGTTTGCTTGAGATTTGGAACAGTGTTGTGAAAGATTTGAGAAAAAAGAGATGTTTAGTTCTGTCAGCTCATCGGGAAGAGGGATTTTCAAACGATTCCTTGTGGATGATTTTCAAACGATTCCATGATCTTTTCATGCAGTTCTTTGAGGCTGAAGCTTGGAGAGAACATGGTTTAGTGTACTTAGGTAGATATATCATGTCAAAATAAGTGAACAAATCATCGGTAATAGAGAAAAGCAGAAAATCAATCAAATTGCATAGAAACAAAGGTTAATTTTGTTTTTTCTCTCTTTCTTCCCTCACACCTCCAATAGTTTGATTTAGATTCTATCTGGACATTTATATTTGGAGTTCCTGCCTCCAGTGGCACTGTGGTGTCTTCAATCAACAATGCTTGCACAGAAGCTGCCTTTTTATTATTGGGAATGCTCAGGAGCATGCTGAATTCAGTAAGTATAGAGTCCCATTGGGGCCCATTTATACATACCTCCTCATCTCTACTGAATTCCTTAATGCAAGAGACAGATTAGAAAGGTTAGTTTTTCATTGAACAATGATGCAAACCAGAATTATAAATCTGTCTCATAGTTTGGATTGGCAGAATTTTTTTGTTTTTGTTTTTTTTATCTGACAATATAAATTTTTATTTTTAAGCATCTTTTTTAAAATTTTAAACTATTTTAAAAGTTGTGGGAAATTAAGGGTGTTTGGGTTGGTATTAGGGCAGAGCTGACAGGGGTTGCAGTGGGCTCCCAGCAGTGACAGAAGGGCTTCAAGGGCCTGAAACACCCAGGCACAAGGTGCAGGGAGGGCCTGTGGTCATGGCCTGGTGGAGCCAGGACCCCAAGGAAGAGGACAAGCTCCAAGCTGCAAGGGAAGCCACCTTGCTGCTGAACGGCTCCTATCTGTGGATGGCTACACTCCAAGCCGATGAGTGAATGAGCATGGTCATGACATTGGAGCTGCAGGGTGCAAGGTATGGGGAAGGCTGCAGACCTGGTGGGGCAGAACAGAGAACTTCAGCCAGGGCCTCAAGGAGGAGAATGGATCCCTGGCCACAGGGGAGGCCGCCCTGCCACTGAACATTTCCTCCCCGAGGATGGCCCCCATACTCCTGGCTGTGAGTGAGTGAGTGGGGCCATGACAGCAGTGCTTCAGAGGGCTCCCTGCGCAGCCGTGAATTTGTGAGACGTGAGAAATCAACGTTTACTGATGACTAGTGATTTAAATCGAATCCTACCAAGCCTGCTCATAGTTGGCCTTTTGTTACTCATCTAAAATTGTCCTTGGCCTACAGTTCATTCATTTGTGCTAGTGGCTGTAAGATGAATAGTGCTTTCACTCATGTTAAAAATTGGAATTTTTTTGTACTTTACAAAAAAGTGGAGATGGTAAAATGCCCTTGGCAGAGATTAGGAAATTTCTTTTCTGATTTACATCATTGGGGAATATTTAAGACTTCAGTGCCCATCTGCTGGGAGCTATGTGAATTAAAGATTTGTGCATGAAGAAGCATCCACAGACAGACAAGTCCACTGACTATTAATAGCTTCATGCTGGTGGAAATCCACTGGGTGCCAGGAAATGTGTGTTGTATGTTTTTTAAATACTGAATCTAAACTCATCAAAAGAGAGAGTTTGACACTCCCATATTTACTTAGACTTGGTGTGTGTATCTGTTCAAACGATCTCCCATGCAATAGCTCTTTCACTTTTGCAGAAATTATTCAATCTGCGTTTTAGAGAGAATTGTTTTAATGGATACACATCACTCTGCTACTCCACCAGGGATTATGGTCACAAGAGCTGCAAGAAGAGACTCCCAGGCCGGCGCATTTGGGTCTGTGAATACTTGTGCTCCTATGCCAGCGCAACTGGTGCCCCTACACCAGCACATTCGACTCTCTGAATATGGCACCTGCCTTCTGCCTAGTAAGGAGACTACAGCATGCGCTGGGAGTACGGGAGCCGAACCGCTGTTACCTGCTGCCCCAGTCATAGGTGTGGACTCTGTGGATGGGTGCTCCGGGGCTGGAGCACCCTCGAGGGAAGTTTAATAGGTGCAGAGCACCCACTGGCACCAAGCCACCCTCTGCCCCCCTCCTCTTGCGCCAGCGGCCCTGCACTTGCCAACTCCTCCCTCTCCCTCCCAGTGCTTCCAGAGCGCCGCAAACAGCTGATTCGCGGTGTTCAAGCTCCGGGAGGGAGGGGGAGGAACGGGGAAGAGGAGGGGCAGAGGTGGAGCAAGGGCAGGAAGGGGTAGAGTGGGGGCAGGGCCTAGAGCAAAGTGGGGCGCTCGAGCACCACTGGCAAGATGAGAATTTGGCACTTATGGTCCCGGTGGTGCCCCAAATTTTCAGGTGCCCTACGCAGCTGTGTATGCCTATGGACAGCCTTGGATGGTGGTATTCTTCCATTTGTATTGCCCTTTCCTTCCCCCTTAGACATCATCTCCCAGCAAACTTCTTGGACCAAGTCTCTGGTTTCTTCATCAGTAAGAAATGTATTTTTTCCCACCACCCAAGAGACTGAGTCTCATCTTGAATTGCCTTGAGAAATGTAATATTATTTGGGAGGGGTCATGTTAAGACTTCTGCTCTATCTCCTGTTTGATATCCTATGTTCATGTACTCCTCTTGTATTGGTATTCTTTTCAGTGTGGTGCAACAGCACCAAGAGATAGCAATTCTGAGACTGCAGTTGCATGCTAAAGCCACTATGAATAATTGTGTGCGCAGGCAACATAGATTTAGATATAATATCCTAATATTACATTAAAAAATCATATGATATTCTTTGCAGGCTGATAGGCATTAAATATTAACTTAGCTAGAAAATTGTTACATTTATATGGGGAAAGTTATTTCTTCTCTTTCATAACATGAAATAGGTTAGACATACCAGTAGTTGTCAAGCAGTATTTGTGCTTGCACTGTGACACAGCCATTGCTCTTTAAGAAAATACATTACAGTAACTCCTCATTTAACGTCATCCCGCTTAACGTTGTTTCAATGTTACGTCCCTGCTCAATTAGGGAACATGTTCATTTAAAGTTGTGCAGTGCTCCCTTATAACGTCATTTGGCTGCCTGCTTGTAAGATTCTGTGGAAGAGCAGTGACTTTACAAGGGAGCATTGCACAAGTTCCGCTTCTCCGCCTCCCTCCCAGCACTTCATGCGTACAACTTTCTGGGAGGGAGGGGCAGGAGCAGGGAAGCGCTGCGTCTCCGCTCCTCCCCATCCCTCCCAGAAAGTCCTTAGCAGCACTTAGGACTTCGTGGGGGACGGGGAGGGATGTGGCGTGGTCCGGAGAGGAGGTGGAGTGGGGGTGGGAAGAGGTGGGCCTGGAGTGAAGCGGGGACGGGAAGAGGTGGGCCTGGAGCGAAGTGGGGACAGGAAGAGGTGGGCCTGGAGCATTCCTGGAAAAGTCCGAGCCTGTTCTTCTCTGGGGAAGCTGCTGCTGCTACTGCAAAGGTGCTTCCTAGCGTCCGTGCCTGCAGCAGTGGGCTGTGTCTGTGTGGGGTAAGCCAGGGGCACTTCCCAACCACAGGACAGTACAGAACTGTACAGTATATAATGCATTTTTTCTGCCCCCAGAAAATTTCCTTGGAACCTAACCCCCTGCATTTACATTAAATCTTATGGGAAAATTAGATTTGTTTAACATTGTTTCACTTAAAGCTGCATTTTTCAGGACCATAACTACAACGTTAAGTGAGGAGTTACTGTACTTTAGAAAGAGAGTTCTTTTTTAACTATTGCCATCTACAATAATTTTTGCAATTTCTTTTCAACGTAGCCTTGGCAGTCAGAGGAAGAAGGCTCTTGGCTTCGAGAATATCCGGTCACTTTGATGCAGTTCTTTCGATATTTGTATCACAATGTTCCAGACCTGGCTTCAATGTGGATGAGCCCAGAGTTCCTGTGTGCATTGGCAGCAACCGTGTTTCCTTTCAACATCCGACCTTACTCTGAGATGGTAGGTAACTGAAAAATAGAATACACTCCAGCTAGGCTATTGAGTTTTCACTTGCCTGTCATTTCCCTCAAATGTTAGCCAGTAGACAGCGTAGCCACAGTGAATAGGCTACAAGTTAAAGACTTCTTCATAAGATAGAAGATAGGTATGTAGTGGTTGTTACAGCAGGGTCACATTATGCTTCTCTGAGTTCCTGTTGGCATTTCTTTTATGAACTCCATTTTTTAAAGGGATTGTTATCAATCTGAGATGGACTTTTATACCTAGATTCTTAGACCAAGAGCATGTTGTTTTTCACCATTTAAAGAAAATATGTTATGTCTAATTAGATGATTAAATTAATCAGGCCTCAATCTATAATATGAACAAATGACTAAAAAAACCTTAATGCTAAATTGGAGGTCAGTTGCTGCACAGTCTACTATGAAATTTCAGTCCATTGCTCTGGGGGAGATGTATGCATTTTATTGAATATTTGTCTTTGGTGCATTGTCTGAGATTTTAATGAATTTACCCTTTTCAGCACCCCTTCTGGGTAAGATGGGGCAATATTGGCCCCATTTCACAGGTAGGGAAACTGACACAAATAGCTTAATTTACTTGCCCAGGGTCAGAGAAGAAGCATGTGGTAAAGCCTGAAACTACAACCACAGTAAAAATAGCAATGTGGACAGCTGAGGCACAGCTTGGGTGTGTAGAGAGCTATGCGGAGTACAGACCCGAAGGGTTTGGGCATGTCTTTACTCCCCTAACAGTGCCTCGCTGTCTACACTGTTGTTTATACCCATGCAAAGAAGATATGCAGTGTATATACTCTACGCGCTGTTGTAAGGAGTGTGCAGTGTAGACGTACCCATAGATGTTACATTCCAACCTGAAGAGGAGGCAGGCGTTCCGGTGTTTGTGTTGCCTTCTTTACATGCCACTTGCTGGAATTTCCTCCTTGTTGGCTGCTTCACTCTGAATGTCACATTACAGATCACACCATTTTACTTACAGAGCAGTAAGGGAAAGGAAAAGAGTGATTATCCATGGCTGATGTTGTAGCACAGTTTTATTGATTGAAATGTTGACAAAAATATAACCAGAGCTGTGAAGAAATTTAATGGAGAATAATATCCCTTCACAAACTACTTCTAGTAGATACAGCTATTGACATAATGTCTCCATACCAGGTATAGGCACAGAGTTGGAAATGTACAGACTAGTGTGTCTTTTTGAAATAGGTGCACTCATAATTCATTCACTTCAACTGATTTGTTCAGTTAACATGAGCTGAAAATATATTGCATATAGCAGCATGCTAATTATGAAATTATAAGTCTTGTAAATTACTTTACAGAAAACAGATTGCTAATTGTGAAATTACAGTTCTCTTACCTTTTTCCCATTGAAGGCATGATGGAAATAAAATATCTGTAAGGTTGTTTAGAATAAGAGGAATGATTTGGTGTATAATATGGGGAAATGTTGGAATAGTAGGAAAATATTTCTGCCCAACTCCTTTGTGATCTTAAGTTAACTTGAAAAACCTGAATAGTGTCTATGGATAGTAGTGAAAACAGTGCCTGTCAGTCTTTCAAAACTTAAATTTCCTTTAAGTAACAAATATGTATTATACTTTCCATATGTGCTTGATACTTAGCTAGAGTTAGAAATTTGTTCGCTTTTGGTAAATCTCAACGGTTGTCAAAAGACTACAGTTTGTACCCATTAATGAATTTAAGGTGGGGGTGGGGAAATCCTCCTAAACTGGAATGCCTCTCTTAGGGTACGTCTACACTACGGGATTATTCCGATTTTACAGAAACCGTTTTTTAAAACAGATTGTACAAAGTCGAGTGCACGCGGCCACACTAAGCACATTAATTCGGCGGTGTGCGTCCATGTACCGAGGCTAGCGTTGATTTCCTGAGCGTTGCACTGTGGGTAGCTATCCCATAGCTATCCCATAGTTCTCGCAGTCTCTCCCGCCCATTGGAATGCTGGGTTGAGATCCCAGTGCCTGATGGGGCAAAAAACATTGCCGCTGGTGCTTCTGGGTACAGCCTCACCCCTCCCTCCGTGAAAGCAGCAGCAGCCAACCGTTTTGCGCCTTTTTTTCCTGGGTGAACTGTGCAGACGCCATTCCACGGCAAGCATGGACCCTGCTGAGCTCAAGATAGCAATCATGGATGTTTTAAACACCTCGCGCATTCTCGTGCAGTCAATGCTGAACCGGGACCTGCAAAGCCAGGCGAGGAGGCGGCGGCTACGGCAGCGCGGCGACGAGAGTGATGAGGACATGGACACAGAATTCTGTCAAACTGCGGGCCCCTGCGCTTTGGAGATCATGCTGGTAATGGGGCAGGTTCTAGCCATTGAACGCCAATTTTGGGCCCGGGAAACAAGCACAGACTGGTGGGACCGCATAGTGTTGCAGGTGTGGGAGATTCCCATGGCTGCGAAACTTTCGCATGAGTAAGGGCACTTTCATGGAACTTTGTGACTTGCTTTCCCCTGCCCTGAAGCGCCAGAATACAAAGAAGAGAGCAGCCGTCACAGTTGAGAAGCGAGTGGCGATAGCACTGTGGAAGCTTGCAACGCCAGACAGCTACCGGTCAGTCAGGAATCAATTTGGAGTGGGCAAATCTACTGTGGGGGCTGCTGTGATGCAAGTAGCCAAAGCAATCACTAAGCTGCTGCTACAAAAGATTGTGACTCTGGGAAATGTGCAGGTCATAGTAGATGGCTTTGCTGCAATGGGATTCCCTAGCTATGGTGAGGCGATAGATGGAACCCATATCCCTGTCTTGGCACCGGAGCACCAGGGCACCCATACATAAACCGCAAGGGGTACTTTTCCATGGTGCTGCAAGCACTGGTGGATCACAAGGGACGTTTCACCAGCATCCACGTGGGATGGCCGGGAAGGGTTCATGACGCTCACGTCTTCAGGAACACTACTCTGTTTAAACAGCTGCAGCAAGGGAATTACTTCCCAGACCAGAAAATAACAGTTGGGGATGTTGAGATGCCTGTCGTTATCCTGGGGGACCCAGCCTACCCCTTGATGCCATGGCTCATGAAGCCACACACAGGCAGCCTGGACAGTAGTCAGGAGCTGTTCAACTACAGGCTGAGCAAGTGCAGAATGGTGGTAGAATGTGCATTTGGCCGTTTAAAGGCGCGCTGGTGCACATTACTGACTCGCTCAGACCTCAGCCAAACCAATGTCCCCTTTGTTATTGCTGCTTGCTGTGCGCTCCACAATCTCTGTGAGAGTAAGGGGGAGACCTTTATGGCGGGGTGGGAGGCTGAGGCAAATCACCTGGCAAATCACCTACGCACAGCCAGATACCAGGGCGATTAGAAGAGCACACCAGGAAGCAATGCGCATCAGAGAAGCTTTGAAAACCAGTTTCATCACTGGCCAGGGTACAGTGTGACTGTTCTGTTTGTTTCTCCTTGATGAAACCTCCCCCCCTTGATTGACTCATTCCCTGTAACCCACCCACCCCCTCCCTTCGATCACAGCTTGCTTTCTAAGGAAATAAAGTCACTCTCGTTTTAAAAATCATGAATTCTTTATTAATTAATTATAAAAAGAGGGAGAGAACTGAGAAGGTAGCCCAGGTGGGGTTTGGGAGGAGAATAGTAGGGAAGGAAAAGGCCCGCTAAAAAAATTTCATAATAATGAGAGCCTTTTGGTTGGGCTGTCCACTGGGGTGGAGTGGGTGGGTGCACGGAGCCTACCCCCACGAGTTCTTACTCGTCTGCCGGGTGAGGAGGCTAAGGAACATGGTGAGGGGGTAGGGTGGTTATACAGGGGCTGCAGCAGCACTCTGTGATCCTGCTGCCTTTCCTGAAGCTCCACCATACGCCGGAGCATGTCAGTTTGATCACGCAGCAGCCCCAGAGTTGCATCCCGCCACCTGTGATTTTCCTGCCGCCACCTCTCATCTCGAGCGTCCCTCCTGTCCTCACGTTCGTCCCTCCTGTCCTCATGGTCACTGGCATCTTTCCTGTACTTTGCTACCACGTCCTTCCACTCATTCATTCAGATGAGCTCTTTCATTGTGGGTCACTTCCATGATTTCCGAAAACATTTTTTCTCGCATCTTTTTTTTCCGCTGCCTTATCTGAGATAGCCTTCGGGACGGAGTAGGGAGGCTTGAAAAATTTGCAGCTGCATGAGGGAGGGAAAAAAGGGAGAGAAGTATTTAAAAAGATACATTTTAGAGAACAATGGTCATACTCTTTCATGGTGAACAACACTATTCACCTTACATAGCACATGTGTCTTCACTACAAGGTCACATTTTGCATCTTAATGTTGAGTGCCTGCGGCTTTGGTGTTACCGTTGAGTGCTGCTTCTTTCCTGCTAACGTGCAGCAGCAGAAACCACCCCGTGGCTGGCATCATGGAAGATCACTGCTAAACACCCCCCTTTCCCCCGCCCCAACCGCGTGGCTGGTAGCAGGAAAGATCCCTGCTAGCCAAACGCGGAAAAGCTCAGCGCCAATCGCTCCCTCCCTCTCCCCCCGCTTGGCTACCTGCAGGGAAGGATTTCTTTTAAGCCACAGGCAAACAGCCCAGTAGGAATGGCCATCTCTGTCCCCTTACTTAAATTCCTGAATTTCAACCAGGTTACCATGAACGATATCACTCTCCTGAGGATAACACAGCGAGATAAAGAACAGATGTTGCTTGAATGCCAGCAATCACCGGGACCATACGCAGCTAGGCTTTGTCATGCAATGATACCAGATTACTTGCTACATTCATGGCGTGGTCAAGTGTCCTACCATGGAGGACGGAATAAAGTAGCGCTGCCCAGAAACCTTCTGCAAAGGCTTTTGGAGTACTTCCAGGAGACCTTCATGGAGATGTCCCTGGAGGATTTCCGCTCCATCCCCAGACATGTTAACAGACTTTTCCAGTAACTGTACTGGCCACGAATGCATCCCAAGTCCTCAAGGCAAATTAATCATTAAAAAATGCTTGCTTTTAAACCATGTCTTATATTTACAAGGTACACTCACCAGAGGTCCCTTCCATGGCTTCATTGTCTGGGATAGTTGCTTGGGAGGGCTGGGAGGGTAATTCCGTCAGGGTGAGAAAAAACTCCTGACTGTTGGGGTGAACGGAGTGCTGTGTGCTCTCTGCAAGCTCGTCCTCCTCTTCCTCCTCATCTTCCCCGTCTGCAGAATCCTCAGCCATGGCTGCGATTACCACCCCCACCTCGGAATCCACGGACAGAGGTGGGGTACTGGTGGCAGACCCCCCTAGAATTGCATGCAGCTCAGCATAGAAGCGGCATGTTTTTGGCCCTGCCCCAGACTTTCCGTTTGCTTTTTTGGTTTTCTGGTAGGCTTGTCTGAGCTCCTTAACTTTCACACAGCACTGTACTGAGTCCCTGGTGTGGCCTCTCTGCATCATGGCCTTGGAAATTTTTTCAAATGTTTTTTCATTTTGTCTTTTGGAACGGAGTTCTGTTAGCACGGAATCCTCTCCCCATACAACGATCAGATCCAGTACCTCCCGTGCGGTCCATGCTGGAGCTCTTTTTTGAGTCTCAGGAGACTGCATTATTACCTGTGCTGATGAGCTCTGCGTGGTCACCTGTGCTGATGAGCTCTCCACGCTGGCCAAACAGGAAATGAAATTCAAAAGTTTGCGGGGCTTTTCCTGTCTACCTGGCCAGTGCATCCGAGTTCAGATGGCTTTCCAGAGTGGTCACAATGGTGCACTGTGGGATAGCTCCCGGAGGCCAATACTGTCGAATTGCGGCCACACTAACCCTAATCCAACATGGCAATACCAATTTGAGCGCTACTCCCCTCGTCGGGGAGGAGTACAGATATCAGTTTTAAGAGCCCTTTATTTCGATATAAAGGGCTTCGTTGTGTGGACGGGTGCAGCATAAAATCGGTTTAACGCTGCTAAATTCGGTATAAACGCGTAGTGTAGACCAGGCCTTAGATTGTATTTAAAGTTCATTATTAGGAATCTTGCTATGTTGCTCATATAGTTTTGGTGTAATAGTACACTACAAGGAACTCTTTCACCATTGCCATGATACCCTTCATTATCACAGAAGCATGTGTGTATTTATGTATATGTATATATTTTTTAAAAAAAAGAGAGAGCTGGGAAGTTCATCCTGTTTCACACTGAGAATGACCATCTTTCAAAAAAGGTATCTTCAGAGAAACAGAATTATGGGGTAAATAAATAACTCTAACATACAATAATATGGAACAAAACCAGTAGCAATTAAGGAAATAATGGCAAAGTTATAGACTTTTAACATGTTGATTTTTTTCACAGGTTACTGATCTTGATGATGAAGTTGGATCCCCAGCTGAAGAGTTCAGAGCATTTGCAGCCGACACTGGCATGAACAGGAGCCAATCAGAGTACTGCAATGTGGGCTCCAAGACCTACCTAACCAACCATCCTGCCAAGAAGTTTGTGTTTGACTTCATGCGTGTGCTCATAATCGATAACCTCTGCCTCACACCTGCTAGCAAGCAGACTCCACTGATAGACCTCCTGCTAGAGGTAGGACTGCTATTTTCCTGCTCTTTTTACAGAGTAAACTTCATATTAAACTTTTTTCGTATGCGGTTGCTTTTTGAGGCTGTAATAAATGTTCTTCAAGTGATTGCTCATGTCAATTCCAGTTAGGTGTGTGCATGCGCCGTGTGCAGGGATGTCGGAAACTTTTCGCCCTAGCAGCTACCCCACTTCAGTTCCTTCTTACCGCCCATGACGGTTGTTGGAACAGTGGTCTCTTGTTTCTCAAGTGCTCCACTAATCCCTATCTTTCTCTTAGTAGTTACCCCTTCCCCCCACTGCGTTCCCCTCCAGGAAATCTGCAGGGCTGCCACATGGGCCTTGGTACACACCTTCACGTCCCACTACACCATCGTTCAGCACTCTTGGGATGATGCGGCCTTTGGCAGAGTGATTCTTCAATCTGCGGTTCCTTGACTCCAACCCCACCTCTGAGGTAAGGCGTGGGAGTCACCTAACTGGAATTGATATGAGCAATCACTTGAAGAAAAAATGGTTACTTACCTTTCTGTAACTGTTGTTCTTCGAGATGTGTTGCTCATATCTATTCCATTCCCCCCCCCCACCTTCCCTTCTGTCGGAGTAGCCGGCAAGAAGGAACTGAAGTGGGGTCGGGCCAGCAGGGTCTTATATAGAATGCCATATCGGCGCCACTCCAGGGGGCTCCCCAGCCAGCCCAACGGTAGCGTAGCTGCTAGGGCGAAAAGTTTCCGACATCCCTGCACACCTAGCTGGAATAGATTTGAGCAACACATCTCGAAGAACAACAGTTACAGAAAGGTAAGTAACCGTTTTTTGAATATCAGGACTACTGTTGATTTATAGAATGGCTTTAAATTGTCATTTAACATCCACCAATGGAGTTTAGAGACACTTTACGTACTCATGTTTTTTAATGTTTTTTTTGTTTGTTTTTGTTTTTGCTCTCCATTGTTTAATACCTTGAAGCTTAAAAATAACTTAAGAGATACAATCCCAGTCAAGCATGGAGAGATTTAAAAGGCATCCATATGTAGGTGGTAATTGATTATTTAAGCTGATGAGCTGGCTCAGACAGTGTGGCATGGTGGGGAAGGGTACTGATATTATAGTCCTGGGGTACGCCAACAGAGAGAGAAGGCAGAAAACATTCAGCTAGGTAGGATTAGCAATGTACTGTAATAAAACTGTTGCCTCTTGAGCTGGTAGAAAAAGAGGCCTTGTATGCAGTGTCACTTTCCATAACCGTCATGGTTTCTCTGTGTGAGCTTCAGAAGTGTGTTTGTGTAGCTATCCCAAAGCTAATATTGAAATAAAATAAAAAAGTCTCTTGGGTTTATATATTCATTCAAATAGTTAATTTAAGTGTGACATACACTAGTGGGCGCCAGTGTGAGCTAAGGAAATAAGTCTATTTTTCCCATTACAAATATCGTAACAAATTATTTGTTAATATTTTAGTAGTTTCTGTTACAGAGAAAATAGGCTGGCAAACCAGAAATCTGTCTTATGGAAATCCAAAATAACACTCGCTCTATTCAGTATAAAATGATACCGTGCAACCCATGGATTGAACTCCATCCTTAAACTTAAATTAAAGCCACTGCTATAAAAGTAAGGCATGGTGAGTCTAGTCCAAGAGCCTTAAAAGTCAGAAATGGGGGAAAGATCATCCAGTCCCTCTCTTTCCAAAGCTGGATGGGTGCCAGTCATATGTGTTCCAGAAAATTAGATGTTTTTATTTATAACAAATAAATAATTGATAACCTCCTTAGATTTCATGTACCTAACAAGGTGAAAATTTCCGTGGAGTAACCATCGTTGTCAGAATATGGTATCGCTTTCTGTTCTGCAACTCTTTCCTTAAAGCAGCTTTCTCTACCTATTGATTATGTGTTGTAGGCTTCCCCTGAAAGATCAACAAGGACACAGCAGAAAGAGTTTCAGACTTACATTTTGGACAGCGTGATGGACCACTTACTTGCAGCTGATGTTTTATTGGGTAATTTCGTATTTCCTTTTCATTTATTGATGCACATGTCATCCATTCTCCATTACCAAAGCCAACATCAGTCTTCGGTCGTTTTGTTTTTGTTTTTAATTTCTTCTTCCTCCTTTCCTTAAGATTTGTTTCTCCTTATCTTCTGTATCTTTTTGTCCCATGATATGTAAGGGGATATATTACTTTTCTTACACTCATGACAGCAAATCTCCATCATGCCCAATCTGTGAACCATTAAGAGTTCAAAAAGTGTTATACGGGTGAAGTATGTTTTACAATTATGAACAAAAAAAAATTTGGCTGAGAAAGGAGGCAAGAGGAAATGGGACTGAATTTTATCATCCCTGCCCTGCAGCATCAATTATGCCCTCTTCCCCTCAACAGAGGGCTTGCCCTTCCCCTAGTTTTAGTCGTGGCTGGGGCTTAGATTGCTAAAAGTTGGCCTTTTTTCCTTTCCCATCTCTTATTATTTTATTTATATTACTGCAACAGCCAAGAGAACTCTGTGGGATTAGAGCCTCCTTGTGAAGGACCTGAGCAAACACAACAGGGCACTGTCCTTTTCCCTGAAAAGCTTGTTATCTAGATGGCAGTAGGAAGGACTGACAGAGGAGAGGCAGATGATCATTGAGATGGCTCTGAGACTAGTGCAGGGAAGTCACTGCTCAGATGCCCAGTTTGAGTTCATGCTCATCGGCTGAACTCCCTAGGAATTCTTACTTTGCCCTATTCCCCAATCCCTCCTCCGTGGCCAAACTTGGATCTCTGAGGCCTTTGTGGGTTTTCTGCTTAACTCCTCTAGCTCCTCTCACCTCTTTTGGGTGAGACTGAAGTTCTCCCCTGTCCTTTCCTTTCCTCCTAGTCTGGTGTTAGGAGTGTCAGAAAAGAACAAATTTGTCACTGTCCCCTGCTCACCAATTGCAGATTTTGTGGAGGTTGTTATTAAAAATGGCAGCAGCCTATTAGTCAAGTGTTGCTTCTTTTTTCCATGGTTATTGTTTATGAAGTCATCTGCAGGGGATAGTATCTTCTTTTGGAACCAGAGAGAATGGAGTCAAGTATCAGAGGGGTAGCCGTGTTAGTCTGGTTCTGTAAAAGCAGCAAAGAATCCTGTGGCACCTTATAGACTAACAGACGTTTTGCAGCATGAGCTTTCGTGGGTGAATACCCACTTCTTCAGATGCAAGTCTGACTGTTGTTGTAAACTAAGCTCTGTTATTTGTTAGGAAATGGTTGTGTTTAGCACTAGTTTAATATGAACAATATCAATATTACAGTCTACAGAACAATTTCTAGTAAATAGTACACGCCATCTGAAAGTCCGCAGCTCCCTACATGCATTCATCTTCAAATTCTTATTCCTTCTCGGAATCTGTGTCAGCAGATGTACATCCTGCTGAGAACTCAGACTTAGAATTATTATTCCTGTCATGAGGAAGAAACCCACACAAGCATATATTTTGGCTGTATGTGTTCTTTGTTTTTTAACAGTGTGTGTGTTCATGTGCAAATGAAGTATAGGTGTTCATGTTAGCAGGCGAATACACACACCATTGGGCATTAGACAAAATACAGATATACCTTCTGACTATAAATTTAATGTATCAAATTAACTTGGTGGTAGTTAGTATTACAGTAGAAATTTTGGGTCCCCAGTGCTAGGTGCTGAGTATGAGTAAGAGAGAAATATAGAGGTGCATCATTCATGGAGATTTAGTGCCTTCCTTTGGGAGAATCCTCAAATGATGGATAGGAGGTCTCCATGCTTAAGGAACCATCTCTTGATGGGAACAGTCTTACCAAATATTCTCCTATCTGAATTTCCTTCTTTGGAAAAATGTTATTGAGGAGGTTGTGGTGAGGCAACTGACTGGAGGCCTCAGATTTCCTTAAATCTTTTCAGTAGCTTTAGACTTGGGTATGGCATGGCTGTTGTGCTGATCTTGTTAGCCATCATGCTCCAGAAGGTGAACAAAACCAGGTGTCCATGATGCTTCTCTTATATCAGACCAATAACGGATACAAAAGGTCATGTTATTGACTTCATGAGCTCAGTCATGAGCACAAGGAATTGTACTTGTGTGCCTCTGCTCCAGTTGGTGGAGTAAAGCCTTACTCAACAAATATTAACACATCCTTTAATATGCTCATATGGCATTGTTTTTCTTCTTTCCTTGTTTTGGTCTGTGATTAAAAATATGCCTTCAGTGCCCACTTCACATTGTCACTATTACAGTTCAATAAATATCTTGCATACAACGTTAAGCTCCTTTTGTTTGACAAACAATTCCAGGTAGCGTTTCATTCAAATGACTGTAGCACTTTCTCCATGTTGCAGAATAAAGAAATTAGTCTTTAGAAAGCTATTGGGCGTGCTGAACACACGTAGGTGGTTGGAGAGGGGTTTTTTTGTTGCTGTTCAAATCATTTTGTTTTCTTTTGTAATTTAGGTGAAGATGCATCTCTGCCTATTACAAGTGGTGGCAGTTACCAGGTGCTGGTGAACAATGTATTTTATTTCACACAGCGTGTGGTGGATAAGCTTTGGCAGGGCATGTTCAACAAGGAATCCAAACTTCTTGTAGACTTCATCATTCAGCTAATTGCACAGGTAACAGTTCGTAGTAGTAGTAGTAGTAGTAGTACTGTAGTGATTATGGGCCCAAGTCATGGTCCAGGACTCCCCAGTGCTCTACAGACACAAAACAAAAGGGGTGGTCCCAGCCCCAGAGAGAGCATATTTGTTTAATTAGTTTTAAAAGATTGTCCAGAGCATTAGATGCACACTCACACTCTTTTATAGCTTGTAAATATCTAAAAAATAATTTAGGCTTTTTTGCATAATTTCATCTGCTGGTGCTGATTCTAAGGTGTGGTGTCTTTTGTAAGAGAATATTTTTAAAATACTGCGCACATTTTAAAATGGAGTTTAGCTTAATACAGGCAGTCCTCGGACTTACAACACAATTGGTTCCTGAAAATTGCGTTGTAAGGCGAAACGTCGTAACTCGGAACCTCAAGACAGTCCATTGCAGGACTGAGCGTCATAAAGTCGAAACCAATTGTCATAAGTTAAATCAGGGTGTCAATTCAGAAACGTAAGTGCTGTTTGTCGTAAATCAAACGTCGTACAGTTGAGGTCTGCCTGTATTTTGAAGGAAACTAGAACTTCCTTAGCCTGCAAAGCTTTTAAAGTTAATATAACATAAGCAGGAAAGTCAAGTTTTTAGTTTTCTCCCTTTGTGAGCCCTGTGCGGTCTTGCCTTGCAACTTGGACTGGCATAGTTTACCCCCCTTAACAGCAAGTATGGTGAAAGAAACGGTTGTCCACCGTATCTTTCTCTTTGGCAGTGTGATGATGATAAACGTGATATAAATGCCTAGATAAATGGAAACAACTCAGGACAAGATTTCCCCCTTCATCCCCAACATCTTGGGCCCTCCACACATTATTTGGCAGACTCTGTAGCTATATTATTGAAGATATGAACAATCTTAGGTGCCATTTTGCAAGCCCTTAGTGTGTGAAGATTCCAGAGAAATGTATTAGGCTGCTACATACCATAGGATTTGCAGGTTTGCGTACATAGTGTTTAGACATTTTCATGCCAAATGGGAGAGGAGACTAAAAGAGTAATGTAAGTTTTCTTGTTAGTGCTCGGTCTTTGGAAATGTATGGGCTTTTCTCCTCAGCCTTTTTCTTTTTTCTTTTCTTTTCTTTTCTTTTCTTTTCTTTTCTTTCTTCCCCCGTTTTTGAGTCTGCACCTTCATAGCATGACCTGTTGGTGTTTATATGTAGTAGGTCAGTGTTCTGATATGATATAATATTTTGATAGTAGGGTTGACTCATACACCTGTCTGAGTATGCTGTATTCATCTCTCTGGTGTCTGAGTGCCTGATGAAGAGAGAGGTCTTGTCTATTCTAGGGATATTTTCCCGATTATTCAGGCTTAAAACCATTACTCTGATACTGGGAACCATTTTTATAAGTGGATTAGTTAACTTGCTTTCAGATTAATTAGATTTAAAACTGTTATGAATTTGTGGGAGCTTTTCTGTAGTAAGATAAGTCCAAAGATTCCTCCTTCTCCTCTTCCACTGAATCTCATTGAGAAGCTTTTGTTGTGGAAATTAGAACACAGCATTTCAAAAAGTTACCATAGAACTTGCCATAAAACAAAATTCTTATCAGTCCATTTATCAGCATGACTTCAGTTCTCATTTCCAGGCAGGCAAAACATTAATACATATTGGGATTGAGCGGGGGAATTAATCAGTACAAAGATCTTTTAGTAAAATGAAAGTTTTTTGAAAAAATCAGTGTAGGATTTGAAGAAATAAGTTTGTGTGGAGATTTCTGACATTATATTAATTGTTTTGTACTTTCCATCAGTCAAAAAGAAGATCTCAGGGGTTATCACTGGATGCTGTTTATCACTGCCTGAATAGGACCATCTTGTATCAGTTCTCAAGGGCACACAAAACTGTCCCTCAGCAAGTTGCTCTCCTTGATTCCCTAAGGGTCCTTACAGTGAACAGAAACCTAATTCTGGGACCCGGGAACCATGATCAGGAGTTCATCTGCTGTCTAGCTCATTGCCTGATTAATCTGCATATGGGAAGGTAAGTGCCTCAGACTTAAATTCATCATACTAGAGTCAGTCTTGTACAGTTTCTTCTTCCTCTCTAAGCTATGGATGCTTATTGATGAATCACAAACAGTTGGCAAAATTGTGGGTATCTGTTTATAATGTTTGATGCCAGGAAAGTGCAAGATAACTGAAATGATTCATCTTGAACAAAATTACAATTGGGTAATACAGTCTGAGGGGTATAATCCTATCTCCTTTTCCACAACTATGTTAAGATATTGGTACATGAATATACCTTGTTCATCAGCCTTATTAAGCTTTAATAGTGTAAAATATCTGAATTTTCTGGATATTCATATTCTTCCAGTGAATTTTTTTTCCTGGTTTGTTCTTTGTATTTTATCTAAAGTCTCTTGAGTATTAATACCAGCAGAAATCTAATGCTTCCCGTTTTGATACTTGTCATTAATTTGAATTGTACAAGTTCCACCCTATATTTCCCTAGTTACTTTAGTAGAAAACCATGCCCTTCTTCATAAAACTGCAGCTCATAGTGAGGCTGCATATCCCCATGTCCCCAAAACAAGAGGGACCAGAAATATGTCTCTGCTCCTGTAGCAGTACACGTTGATTCAGTTTGATGATACCACAGAAAGATTAACCACTTCAGTTCTTAAACCTTATCTGCTTCTGTTCATTCTAAATTTATTGTAGCGGTGTTGATGGGTTTGGACTGGAAGCAGAAGCCAGGATGACCACTTGGCACATCATGATCCCCTCTGACATAGAACCAGATGGAGTCTACAATCAAGATATTAGCGAAGGTAATAAAAAAAGCAGCTCAACCTCAGATTTCTGTTAACACTAGATTCTTAAAATGTTCTTATTCTTCTCCTTCCCTTCCTCACCACCAGTCTTCTTCCCATTTTTTGGTGGGGGTGTTGGCAGAAGGAGACGGTGGTTATCTGAGCTGGTAAACATATCAAAAATGTAGAACACTTCACAGAAATATTGAGAAACATCCAGTGTCCGCTATCTATTTATCAAAACAGTAAGAACATTTCAGTCCCTTCCTGATATGGGTATAAAGGCCATTAAAAGTGTTAACAATACTAATTAGAAGCAAAATTTGTTTAGAGAGAGAGAGAGAGAGAGAGAGAGAGAGGCTAGTCCAATATGAATCGATAGTTTTGTGTATGTCAGCTAGATCTTGGTAAACAGAGGTAAGAAATAACTAGGGTTAGGCATGAGGTATATAATTCAGTGAAAACAGCAGGATCTGGAAATTAGCTACCAACTTGGTCCAGAGAGGGAAACTGGGATTATCACAGATGGGTGTTGAAAAGCACTAAAGAGAGTAGGTAGGATGCATAAGAAGCAGGTAGGAGAGAAGAACCAAAGAGCCCCTAATCATACATGAAGAAAAGAAACAGGAGAAATAGGAAGATATGAAAGAAGCAGTTTTAGGAATAAGGGACATCAGGGTAAAAGTTAAGTTCACAGTCAATCCTTATCCCAGAGAGAGAGTGGCCACCCCATTCCTGTTCTGTACCCTTCTTAGTGTTCACCAGGATCAGTTTGAGAGAACCAACCCTTAGAGGAGAAGATTCAGTGAGGTGAGCATTTCTAGTTTCATGAAGGTTATATACATTATTACATAGACAAAAAACTATGCTAAAAGAACATTGGTAAGGTTGCAAAGTCAAAGATTCAAAAGTTAAGAAATGTCAGAGTTTAAGGTTGTACGTGCAACCTTAATTCCACCCCCTTTTGCATATACATTATGATAGTTTTTTATTACATTTTTCCACAGGACTCCTGCCTCATTCAGTGAACAGAATGGACAGTGCTCAGTGAATGAGCAGCTATTCAGTATTTTGTTTTTCCTCATTGTTCAGTGTGTGTGACCCTAGGCCTTATTTACTGCATATTATTCAAATCTTCCTCTGAAGACAGCATTACTGGTTTTCTCATGTTTTTTTCCCCCTAAGGACTCATTGCATAGCATCTGAGTGTTTCACAAACATTAATTCTTCTCTGAGTGCTGGTCCCTATGGGTGTTCAGTACCAAGCAGAAGCATGAGGAATATAAGAGCGAATGCAAGAAGAGGGATAAATCTGTTGATGGATCCTTGAAAAAGAGTCTATCTTGCCCTTCTCTGACCGAGACTCCATGCCCTGGAATGGGTGTGCCCGGAGTTTGTAGAGAAAAGGCAGTACCCTGAAACCCACATAGTGAGGACCGTTAAGAACTCCAGTAAGGTCAGAAGGGATCATTTTCCCCCTGTTCTGACAGTACTTCCCCCACACAGATCTGTCACCTCCAAGAAGGCATATACTGTCCAGACAAAGCCCAAGACTATGGGCAGTTCACCAAAAGAGGACTCCCTATGCTCTCCTGGAGGACTTATTTATGTATGTGGCCCAAAGTCTCTGATTCTCTTAAAATCAATCCTGCTGCAGAAGGTCCCATCCCCTGCAATGCTGGTACCAGGAACAGGAGGATCGGCCTCATCCACTTAACTTTCCATCTTTGTGTAGTCCCAGTCAGCTGGAACTAGATCCCGCACCCCACCATTGGAACATGAGGAGTCTTATTCATCAGTTGCAAATGAGCCAGTACTGATGGTCTCTCCAGATACTCAAGGGAGAGCCATCAGCCCAGATGGGGCTTTGAGAGCCACTCTCCTTCCCTTGCATCCCCACCATCAGTAATTCTGACCCAGGGACCAATGGTATCCATTGTGAGGTTCATCTCCGTATCCCTGTGACCCATCCCATCATTCCTGTTGGGGCCCCGGGGACCTTTACTTCTTTCACCAGAATATGGGACCCAACATTCTGTGCCCAGAAGTGTTTGACACCATGTAAACAACGGTGGCCCCCACAGAATCAGCTGATGGAGGAGGATCGGCCAGAACCACCAATACCACCAGAGCTACCAGATTGATTTTCTTCATCCTCTGCATGTGAGACAGTATCACCAGCCTCCCCCTTACACCCAGATGATTTTAAACAGTACCAGGATCATTTCAGGAGAATTGCACATGCTCTCCAGTTTCCACTAGAGGAGATCCAGGATCTGGCACACAAGCTCCTGGATATCTTCCAGGCTACAATGTCCTCCAAATTGACATTCCTGATAAGAGGCCATCATGGAACCTACCAGAGTGATCAGGCACACTCTTGCCACCTATGCCCAGACCCCAAAGAGGGCTGAAAAACACTACTTTGTTGCCACCCAAGGAGTGGAATTCCTGTTTTCCTACCCTAATCCCAATTCCCTAATAGTCCAGGCAGTTACAAAAGAAGCCTGCTACACCAACCCAAATCCACTCCACCAGATAAAGATGCCAAATGACATAACCTATTCCAAAGGAATCTATTTTCTTCAGTTAGCATTCTGAACAGAAAACTTCCAAGCTTTGATGTTGAAGTATGGCTTCTTGAATTATAACAAGATTTTAGAGTTCATGAGCAAACTTCCTCAGGAATGCAGACCTAACTTTCAGGCCATTCTGGATGAGGAAAAGCTAGTAGTTAGTTCTTCCCTTCAGCCTTCCCTTGACACAGTGATAGGCTTCATGGCTGCAGGCCTCTGGGTTCCCAAAAAGGTCCAAACCACCACTGAGGACTTTCCCTTTGACAACAGCTACCTCTTTCAATGAATTGCTGCATACTCTCAAAGATTCACAAGCTACCCTCCTCTCTCTGGCTATTTATACTCCGGTACCCTCTAGAAAATACTCCAGGCCTCCTCTGCCTCAGCATTGACCACTGCCTTCTTCCTACAGATGATGTATGAACCTCCAAGAAATGTCCGATTAGGCACCTGACCCCGTCCTCTACTTTGCAGCTACATCTTAGAAGGTGTTTAGATGAGACATCTGTGAGTTGACAGCCAGTCTCCCTTGCCCACTGTCACACCCATTCTCCTAGTGTGACATGCTATTGCAATGGACAAGTGGGTCCTGGATATTCTATCAAATAGCTACATGGTAGAATGGCTCCCTCTCCTCCCCCCCCCTCCAAAAAAAAAAAGACAAAAACCTTCCTTGTCCCTTTTCAGGGACCCCCCCCTCATGGGAGGATTCTGAAACAGGAGTCAGACTGCCTTTTTCAATTGAGGGCAATAGAGACTATACCACCCTCTCACACAGAGAAGGACTTTAACTCTAGGTACTTCCTCATCCCCAAAAAGAAAGATGGCTGGAGGCCCATTCTGGACTTCAGACAATCGAATTTCTTCATACAACACTCAAAGTTCAGAATAACTGTACCACTCTGGCCTCTATAATACTCTCCATCAATTCAGGCAACTGGTATATAACCCTCAATTGGAAAGACATATTTTCATGTGGATGTTCGCCCCGCTCACAGACGATTTCTGTGCTTCGTAGTGAGCCAAGAACACTTTCACTACAGCATGCTCCCGTTCAGCCTCTGGGCTGCCCTATGGGTATTTACAAAAGTTGTTGCAGTGGTGGCCACTTACCTTCGCCTGGATGACCGGGCTGTTTGCTGGTCAGTTATGCCAGGAGGTGCATGCAACACCCACTATCTCATTTTAACTCTTTCATTCACTTGCAGTGTAAGCCAGTTTAGACAAGTCCATGTTCACACCAGACAAACCATAGAATTCATTGGGGTGAACTTGAATTCAGACATAGCGAGGGCCTGCTTACCTCAGGAACATTCCTTGCTATGAGGGATCTCATTGACCATCTTCACCTCAGACTTACAACCCTATTCTACCTGTTCCTGTTGGGCCACATGGTGGTGTGTACTTATGTCACTGTACTTACAGTGCCTTCAATCTGGTTATTGTCAATCTGTGCCTCAAAAAGGGACTCCTTGGATGAGAGAGTCTCTCTTCCTTGGGACATGTTGACATCGCTCATCTGCTGGGAGAACAAGGACAAAGTATGCCTGGTGTTCCCTTTCATTTCTGACCCACCTACAAATGCAGTCATCTTGGGTGCCTCCATACTAGGATGAGGAACACATCTTGGCAACCAAACAGGCCAAGGCTTCTGATCTCCTCAGGAATCCGGGATACATATCAACCTACTCAAGCTTTGAGCAGTTCACAAGGTATGTAAGATATTTCTACCCATCATTCAGTCCACCCACTTAGAGGTCAGATCAGACAGTATGGACCTCTTCTACCATATAAACAAGCAGAGAGGAGCAAGACGACTTTGCAGAGAAGTGGTCCACCTGTGGAACTGATGCATCAGGCAAGGAATCACCCTTTGAGCAGTACATATCTGAGGGGTGATGAATTCACTGGTGGACAGTCTCAGCAGTCTTTACAAACAGAACATGAGTGGGAACATCACCTGTCAAAAGCACAACACATCTTCCAACAATCAATGTTTCCATCTTGGGATCTCTTCGCATCCCGAGACAACAAAAAGCACTTGGCATACTGCTCCCAGGCGGCCCAAGGCCTCATTATCAGAAGGGATATCTTCCTGGTGCAGTGGTCAGAACCACTGATGTATGCCTTCCCTCCCATACCTTTGCTTCCTTGTGTACTCAGGAAGATCAAACTCAGTAGTGATCCTTATGGTGCCTTGGTGGCTGAAGCAAATCTGGTTTACCACCGTACTACAGCTAGCCTCTCACCCATGTATCTACCTGCCACCATTCTGGAGCCTGCTTTCCCAGAATGAGGGAACATTGAAGCCCAACATCTCTACAGCTGACAGCATCATTGTTGATGGACTACATGCATAGGGAGAGTATGCTATGAGGGAATTCAGTCCATCCTTAATAACAGCAGGAGAACCTCTACGTGGAAATGCTACTCTGCAAAATGGAAGCAATTCTCCCTTTGGTGCCAGCAGCATCACTTACATGCAGTGGCACTGGGCATTCCTGTCATTCTGGAGTATCTTCTCTCACTCAAGATGACCAGCTTATCAGTCGGCTCCCCACAGGTACATTTGGCAGCCATCAGCACTTCCCACCCCCAGATGGAGGGCTACCCAGTCTTTATTCACCGTATTACTGCAGAGTGACTGATGGCATCATAAGGACATTCTCTTCTGTTGCAAAACAAGTCCCTGTCTGGGATCTGAACCTCTTCCTCTGTGCACTCGTGAAACCACCATTTGAACTCTTGGCCTCCAGTTCCCTCCTTCACCTATCTATGAAAATTGCCTTCTTGATGGCAGTTACCTCTGCTAGAAGGGTTGGAGAGCTTGGGATCCTCATGGTGGACTTACCTTTTGCCGTTTTTCACAAGGTTTCTTTCTAACTACATCCAAAGTTCCTCCCTAAAGTTCCTTCTGAGTTTCACCTTAACAAGACTGTTCACGTTCCAGTGTTTTACCCCAAGCCTCACCACAATATAGGAGAGACAAGGCTTCATTCCTTGGATGTGTGCAGGGCTGTAGCCTTCTAACAGCATGGAACGGCTCCCTTTCAGAAGTCCCCAAGCTTGTCTGTCACCATTAGAAAGCTATCTCTTCCCAAAGGGTCTCTAAGTGGACTTCCTCCTGCATCATCCTTTGCTATGATCTCATGAAACCCCATCCTCCTCAAATTGTCAAGGCCCATTCTGTGAGAGCCGAAGCAGCATCAATAGCCTCCTTACAGGAAATCCCCCTCGCAGAGATTTGCAAAGCAGCTAGCCGGGGCTCCATACACAACTTCACCAGGCATTACGCATTAGTCCAAGCTATGGTTGGAAGGGGTAGTTCTTCGCCTCAGTGATTCCCCACTCCATGGTACAGCATACTTCCTTGCACCCTGATCCTCAACAAATACTGCTTGGGAGTTACCCACAGCGAATACCTATAGGGCCAGCAATCAAAGAAGAAAGAAAAAGTACTTGCCTTACAGTAACTCTTCAAGCTGTATGATCATGACCTGCCTTCCTTCCCTTCTGCTCGCATCATCGCGTGATTCATGGCAGAGTCAGAACCAGAGTGGTGGTCAGTTCCCACTGCCTTTTATGTCCTCGGCTGAAAGGACCAATAGACGCTAATATTGAAGAATTTCCTATTCTGGGTGCAGGAGCATATGCTTTCCCACAGTGAATACCCAGAAGGACCACACAACTTGAAGAATTCCAGTTACTATAAGGTAAGTAATCTTTCTTTTCCCAACATCTCAGTGAGAATAAAGAGTATTATCCCCATTTTACAAGATGGGGAGCTGAGGCATAGAGAGACTAAAGTCAGAAATATCCATTAATTTTTGATGGCCCTTTTGAGACACCTAGAACCTGATTGCTGTATGTTCAAAGCACATCTTCCATTGCTGTCCTGAATGCTCAGCACATCATACCCCAGGCTCTCAAATCAGGCATTGAGAAAATAAGAAACACATAATCAGTGATCTCCTGTGGAAAAGTTTGGTGCAAGTTACTTGCACAGTGTCACATTGGAACTCACTGTCAAAGGCAGGTATAGAATCCAGTTGTCCAGGGCAGCATTCAGCTGCCTTCACCATGAGATTATCCTTTTTCTTCCTGCAATCCCTTGCCTCCTTCTCTACACACCTTTCAACTTGTACAACAAATGAGGCAGGGAACTTATAGACAACAGCCTCCTTTACTAACACAGCTCTGATTCCTCTCCAGAGCAGGTCCATACTATGCATTGAATGAAGCAGGAGTCCTATGGAAATAAAAGTATGTGATCATGTAATCAAAGACTGTATCAAAGTGCTTATGCACAAAGGGGCTGAATTAAGGTTGCACAGGCACTCTGAATTGTGGCATTTCCTAATTTTTGAGTGCTTGATGTTGCAAGTTTAGTAATGTTCTTTTAACTTAAGGATTTTTTGGTGTAATTTGCTAGCTTTTTAAAAAAGGAAGCTGAAAATACAAATTCAGTCATGTGGCATCACACTGACATCCACGTGCTTTATCAGCAGGGCTGGAACCTTTATTTCCACCGCACAGACCTGTGCCACTTGAGCTATTGGAGTAACTGATAGAGGATGACAACCCCTTACTGTTATGTGAAACAGCACTAGAAGTGGATGGAGACACACTTTGCCCAGTGTGTTTCATAGTTGTTTGCTGACAGTGGAGGAATGGTGAAACTCTGGAATCTTGAGTTCCATTCTCGGTTCCGAAGGGGAGTAACCACTTCTGCCTTGTCCCGTCCAACCCTCCCCTGTCCTGTCTCTTCCCAGTTAACCAAACCCTTTCCAAATATGCTTGGGTCCATATCACCGAAGGCATTATTTTAAAATGGGAGGAGTTTAAGTCCTTAATGATTCTTTTTTGTCATTTTTCTTATGCCCGGGAATATCTCAAGGGCACAAAACACTCAATCACACAGACTAATGGTGGTGAGCTGTAATACTAGTGAAGAAAGTCTGGTTGGGAGCTCAATTAATCCCAGTCACACTACTGTTGATATACCAGTTCCATATTCTTCATTGGTAGCTTTCATAGGCAGAATATAGTCAGCAGCCTTCAGCTAAAACATTGTATCACTCCTAATAAAACCAGAAATATACTGCCACAGTCTCAAAATATTAGCTACCTCACTTACTTGGGTGCCAGTTTAAGGAGGAGATAAAAGTATGAAATTAAGATAATAGTTAATGTGGAAAGGAAGACGTGATTCAGAAAACAAGACTGAGTCCCAGATTAATTATAGGTATTGAATGCTCTGAACAAATATTGTAAATACTTTTTTTTAGTTGTCACATGAATATTCTTTGGCTGTGTTTGTGCCTGTTTGTGTTTGCTTCCCACAAACATTTATGAGTTCAAGGTTAGCAGAATGAATGTGAATTTAAAAGTTACATGTGTAAGAATTTCTGGAAACCAAATTTTGAATACGCATGTCAGTATATTTGTAGTGGACTTGTTGGCTCACTTATCCAATCAGGAAACAGAAGCAATGCTGTATGACTTACCTGAAAAAGACACAACTAAATCAACACAGCTGGAATGATGACTGCTCAGAGAGAAGTGTTTGTGATCATCAATCCCTGGAAGGAGAAAAAAAAAATTGGTCAAATGCTCTCAAAGAATTTGAGGAAAAAGCAATCTGGTCACAGACATTCTGCATGTGGGGAATACAAAGCTTTCTTTGTTAGATGTGTATTTTTGTATGAATTATTCACTCAGCTCATTAATACTTACTGTAAAACTGCAAAAATATAGTGGGAAATTATTTATGATCTTTTTACCTGTTTAGGTCGCCAGCTTCTTTTAAAAGCCATAAACAGAGTATGGACAGAGCTGATTCACAGTAAGAAACAAGTTTTAGAAGAGGTATTCAAAATCACACTACCTGTTAATGACCGTGGCCATGTGGATATAGTCGTAGCAAGGCCTTTTATTGAAGAAGCAAGTTTAAAATGCTGGCAAAATCACTTGGGTAAGAATAAATGTGAAGATACATGATTCCAAAATATATCAAATTGGTTTGTTATCTTCTTCACCAGATATTCAGTCTCATGTGTTTTTGTACCCTTAATAATGAACTTAGGATGTGTGTATTCTGCATGTATGCTTATAGCACTTATTGGTAGATATAACTACAATCACACCAACGCCTCTGCCTAACAAACTGGCATACGTTTCTCAAGCCATGGTACAAATTGCAGACCATTACACAAACAGATATTTAGCAATAAAAGACAGACAAAATAAGATGCACTTATAGCATAAATAAAACATGATGGCATGGGTTAAAAAATTTATTTTCTCTTGTTTGGGAGGACCTGTACAACTCATTTGTCATACGTCCACCTCTTGTGAATAATGCACTTATCCTGTACTTGTGGCAGCAAAAACATGTGTAACATCCTAAATTCTTAGATTTGTAGAGTTTACAGTCAGAAGGGACCATTAGATTATCTACTATGATCACAGGTCATTAAGTTTCACCCAGTTACCCCTGTACTGAGCCCAAGAACTTTTGTTTGACTAAAGCATAACTTGTGTTTGGTTAAAGGATATATTTCATAAAGCATCCAATCTTGATCTGAAAACATCAAGAGATGGAAAATCCACCATTTCTCTTGGTAGTTTGTTCCAATGATTAATCACCCTCACTGCTAAAACGTTGTGCTTTATTTCCCATTTGAATTTGTCCTGGTGCAGCTTTCAGCCACTCGTTCTTGTTATGCCTTTCTCTGCTAGATTAGAGCCCTTTAGTATCAGGTATTTTCTTCCCTTGAGAAAATTTTCTTCTCTTTTAATGAAGTCACCTTTCAAGATTTCTTTTGATAAGCTAAACCTTTGAGCTCTTTAAGTCTCACAGTAAGGCATTTTCTCCAGCCCCTGAATCATTTTTATGGCTCTTTTATGCACCCTCTCCAATTTTTCAACATCCTTCTTAAAATATGAACACCAGAACTATATGTAATATATTCCATTATCAGTCTCACCTTTCCTACTCATTACTCCCCTGTTTATACATCCCAGGATTGCATTAACCCTTTTTGCCACAGCATCATACTGGTAGCTCATGTTGATTTGCTTGTCCAGTATGACCCCTAAATCCTGTTCAGAGTCATTGCTTTCCATAATACAGATCTCTATTCTGTAAATATGGTCTGCATTCCTTATTCCTTGATGTATAACTGCATATGGCTTTATTAAAACACATTTTGTTTGAATGGGCCTAGTTTACCAGGTGATTCAGATCTCTTTGTATGAGTAATCTGTCCTCGTGGTTATTTTCTGCCAACCTCTGTCATCCTCAAATTTTATCAGCAGTGATTTTTCTGTTTCCAAATCATTGATGAAAATGTTAAAAAATGTAAGCCTAATATTAATCCTGGCAGAACCCCACTAGAAACACTCCCATTGGATGATGATTCCCATTGACGGCTACTTTGAGATCTGGCAGTTGGCAAATTCTTAATCCACTTTGCTTTAAATCCCTATAGAAGTGTAAATATATTACATTTACTTGTATTACTCCTATCCTTTATCACTATTTATCTTATAAGGTCATTTCTATTCTAGAACTAGAGCAATGGTTATTATTCTGTGCATGCCAGTCTGATTAGTTATAACTCTTATCTTCAGAATTGTTTTAATAAAATTTATCCCAGTATAACTTTTGCAAAAATACTATTTGAGGCAAGTCTGGGGCCTGAACATCAGTAAGTCATATTGTCAGCAGCTCTGACACTACTGTTTTTGTGTTAGCGGTTCACTAAACAAGGATGGGGAATTAAACAAAGGTTGGGGTATTAATAGGAATTAAAATATCTTCAGCGTTTTATCACGGTACTATAACTGCAGACTGAAAGAGGCATCTGAGGCCCATAGCACTGAACTATTTGCTGGTTTCACATTTGTTTTATTGGACAAGGTTAGTCTCTATGGGTTATTGTTTATTCAAATTTTAAAAGAAATGAGCGACCAGTGGAATTTTGGGACAACAATCCAGATTAGCACTAGGTTCCTGTTAGCATCCCAGAAAGGACAGTGAGAGTCCAAGCTCCCACTCATTCATTTCAGTGCTAAGTTTTCCCAATTTAGTTAGGTCTTTTCGATACAGAGAATATTAAATATGGCTGTGAAACCAGTTAAGATGAAGAAAAATGGACAAATACTCCTCATGTAGCAAGATGGTATAGTGTCACCTGGCCTCGATGACGGGCATAGTGTAAAAATGGTTTACATGGTTCTGTTCCTCACACTTCTTCCATCACACCTTGCCATGCCAAATACTTTCTAACCCAGCCAAAACCTTCATTAACATTTTGTCTTGATTAGTTCATGCTATCATTTTAATTTTTAAACAATAAGTGGCAGGCATTAAAAACTAATTATGGAGAGGCTGGTTGTTAAGATGACTTTCTGAAAACTTAAAATTCTTGGTTTTCTACATCTGGCTGGACTTTCATTGTGGAAATTGAGTGTTTATGGAAAAATTGTCTGAGAGGTGAATCTTCAGTAGATCCCTCATAATAGGTAGTTTTTGGAAAGATAACCGGGTAGGCAGGAGGCTGTATGTAGAAGCCTGGGAGGAAGAATGGGCCATACAAAGAAAAGGCAGGGAGGATTAGGAGGGAGGCAAGCTGGTGGAGAGGGGATGAAGAGGGATAAAATGGCAGCTCCCCCAAGCTCAGTGTCAGGAGAGGGTAAGTGAAGTCCTCTTCAAGAAGCTAACAGGCAGGATCACATATTTGTTTATGAATTTAAGGTTGAATAGTGAACCTGAAACGATCACGTATGGTAGTTGCTTCCCCCAATGGCTCAAAAATCAGACAGCAAACAAAAAAAAGTGGAGTGGTAGTAGTAGTAGTACTTCTAAAGCTGCTGTTTGGTTGTTTTTTTGTCAATTTCATTATCTTGGGGGACCTAATACATGATTTTTAGATGTTTGGATTTGGCAATACTGCTTCTTTCACCCTTCTTTGTTTCCCTGCAACAACCCCCAGTTCTCTCTCTCCCACCATATCCCACCTCCTAAAGTCTACAGCAGTAAGAAGAAGGGGGCAGGCAAGCTTCCTTGGTAATCAGAGCTCTATTACTGAGACAGCCCTGGGTAGGACAGACTTTGTGGTTAAGGTAGCAATGCACATAACATATGATGCAAAACCTTAAAATCAAGGAAAATAAAAAATAAGCTACTTAACAGTGTGCATCATCTATTCCTCCACGTATAGACACAGGACTCGTTGCTATTACAAGTATCATACACTACATACCTTACAGCAGAGCCTGAACTCAACCTTCATAGCACGACTGAGTTATGGCATAGACATGATAGGCATGTGCCTAGGCTCCAGCTCCTGCAGATATGTGATTAAGTCAGAATCTAGGCTTCCATTTATTTAAAATTAAAAATAAGTTTCTAGTTTCAGGAAAAGCTTGAAAACACAAGCCAAGCATAACTGAAACAGTGTTCTGCCTGATTCTGCAGACAGTCTGAAACAATGCTTCTAAGAGGTGTGCCTCTCAAGGAGGTTGAGAGGTGCATCTCAAGTGCATCCACAGCTCTGGGAACTCTACCAATCCCACCTCAACAGAGGACTTCCCTTGTGGCCAGAGAAGATTGTAGCAGACCCTGGCCCACACCCCACCCATGCAAATGTTTCTTGGCTGCTGGTGGGGGCCCAGCCTCCTGTCACCCCTCCCTCTTCAGGAGAGATGAAGGGGACCTCTGCTGCTACTCTCAAGAGGAGATGGTCCTTGTTGCCCCTTTTGGGGGAAGGGAAAGCTGGCCTCATGCTGGCCCTTGACTCCCAGAGGCATCTGTCATTTCCACTTCAGGTGGGAGGTGGCAGAACCCTGGTACAGTTTTGGGGCTTTGGAGGGGACAGTGTCATAGTATGTCTAAGCACCAGATTTCCTTAGTCCAGCCCTGGCCCCTATGGATACCAACCTCAGCATCAGACTACTCCCTCAGCATCCCTTCTGCACACACTCCCTCCATCATGCTACCCCATTGTAACACTATTTGTTGTTAATTGGTGTGTTTTGAGGGTAGTTTGGTAAAAGGCTTGTTGAATGGCTGGCACCCTTAGGGGGCATGGTTAAGGTGTGTAGACTGTTGTACAGTAGTTATAAGGTCTGTGCCTGTGGGAAGAGTACAAGAACCTGTGCACTGTTAAGTGGCTTCACTTCTCATTTCCTTGCTTTCCTGGTTTTGTGTCGGGTATCTTAAGTGTGTAACAATCATACCTGTTCTACACACACTGAAAATATTTGTGAATTGATGTAGGTTCCATATAAGTAAAAACAACATAAGTATGAGGAAAGTGTTTGAGAACTACAGCTGAGCTCTCAGTTTCTATTTTGAAAATCTTCAGGGCAGGGGGCTGGGTGTTTTCATCTGTGTTTAGAAAGCAGCTTATTGGGGGTTGCCACAATATAAATGTGCTATTGTTTATATTTTGGTAGCCCCAGCCTATCCAAAATCTGTTAGAAGCATTCCTTATTTACATTGTTTATAACGCGAAAGAGAGAATGCAACTTGTCAGCTCTGTAATTGTCCTTTGGTTACTGACGCCCAAAACAAGCCCTCTTGGAATTGCCCTCTGCTCCTTCAAGAGAGTGGCAAATAAGGAAAATGAGATGGGAAAAATATTTTGTCATACCTCCATTATTTTTACCCAGGAGTCTTCAAATTGATACTGAATACACAATTGATTATTCTACTTTTGCTGTCTCCTAAATGATACATTTCTGAAAGAAGAGAAAAAAATAGCCACATCTGTTCCACAAATTTAATTTCAAAATGCACCACTTCTATTTTTAAACCCAATTTCATCTAGAAATCCTTCTCTCTTAATGCTAGAGAGACTCTTGATTGTTTCTTCATAATTTGCCTTGAACATGTGTTATAGTAAAGTTTGAGAAAACTTTTTCATTTAGCAGTACCTTTCTGTGCCATATTTCCACACTTGGATGGAATTAGGTATGATAAGAAATAGGTATGTGGGGAACTCATATCATGTTTCAGGACCGAATGGAATGCCAATGGGAGAGCCAGATTTTCAGATTTTGGGGGGTCAGGGGTAATGGAAGGAGCAGTGTAATATGAATTTCTCTGCTGTGGGGTAAATGTTTATCAAGAACAAACTTGGAAAGGTCCATTGGTACAGTGAACATACATGCATAGAACAAAACCTACCCCAGAGTTCAGCATTCTTTCTGGAACCATTATGCTTTAAAGCAGTTATTCCACTCGTTAAGAACCTCATTGACTTATGGTTAACACTATCTAATTGTATATGAAAGTTGTTGGTCATTTCTTTAGTTTAAAAAGAGGGGGGGAATAGTGCTTAGCTACGTAAAGTGATAATTCTATCAGAAAAATATCAGCACTCTCTTTAATATTATAGCTCATGAGAAGAAGTGCATCAGTAGAGGGGAATCTTTAGTTCCAAGCACACAATCGAAGCTTTCACGGGTCAGCAGTGGGTTTGGCCTTTCCAAGTTAACTGGATCAAGAAGAAACCGAAAGGAGAGTGGGCTCAACAAACATAATCTCTCTACGCAGGTAATTTGTATTGTTTATTAAAGGTCACGTGCAAATACTTGGGAGAAAAATCCAGCAACTTCACACTTCACTGTATGTGATGAATGGCCAAGTAGCGAGGGATAGAGGAGAAAAAAGTTTACCCCCCCCCCACCCCCTTTCTGAATATCCAGACTTGTTCACTCCTGATCCATAAGGCACACTAGTAAGCACTTTAAGCAGCAAGTTATTCCATTGTAGTCAACGGAACTGCTTACATGCTTTAAGTTATACCTGTGCTTGAGGGCTTGGATAGATTGGGCCCTAAACTGGTAATGTTACGTCATCCCAATTTGCAAAATCCAACTGTAGTAAACTGGAGCCAACCCACGGAAGCAAGATAGGTGCTTGGGTTTTTAACAGTGTTGTATGGTTTAGTTAAGTTTGACGGTAGGTTTCCTTTAAAAAGCCTCACACTGTTCAGCAGTATTTTCTTTACTGCAGAATAGAACTCAATAAAAGATTATATCCCCCTGTATACGTCACAATAAAATTGTTGACTTCTGAAGCACCTCAACCATAGAATATATTTAAAAGATATTAACTTTACAAAACAGCATAGCATTGTTGTTTTTTATTTAAAAAATATAATAAAATAACTGAAAAAAACCCACTCAGCCCCACGATAACCAGCAGCGCCATTGTTGTTTGCTGTCACCAGTGTAGTGTGTGCTATGGTATCTCTTCAGCGATCATGAATGAGTCTGGATGTTAGAACAGAAGAAAAATGTGAATCTGGATGTTTCAGCAGGTTGCTAATGGATTCTTTCTTCCTCTGGGATACAAGTAACCCCATCTGACTTCCTTAGGAGCTACTCATGGTGTGGAAGAGTAGAACCCTAGGTTGCCTAGTAGGTATTCAGTGGCCTGTGTGAAATGAATTGGTGGTCTAGTCCATTTCCTGGTGGACAGGTGTTCATATGAGAAAAAACATCACAGGTGTTTTAACTGGAGCTCTAGATGGCCGGATTGGAAGAGGGGCCAAGAACTGAATGAGGTGAAGAGTCATGCATTGGCAGGAACCACAGAACACAGAGGTCTTCAGTCTCCGTAGTCTGCAAACCAGGCACCATTCATAAGAGTTAACTTTTTTCTTTTTAAATTAACTGAAGTTTTAAATCCCTTATTTATTGAATGCCCCCTGCCCTTTGGTATTTGGTGTATTTCTGGGATGTTTTCAAAGTATTTGCAGGTCACCATTAAATAATACCAACATGTATTTCCTTACGATCCATTTTCTGAGCTAAACTAAACTAAAGAAAATGGCTGCATTAAATGGTTTGAAATCAATCTAATATATTTTTAAGAAGAAATTGTTCTGTGTGAGAGTTAAGGTGTTTTATTCATATATTTTGCAAAATTGCTTTCTATATGTTCTGTCTCGTTTATGATTAGGAAATTTCCCAATGGATGTTCACTCACATTGCAGTGGTTCGGGACTTGGTAGACATGCAGTACAAAGAGTATCAAGAGGTAAGGGAGTATTCAGGGAATTAACTAGAATTAAGATGAGCCTATTAAACTGCATATACTATCTCCCTAAGACACTGTACAAACACTTAGTAAAAGAGTCCCTGTCCTAAAGAGCTTAACTTTGAAACAGATAAGACAGACAATGTCAGAGAGAGAGAGAGAATGGAGGCACAGAGAGCTGAAACAACTTGCCCAATGTCACCCATCAGAGCTGAGACTAGACCCCAGGCCTCCTGATTCCCAATCTGGTGTTCTGTCCTCTGAACCACTGCCCGTTACTAGCATGGTTTTATACATCAAATTAAAAAACCATGCATGAGTCTTTCAGTACATTAATGAGGAAAACCTTTTTGGTGTAGCAGTCATTGCCCGTCATGTAATTTAATAAACAAAAGGCATACTTTGAAAATAGTTTTCTACACGTTGACTTATTTATATAAACCATGCGTCGCAATGGTGGTACTTGTGGAAACATGTAAAGAGTAGTCAGTTGGACATGGGACCACTTCTGAGATTGTACCAGGGGGGTAAATATTTCTGTGTCATGGACAATGAGTTTATTACATATTGATTATTTTAATGTTTACAGTTTTTGCTTTAATATTTATAATAATACTCAAAGTATGAGATGGGAAGTTGAAATTATAAATTACATGTAGATGCTTTAAAAAATGAAATAATCTCTAGTAAGGATGTCTGCAGTACTTAAACATCCATGCACCAGCCACGCAATTCCTTCACTGGTAGAAGCAACATCCCATCACACTCCAGCTGAAAGGTTGTTTATCTTTGACGTAAGCTTTGGGGTTTCCAGTGTGGCAGTCCCACAAGAAAAGTAATGTGAGCCACAGAAAATCATACATGATTTAGAGCAGATTTCAAAATATTTTTTCTCCAATATTAGAAGTATTCTTACGACAGTTGGGACAGAGTATCCTGACCTAACGTTTCTGCAGTCATGTAGCAGTAGTAGTACATACATACATTCCATACATACAGTACTCCATTTTATAACAGAAACAAGATTTTAGAGCAGTTGTTTCTAATCATGGTATCTATAGAAAGTAGCAGCTCTTTACCAGATTTATTCCTCCTGAAATGAAATCACAGAACCTAGCATTTTCTTCTAGGCAGCCAGCAAATCACATTTATGGTTAGGATCACTTGCTGAGCAGCATGCTGTAAATCTGAGAAAACCGCTTCCCAAAGGAACAATCACTTGGAACCAACTATTAATATAGCGCTAGTAGTTAATGTAATATTTGTATTATGTTTACGTATGGACAGTCAGAGAAGGGATCCAAAATAGAATTAATTTCTTCATTCAACAAAGCCCTTTCCAGAATACTTGCATTAATGTTATGCATCTTGTATGTTTATCATTTACAAGTAGCTTTAATTAAAAAAAAAGAAAGAAAGAAGCCGGCCCATGTGTCACTGACAAAAAATGCACTATAAACCTTATAAATTGTTACTGGAAATGTAATTAAAATAGCATTGAGGTGCTACTATAACTTCAAATCAAACTCTCTATTAACTATATAGTACACCTCTACCCCGATATAACGTGGTTTCACCTATAACGCAGTAAGATTTTTTGGCTCCTGAGGACAGCGTTATATCACGGTAGAGGTGTAATGTGCAGTTTAACCACAGTCATTTCTTTAAAACCAGAAGCTCTTTTGAAATGTTATTTTGCCTTGGTTGTTAACCTGTAAACCTTTGTATTTACAGCGTCAGCAGAATGCATTAAAATATGTGACAGAAGAGTGGTCTCAAATTGAGTATGAACTATTAAGGGAGCGAGGTTTGTGGGGTCCTCCCATTGGCTCCCATCTGGATAAATGTATGTTGGAGATGACAGAGGGACCCTGCAGAATGAGGAAGAAGATGGTACGAAATGACATGTTTTATATTCAGTATCCTTACATGCCAGAAACTGAACAAGAGACAAATCTGCTGGTAAGTGTACAGTATTTGAGTGTTTGTAATAGTTTTTAAGCCTTATTATTCTGAAGTGCAGTGTTTGTTGTTTTAAAAAAAAATGCTCATCGCAATGCATGAATTCAGTCTAGTTGGTATTACTGAAACTGGTGGGAAGAGTAGCATGATTGGAATGTTAAAAATCCTGCCCATAACCTATGTGAGAGGGATCAAGTGGGCAGAAAGAGAGTGAAATGGCAGTGTCAAAAATAATACTATGTTTTTCCTAGTCATTAACAGCTCAGAAGCAAATTATCTTGAATGCTTATGGATTGATGTTTGAACAGATAAAGCACAAGAAGGGGTACTATTAGGTGTCTGCTACAGACTGCCAGTGACGCTAGAGAACAGGATGACCGACGCCTTAAGCATCTGTCTATATTGTATAGCAGAAAAAACTGTTGTCACCGGGACTTCAATATAAATGACGTATGCTGGAGATCTCATGCTACCAATACTAAGACACCCTTCGAATGTGTAAAAATTGTAGATGACAAATTCCTAACTCAAAAAATGTTGCACCCACCTTGGGCAAATTCTATATTAGACTTCTTGACAGATAAAGAGGATTTGATAACAGAAATAAAAATTAGTGATCACTTAGGTGCAAGTGATCCTAACCTGTTTACACATCATAAAAGTGAAGTCCAAACCAGCAATATATATACACATTTGGTGCTTTAAAAGGCCAGTTTCACAAAGCTGAATACAATTTAACCAAATCGGTTGAGACTACAAACAAAAAATTTCAATTATAATTGGAAACCGTTTAGGACCATTTTACTAGATACTTAAAATGCCACAATTTCACAATTGAAAAAGGAGGCTATGCTAGTTAAAAATCCACTAAGTCTTAGAGGGAAAGTGAAAGAACCAATTTAAAATAATAATTAATAATAATATTAAATAAATGGGAGAAGTCGATACCAATGAAGAGGAATTAGAAGCTAAGAATTGTGGAAAATTGATAAGAGAAGGAAAAAGACACAAGGAGAAATCTGGCTTGCAGAATTAAGGACAATAAAACATTGTTTAAGTATATTAGGAACAAAAGGTGTAGGCCTGTTAATAGTATTAATTTTGTAGAGTGGTACATTTTCAAAACATTGCATGAGGAATTAGTTCTTAAAGTTTTCATGTATATTAAATTACCAGTGGCATAGCTAAAAAAGGTGCAAGTGGTGCAGTCACGCTGGGGCCCAGCAAGATGGAGCAGGGCTCCAGCACTTCACCTGGTGCGTGGGGTCGCAGTGCGACTCACTCACATTTGGCCTCACCACCACTCCTTACAACAGAGGGGCAGCCAGACCAAATTTGAGTGGTATTGCTACGGGGTGCGCAGGGGTTGCAGCGCCATTCAGGTTTGGCCTAGCTACCCCTCCATCATCACTGGGACAGCTGAGCCAAATTTTGAGTGGTGTTGGAACCTGGCGAGGCCAAACTTGAGTGGCACTGCAGCCACATGTGCCAGTTCGCAATGCCACTCATCACTCAAATTTGGCTTTCACCGTGGGAGAGTGGTGAGAGCAAGTGGGAGCTGCTGGGCAGATAGGCGTAGGAGGGGCCATCCCAGCCCAGGATGGGAGCAAAACACTGTGCTTTGCGGGGCAGGGTGCCAGTGAGTGGCAATGAAGTTCCCAGGATGGTGTGTGAGGGTCTGGTGAGCTGTGGGGAGTGCTGTGGGCGGGGGGCATGTTGTGGGGTAGATGCGGGATGCCTGGGACCATGATGTTGGATGTAATCAAAATTTTAGATTTTGGAGTTGGGAAGGATTTCACTAATCTGTTATTGCACCCAATTCACCCTCTAGCACCTTGTTACACCACTGTAAATTACTGAGAGATTTTGGTGAGAAGTGTAATTTATCTCATCCACTTCAGTAATTCTGAGCAAAATGGATACCATATTCCATTAATATAGCTCAAACTCTAGGCCTACTGACCTAGATTAGTGTGCACACCTGACTTGCACACATGAAAATACTAATACACATGCATCAGTGTATTTGTATGCACATGTGGGCCATGTGCAGAAGTACATGTGCCCTTTTGTAACACAGACAATTCGTTCTCAAAGAAGGTATGTGTTCCCCATATTCATTTTGGAAGTCTCTATTTTCTTGAGAAAATCCCAATCATACAGAAATGAGTATTCAAGGGTTTTTTTAAGAATTATGAATGAAACCAACTAATAATGCAAAGTTCTGACCACACTAGGCTAGTTTAGATAGTGAGTATATTTCACTCTTAGTTGGAGTTACACGTTCATGCAAAGAGGAGAACATATCATCAGGCATTCTTCCCAAAAGTGTTTTTTTCTGATATGTTTATACTTAATGCCCTGTTTTCAGTCTGACTTCTCAAGTAAACCTCCTGAGACACCTGATGATACCATTCCTCAAAAGGTAAAAAACCAAAATTAGCCACTGAAAGAATGTCAAACAAATACAAATGTTTTCCTGCATGCTAGGCAAACTTAACAAGGCTTCTACGATTGGCTTTCAATATTGTTCTTTCAGTAAATATTTTCAGGATTAAAGGTTTCCAGTATTCACACCTAGAAGATATTGCTGTGTTTTCTTCAGTCTTCACTTCTTATAACGTTCTGTAGCTCTTGCCTTCTTTGCTGCACACTAATAGGCTGTGTTGGGCTGTACTCTCACTGTTGGGCTGTACTCTCACTGTTCTCACTGTAAACGTGTATTGGCTTGGGATCTGAATTAATGGACTATGAAACATGTTTAGTAATGGGCAACGTGGTAATTTTGTGTCACTTACGAAAACTAACACCACTATTAAAATATTTTTTTATTTGCTCGTTGATCATTTTTGACATTTGGAGCATACCTTTCCCAACTGTATTTCATTAGTGCCTTGTGCTAGTAGAGGGTTTAGAAAGTGTTCCCCATAAAAAAATAAATAATATTTTTGGAATAGTGGGGCTGTAACCATTTTGTTGTTGGAACCAAAATCAAAATTTTGATTTCCCCTTTTCCCCCAAATCCTTTCCTTCTATAGCAGAGGTAGACAACCTATGGCATGTGTGCCAAAGGCGGCACGCGAGCTGATTTTCAGTGGCACTTACACTGCCCGGGTCCTGGCCACCGGTCTGGGGGGCTCTGCATTTTAATTTAATTTTAAATGAAGCTTCTTAAACATTTTAAAAACCTTATTTATTTTACATACAACAATAGTTCAGTTATATATTATAGACTTATAGAAAGAGGCCTTCTAAAAACGTTAAAATGTATTACTGTCACGCGAAACCTTAAATCAGAGTAAATAAATGAAGACTCGGCACACCACTTCTGAAAGGTTGCCGACCCCTGTTCTATAGCTTTGTCATTAGAAAATAAGGTGCATAATGTAATGAACTGGTATTATGTTCCAAAATATCAAACATACCTAAAAAGAAATTGGAACTTACACATTACTGGCCATTCTGTATACAAGTGTAAATGTAATTTTGCTTTCATATGCAACTGTGTTCAGTCATGCCCATCACTAAGTATGGTATGTGGGATTCATTCACTTCTTTTGAATTAGACATGTTAAGCTCAAATATATGAAATAAAAGTGATTATTATTTAAGATGTGAAATGTAATGGGTTATATAGTTACAATTATCATTTCTGTCATTTTAATTGTTTGGTTGTTTTGGGGGGTGGGATATTGTTTGGATCTCTCTTTCCCTTCCACTCCCCCCCAGGTTGTTCAGTGATTATTTCCAGGAAAATACTATGGCAATAAACACTTTCATTGTAACAGCCATAATCCAGTTATCTGTAGCTAAAGCACCATGACACATGGTTTATCACTCTTCTCCTACATGAGTCAGTGACTCTAAACTGATAACTTACATCTTTACGTTTTGGAGTAGATAGTATTAACTGAGAAATCTCCATATCAGTAACCTGCATCTTTTAATATTTTAGCACATCTGTTCATAGCTGTGCTATTTTATCTACATGAGTTATTGTATTGCCCAGTATCAATAGATGAATTACGTGAAGACTAATGGAAATGCAAAAAAATTTGGTTTTCAAATAATTATTACAGGAGCACATGAAGGAATACCTACACTCATTAGATTGGCAGATGGTAGCATATGGAACCACACTGGGTTTATGCTAAGAGTTCTAGAATGGACAGGAACAATTATTTGTTTTCATGGAAAAGGTGTTATCAAATAAAGAATTTTTTTAAAGTTCCAGAGTTTAACTCATATAAGAGCTGGATTTTTTAGCATTTTTTTTTTCGGCAATAGCCAGAGAACAAAACCTTCACTACAGGTTCCAAATCTAACTTTTCCACATCCACATAAATTAGTTCATTTTTTCACTTCGGAAAGAGACACATTGCTCATTTCATCCTTACTTCTTTTTATCTCCAACTTTACTTCTGTGCTCACCCAAGCATGTTTACTGTCCTGATTTTGTTATCTGTACTTTTAATTATAGTAAAGTCATTGTAATCAGATGTTTAACGCAAGAATTAACCTCCAAAAGAAACACGTGTAACATGCGTTTGTAGCAAGAATCTCTGGTTAGAAGCTGGAGTTACTGAGATAATTTGCAATAGTTCTCCCAAGGGGACAGGCTGCAAATTAGTTACATTAGTTAAAGGTGCCCATCTTAGGGCCACTCTCCTGCCACCACAAGTTTGCAGAATATTGGTTAAACCTTAGTTTCCTTAGTTAAATGTTTCTGAGTCTTAAATCCAACTCCCTGGCTATTGTGTGATTTAATGCACATCAGTATCTACACATCTTTACCTTCCTTTGTTGTAGAATATTATTTAAACTAATGCATATATTGTAGAGAACGACAAAATAGATAAATAAATCTTAAATGCACGTTTGTCTTTTTGTGGCAATTCATAACACATAGGCCACATTTAAAAGCTCTATATTTCAAGTTTGTTCCTCATTTTCCAGTTTGACCATCATTTCTGTGACTGAATAGCTTCCTTGCAAATCCATTTAGAATTAAATCTTACATTTTATACATAAGTTTTAACTGGCTTATGATTGACCACAGATAAATACATTATATTGTTGAGCATGTACTGTGCATACAGTAGTCTTGGAAAAATTTCATTTCAGTTATTAGAATTGACTTACTAAATATTTCATTCATTTACTTCAAAGAAACCTACTCGTTACCGAAGAGCTATAAGCTATGACAGCAAGGAATACTACATGCGTCTGGCTTCTGGAAATCCTGCTGTTTTCCAGGATACTATAGAAGAGAGTTCAGAAGGTGAAGCCACTCAGCAGGAGCCAGAACACGGCGAAGACACTATTGCAAGAGTGAAAGGTAAGTTCATCGTTCTGTCTGCGTTTTGAAACAACCTGTTTGATGTTAAAAGTTTAACTTCTTTAAACTTGCTTCTCCATGAATGAGTCTGGATTTCTTCATATTACCAGTGCCGTATAAATTAAACATAAAGGGTCCTGTAGGTCCTCATTTTACTGCCACAACATTAGGCAGTTAATTTTGAGATTCACATGTTTTTGCAAGGTGACTTCAGCTACTACTGTCATCAGCCAGACAACAAGAACCTTTTAAAAACGTATGTACGCACACATGCACAAGACAGTAGAGTTTAAAATAATTGGGAAAGAATTCGATAAACGGTTGTTCTTGGGGAGGGGGAGGAACCCTTTCCGTTACATTCATAGAATTTGTTAGAGTTGGGGGAGACTTTAGTTTTAAGTCACTGTCATGTCCCTTCTTGATCTAAAAGTCCTGACTAATCTGCTTGAAATTTACAGAGATGTTAAGAGAACACACAACCACAACACACTTCTCGGAACAGAAAAAAGCAAAAAATAGTGTGCCAGCTCAATAGTCTGGATTTTAAGGTTTAACAGCTCTTCTCTTATCTGGTGATAGGCTTTCAAATTCTCTGTCTCAGCTGCCAGAACCTCACCTCATCCCCTCACTATGCGTGCACACAGCTCTGTGATCATTAGGGACAGCAGGGATGCCAAGATGTTCAGGCTCGAATATGTAAAATTCAGGGCAGGTAAAAAGGGGAAGGACATGCTCCTGCAGTGGAAAGGCAGTAGTATTGGTGATCAAGATTGAGGTGTAGTGGGCAAACTGAGGGGAAACGGGCACTGTATTGACTAGCATTGCTATTGGCTTATGCCTGTTTGATTACATTCCCACTTATTGGACTCCACGTATGTATCCCCCAAAACCCTGCAGTGTTTGTCAATACATTGATTGCCTCTCTGATTACTGTGCAGGTCTGGTAAAGCCTCCTCTGAAGAGATCTCGCTCTGCACCTGATGGAGGAGATGAGGAAAACCAGGAGCAATTGCAGGATCAAATAGCTGAGGGTAGTTCTATAGATGAAGAAGAAAAGACTGATAATACAACTTTGCTTCGACTGCTCGAGGAAGGAGAAAAGGTACAGTACTTCAGAAATACCGATCATTTACGTTATCTGGATTTCTACTTTGTGCCTTTCTCTGATTTCTCCAGGTGTGAATATTTAAAACACAAATACTGATCATACATGTCGAAAGAAGAATTTTTTTTAAAGTCCTAAAAAGACCTCCCTAACTCCACCTTTTCATCCACCACATATCTCCAATAAACCCCTCCTCCCAATGTCAATCCTGGAGAACAAGCAGATCTTACACTATGCCAGATGGTCACCAAATATAAGCTCTGGTGGGCAGTGGGCAAGTGCATTCTTAGCCAAGGATGGGTCACTCTACCTCCAGACTCCTTTCTATTAAACGAGAGAGTTGTTTGATTAAGCGTCCCAGGTGTCTGTACCTACCGTGATATCTCACAAGGAGAGAGGTATCTGTCTCAGAACCAAAAATGGAAACCATTTCATGTCTAGGATATTTAAATATCAATTAATGTACCAAATAAGCATTACTTACAGAATACTACATACAAGAGATATGAAAATAGTAATATAACAATCTTGATTTACATTCAAATTCATCTTCATTCATCTTATGCCAGCCTAAAATGTTAAATCATTAAAAATGTGTGTATTATTCTTGAGAACATTAAAAAGCTGCTCTGTGATTGCTTTGGGTTCCAAGTTTTGTTGGTCTGATGAGAGCTTCTGAACAAGCATGCACTCAAGGATGACTGATGCATTGATGGACTACAGTTTGAAAATTATGCCCAGGAAACATGAGTAATGATTAGCTCACTGTGGACATGTGTAATACGCCCAATATTCTAAAAACAAAAATATGTTTAGCTTGCATTTTGTGATTACAACATAGCTAGTTATTTTGTTTAAATCTGTTTTATTGCAGTAATTCAGTTATGGTACTGAAAATGGGAAAGTACAGGTTTATCTTTTTTGATAGCATAGAAATATATTTTTCTGTAAACACCTTACAACTTCATGAGTGTATTTTTTTTCACAGTGACTAATTTGTTTTAATACTGAAATAATATATTCAAGCCCTGACATCGTGCTTATTTCACTTTGATTGTATTTTGTTGTATTTTTCTTGTCTGTTGTTGAATGTTGCTTAAAACATGAGATGCTTTTATGCTGTCCAGTTGCAGACCTTCGCAAGAAAATAGCACTAATACAATATGTTTTTGATTCAGACCTGTGTACCAGCAGGGCAACAAAACGTAAACCACATTATGCCTCATCACTGGTGTGCATTGGGGATTATATGAGGTGGTGTCTCAAGAAAAGGGTAAAAAAGGGCCATCAGCGATCTTCCTCCCATACTCTTGCTGAGCTTGCTGAGATGAGTTGAATCTTTGCAGTGGCCCCCAGCATATGAGAGAGTACACATGAATACATACACTGTCTCTGATGCTCCTACCTTCAAAATGTGAAAAACTGACCACTGATGACTTCTCCTCAACTGTCTGCTACAGCAATCTGGTAGCATGTATCACCTTATAAACCTTGTTTAGTTCTTTGACACATCCAAGTGATTGTTATAAATATGAATGAACATACCATCACGAGTGCCATAAAGTAGGGAAAATTTGTTCTTATTCCCTATGGAAGAAGTATACTTATTGTGCTAATTTTCCAGATGTCAGCACCCTGACTAGCAAGCATCTCTCTCCTACTTTCATACACCACTTTGAATTTTTCCCCTTTAAGTCTACAGTAGATTGTTGACTCCTGCATGATTCATGTGTTGAATGCTGCATGATTTTGCTTTGCTGAACAGGGTGATGGTGCTAAATGTGAAATATGTTGCTTCTTCTTCGCATAGTGTCCATATGGGTGTCCGACTTCAGGTGTGCACCTGCCTTTCAAGCCCTTGATCAGAGATTTTCAGTTACCAGTGTTCGTTCAGCGCAGATGTGTGCCCTAGGCCTCCTCATGCTCGGTACCGAGGCTATATAGGGGCGCATGGGCAAACTGCCCTCAGTTCCTTCTCAACTGCCTAGGCCTGAGATGGAGCCCTAGCATGTCTACTTTGAGTGTGCCTCGGCTATCCTAATATTTCCACAGTGGTTGAGGTAATTTTTATAGTTAGTTTGTTAGAGACGTAGTGGGAGGATTGTTTTACCCCTCTCTTTTCTCTTGGGAGGACTTTTTTTTTTTTCCTAGCAGGGCATGCCTGGCTCACTAGGTTTCAAACTTTGCCTCTCCTGCTGAGAGGCTATTCCTGTGAGTGACGGCCGCTGTAAGTGTGTCTGTTGCTTGGGGGAGTCCCATGTCTCCCAGGAGTGCAACTTCTGCTTGGCCCTCAAGTCCAAGACAAGGAAAAACAAGGAGATTGAACTCAGACACCACCTGAGTCCGGTCAGGAGACTCCTCTTCCCTTCAGTACATCTGTCTCCAACTACATCCAGTGCCCCTTCTACCTTGGTGCAGGCTGCCCTTGAGAAAAGGAAAACTTAGGAAGCTTCAGGGAAGACTTCCAGAAAAAGGAGGACGGACTCTGACCTTAAGGAGCCAGCTCTGAAAAAGTCAAGGTCTCCGGTGAGATCTATGGTCTCCAGAGCCTCGACCTCTCGAGTCAATACCATTGAATCAAAAGACAACTCCTCAGGTACCAGCAGGGCCATAAAGTCCTGGAACACAAAGGAGAGACACAGCACCGGTAGGGCCTCGGTACCTTCTACTAGCAAAGAGGGTAAACACAGATACTTGGGACTGGCACCATCGAGTTCCGCCCAGCCATCTTTATCTACAAATTCAGCCCAACTCTCAGTACCCATGCATGGCATGTCCTTGGCACTGAGCAAGCGATGACGTCAGACACCCCTGGTGTCTACTTTGGTACCATCACCATTGGCGGTACCATTGGCTTCAGCTGCCGCATCAGTATTGATCCTCTACTGGGTACCACAGGAGTTCAGATATACTAAGGACCTCTCAATAACGGATGAGCCAGTTTCCCTGCTCTTCATGGGTACTGAGCACCTCTTGGTACCAATACCCTGATCTTCAGACCACTATTACCTTTATCATCTAAACTTGTAATCTCATCAAAAAATATCAAGTTAGTTGGACAGGATCTGTTTTCTTTAAACCCATGTTGAATGGCATTAATTACTTTACCCTCCTTTAATTCTAAATTAATCAAATCCCATATCAGCTGTTCCATTATTTTGCCCTGGGATTGATGTCAGGTTTACAGGCCTATATTTACGTAGGTCATCCCATTTACCCTTTTTAAAAATAAGCACATTATCTTCGTTCAGTCTTCTGGAACTTGTTCCATGCTCCAAGACTTATTGAAAATGAACATGAACAGTCCAGCGAGCTCCTCAGCCAACTCTTTTAAAAATCTTGGATGCAAGTTATCTGTTTTTTTGCCAAATATAGAACAGAAATATTTACTGAACACTTCCACTTTTTCTGCATTATTCTTGATAATTCTCCATTGCCATCTAGGACCAATACCATTGTCAGGATATTTTGTTCTAAATATATTTTAAAAACTCATCCTCCTATGTCAAAGATTCATTTGTAAAGAAAATTAAAGCAAAATCTGTTTATCCAATTCTGAGTTAGATTAAATTAAAAAAAAAATTCTGCTCGGTAAAGACAGTTGCATATACACATAATAATTTAGTGCAAAAATGGCTGAACTTTACAAGCTGGAACTTTCCAGGTTGCTTATTTCTCACTGTAATGGTGGTTCAATATAATTAAGTTTAAAAAATTGTAACTAATTGGAGCAGGAGTTTCCATTAGCACATGAGCATTGTGTCCAATCCTCCTTGGGTAGTTATGGGAATGCTGCGCTCACTGTTGAAGTGGACTGGCTCACTATGTGACTGAACAACTTTCTTAAAAGAGAGAGAAAAAAACTCTATTAAGATAATTAGCCTGAAGTATTGCAGAAAAACAATCTACACTATTTCAGAACACCTGCTATCGAGTCTCTGTTGTTCATCTTAAGGTAAATGGGAAACAAACAGAAAATAATTGTAATGTTCTTCAACAATCATATGTAATCTACTATTGCTGCTATTGTAGTTAGAATACCTCTTAACTGAAGATCATAGTCCAGTACTACTTGGCTTGTAGACAAGGTAGAATTAAAATTAATTTGTATATCGAACTAAGCTTGGAAAAGTCTTCAGTTTTCATATACACTGCCTTAATCTCAGATTAAAACATGTTTCAAGAAGGTCTGTTGTAGTGCCTTGCTGTGTTTCCATTAATCCTTTGTCAGAGTCTGTATCGTTTCATTCCTGCTGGTTCTTCTGACAGATGACCACAATTTGGTTTGGTGTTTATTCTGTGGGATAATGGAGAAAAATAGTCTCCCATTTTAATCTACGTTTTGTTGATTATCTTTTAAACAAATGGAACACAACTGTTTTAGATAATATTCGTAACAGACTCTTATGTCCTAGTAAATTCTCCCTCTTTTATTGAATCCCTGCTTTTATTCTTTTATGGATACGGAATACAATAGAAAGAAAAGAGTATATGATTGCATGTATATTGATGGGTATGTATAATTTGTTCTGAATTGTACACAGTTTTATTATAGCCAATTTTTAGTTCATTTGTCTGATGCGTCTTTATCATATATTTTAACTAATAAAAGAAGTATCACAGAATTGCTGTAGTTGAAATAAGAAAGTATTGTCTGGGAGAACAAGCCATAACTTCCAACAAGGCAACAGACTGAACTTGAGCTAAGTTAAGCTGCTTTTGCTAATCCTATGGGTTTCGTTACAGATTCAGCACATGTACCGCTGTGCTCGAGTTCAAGGTCTAGATACCAGTGAGGGACTCCTTCTCTTTGGTAAAGAACACTTCTATGTGATCGATGGGTTTACGATGACAGCCACCAGAGAAATACGCGATATTGAGACATTGCCTCCAAAGTGAGTGAATTCAGAGTCAGTTTAGCTTGTTTAGTAAATAGACAAGAAACAATTTGTGAAAGATTAAAGAACAAAACTCTATACTGTCAAACTTAGAATGGTCATGTGAACTGCACCTGCTTCCACAATTGTAGATTGATATGCACAGAATTATGAATAAATCTTGTGTTATTTAGTCATGAACTCTAATTTCTTTTTCAGAGCATTGATATTATGATTTTGGCTCTGTTATTCTTGGTTTTATTACTTATACTAATAAAATATCATAGAAAATTGCAGTTCAGAATAAAGATAATTAAGTTAACCTTTGGAGAATCATTTTAAACTTTTGTTCACTGAGTTACAATAGTAGCTTTTCCTCTGTGGTGACTTTAAAAATAATAAGATTCATAGTTGCAGTCTGCCTGGCTTAACAAACTCCATACAGTTGAAAAATAGTTTTTGCTATACATTGGTGGTCATTTTTAACTGTCCTTCCTCTGGTTACCTACAGTATGCATGAGCCAATTATACCTAGAGGAGCAAGGCAAGGTCCAAGTCAGCTCAAAAGAACATGCAGTATATTCGCATATGAAGATATCAAGGAAGTACATAAAAGGAGATACCTATTACAGGTGACTCTTGTTTTGTTTTGATTGGATGGGGATGGAGAGAATTTAGCCAGCATTGTTGTTTGTTGAAAGTGTCACTTTTAAAAAAAAATAATAATAATAATAATAATTTCTGGGGGTATTCAGCAACTTGAAAGTGAGGCCATTTGGAGTCCCAAAATATAGATTGAGTTGCCTAAAATTAGCATCCAAGTTTGAAAATGTTGGCATGTATACTTTTTACTTGAGGACAGAGTGTATTTTAATATTCTGGACATGGACCGACAGCACTGATTCGGGCAGTTTTTAAGTTAGTTGGTGTCATCGTTGTCAACCTTTCACTATGGCTAAACTGAGATCACCAAACTTATTTCACATGTGAGCTACAACAGCTGATTCTAAGAGGTGACACACTAATTCATTAGTCCTATTGTTTGTAACATCCTTTGATATCCATATTTTTCGTCTGTCCTTTCTTTCCAGCCAATTGCTGTTGAAGTTTTCTCAGGAGATGGACGGAACTATCTTCTAGCTTTCCAGAAAGGAGTTAGAAATAAAGTCTATCAAAGGTATTCCAAAATAAGTTAAATTACAGTGATTTAAACTGAGCATGATTAGTAGTGTTACTATTTTTTTTAAAAAGATCAAACATATTTGAAATTATTTTTGATAGCTATATTAGAATGGACATAAGCCCCAGGAAAAGGGAGACCACACCACATTACAGATTTAATCAATTTCATTGCGGGATATATCTGGCTCTGAAAACACCATACTATAGGCACTGCAGAGAAACTGTACCAGTTAGTTAATCCATGGTCTGTAGATATTGTATTGTATATGATGCCCACATAGCACAGGGAAGGGCACAATAGAAATACCAAGGAACATTTGATGAGTTTTCTGCATTGTTTATTTGTAATGCAGATAGTATAGATATACTTGTAATGACTGACATGCCTTGTCCCTGAGTGTTGGCTGAACATACTGTCTTTATGTTTGGATTATTCTCTGGTGACCCAGATATGTTGTATAAATTAAATTTTTAAATTTGGGGATGGGAAAAGGAGATTTTGCAGTTCCAGGCACATGGAGAAGAGGGCTCTGTGTACAGATAAAGTAAGTTTGCTTGTGGATTTTGGACAAAAAGTGAGATCTGAAGAACAAACAAAAGCCACTGAACATCTAGACATCTTATATTTGTTTCTGAGGGAATGCAGCTCAAGGTTGGATGAGAAAATGAGAGCCCACCCTTTCATGCTGTCTGAAAAAGAAAAGAATGTTGGTTTGTCTACACTAGAAAAGAGGTTGACGTTAGGTCCTTCTTCAGACAGAGAGTAAACCTGTAGACCTCAACCAGCTGAGTCAAGGTTAAAAGTGTTAACCCACATCTATGCTGGAGATAAGGTTTGTGGTTAGCTAAAACACTCCGATCTTACCTCAACTTCTGTTCTAGAGCAGACAATAGAGATGTTTAGAAAAATTTGACAAAACACTTTTTCATCAGAATTTTCCATTTCATCAAAATTGAAATTTTCCACCAAAATGGTTTGATTTTGATGAACCATGCCTACGTATCTGCCACCTCAGCTGAGTCAGACTTGGGGACCCCAGGACTTCCAGGCTCCTCAGCAGCCCGCCAGATGGATTGCTTTAGAGTTTGAGTCAAGGACTGCAGGCCTCCAGGGTCCATGACTTGTTAGCAGCCCAAGCTTCCAGGGTCTACCACTGTGCAGCAGCCCACCTGACTGATTGCCTCAGAGCCAGAGACCCCAAGGCTTCCAGAGTGCATAGCTCTTTAGCTGGGGCTTCCAGGGTCTGCAGCACCAGACCAGCGTGCCATATGGATTGCCACAGAGTCAGGAACCTTACCGCTTCTGGGGTCCATGGCTCCGGGGCAGCCTGCCAGGTGGACTGCCTCAGTGTCAGGGCTTCATTCCCTTTCACAGGGAATTTTGAAATTTGGGGGGTTTTGTTCAGAATCAGAATGAACCCAAATTTTGAAATATCTGAATTCTCCGCAAAATGGAATTACCTTTCTCCACACAGACACACCCACAGCTTTTTGCAGTACTAACAGATACTCAACTAAGCTTTAACATTTTTATTAGTTTGACATTGTGTTTCAGTTGACAGAGCAGTTGGGCAGCATGGCTGTCCCACACTAGTGGACTACTAGTTTTTCCTGGGTTATGACCTCTCACCTAATCAATGCATTTGAACTGTGCCTCTTGAATGCAAATACAGGAGGCAGTTCAGATTTATGCGTTGGGCCCTGTGGCTTGTCCAGACTGCATCACCCTTGTGTCATATTCTTCACCTGTTGATGCACAAACAGAGCAAGAGTTCAGCAGTCCCTTTTTAGAGCATATTTTGGAGCAGCAGTAAGCAGAATCCTTCAAAATGTTCTGCTAGTTGTAATGACTGGACCCTCTACAGAACACCTTCTCTGTCTCTGTCTCTGGAAGGGCAAGTCTGTGAGGAAATCATCTTAGGAGCCACAAAAGGAGAGTTCTGGCACAATTGCTCCCAGCTAACAAACCTGTGGCCTGCCAGAGAAAGGAGCACAGAGTCTGGGTGGCATCCCTCAACAACAGCCGGATGCCTCTGGAGACACAACCACAAGGGCCGAGTTAGCTTGTTTCACCACCTGGAGGTCAGAGAGCCAGAATCGCCTCACCAATCAAGAATTCTTTGAGATTAAATTCAAAAATTCCCCCACCTCTCCCATCCCAGTCCAATCCAAAGGTTAAAACTCTAGAGTCCTGTCCATATTTAAGTGGATGACTAACTTCATACCTTGCTTGTTGGTGTAGGAGGAGGATGATCCCTTGTATCATCTCTTCAGTTACATATTAGAGGCTAAAGAGCACAGGGGAAGACACTCACACATGAGCCCCAAATAAGAAATAGACTGGTGCATTGCCAAGGGTGAGAATCCTTCTCAGAACGCCTGAAAACAAGAAAAACACGGAAAAACTCCCCATCTGGTCATCTTTCCTGAGCTCTAGATCCTCTCTTGAAGAAGGGAAATTCTGTGTTTTCAATCCTGTTCACCCCAATCAAAAGTAGAGAGAGACAATTCCTCTTGACATAATTGAGACCAGGGGGAGGAAGTAAGTATCTGCTCTTGATATCCAGAAATGCTAAACTTGCTACATGTGTTAAATACGAGATTTAAATGTCTAACTTTGTTTGCAGATAGGAGATTGGGAGAGTGAGAGCAGGTAGTTAATTTTTTTAAAAAGAATTTACATGGCTGCTTGGAATCAAGTTGCCATTTGAACTGAGTTTTGGTGGTTGGATTCTCTTAAATACAAGGTACACATGGAACATAAATATAATTAATTTTATTCTTTTAACTAATGCAGGTTTTTGGCTGTGGTTCCATCTTTAACTGACAGTTCAGAGTCTGTGTCTGGACAGAGACCTAACACCAGTGTAGAACAAGGGTATGTGGTTCTTTTCCTAAAAATCTATTGCTCAGAATGTCAAGTGAAGAGACTGTTGTTTTCAGTGTTTGCTGTAGGCGTGTTGGTCCCAGGTATTAGATAGGCAAGGTGAGTGAAGTAATATCTCACCAAGCTCATCATCAGAAGCAAGCTCCCTACAGACCAGGACCCACCAACTCAAAGCAGCACCAGACCCTCCTGTAACAACAGATGCAAAGCCTGCAGACATATCTCCACTGCTACAATGATCAATCCCCCCCTGCCCCCCCCCACACCTTTCAATATCCAGGAGCCTTCCACATCCCTCCCAACATGTGGTGTGCCTCATCCAGTGCACTAAGTGCCCCCACTAACAACTGTAGGTGAAACCAGACAATCATTACGCTCTCAAATGAACTCTTACAGAAAAATGATAAAAGACAAAAACACCCTATCACCCGTGGATGAGCACTTTTCGCAGAGCGATCGCTTTATATCTGACCTATCAGCTCTTGTCCTCAGAGAAAACCTGCACAAACCTTCAAAAGACAAGCCTGGGAACTTAAATTCATAATTTTGCTAGACGCTAAAAATCATGGTCTTAAAGACACAGGATTTATGGTTTATTACAATCATCTGTAACCCACTAACCCCCTTCTTTTGCCCTGTGACTGCAGAGGTGTTAACTGGCCATTTCAGCTTGAATGGTCTCTTACAACATGTTAATGCCTTGTGCTAAACAATCTGTTCCAGCTTGTATTTAGCTGTGACTCTCTGAGTGCCTTTCCCAGACCTGAAGAAGACCTCTGTGGAAGCTCAAAAGCTTGTCTCTCTCACCAACAGAAGTTGGTCCAATAAAAGAGATTACCTCACCCACCTTGTCTTTTTAAATATAGACTTACGTTGTTTAAAGTTCTGGATCTTCTGGAGAACTATGTATCTTCCGTGCTGAACTGCACTGCCTTGAGCCAGACCAACAAGAGTGACTGGAGATGCTAGGTCTAAAAATGCTGATCATCAGGAAGTTGTTAGTGAGAAAAAGAAAAGGGGAATTCACATAAAACTTTTGCTTTTACAAATTGCCTTTAACTGCAATTGCCTTTAACTTACAATTCCTGTTGGCACCACTGTTTTCCAACAAAAGTTATGTATATTATGTGAATTAACATTATTAATAAATTAATTTGTTTATTGTGAAATAGATTTCAGCATGAAAAGAACTTAATCTAACATATTAAATAACTGTTCATAATGTGGGTCTTAGAATGTTAATTTGTCCTTGCACTCAGGGCCGGCTCCAGACCCCAGCGCGGCAAGCACGCGCGTGGGGCGGCCCTTTCCCGGAGGGGCGGCAGGCTGGGCCGGGGGACCTGCCGCAGTCATGCCTGCGGGAGGTCCACCGGAGCCCCGGGACGATCGGACCTGCCGCAGGCATGACTGCGGACGGTTCACTGGTCCCGCGGCTCGGCTGGACCTCCCGCAGGCATGCCTGCGGCAGCTCAAGCGGAGCCGCCGGACCTGCGAACCGTCCGCAGCCGCGGGAGGTCCAGCCGAGCGACCAGCGGACCCTCCGCAGTCATGCCCGCGGGAGGTCCGCTGCTCCCACGGCTCCGGGGCGCCTCCCGCGCATGACTGCTTGGGGCAGCCAAAAAGGTAGAGCCGCCCCTGCTTGCACTGAAATGCATAGTTAAATGTTGTAATTACCTTTGTTCAGAAGTCAGCTAACATTTGTGCACTGATTTATGTGGGTGTCAATTTGAAAAGCATTGTACAACGTTGCTAAGGTATAGTAGTAGTAATCATTGGTACTATAACTCTTATAATTCTACAGAGTAAAATGTAGGTATTCAAATCCTAATGCTTTAAGTTTTGTACCATGTTACAAAGATGCAGCCACAATATTGTGCTAAATAGAAAAATACTGACACATCCTTATTCCTGTTAGGTCTGGCTTGCTTAGCACTCTAGTGGGAGAGAAATCTGTGACACAAAGATGGGAGGTAAGTATGAGAGTTCTACTGTGCGTATATTGTAGGAAGAGCCAAAATTTATAGTCATATGCAATGAAATATTTGAATAAAATGTGCTCATGTTCAGTAGGTTGAAAAATATAGTACCCTGGAACACTCCTCTCCACAGCAAATTGCTTTGCAGTATTTTGAAAGAAACAAGACTGCACCATTAGAAGTGTGAGACAAAACTATGCAGTAAATCTCAGAGAGTATTTCCACAAATCTTTTATGCTGTAGTTTGTACCTTGTTAGAGAGCTGACCACCGTGAAGATCTGCCAATGTAAGTGTTTGATTATTCTAAAATGAACTAAAATGCTAATATTTATCCTTTTTAAGAGAGGAGAAATCAGTAATTTCCAGTACCTGATGCACTTGAACACTCTGGCTGGCAGATCCTATAATGATCTCATGCAGTACCCTGTCTTCCCCTGGATCCTTGCAGACTATGATTCAGCGGTAAATATGAAAACTTATCTCTGTCATGCTAATATTTTTACATTTTTAAGGTGCACTAACATTATAGTTGGTTCACATTACCTCAGTGGAGCTGAGACGTACTCAGTTTTCCAAATCTTTAATTTCAGTTTACTTTCTTACTACACGTATTCCTACAATGAGCTCCACGCAGACCTGTGACCCTGAACCTGTGCAAAGTCCCATTGAAGTTAATACGGCTCTGCACAGACAAGGAGGACTGTCTACAAAGAGCTCGTTGCAGGACCAAGGCTGAAGTTTTTTTTGCATGGTGGCCTGGTGATTGCCGTGGACACAAATGCAGTGATGCTTTGTGTCATAAATTTGTTTCTTGTAAATCTCTGCTGTAGTTCTCTAGACTGTTTCCCAGTGGCTTTTGTGACATAGTGCAGCAGTTCTCAAACAGGGGTCTGTGAAGCCCTGCAGCTGAAACCCAGATCCTGAGCCCCAGCACCCCCCGTGCAGCTGAAGCCCCAGTCATTGGCTCCCCACAGAGGGCTGAAGGACACAGCCCCTGGCTACTCCTCTCCCTGCACCATGAGCTACTCTCCTGCCCACACGCAGCCCCTAGTTACCCCCTGTCTGCACCCTGTACTACCCCCCTACCCACACACAGCCCCGGCTACCCCTCTCCCTGCACCCTGAGCTGCCCCCTGTCTGCACACAGCCCCGGCTACCCCTCTCCCTGCACCATGAGCTACCCCCCTACCCACACGCAGCCCCTAGCTATCCCCTGCCTGCACCCTGTACTACCCCCCTACCCACACGCAGCCCCTAGCTACCCCCTGCCAGCACCCTGAGTGGTTTTCAAACTTTTTGAACTGAGCCCCGCCGCCCCACTTTGTAATAATTTTTGGTTCCTCCCTCTCCCCCTCCCCACAGCCCAGGTAGGCTGGGTGGCCTGCTGAGGTGAGTCGGGGTAGAGGAGGGGCTCCCTTCCCAGACCCTGCTGTGTAGAGCTGGCTTGGACCCAACTGGCCCCTGACTTCGCCGCCCCCCCCCCCCCAAATAGAAGTCAAATTTCACCTATGTCCAAGGGGCCTGCTCCCACCCAACCCAGAGTCCCTGCTCCCCTGCTGGGTCCTGGAGTTCTTATATCATTTGCGGGGGAGGGGCTCAGAAAGAAAAAGGTTGAGCACCCCTGACATAGCGGAAGCATTCCTGTTTGGGAGACATTGCAGTCTCTCAAGAAGTTTAGCCCCAACCTTATGAAAGTGACAAACCTAGTTATGGAAAAGGGGAAAATGATACTCATGTTAGTTTGGGCAGTACCTGTGGCCAGTTGGTTTTGTACCTAAGGGTGAGCATAAGGTGCTGTGATGAAGACCTGCTGCTGAGGGTAGCTTTTGCAGGGATGCGGGGGAGACATAAAGCACTCCCACTACTAGAATGTAGTAAAGATATCTTCTTGAATTAGGCTGAACAATTCTTTAGAAAAGCATAACTAACTAGATGAGCTAAATAATTGCTGCTGCTTATGATATGCGACTCTGCAAGGAAGAGAGAAATACCATCTAGCTCATAAGGCTGCTCGCGTTGATCGGCCAGTGCAGAGTGCTTTTAAGTATCTGTATTTGTTTATTTTAAAAGGAACTGGATCTTACTAATCCCAAGACATTCAGAAACCTGGCCAAACCGATGGGAGCACAGACAGAGGAAAGATTAGCACAGTACAAAAAGCGATACAAAGATTGGGAAGATCCTAATGGTAAGTGATTGTACAAATGCAGTTCTTGGAGAGCAGAGATGGGCGCATTTTAAGTTAGTCAGTGTGCCTGTCTTCTTCCTCCAAGAACACCCTAAACACTTTTTGCGTATGTCCATACCAGATCCTGTGGGAGGGCACAAAGGGTTGTGGTGTGGCCACTTTATGCCAGTGTCCCTTTTAAATGTGGCCACAAAGCAACTCCAAGGCCCCCTCTGGGGAATACCCCCGCTTAGAAATCTACTCTTCCCACACAGGTGTCTCTGGTGTGGGAGGCTGCTAAAGCCTTGGTTATTTCTATGCCCATCTTCCCTAGTAGTTACAATGACCCAAGTGAAGGCAGCCCTCAGAGCTGTTCTACCTGCTCTTGGGAATGTACACACCCTCCCCTTTTGGTGCCTACACCAAGTTCAGCACCAGCACAGAGACAAATGCCCCACTTGGTTTGTATGGCATTTCTGCCTGTGCCGGTGCAAAAAGGAGAGACATAATTCAGTCCATCAAGGATATGCAGAATACTACATTAAGAAATGCTAATTGCTGCCAAAAAAAATAAAGCAAGAGTTTTCAAACTCTTCCAGACTACAGACTGCATGTTAATAGAGAGAGTATCTCATGGACCACGTACCCTCCTGATTGTGATCACATAGCATCCCTGTGGAACTAGTTGTTTACATGAAAAAATAATATTAGGAAAGCAATATATTTTGAGCAGTTTTTAATGTAGTCTAGCAGCTAGAAATAAATAAAAACCACTATCATATGACCAGGCAGCTCTTCACAGACCACAGCTTGAGAACTGCTGAAATAAAATAAACAAGGCAAAGAAATAGGAATCTTTTTGCATAGATAGATCTTACACAGCTTATTCATTCAGTTCTCAGTGCATGTATTTACTAAGTAATCATTCATCTGAAGAAGACAATAAATGCAATCAGTCTCCTTATATTACTCCTTTAAAGAACGCAATATGCCCCCTAGAACTGAGTTAGATTTGATATTTTTTATCAATTTTAGAATAATTCCCTTAAATATTAAAAATATGATCTGTGCATGTGTCCAAACTATTATTTTTATACTGCACTCCCTTCCTATTATGCCCTTCTTTCAGATGATAAGAACTTGATGATTCAAGAACATAAGAACAGTCATACTGGGTCAGACCAATGATCCATCTAGGCCAGTATATTGTCTTCCAGCAGTGGGTGGAGCCTGGTGCTTCAGAAGGAATTAACAAAACAGGGCAATTTTTTCAGTGATCCATCTGTCATCCAGTCCCAGCTTCTGGCAATCAGAGGCTTAGAGACACCCAGAGCATGCGGTTGCATCTCTGATCATGTTGGCTAATAGCAATTGATAGATCTGTCCTCCGTGAACTTATCTAATACTTTGTTAGAACCTTTTGGCCTTCACAATGTCCCTTGGCAATGAGTTCCACAGGCTGACTGTGCATTGTGTGAAGAAGTACTTCCCTTTATTTGTTTTAAACGCACTCCCTATGTGAAAGGATAAATACTTCCTTATTCGCTTTCTCCACACCATGCATGCTTTTATAGACCTCTGTCATATCCCCCCTTATTCGTCACTTTTCCCAGCTGAACGGTCCCAGACTTCTTAATCTCTCCTCAAATGGAAGCTGTTCCATACTCCTAACCATTTTGTTGCCCTTTTCTGTACCTTTTCCAGCTCTAAAATATATATTTTTGAAATGAGGTGACCAGAACTGCATGGAGTATTCCAGGTTTAGGAGGACCATGGATTTATATAGTGACATTATGATATTTACTGTTTTATTATCCTGTCCCTTTCCTAATGGTTCCTAATGTTTGGTTAACTTTTTTGAACGGTGCTGCACATTGCGCAGGTGTTTTCAGAGAACTATCTGTGATGAGGCCAACATCTCTTTCTTCAGTGGCAACAACTAGTTTAGACCCTCATCATTTTGTACATAGAGTTGGGATTACATTTTGCCAATATACATTATTTTGCATTTATCAGCATTGAATTTCATCTGCCATTTTATTGCCCAGTCACCCAGTTTCGTGAGATCCCTTTGTAAAACTCTTCACAGTCAGCTTTGGACCTAACTGTCTTGAGTGATTTTGCATTGTCTGCAAACTGTGCCACCTCACTGTATATCCCTGTTTCCAGATCATTTATTAATATGTTGAACAGCACTGGTCCCAGAACAGATCCTCTTTCCATTGTGACTCTTTATTCCTACCCTTTGTTTCCTGTCTTTTAATCAGTTACTGATCCATAAGAGGAGCTGTCCTCTTATCTCATGATTGTTTACTTTGCATAAGACCTTGACAAAGGCTTTCTGAAAGTCCAAGTACATTACATCCACTGGATCATCCTTGTACACATGTTTTTGTTGACCCTCCCCAAAGAATTCTAATAGATTGGTGAGGCATGATTTCCCTTTATCAAAGCTATTTGACTCTTCCCCAACATACTGTGCTCACCTATGTGTTTGATAATTCTCTTCTTTACTATAGTTTCAACCAATTTGCCTGCTACTGAAATTAGGCTTACCAGCCTGTAATTGTCAGGATCACCCCGGGAGCCTTTTTAAAAAATCGGCATTACATTAGCTGTCTAGTACAGAGTCTGATGTAAGCAATAGAGTTCATATCACAGTTAGTAGTTTGGCAGTTTTCTTCAGAACTCTTGGGTGAATACCACCTGGTCCTGGTGACTTATCTTTGTTTAATTTCTCAGTTTGTTCCAAAACCACCTCTATTGACACCACAGTCTGGGACAGTTCCTCAGATTTGTCACCTAAAAAGAACGGTTTAGGTGTGGGAATCTTCCTCACATCCTCTGCAGTGAATACCAGTGCAAAGAATTCATTTAGCTTCTCCACAATGGCCTTGTCTTTCTTGAGTGCTCCTTCAGCACCTTATTCATCCGGTGGTGGGCCCCACTGATGATTTGGCAGACTTCCAGCTTCAGATTTAGGTACAAAAATTAACAGCATTTTTTTTTTTTTGCTAGTTGCTCTTCAAATTCTTTTTTGGCCTGCCTAATTATATTTTTACACTAGACTTGCCAGAGTTTATGTTCCTTTCTGTTTTCCTCAGTAGGATTTGACTTCCAATTTTTAAAGGATGCCTTTTTGCCTCTAACGGCCTCTTTTACTCTGTTGTTTCGCCATAGTGGCATGTTTTTTATTTGGGGTATAAATTTAATTTGAGCTTCTATTATGGTGTTTTAAACAAGTTTCCATGTAGCTTGCAGGCATTTCACTCTTGTGACAGTTCCTATAATTTTTCATTTCACTTGCTTCCTCATTTTTGTGTAGTTCCCCTTTTTGAAGTTCAGTGCAACTATGGTGACTTCTTTGGTATCCCCCTCTCCCACCCACCAGGCTGTTAAATTTAATGACATTAGGGTCTCTATTGCCGAGTGGCTCCACTATATTCATCTCTTGGGCCAGATCCAATGAACCACTTTAGGACTAAATCAAAAATTGCCTCTCTCCTTGTGGGTTCCATGACTAGCTGCTACAACAAGCTGTCATTAATGGTGTCTACAAATTTTATTTTATTTTATTTCTTCCTGAGGTGACATGTGTCCAGTCAATAGGGGGATAGTTGAAATCCCCCATTATTATTGAATTTTCTATTTTTGTAGCCTCTCTAATCTCCTGGAGCATTTCACCATCACCATCCTGGTCAGGTGGTCAGTAGCAAATTTCTACCACTATATTCTTATTGAATCCTGGCATTTCTAACAATAGAGATTCTATGGTACAGCTTGGTTCATTTAAGACTTTTATTATATTTGACTGTTTTCATATAGTCATTCCAATATATTTTGTACCCTGGTAGTACCTTCTCTATTGATTATCATTGTTCTGCCAAGTTTCTGTGATTCCTATTATATTGACATTCTCATTTAATACCAAGCACTCAGGTTCACCCATCTTCGTACTTAGACATCTAGCATTTATATACAAGCACTTATAAAAATGTGTCAATATTTAGCTGTCTGCCTTCCTGTAATGTAATTGAATGGGACTCTTTCATTTGACTGTTTCTCTTCAGCTCCTACCTGCACTTTATCAACTTCTATCCTCTCCTCTTTACTAGGATATAGAGAATCCCCGTTAATAAATCCTCCTCTAAGAGATGCCTCCATCCAAACCTTGTGCTCCTTCACACCTGTTGGCTTTCCCAAGCCCTTAGTTTAACTGCAACTTTAATAGGTCACTACCAGAAGTTTGAGGACCATTGTTCTAAAGTTACTGCACTGTCCAATACCAGCAGGTGGCAGAGTTCCATTTATGAACATCCAGCAGAATTGTGTGAAGACATTTGTACAGATAGCTTGTTGTTGCCAGCAAATGAATAAAATAAAATCTTTACAAAATCTGTAGTCAGCAATTCTGAGAAATATTAGAGCACTAAGCCTTTAATTCCAAATCATAGAACAGGCTAAAAGTAAAAATTCTCCTTTAGAAGTAATTGTAGCTGTCTTGGAATGTTTCAATTATTCAAAGTATAAAACTGCTAAATGTGCAGTGTTGCTGGGCAAAAGACTGTTGAATTATGACTAGTGGATTACTGCCAAAATTTAAGTAAGTGGTTTCAATGTCAAATCATAAAGTTTAAATAGGCTTAGTTCCGCAAATATGAAAGCTGCAAATACCAATTTTTAATGTGTTCAGGGTCATACTGTTCTCACAGTCTAGCACTTCTTAAACCTATTAATTTCTTAATTTACTGCAGATTTTATCATGAACATTTCCTCTTTATTTCCTCTTCATTTGTAACTTTTAATTTTTCTTTATCAGGGGAAACTCCAGCTTATCATTATGGTACTCACTATTCATCTGCCATGATAGTGGCCTCGTATCTTGTCCGAATGGAGCCCTTTACACAGATATTCTTAAGATTACAGGTAAATTGTGTGAGATTTCATTTTTCTCTGTTTGTGTCTTGTTTAAATTTGAAAATGGGTAAAAACGTGAATCATCTTGTAACTTGATTCTCACTGAGCATGGTAGAAGAAAGGAAGTGCTGTAGCTGCATTGTTTTCTTCCTGGTGATTGTTACTCTCTTTGGAATAGCAAAGAGATTTAAACAGGCAAATGTATATGATCCTTCAGATGGAAGTCTGAACATGCTAAAAAATGTTTGCTGCACGAAAACTCAACAGAGAGAAAATAGCTTTTTATTTAATAAAGTAATAGTTCAAATCCAACTTTGTTCATCTATGGTTAAAAGAACTCATGCATTAGTTCCCCTCATTTGGTTCTCAAGTGTTTAAAGACTAATTTGTTAAACTAGTTTGTCAGTCTAGTATTGAGAGTCAAATTAACCAAACATTAGCGCAGCCTGGAATTTTCTGACAGCTCGAAAATTAATTGGGTTCATAGTGCTACATTTTAAATATTTTCTTAGCTGGAAACCATCAGGCAAGAATATTTATTTTCTTTGGGCCAGCATTTCAACCAAAAAGACTAATATTTGGAATAAGGCTAGATCTTTTTTTAAACAAAAAATCCTGTAGATTTATATTTTTTATGCTTCATATTTAGCATTATTGCAAAGAAAGATTATAGCAACTGGTAGAAGAAAACATAGTTTTAGACCCTATTGTTGCAGGAGAGGTTTTTTCCTTTTTTATTATTGTATTTATTTGATTGAGATAAAACGTTACCAAACGGTTTTACTTTACAGTTTTATAGACCTTGGCTGAGTCTGCTGTGCTGAGAAATGTTCTGGTATAAAGATGCTTCTCATTTCATTCTACAGGGTGGCCACTTTGACCTGGCTGACAGAATGTTTCACAGTGTGCGTGAAGCCTGGTATTCAGCATCAAAGCACAACATGGCAGATGTAAAGGAACTCATCCCAGAATTCTTTTACCTCCCGGAGTTTCTGCTCAACTCCAATAACTTTGATCTAGGTAGGCAAAAGCTGCTGATCGCATCGTGTTATGGATATGAAAATAGTGAAAGCTGGTTCAGACATAAAACAAGTTCAGTAAAATGTATGTAACAAAGATTTATGTAACAGGGTAAGAAAATGGCAGATGGCTTACTGGAACTGGGCCCTAATTATCTTTTGATTATGAGAATATGTATTTCCCAATGCTGTGTGTTTATGAGCAATTATATAGGGAAATCTGGACAGTTTGTTTGTAAATCTTGACTTTTTCTTTTAGATGAATGAAGATGTTTTCTCAAACACCAAATACTCATTTTAGCAACTCATATAAAACTGCATTTTAGAAATTAAATTGAACAGTAAATTTACATTTCCAAGGGAAGCATTTTTATTAGAACTCGTACATTCAGCAAATCCTGCTTTGGTAGGAGAATTTCTGAGGACTGTTTTTCTGCCATATAATCTACCAGTCTTAAAGTAGTGTTTCAATACTCAGGCCAAATGTTTTTGAAGGACAGACATAACCTAGGGTTTGTATAATGTGTTTGTCAATTTTGATATTTAGACTTCTAGGAGTGAAATTCTTTAAGGAAAAGTAGCTGAAATGTGTTTAAAGTTTGATAGATCATTTCCACTGTTATATATTTAACTGCTGTGAAATTTCGCTGAACTGTTGGCAGATCACACCACTGAAAGATAAAATAACTGATGTGAGATAAATATCACTGCTGCCATAGCATCATATTTTTGTTATGAGATTAACTGTTTAGTTTTTTCAAGTTCTATGCTGCAAATTCAATAACAGGTATTACTAATCATCCATACCTTTTAAAAATCAATATCATTGGTGCAGAATATTTCCTAAGAGTTTAGAAGCTTGAACCAAGGATCTCTAATGACACAGTCAGACACAAGAACATAGCAATTACTGTACCTGTTTAGACATATGATCTTAGGGAAAGTTTCCTCTTAACCTTTATCACAGGCTAGTTTATATTCTGAAACTCATATTTCTATCCCTTTCTATTTGTTTTTTCAACAAAATTGAAACTTCAGTGAGTAAAAGATTCAGGGTCCAGTTCTGCAAGCCTTATTTATATTAAGTGGTATTTACAAGCATAATCCCATGAACTCAAGAGTGGGACTTTTGTAGTACTTCTCACTGTGAATAAAGGTTGAAGAAACAGTCCTTCAAGGTTTACAGCAGAGGACACAGTATATGAATATATTCTGGTAGTTTAAAAAGTCTTCCTTATATGGAGAAAATGAATCATGGTGTGATTCTACCAGTGGGATGTGTTTTTACTGTTATACCATTTCACCTCAGGATTATTTTCCTCCATTATACAGCCTGTTGGTATATAAATCAGTGAAAAGGCACTGAATTCAGTAATTAGTCATTTGACACCTGCTAGTCCTCCCTTACTTAAAATCAGACAGGTTTAAACTTTCAAAAAGTGTAAAACTTTCAAAAAAGTGACCCGAAAGTCTGCTATAATTAACATCCAAAATGTCACTCCATCCGAGGAATTTATCTTCATATTCTGATATTTCTCATTTTGTATTTTTAAAACTTGTGCATGTGTGTGTTTGAAAGGATGGAATAGAGCTTTCTGAAGTTGTTTTTTTTTAAAAAACCAGTCATTATTCAGTACAAGCCAAATATGCAGAAAGGATCCTGCTTGTGGTATGGCTGCAAGAGGCTGTTGCATGGGCTGTTTCCATTATTCTACAAAGACATCATTCCTTACAAAGTATCTACCCTGTGGCACAGAACCATTTAAATAGAAAATACAGCTATAGCAAGATGAAATTAAAGTTCTAAAAACCTCTTTATTAGGAAGGGCTAAAGACTTTGTTTGGCTTCTCTGTAGTGAAAACTATTAAGGTAATTTTTTTTTCTTCTCGTATTGAGATGCATCACTGTCTTTTTTTGCTTTTAAAACTTCAATTTATTTTGTAGGTTGCAAACAGAATGGTACTAAGCTTGGAGACGTGATACTTCCCCCATGGGCAAAGGGAGATCCTCGTGAATTTATTAGAGTTCATCGGGAGGTAATAAACATTTTAATAATATAAAAAACACAGCAAGTTTATTTGGACTTAAATACCAGTCTAGGGAGCTCAATGCATCCTTTGTAATCACTTTTCTATTTGATCTGCATCTTGGGGTGGTACCCTGTTATGCTGCTGGACTAAAGAACCAATGGTCCTCCATGTGCTCTTAGTATCAGTATTGGCTGAGGCAGCTAATAAGGTGCTATTATACTGCTTTTTCTTTAAACATATCAAAAACTTTGTGTAATTTCATCCATCACAGTCAGATAATAGACTCAGTCAGTGACTATCTGCTCAGTTTAATGCATACATTTTGAATTACAGGCTTTGGAATGTGATTTTGTGAGCGCACATCTGCATGAATGGATTGACTTAATCTTTGGTTATAAACAGCAAGGCCCAGCTGCAGTAGAAGCTGTAAATGTCTTCCATCATCTCTTTTATGAGGGGCAAGTGGATATATACAACATAAATGACCCATTAAAAGAGACAGCTACAATAGGATTCATTAATAACTTTGGGCAGATACCCAAACAGGTAAGGATGTTCTTTAACCTATTGTAACTATATGCCAGAAAATATTAAAATCCAGGCATATCCAAATGCTTTCATATAAAAAGGCAATTCCAGTCAAAACATATATGGTATTTAAGTTTCTAATATGCATTTCTGTTCTTTGTCTGGAACTTAAGTTCAAGTTTTGTCATTGCAAATACATTTGCAGAAATGCAGACTCAGTTTCAGGTGAATCCATTCTCAAGCCATTACATGCATCTAATATAAACTTTGGGTTTTGTCAGTAAGACTTGAGATTTCTCCCTTTTTTCCTCATGCTCCAAAAGGAGAGGCAAGAGCTTATGGAGGAGCTTAAAAAAACAACAAATCATCAGAGAGCCAGTGTGTTACTGCAAAAGGCTAGTGCTGTATAAATTCTTCCCTTGCTTTTTGCTGTGTGATAGAATACAGTTGCAACGTAGTGCACAGGAAGTTTAATTGTACAAGTTGTCTTGTAGCAAAATTAGGTAGGGATACATCATTTCCCTTTTTCTTCTTAACGTGGTTGCTTAGTTTTCTTTGGCATCTTCTCATTCCCAGAAGCTGGGGCACCTGGCATTGGCCACTGTCGAAGACAGGATACTGGGCTAGATAGACCTTTAGTCTGACCCAGGATGGCCGTTCTTCTTCTTTGTACTGTAGCTGTTGAAAATAAATTATTAAATAATTGCTTTAAAAACATTGGTTCTGGCAGGGCTGGCATAAGTCACTAGCTAGAATTGAACTGGCAGCATTTAGAGGATTGAAGCTTTGAAGGGTGGTGAAATTCTCTTTGAAAGGTCATTGTAAATTATTAAATACGTAAAAGGAAAGTTTATTGTATTTCCCTTGGATAAAGGAGTTTGGGTTTGCCAATTAGTACCCTGAAAAGTTTCCTTTTGCATTGTTACCATTAGGTGAAGTATTATTGATATCAGCAGGTATTTCCCATGCTTGGACTGAGGAATATACAAGTACTTTTAATACCTTTCCAAAGGTGGCAGAGGAATAGTGTAGGTTGCATGAGTCTGCCATGTTTCAAAATCAGAAGTGCAGCAAACCCAACTGTCAGTATAGCAAAAAAAATATAGAAAACCAGTGAGGGGAAATTCCTCAATATTTAGAGTTTGGATAAGTATCCTAAAATGTGTATGCTAGTCAAACTGTTTGGCCTGAGGACCATATCTGGGTATGGAAATTGTATGGCAGACCATGAATGCTCATGGTCCCGGCCAATGGGAGCTGCGGGGGTGGCGCTTGGAGCAGGGGCAGCGTGCGGAGCCCCTAGCTCCCCCTACACGTAGGAGCCAGAGGGGGGACATGCCACTGCTTCCAGGAGCCGCACAGAGCCATGGCATGTGCGGAGCAGGGCAAGCCCCGGACCCCACTCCCCCCTCAGGAGCTCAAGGGCCGGATGTGGCCCCCGGGCCATAGTTTGCCCACCCCTGCACTAGATCCTGTGCCTATCTCTCACATAATTGCCCCACTCCAGATAGGTCCTAGTCACCCTATCTTTTTTCTTCTTGCAAAAAACACCTAATGAACTGCTAACCCATTCTTCGTTCTTGAATCTTCCTCCAACATCTCTCCCTCATCTAGCCCTCATTGTTGGTTTTATATGTATTTTTGCTGTACTGACAGTGGGGCTTTCTCCTCTTATGTTTACCATCATCATGCTAGTGCTATATGTGGGACCAAAGAAGTAAGATTTAATAGATTTGGTTTATGTGGTAGGGGAGAGATTTTTAAGAGGAGTCTTAAAATTGTATTGGATTTGAGGCCCTGATGTTAAGATGTCTATAATTAACAATTTATTAAATTTACAAGAAAGCACACACCGATGTGCTGCAGGGTCTGGCAGCCTCAAAAGCCCCCCAACTTTCTTAGTAAATTGTCCTGGAAAGAATTACTGAACAGGTGGTGGCTGTGTAAGTGACTGAAATGAAACAAAGCCAATATGAAAATAAATGGTAGTTTGCTCTCCCCTTTTCAATATCATTTTAAAAGAAATTATGGCCATAAGGGAGGTTACAAGATATTTCTAAATAAAATGTTTATTATGTGAAAGTACATACAATACTTAGCATATATATAGTACCCACCATCTGCGAAATGGAGTATTTATATTGACTGTATATTTTGGCAAACATAGAGCATTTATGTCTTCACCTCTGATGGGCCATTTCCAACCACAGTCCAATTGCTTAACATTGCTGAAGAGATCAGTGTTGACACAGAAGGTGGTAAACATTGCAGAATCACTGACTCATCATCATATGATTGGCTGAGAACAGTCATGAGGCAGAATCTGATTCTTCGGTGTCAGCTGTAATCAGCTCCTCCCTGCCCACTCAGACTTTTTTCTACCCTTTGATTGTCTGTGTTATTCCAACAACATGGCCTGGTGTTTGTGGGATATATTTATGTAGTTTAACTTTGAAAAAGTACCAGTTTGTAGTTCAGATTATAATAAATGTAGTAATATTCATAGATCTAAATTCATTTATCTATCTTCCCTTCATGAAATTGCCCCCTGCTATTAGCTAGCAGTTTAGAGGTGGTCCTTAATCCAGTGATGTGTTGTTCCTACCCATTGAAACATGCACTTGTAAACTGGATATACCCTGGCCGACAGGGTTCAAAAGCTCAATTTTTATAGTAAGATATAGCTGCCCTACATACAAAGAACATATCTTCCAGAACACAGACTGCACTATAGAGGGATCTGATTTTAATAACCTCAGCAACAGAGAATTTTGCTCATTCATTCTACATACTTCAAATGTAAAAATCCAACAATAGCAGTCAGTGAAAGGATGGAGAATAACTTATTTTTGCCCTGGATTTTTCAGCAGAGACTTCCAAAAACTAGATGCATTCTTCAGTATCTGTTACCTGTATATTTATCATACTGATAGCAATATTATGATACTGCTGCATCAGCAGTTTGTAACAAAGCCAAAAGGAAGATCTCTTTTTGCCTGAAATAACAATGTAAAATCACTTTAAACAGCAACTTGGCTATTTTAATTGTTTTCTAAAAAGGAAAATCCTGATTGAAAAATGTATCGCTCATTGGATTCTAGTTTAGGTTTGTATTTTTCTTGAATATTTAACAAAAACATTTATATAACATAAGAGGAACTTTATGTACATTTGCTGATTTATAGAATTTTTTTACAGTAAATCTCATACTGTTGGTAAACTTTAAAAGTCTTTGCTGATGGGAATCTATAATCTTGTCACTAACGCGTGTTTTATTTCCTAACCCACACATTGCAGCTATTTAAAAAACCACACCCACCAAAGCGAGTTAGAAGCCGAATCAATGGAGACGCAGTTGGAATGTCTGTCCCCCCAGGTTTCACAAGTGACAAGATCTTTTTTCATCATTTAGACAACCTGAGGCCTTCCCTTGCACCTGTAAAAGGTAAAACTCAGCATAGTACTTACTCCTGGTCTCTTGCTAGAGTGTTCATAGTTCTTGCTAAATAAATGTTCCTTTTTCTGATTCTTCTTACCTCTTGGGTTTCATACTTCACTACAGCTCCAGATTTAACACTCCAATCCTCTAAGATTCTGAGAGGCCCCAATTCCACTTGCCTTAGGCCTTGTCTATGCGAGAAAGTTGTACCAATTTTAACTAAATTTAACTGTTTCATGGGCAAGGCTTCAAGTAGAAAGAATGAGCCTTAAGCCGCATCCTAAAGTTTAACAGCTTGTGTTTAATTTCAACAAACTGTCTGAAACCATCAAGGGAAGCAAATTCCAGAGCTGAGAACCTGCTACTGAGGGTGCCCCGCCTACAACCTAAAATGTTTAAATCTAGCTTGAGTGCCCCACGTAACCTCAGTTTTTGTGTGTTACCATGGGAGAAAAGTACGTTCTCAAGACTTCCAAGGAACATTTTGGGTACTGGCAATAGCACAGAGAAGCAATAGTGTCATGTCTGGCTTTAATTTTTTCAACCACAAGAAGACAGTAAAATTATCAAAATAGTTAATAGCTCATTTTTAAATGTAATTGGGTTCCTACTGATAACACGTTCTAAAATATTCATTAATAAATTATATTTAGCACGCATATCATGTTTTCCAGCTGAAGATGTTAAACACTTTACAAACATTAACTCGTTGTGAGTTAGATAAGGGATATTATAGTGATTACTTCATTCACGATTGAAAAGCATTCACCTCTGGGATAGAAAAGGAGCAGCTGTTTAACAGAGCACAGCAACACTACACTGTCACCTAAGAGCGCAAGTGAAGAATAGCCATCTCTATTTCAAAATGCTAGACAGGCAGACTATAATTATCAAATTTGAAATGTGGCATATGAAATTATTTGGCTGGGATTTTAGAATCAATGTTTTTGCTGTACAAAAAAATATCATGTCCTCTTTAATGACAAGTGTTCAGGCTCTTACTTCTCTGTTTTGTCTGAAAGACCACATGTCCAGCAACACAGTGTCCCTTACTGATTCAGAGGGAAGAGTGCCACATGTGGAAGTGCAAGTACCTAGGCATCCCTAGGAGATCTGTCCAAATACTGATAGCATTTAGCTGTGCGAGTTGATAGGATTACAGCACAAGTGACATTATTACTGTTTAAACTGATACAATATAAGCATGTGCGATTTCAGTTTCTATGGTGCATCATGGTATTTGTACTGTGATCAGAGGGGGCTGTCACATAATTACAAACAATATTATACAGTGAGGCTTATGTAATGGTTGTGCTTTTGTGTGTTTGCAGTAACATAAAACACATTGTTGTTTGTTATTCAGAACTCAAGGAGCCTGTGGGACAGATAGTTTGCACAGATAAAGGAATTCTGGCAGTAGAGCAAAATAAGGTTCTCATTCCACCTACCTGGAATAAAACTTTTGCTTGGGGCTATGCAGACCTCAGCTGTAGACTGGGAACGTATGAGTCGGACAAGGTTTGTGATCTAAATTTTAAGTTTTCCTGGTGTTCTCTACTAAAATCTAACTCCGAAAATATATTGTACATACAAGGGAAAGAATTTTGTCTGTGCTGTATTTATGCTGAAGTCTTCACCTGAAGAATGATAGGAAAATCAAGTTAACCTATTGCTACTAAAAAGTTAATTTCCATAATACAATGAACAAGAATGAACTGCAGGGTTTCTACAGTAAATCTGCAGTATCTGGTGTGGCACCATCTTGTGGCAGAAGTTGGCGCTGAAGGTAGTAGAGTGAAAACCCAAAAGGGGGAGAGAGACACTTTCTCCTGAGTAAACTAGGGGCCAAAAATTGAAGATCAGACTCGCTTTTTATTGAATTCTTAGGCAAATTCCCATTTACATCAAGAAGAATAATGTAACACTCTCTTGAGAAAACTGCAACCTGCTAAGGTTAGGCAGGTGGTGAGATGCAACTGATGCTCCTGATTGGCTTAAGAATTGTACACATCCCATTTTTTTGTTGCACTTGTTTCTTTCATACACATATTTTGTCTTGTCTTCTAGACTGTTAGCTCATTGGGGCAGCGACGATTATTTCTTGTACATTAATGAGTACCTAGCATAATAGACTTGATCTGGTAGCCTTGCCTGTTAAATAATATAGATGCAGGATTTGGCCCTGGCAAGGAACCTGATCCCTAAAATCCAGATCAGGATCGATATTTCTGAACGTTCAGGCGCATCTGATTAGTTCTTGTTCAGGCCTATTTCGGCCAAAAACAACCCTTTTGTGTGCTGCTGGAGAAGTGGTCAGTATTGCCTGATAATGGCTACTAGTCTGGGAATTGCAGCAGGATGGAAGAGGAATTGAGAGAAAGAAAACTGTTTTAACTGCAAGCGCCAGTGCTCATCGGGAACAAATATGTAATGTTCTCACTATATGCTCTGGCATTGTTTCCAATTTAATTGCATGATAAACATTTAGTATAGATTAATCTTAAATACTAAACAGTTGTAAATTGTGTTTTGTTTGTTTCTTGGCATTCAAACTATGTAAACATTTTTTTAACTGAAGTTACTTTCATATATTTCTTCTGACCCAACTTTTGAGTTATCGGTGGAAAACAGATCAGTTAAATAACAGTGACTGTGCTAAAGTTTCCTTGAAAACACTAATGCTATCAACAACAAACTTGCAAGACTAGATGTATGCCTTCTTCACTTTGTCTTTATTTTTTATTTTGTAGGCAGTGGTTGTTTATGAATGTTTGTCAGAATGGGGACAGATTCTATGTGCAATCTGTCCAAACCCCAAACTGGTCATCACTGGAGGAATAAGCACGGTGGTTTGTGTGTGGGAGATGGGCACCTCCAAAGAAAAAGCTAAAACACTCACTCTGAAACAGGTAAAAAATAAATAAAATCATGTTCCAAGGTCAGAGGAAGAAGGGAGGGGACTCAGTGGCTCCACATTGCAGTAGAACTTCCAACTGAACAGATTACCGTTCTAGAGTCACTGATTAAAACCATTCTGGCGCTGAAACAGTGGCTTGCTTTAAAAAGAACCCCAAGCAAAAAGTGTTTTGGGAGTGTGTGAAAATATGAAGGTATCTTGTCACTGGAAAGTGTTTCTGTGGGCGGGGAGAGAACATTTTTCTGAAATACTGCATGGAACTGATTTGCACAAATAGCATCCAGCAACTTGCAAAATTCACAGATAGACTCTCCAATACCATTTGAATTGTCAGACCCCTTTTACTGAAATCTTTCACGCCTTCTCTTCAAAATTTGACATTTTCTACTTAACTGAAAAAAATGGTTTTAGGGCAAAAACCTGGCAGTCCTGTGTTGGGGGAGCAGGGTGTATTTGCTTAGAAAAGTTTTATGATGTTTCTTGCTTTGTTGCCTCAGTACATTGCTTTTTGGATAACGTACTTAGACTAAGCCAACTATCTCTAAGTTAGCATAAAATCTCCTGCGCCACTGAATCAACTCCCAAGTGTTGTACAAATGGTATTTCATAGTTCTAGGTAACTCGTCTTTATAACCAGGAGTGTTTCATGAGGTACAATTTAACTAACTTGTGAGAGCAAATACACAAGTTAGTTAAAATAACTTTCATTTTCTACTAGAGTATGGTGTGTAAACACTCATTATCCAAAGCCATAGCCTGAGTGGCCATTTTACTACTTTGGTGATGACTGTGGTGCACCAACTCCTAGCAGTGCACAGCTAGGATCCCTACAGGAAAAGATAATATTTCCTCTAGTCCCTCCTGCTTCAGGCTGGGCCATCTAGAGCACTAGAAAAGCTGCCTTTTAAGTTAACTAAAAACCTGAATCAAGAGCTGTTCTAGGGCTCTTGTTTGGATAACAGTAAGATGTAAAAGCAGGAGTGTTTTCAGAGGAGAAAATTACTCTTCTGATCTTCCCTTGCTTCCAATTTTCCAGCTGATTTTTCAGTCACAGTTTATGGCCCAGAGTTCCTTTTTAACTAATTTTCTATTATAATAATTAAATAGGGAGCTATCTAATATTCACAATTGAGCTATATTATAGAAAATTTTAAATGGCCACTGGAACATACACGGATACTGAAAATAGACAGCTGTGATCCCGGTATGGGCTTGGAGGAAGCAGAAGGGGTCAAACTTTTTTAAAATAATAAAACGAGGGGAGAGAAATGTGTTTATAACTTTTCCCTGGAGTTTTCTTTTGTATGTCTGTTAGCCTTCCACAATGAAACACAGTTCCTAAAACCTCTATAAATTGTGTTTGTTTTTTAAATGAATGAGCTCATACTCTGTATATGTCATATATGTATGTGCAATAAACTGTGCCCTGTTGAGTATTACTAGATTACTGGTGCAGTTCTCAGGTGAACCACACCCTCAAGGTGTGTGCTAGTAGCCTAATAATGTGTCTTGTTATGAGTCTGTACTAAAGGCAATTATGCAAGAATAAAATGGTCATAATGTTATGGTTGACAATTCGCAGTATACTGTAAAACCCTTCTTTTCTAAATACTCCTATTATCTGAAATCCATTTATATCTTAAACATGTATCATTTGCTTTTTGAAAGTCCCAGTTCAACTAAATAAATTCTCCATTCCATTTACATGAATTAATGTACTGTAATGAATTCCTGTGCTTTATATATTCTGTAGAATACATATTTTTTTCTCATAGATTCCAAAGCCACTGTGATCATCTAGTCTGATCTCCTGTTTAACACAAAGGCCATAGAAATTCCCCCAAATAATCCCTAGAGCAGCTCTTTTAGAATAACATCCTATCTTGATTTTTAAATGGTCAGTGATTTTTGTTTGGTTTTGTTCTTAGGCATTGCTTGGTCATACTGATACTGTCACCTGCGCAACAGCATCACTAGCTTATCACATAATTGTGAGTGGATCACGTGACCGTACCTGCATCATATGGGATTTGAACAAATTATCATTTCTAACACAGCTCCGAGGTCACAGGGCTCCAGTTTCAGCACTTTGTATAAATGAATTAACGGTAAGAACCAATACACTGCATGATGTATGTTCAGAAACTTAAATATTCGTATCCTAAACTCTTTTTTTGACAGGATAACAAAAGGCTTTTTCATGACGGTCAATCCAATTAATTTAATTGATTTTATTTGAATGTGCACACACAAGAGTTCCAAAACATGTACATAGCTACAGCTTTGTTGATTTAAGTCCTTTTTATACTGTTACATATTTTAAGCAGAACCATATATTGTTCAAACAAAAGGAAAGCATCAAACTCTTCAGCGGCTTTTGGGATATTTGTACAACTTACTCCTGTCGAAGAAAAACTCAGTTCTCGCTTTTTGTTTGGATGCAGCAAAACCAAATACTTTATTATTTCTCCAGTAATTACCATGGAGGGAGAGAGTGCCATAGGATACAGGGTCACCCCAGTCCTGGACAGGTCTCTCAACTGGTAAACAATCACAGCAAGCCTTTATACCTTTTACAGACAATTTCTAACAATAATACAGACAGTAAAAAGCAACAAATACATTTTGTTTATACATAAGCTTCTCTGCTATCTCACTAGAAAAACAAGACTGCAAGACTGCATATTGCAAGGTCGTAATAACTTTCACACAATTCCCTCTGTCTTACATTATCTTGCTTCCTCACGTCACCAGGGTCACAGTTAACCTAACTCATGCTAACTAACATTCATTAAGATCTCTTTAAAACCTTGTTAATTATTTACTGGCTTCCACACTCCCCCCTTTTGTACTTCTAGTACAACAAACAATTTCAACTCTCAATTCGCATGAAACCATGGACTTCAGATTCTACAGCAAACATGTCAACCGTCATGGGACGTAATGACAATGCATGATTAGAATGAACATGAAAGGTATTGCTATTCTTACGTTATTTACAACAACAACAACAACAATAATATAATCCTAAATTAACTAACAACATTACAAACAATAACAATCCCATAGGAATAATATAATGGGGCTGTTGTACAATTGCGAACACAAAGCACAAAACATCATACCTAGTACATAAAGTAAACACTCTATAAGCTGTATGAAAGGCATTCCTTCCAGCATGATATATATTCTAAAGCATGGGAATTTGCCCTTGCAATTCAGAGATTCTTAGAACCTTTGGTAACAATGAAAGCAAATTGTGAAACCGATCAGGCATTATTCTAGTCCAATCAAAATATACCTAAAATCTAAGAGCTACTTGCAATATTTTATCTGCATTCTATCTACATTCTATCTGCATTCTATCTGCAGGCCAGTAAATGATATAATTGCCTGCAGCAATGGTAAAATCAATATGTATATCCCATCAGGCGTTATTCTAGGGGTACTGTCTATAAATCAGGTAGGTATACCAGGTGGTCTAATTTCCCAGATGCCTCGGTAAATAATTCAGTTCCACATGCATCCTCCCCATGGACCCAGCAGGATTCGGTATGTGGGAGCCCACACCCCCTAACTGGTCCATATGCTTGGAAGGAGCACTGTGAATGTCCACACTTCCATCCAGAAAGTGTCCAAGTATGTCTTCATGACCACAGATCAGATGGTACTCCTGACGTGTCTGTAAGGGCAGTGGGCCAAGTCTGGTCCAGATCCCACTGCAATGCCTTCCCAGCCTCAGTGATATTCAATACCATCTCTGTCAGTCTCCTTCTGGGTCATAGAACTAAGGGTGGAAACGACATGTAACTCACCAACTTCAGCCTGTACTCAAGATAGCTGAGCTTCAAAAATAAGACTAGCGGCCTTTTCTAGTTGCCCCAATTCCTTATCATGTTCTTGGCCTTTAAGAATAGTCCAAATGGCTACCACACTATTGGCTCCAGCCCACAGGGATCTGGTCAATTCCCCTTTTGTCCAGAGGAAATAACCCATGCCTTTTGTTGTGCTAATCTAATGGCAGCCCCTTGTGAGCAATCTGGGTATGTAGAAAACTGGATAAGGGCAATGTCAGTTAAAATCCAATTAGGGAGGGCAATACATACTGAAGGATTTATCCAGAACACAGGGCGCAGCCTGTAGAATAAACCCCAAAATCCAATTAATACCACAGTCCCAAGCATGGGTCCCACAAATTTCTTCCTGCCAGTATGTAATTCTGTGTTTCTTCACCAGGGTCAGTTCTCAATGTCCTTTTAGTCAGGAATTCCTGGACTTTGGCAATGTCAGTGGAGTGAGTGCTTCTTCTGCCTTCCCAAAACAATCAAGGTTTAGCATCCTACAGGGGAGAGGTTTCCAGCACATATCACCCTGTAATAGCTGTGCTTTTTCTAGAAAAGTCTAAAGGCACAGTTGGTCTGTCAGTGGACAAGGGAGAGGTTGTCCAGAAGCTGTCCAGAAGCACAGTAGAACTAGAAGAAAGAATAGGCTAATCATCAATAGGAAAATTCTTCTGATGTGGAGGGGTGTTTTTGCAGTGAGAATCCTGGGTCCAAGCAGTCAGTCTGTGGCACTTCACAGCGGTGTCGGTAGTCAGCAGGACTTGGAAAGGGCCTTTCCAGCATGGAGCCAAGGCAGTCTTTCGCTGATGGATCTTTATGTAGACCCAGGCTCCTGGTTCCAACGAGTGGCAAGGTTGCACAGGATCCTTTGGTAGTGCTTCCATCACCTGTGTATAAAAAGACTTAACACATTTCATTAGTGCCTGACAATATTTAAGCATTATGTTATCCAGCAAATGAATGTCCATCTGAGCTGGGGTTAGTGGGGGTGCAGTTGGTAGTCAGCATTGGGTGTCCTGTCAAATTTCATGAGGGCTGAGTCCAGTAATTCGATTGGGAATGGCTCTCATACACATCAGTGCCAAAGGAAGGGCATCTGGCCACTTTAAGTGTGTCTCAGCACAAATCTTGGCCAGTTTATTTTTTTGTAAGTCCCGTTCCGGCGTTCCACTGTCCCAGCAGACTGTGGGTGGTGAGGGCAGTGAGCTGCACATAACTCCTTTACAATCTGTCCAGTAAAGTGAGTTCCACGACCACTGTTGATAGTCACAGGGATGCCAAAACGTGGTACAAAATCTGTAAGCAAAGACATCTACTGTCCTGCAGGGAAAAGCTTCAACCCAAGTGGTAAATACATCAATTAAAACTAATACATATTCATAACCACAACATTTAGACATTTAAATAAAATCAATCTGAATATTTACAAAAGGTCCCAAGGAGGAGAGTGGGCTGGCCGGTGCACACCAATCTCGTGTAACTGCAGCAAGCATTTCCCCCCCCCTTCTCTTGGTAGGCAGCCAAGCGGTGTCCTTGACTGGGGCCAGCGCATGTTAGCCATTCTCTTCTTGGCTTTTTCCATTTAACCTACAAAGGAAACTTTTACTCTTCAATTATACACCTTTTTCATACCATGAACACATAAACAGTACTGTTATACAGTACAGAAGTATTATCATTCAATGTATGCCACATATACCCTTTCACTAAAATAACCTTATTACAGAACTTTGGAAGAACAAGCCAGGACAAGCACACCCACTTTGAGAAGTTCACTTAATATAACTTCTAGTCCAATAGCTATCCACCATCCCCAGCCCTCTGGCTAAAAGTCTGAGGTAGCCAGAAGGATCCCTTGTACAATATGGGGAGTGGGTTAACTTTTCATGTCCTCGCTTCCAATTAACCCTGTCAGTATGCAAATTTTAACAACAATTCTCAATTAAAAGATGTGGCCAATGTAGTTTCTTTCTCTTACTTAAGAAAATGTATTAGACTTTAGTATATCACATTTTCTGATGTAACCAAACACTTTGTATTCTAAATTGAACAAAACAAGTATCTGCATCTCAATCCAACATTTCCGCTTGATATCAAATCAGACCATCTCATGAAAATATTAAACACAACAATTCTGGCTACGAAAAAAAACACAACAAGACAGAACATAGAACACACAACATAATTTTTTACTGTGCCAGTAAATCAAGGTACGTTGAATGCTGTGCTGCTGGCATTAGTTTTCTTTGATTATCTGAAAGACAAACAGAGGTCCACCCCGTCTGGGCAATTAAATACTTAAAATATACAAATACTCTTGTTGATTCTAGGCAAAACAGAGGAATTACCCCATATTTTCTCGTATGTGTTTCTTAGACAGCCTTGGTTTCAGAGGCCTTTTTCTTTTTTTTTTTAACCCCTTCTTTTTTTTTTTTTTTTTTTTTTTAACCTTTTTATCTCTTTTTTTTTATTTTAACCATGATGCATCTTTACCTGGTCCGGACCAATACCATGAGGCGGTATGACAACCCCTCTTGAGGCGGTAAAAACCCCTCAGCACCGGTGCATTCTAATGCATTTACCTATGCATTTACCTTATGCATTACCTTATGCATTTACCTTGGCCAACTCAGCAGTTCCCAGTACTGCCATAAACTAACCTTATTGGGGCCTCTCCCCAATACCACTTTGCATCTGATCCTGCTGCACAGTCAATAAGTTCAGATGGCGTGAGCCCAACAGAGACAGACGTCCTCACGGAAAGTCCTCCTCCGATACCCCAATAGAGATTTCAAAAGGTCTCATACCTCTCATGTGGCGCCATGGGGTTCGAAGGGGAATGATCCGTAGTAGGCGTCTGTGGGTCCGTGGGCGTTGCCATCCCGGACGAGCCCCCAAATTGTCGAAGAAAAACTCAGTTCTCGCTTTTTGTTTGGATGCAGCAAAACCAAATACTTTATTATTTCTCCAGTAATTACCATGGAGGGAGAGAGTGCCATAGGATACAGGGTCACCCCAGTCCTGGACAGGTCTCTCAACTGGTAAACAATCACAGCAAGCCTTTATACCTTTTACAGACAATTTCTAACAATAATACAGACAGTAAAAAGCAACAAATACATTTTGTTTATACATAAGCTTCTCTGCTATCTCACTAGAAAAACAAGACTGCAAGACTGCATATTGCAAGGTCGTAATAACTTTCACACAATTCCCTCTGTCTTACATTATCTTGCTTCCTCACGTCACCAGGGTCACAGTTAACCTAACTCATGCTAACTAACATTCATTAAGATCTCTTTAAAACCTTGTTAATTATTTACTGGCTTCCACACTCCCAAAAGCCATGTAACTGGCTGCTTCCAAACCACCTAATGAAATTTGGACCCTAGTGAAAATGTGAAATGCTTGTTGAGCAGTGTAGTCCAAAAGAGGAATACTCATGCAGTGAAGGGAGTTTATTCAACCATAAAGAAAGGGCAACATATCATAAAATCCTATAGTATTGAAATAGCAACTACCATGACCTATGCCTGTGCCTGATGTAGTAGTGAAGATTGCTCTGTTATAAGCATCAACCCTGAGATACTAAGGGCCTGTCTTCACTGCAGTGTTAACATGGGGTATAACTCGAGTGTTGCTCCTAACCTAACTCCTGTCCCCACACACACATCTTTAGTTGGAGTTTAGTGCTAGGGTAACGCAAGGTAACTTAGAGTGAAAACAAGCCAGAACTCCTTTTTAAAGCAAGATAATGAGGGTTAATGTCCTATAAAGCTGCAAGACAGAAAAGGAAGCCCCATAGGTTGGGACATGTAAAACTAGATTGGACAAGATACTGAATATGTACTGTTGTGAATAGTCCTGCCATGGACGATGCTGGGCTCGAGCTCAAATGAATTTATTAATTACCTACATATCATAGGTCTCCGTGAGGTTTGTATTTCTCTGACATAGGTTTTCAAAAATGGATGCCTAAAGTTAGGCTCCCTAAGCCTGTATTTAAGTACCTAAATCAGAGGCCTGCTAGGTGCTCAGCACTTCAGAAAATCAGGATACCTCTTCAAATGTCGAACTATGGATTAGGAGTCTAAACTTTAAGCACCCATTGTCCTATGTTTCTGCTCAAATGAAGTATTTTTGTAAATGCCCAAGATCCAGATTGAAATTTAAAGGATTTGGGTTTTGTTTCCTTTGTCAGGGTGATATTGTGTCATGTGCTGGCACTTACATCCATGTGTGGAGTATTAATGGAAACCCTGTTGTGAGCATGAACACTTTCACTGGGCGGAGCCAGCAAATCCTATGCTGCTGTGTGTCTGAGATGAACGAGTGGGATACACAGAACGTCATAGTGACAGGACATTCAGACGGAGTTGTCCGAGTAAGTAGGAGTCTCTGCTTAGGTACTCGCACTAGGGGTTGTCCAGGGATTAAAATAACATCGAAGTTGCGGAGAAAGTATAGATGTAAACTGCAGACACACATAGCCCTTTCTGGACTGACAGTCTGTAGCATGCTGGGTTTTTTCTTCTGCTTTTTGATGCGTGTGGGGTGATGTGATAATTGACAGGTATCAGTGTGGTGTTTTTTTTAATTTTCACCCCTTTCCAGTCTGTTTTGGTTACTGCTGAACTACTTTTCTGCCTGAAGTATTTTGCAAGACTTCAGTGGGCCAGTTTTTCTTGCAGAAGGAGAGAGAGAGCTAGTAGCATCTCTGTATCTCCACTTGAAACACTCCTGTTCTGTTGCAATCCCTAAGCAGAGACCTGCTCATGTCAAATTGCCATAGGTGGTGGCTTTTTCATAAAACTGGGCTGATGCTGCAGAATTCATTCATTTGTGATCCGGGTTTGATTTCCAGAGGGGAGAACCCCATGTGGTACCTACCCCCTAAAAAGTGGATTTATAGTGTAAATGGTGATGGGCAATGTGGATATTCTGCTCTTAGTTCATAAAGTATTTTATAGGCAGCCTATAAAGATATAAATGTTTATCTTATGCTTCTCTTCCTCTGTCTCCCCCTCCCACACCAAAGTTCTGGCGGATGGAGTTTTTGCAAGTACCTGAAACACCAGCTCCAGAGCCTGTGGAGATCCTGGAAATGCAAGAGGATTGTCCAGAAGCACAAATAGGTGTTTTGTTTAATTTTCTCAGTACCTCGGTAAAATACTATAGCTGTAAACCGCAGGAATGGTGATGCACATTTTAGACCATGGTACAACACACATTTTGGACCAACTAATAGAGAGAGTACTTGATTCTCCTTTCACACCTGTGTAATTCCATTGACTTCAATGGTTGCTCCTGTTTTATACATGGGTGGCCAACCTGAGCCTGAGAAGGAGCCATAATTTACCAATGCACATTTCCAAAGAGCCACAGTAATCGGTCAGCGGCCCCCTGACAGCTGTTTTGTGGCATGCAGGAGGCTCTGTGGTGGGCAGGAGCGAGGGCACAGCAGGTTATGGGGAGGGGGCGGGAAGGGGTGGAGCGGGGGCAGGGCTTGTGGCAGAGCCAGGGGTTGAGCAGTGAGCACCCCCTGCACCTTGGAAGTTGGGGCCTGTAGCTCTGGAGTCGGTGCATATACAAGGAGCTGCCTATTAATGTCTGAAGAGCCACATGTGGCCACCCTGTGTTAATATAAAAAATCCAGCTCATATTATCTGATCCCTTTGTGCAGTTTCCACTGTTAACTGTGGATGTATTAAAAAACCCCAATAACAAAAACAGTTAATCATTCCCTGCCCTATAAACAGGACCATAAGATACCTGAACCAAAACCTATACATAGTAGTGTTACACTACTTTCTTAAAAAAAGGCATGCTCTAACAGCATTACTTATGTCCTTGGGAGCAGATACTATTCTCGTCTTCACAACTAATTCAGTGCACACTAACTATGGCCATTTTCTTGGTGGCTATCTTTTCATCTTCATATTCAAAATAAATGTTAGATTAAGATATCTTGTGAGATCAAATGTAAGTAGCCCCTGCGTAAAATGTAACTAACTATAGGTACTCTAAAGGACATTGAATAAATGTGAATTTAAAGTAATTGTCAGGGTTGTTTATTAAACTGAACTTTTCACCTGCCAGGACTTTATCATATCCATATGCATTTTCCATTAACCCCTCCCCCTAATTATACAACAGTGCCTAGCATTCACTGTGATTATTAAAAAATGCTACAAACATAGCCTACTGAAACAAGAGTAGGCAGCTGGGATCTTAGACATGGTTTTTTTATACTGATTTTAAAACTTTAGTTCAGCTTTAATAGTCATTCTAACCTCTCTAGTTCTGTATCACGCCAGCAGTAAACTACTGAAATTATCACTTCTGTTTCTTTTTCCATCAAGCATTATGTATGTGGTATGTACATGTAAAATAATGAATTTTTTAAATACAGGATTTAGAACTGTAAAATTCAGGGTTAGGGTGGTGCATGTTCCAGTAAGTGGTTGCTGCTTTTATGCAACAATGATAGGATGGGGAAATAAATTCCTATCACACACACAAGAGACTCACAAAAGAGTCAAAGGATGATGCTGAAAGAGCAATGTCTTCCCTGACACAGCTTGCACGCTGCATCCTCAGTTTCACTGAATTAGATTTGGAAGAGTGTAACTAAGTTTTAGATCTTGGGGTAGAAATCCAGGGAAAATGGAATTTTCAAAATCACATAAGTGATTTAGAAGCACAAATACCAATGAAAGTCAATTAAGCCATTTTTGAAAATCCAATCCAGTATCTCTCAAGAAGTGGTATTTCCAGGCAAATAGCAGAGTGTAGGTAATCTTGTTGTCTTATGGGGTGAATATTCAGTGGGACACATGCACAGATTATGTGTGACCCATATCAGTGGCTATCACACAGCTAGCTAAAACCCTGCACTGCTTTGATGATATACCTGTCTGTGATTACAGGAATGACTCCAGTTACACCCACTAGGTTCTTCTGTAGATGTTGCAGCGATGCAACTTTGTAAAAGGAAAGAGAATGAGATATAAATACTTCTGTTGTGCTAACTTCTTCTATTCTCTTGTGCTATATAAAATAGGGCAGGAAGCCCAGGATGAGGACAGCAGTGACTCCGAAGCAGATGATCAGTGTATCAGTCAGGACACTAAACCACGGGAGAGCCAGAGTCAACCAGAGAGCACCAGCCACAGGCCTGTACCATCATCATCCAGGACGGCAGCAGCATGGTCAGCAGACAGTGGCTCCGATGACTCAAGACGTTGGTCAGACCAGCTCAGCTTGGATGAGAAAGATGGCTTTATCTTTGTGAACTATTCTGAGGGGCAAAGTAAAGTGCATCCCCATGCTCAGGTTAACCACCCAAACCATGTAGAAGTACGGCACCACAGCAAACTTAAACCAGGTACATGAAATGAGAATCACATTCTCCCTTATTTAACTCTGTGCTGTAAACAATGAGCCTTAAGGCTGTATGCTTCTGTTCCTGCTGCATTAGGCACTGTGAGTTAAAGCATGAAAGTTTTGCAGACGGAAGCTCTGAATTTTCTTTTCTGGTTAGTCAGTCATAACCCAAAAATGTCAGTTAAGGGGTGTCACTTGTAGTATTATTAAGGTGCATGTTATTTCAGCTCTTCATGCAATGCAGTGTTCCCCAAATTTTTGAAGACTTGAGTCCATCTTACAGAAAAAAGTGAAATCAGTCATGGCTCTGCAGCCCTTCCCTGTGGTGCTAAAAGCTTACCTGGGTATTTTAATTCATACCTCCTTTGTCAGTGTCCTTTCTTTGGCTAGACCTTTGCATCTCTCTCTTTGGGAAACACTGGTGTTGAAGCTTCATAATAGGATACTTCCTCTCCTTTCTTAAGTGCAGTGAAACAGTTTAAAATGTTGACAAAGTATCATTAATCTGGCATAGACCTGTATTAGAGACAGGGTGCCCTCCAGGAAGATTGTTCCTTCTCCCTACCCACATAGTCTCCTGGGGATAGGATACAATCTGGTGTGTGATGACAAAGCAATAGCGAGAGGACTTTAGTTATTCTTTTTTCCTGCCCACTTCTAGGATACAGATGGGAGCGTCAGTTGGTATTTAGAAGCAAACTAACTATGCACACAGCATTTGATCGCAAAGACAACGCACATCCAGCAGAGATCACAGCACTAGGCATCTCAAAGTGAGTAACCCAAACACTGTTGCTTAAGGTGGTTTTTCAAAATGGATGAGTTTGGGTGGGTGGATGGGGGCGGGAAAGGCTACATTTTGTTACTCTAAGATACAGTGAAAACCTGACAGAAGAGCAGCATTTAGAACTGGAATAAAAAGCACATGACTGAAAACCTGATTAATAATAGCTACTACAGCTTGTAGTTATGCACTCTCATAATTGTATTCCCCAGTAAGACCAGGCTAATTTGTGTTTGCCATCTCTGTTGGTCTCAGTTTAATATTTGGTATGAACAAGTAATTGACATGTACAGCACACAGGTGATGAGTCTGTAATGGGGAACAAACCTGGTGTTGTGTGGCTGGAATGTCCATTCATGTTCTTGCAGGGATCATAGCAGGATTCTAGTAGGTGATGGTCGAGGAAGAGTGTTCAGCTGGTCTGTGAGTGACCAACCTGGCCGGTCTGCAGCTGACCATTGGGTGAAAGATGAGGGAGGAGACAGCTGTTCAGGCTGTTCAGTCCGATTTTCTCTCACTGAAAGACGTCACCATTGCAGAAACTGTGGACAACTCTTCTGTCAGAAGTAAGCAGTCATTAGTTTTCCTTATACAAAGCACCCTAGCAGGAGCGTTTTAAAAAGTGAAAATGTAGGTTTCTTAATTAAAAAAAAAAAAAAAAGTTATGAAAACACTACCAGTGTCACAATTTTTAATGGAAATAGTTGGAAAAAACAGGGCCCATCCGTCTTTTTAAAATCATTAAAGCAGCAGCAGCTTGATTAAAAACTTTAACTTTAGCAACTTTAAATCCTGCTCGTTTTATGAAAAAGCAAACAAACTAGAATTACTATATTAATTCCATATATGGAGCACTTAAGCCATGCATTGGAATATGATTAACAATACGTTTCTAAAACAGTCACAAATTGATGCAACCTTTGGAAATGGACACAGCTTATATCCATGCAAAGACTGTTTGGACTAGTCCTTATTAAAATCATTCTTGTAGTGGTTTTGTACAGTCACTGCACAAACAAAGGTCCAGGTGTTCTATTCCCAATGCAATTGTGCTAGATTTCCCATCACAATCTATTTAAGCTAGTTTCCTCTCCTCCCTCTGCCCCCCAGCTTGTCTTTGGTCCCTGCTGTGACTAACTAAGATATTTTAGGACTATAAATAAGAGGGTGTGGTTATGGGAAGAACACCCTTACAACTTTATTTTCCTCTTTCAGGTGCAGTCGATTTCAATCTGAAATCAAGCGTTTGAAAATCTCATCACCAGTAAGAGTTTGTCAGAACTGTTACTACAACCTGCAACATGAGAGAGGTTTTGAAGAGGGGCCTAGAAATTAGTGAGGCTTTAACACAAACTAAAGACCAAGCTCTGCAGGATCTCAGTTCAGCCCCACAGTAACTCACTGAATTAATTACAGAATCGTGCAGTGAATTTGGAAGGGATTAGAATATTGTCCGTTTACACTTATCTTTGTACTGTGTTAAGCACTGAAAGAAAAAGGGATCATTGATTTCATTTATGTTGATTGAAGTTATACAGCTAACAAATATTCAAATGGGCCGCAAGCACCAGAAAGACAGGATTGGTAGTCACAAATATAGTAAAACTTTCAGTACCCAAATCTCCCTATTAACATGGCTATCAAGAGAAAAATCCTCACTTACTAACCATCTGTTCTTGTGGGGCTAGACATCCTTATTTGGGGGTGGGGAGAGGCTTTTTAGAAGATAGTTGTAAATCTGCCTTCTTCACAAGCAACTGTGTATAATGTAAATAGGTATAACGGCCTTTTTATCTAAATATGAACTTAACTGCCTGTTACATGGGACTTCAGCCTAACCACTATACTTTGTGTGGCATCTTTAGCTCATCTATCAACTTAAATATGAATGTTTAAAAAACTCAAAAGGCATTATTTGTATTTTTGTTTAAAATTCAGTCTGTGCATGTTTCTCTTTCAGTTGCCCACAATATCCTAATTTAAACAAGGCTCTTTGTAGAAATGACATGGATTTTTTTTTTTAAAGGAAAACTTTTTGGGGGAATAGGACTTGCAATATTTTATTCTAATTGTAAAATAACTAGGAACTAAGTTATAAACTCTGTAGTTGCATTTTATACCTACCTATTTACCACCTCATTGTTGATATTTAATACAGCCTCTTTTATACATACATTACAGCTGCTGGTTTGTTCAGTACTTAGCGTTAAGCAGCTGAATCATGCAATGCAAGAACCAGCTTTTACCTTCTTAAATAGAAATTGGCTTGCATGTAACTCAAAATTAACTTCTCTTGCATAAAATTTAGTCTCTTTGGCACCTTTGTTCTACTGAACATAATCCTTGCTCAATAACTGGATAATATTTATATCAGAACTGCTTTTAAGTCGTCACTGTTCAGTGACAAGACGATGATTGGTAGTTTTCCATTATGAATTTAATTACAGTATTTTTAAATCAGTAATTTATTTTGCACCACATATGGGACAGACACTGGCATCCACAGCAAGTAGAACAGTTGCAGAAGACAGGCCCACAGTCATACTTTCTGGTGGTTGTTTTTTTAAGCGTATGTATATATTTTGTAAATGGGTGACAAAACTGGTCTAGATTTAGGTATATTCACAAACAGAGAATACTTTTAAATAATGGTGAGAATATGACCCAAGTCAACAGGAAATGGGCCAAACTTGCATCAGTGGATATGCCATGAGCAATGTCATTGGAACAATGGAATTACCTTAATTTATGTGGGAGTGACAGCATTATATATAGCTAAATCAAACACACCTTAAATTGCACCAGTGAAAATATTAGAACCTCTATGATGATATGAGATTTCCCAAAAGATAGTCAAGTGCTAACTGAAGCACCTCCCTTTTGTTGATTTTGTGCTTTTACTTTTTATCCTGGAACACATTTATGCACTGAAAGTTAAATAGGTATTTTGATACACGTTTAAGTATGTGATGGACTGTAACAATTAGATAAAATTCCTGTTTTGGTATGTATACTAGGTCCCCAAGGGAGCAAAAAGGCTCCACACTATTGCGTGAGTAAAGGCAGGTTTAGTTAGATCAGTTGAGCCAGTAGCTGCTTTGCATGGCCAGCTTGACAAATTTATCTTTAAGGGAAAAAAAATGCTTTTGGTACAGAGAGCCTACATTTCTGTATTAATACTGCTTTGATGCTATAATCCAGATTAGGGGTTGTTAACCTGTACACTGTCAATTTTAAAACCCTTAAATGCACCTGAGTCCACTGAAATCTTTTCCTCTTGTTTCCAGCTTGTTTTTGTATGGGCTGAGACCTCACTATCTTAGTTCCAAATTAATTTTTATAGCTCAGACAATAAACCCTTGGAAACATGGGGTTTTTCTCACAGAAAGAGTTGATTGACGTAAACTAAATATTAAATGCTGCTAAAAAGCAAGGTAATTTACCCTCTGCTCCTCTCTACCCCCTACCCCATCCTGTAGTATTAATCTTAATTTACATTTAGTAAACCAATAAAACCCACTCTGCAGGCTTAATTCCTGTCCTGCAGTGTATAGCAAACTCTTCCAAAACAACTTCTTGCATTTAGGAAGTGCAGTACAAACACTATCTGATCAGATTTCCTCTGGCAACTGTTTTGTTCAATTGGGGATAGTCTTTTCTTTTTAGCTTCTAATGCACAAACCTACTTTGGTTTGTTGTCCCTATAAAAGTTTGTTGGAGCAAAAACACTAACATTAGCAGTCTATATTCTCTGCGAGTACCTCACCTGTCTTCTCGGGCCTTGTTCTTTGTAGTATACTTATTAATTCATGTACTCTAACACTTGTATGTATGGTGCAACTGTAATGTCATGCTTATGAAGATGAGTTTGGCTGCCTCAGCCCACATTTAATAGCAAAACACTTTAGATAAGTTATTTTGCACTTTCTTATGTATAAAATTGGTAGAAAATTATTTTTGCTTTGTATCATTTAAAGACTCCTTTGTTTCAGTAAATGAACTGTGTACAAAATATTTATGCAGTTAAAACTGTTTTTAGAAAGTATTTTTAATTTCAGCAAGTTTGGTTACTTGTTGCATGACTATTAACACAGCTGACTTTTTGTGTCAGTGCAATGTATATTTTTTTGTCCTGTTATTAACTTGTAAGCCCTAGTAAATGGCAACTTATTTGTACAGCAGCAGGAGTAAATTGAAGATAACTGGCTAAGACTGGAGTGTGGAATTTTGTACTATATTGCAGAATCCAATCTCTCTTTTTTTTGGTGGTTATGTAAAAGGCCTGAAGAATTACTATCTCGTGTGCAATCTGTGATATCTGAATGTTCATTGTATATTTGTCTCCAATGCAAAAAGGTAGAGTAACACAATTACAATACATGATTAAATGCAATAGTTCAGGTACTTAAGTATTTTTTTCATTTCAAATAAATACCTGCTATTTACCACCAAAAGGTTGTTTTGCATTTATCTTTGAATAAGGAAGCACGGGTTGCAGTTGAACTGACCACATCTTAGGAGTACCAGTCCTATTTGATTTTTTTTCCAAATGTGAGTACGGTAATTCATAAATGTTAGAACAGAAAACCCTTGTGTTTGTTTTACATCATAAGCCTTATTCCCATCATGGCCAATCCTCTAGGTTTCAATAGTATCTCAACCTAATGTAGGAAAAACTGAGAAGGGAATGACTATCTTGGTTCCTTAAGGAATTTTAAAATCTCAAATTTTAATTTAACCTCCTTCCCCAAGCAACCTTCAACCTTACCTAGAGAGAGATTGCTGGAGAGGGGGAAATTCCAAATGTTGTCTTATATCAGTAACAGTTTGCTGAAATTCTAATTGTTGGGGGAGTGAGCTCATGTTTCACCAACCTTGATACTGTCTTTACAAATAAGGTGGTTTTTTTTTTAAATCAATCACATGCTATCCCTTAAAACTTGCTTGCACAATTAAGTGTTCCAATATTGCCAAATAGCTGGCTGACTCCAGAACTGGTACAGTGAATGATTGATCTTGCAGAGAGAATAAAAAATTTCTTACCCGTAATGGTATCTCCCCCAGTTCTGCACTTCTGGCTGCTCTCCTTGAGCTGCAGCTTTGGAAATGTATCAGTGTTTTGGCCATGTCCCCTCTGCTCCTGCTTGCCACCAGACAAGTTATTCCAAAGCTATAAAACTTGAATATCATGAACAAAGAGAGATAATTCTATACATTAGCCCAAGATAGATGGTAACAATCCCACTTCATTATCTGACCTTTGACTCATGAGCTACCTAGGATGGGTACAATTGTGGGTGATGCCGCTAGCGGAAAGGAAGTTACCAGTAGAAATGTTCCATTCTGCAGCCCAGCATCTCCCACAATTCTGGGTCTCTGGAAAGCTGCAGGCAATGAACAGATGTAGGGAGGATTATGAAGGAAAAAATTTTTTGTAGGAAGTTAAACTATCCCCACCTCTCTCTGCTTGCTCATTTCTGGCTTCCAGTATTTTATGAAGGTGGTGGCAGCTTTGCAAATTTCCATCCATGCGGTTGTTACAAAATCCAGATTCACACTCCCGTCTCCACTAAGTGCCATCAGGAGAGAACAGACTGGCCGTCAGACAGAGGTGCTTCTTTTGCCCTTTTTGACTGGTGTAAGTAACATGCAGTCAATTAGTGGCATAAGCAACTTTTAATAGCTTTGCCAGGGATTCTGTTTTTACATTAAACTTGTCCAATTTTGGAAGTACTCCCACATACTTCAAAGTAGTCATTCACTCACATGAAAATCTTCTGGTCTGGCCAGGCCGAATTTATTTGATCACTACCTCCTTCTGCCACTCAAATTCCACAGCCAAGTCACCTTTCCAGTGTCAAGGGGCCGAGACAATGTAAACTTGACTGTATTTCCAGACCTGAGGAAGAGCTCTGTGTAAGCTTATTTCTCTCACCAACAGACGTGGGTCCAATAAAATGTATTATCTCACCCAACTTTTTCTGTAGTCAGTTGCCCTTTTCAAGTGGGTCTTTCACAAATCAGAACACTGCAGTTAAAGAAAATTTGATTATAAAACCATGAGTTCTCATGGGGGCTCACGGATGGATGTTAATCTAAAATTCTTTTACCTTGAACTGACTAGCTTTTAAGTTGGTGCGCCTTTAAAACGTTCCTTTATCTTGTCTTAACTTTTAAACATTCCTTTTATCTTGTCCTTAACCCTTTTCTGAAGGATTTTAGAATCCAGGCAAAAATCAGTCAAGCTTCAACAGCTATTGGAACATTTTTTTCATTTTTTATAGATGTTAACACACCACAAACATCAATTAAAAAAAACAACATGCACTGATTTGCTAGCTATACACTTAACACATAAGCTTAGCAATGCAGCATCCATGTGTCTCATCTGAAATTGCAACTAAGTTAACAGTCAGAAAGGAGGACATGTTTGATATAGAAGGATCACACGATTTTGTTTAATCCTAATTCAATCAACTGGTAAATATCATCCTATTTCACCTAAAAAACGCACACAAAATATGCTATTGACAGCAGGACAACGTGTTACTAAACTAGTATTTTGAAAGTAACTCCTCGTCAATCACTAAGAATGCACACAACTTCCATGTGTTCAGTAGTGAGTCAAACAGTTGGCTCAAGGGCATTCAGAGATAACACTATCTAGGGAAACACATTCCTCGTTACTCCAAGCAAGAGAAGTTACTTACATACCCAATTTCATAAGCTACAGCGAGTGACTGACCAAACACAATTTTGAATCCCTTCAGCTTGCTACATTGCTGCAGAAATTCACTTAATGTATTTTTAAAAGTAAACATCCAGGGTCTGTAGTAAGTTACAGCCCAAAGCATTACTCCACCATACACTGAAAAATGACTCAGTGGTAGTTCCTTCTGTCTTCTCCCATTCCACCGGAAGACAATAGGGACAACTGGCATCCTGGATTCCCTCTTTTTTGACAGCAAGGAGGCAAAGAATTTGAGAATACTCTCCCTATATAAGGCCCAGTCATTCCCTTCCCTTTCCAGTTGAATATTTCCAAAGCAGAGGGAGGCCAAGACAGTGGCTCCCACCCTCAGAAGGGAAGCAAGGTGTAGGAAGGAAGACTATAACAAAGAATTACTGGTAAGTAATTCTGCACTTGTCATATACATCCCTTTTCTCCTATAGTGTGAAAAAACAGTAGGAAGAATTGGCAGTTGCAGCACATAATACCATAGATGAAGGCTTACCTTAATATGCATCCTGTAGTGCCCAGCAAGCAAGAGATGTCCTGTGAAGATAGACCAGGGCCGCTCAGAGGATTCAGGGGGCACCCCGCCGCAGACCCCGGAGCGAGTGAAGGACCCCGAAAAACCTCTCGTGGGGGCCCCTGCAGGGTCTGGGGCAAATTGCCCCCCCGCCCCGCAGGCGGCCCTGAGATAGACTGTTCAGCTGGTAGTACTTCAGCGTATGTGAGGAAAACCACATGGCAGCCCAGCCTTAACCCCTTCAGCAGATGCTTCTATCCTCACTGGCCAGGAAGTAGTTGCCACTGTAAGAATGCCCTCCCCAGCCCCGCCACCAAAAATAAACAAAATTCAAGGGAGCAGGTTAATTGGCCTGAACATAAGTTAGACAGATACATATGTTATTTCATCCAATTACAGAAGCCTATGAAGCTGTTTTTTCCATTTGATGACGACCATCAGAACAGAAAGAGCTGCTTAATTTGAACTCCTGACAAGATCAACTTTGTGACTCATTGAAAGAATGCAGGTGCCACGCCAGCCCCCTGACTGGCTTAGATGGGCTACAGAACAGGCTGGCTGAGGTAAAACAAACTCCAGAGGACTCTGAGTACCTTTCCCAGACCTGAAGGAGAGCTCTGTGTAGCTTGAAAGCTTGTCTCTCTCACCAACAGAAGTTGGTCCAATAAAAGATATTACCTCACCCATCTTGTGCCTCTCATCCTGGGACCAACATGGCTACAACACTGCATACAATTGTTCCTACTCTCTTTACATAGGCTAGGAGAAAGGGGAGATATGGGCTTTGCACTGCAACTTGCAGCCAAGAGCATATTCCTCCCTCCCCGTGCATAGAAGCAGCACTTGGAATTTGTTTGGGCCACACTTGTTTTTGCCTTGCAGTTTGGACAGACTTTGTGCTCAGCTGGCAGTGCCGATTCTGAGAGCAGAGATTGGTAGAAGTGGGGAGAATCAGGAACACTGGAAGCAGAGCACAAAGGATGTTCTTACCAAGTGGGCCATGTTGCCAACAGAAATCTCACTATAGGGCTGTAGAGCCCAAAAGGGAAACGTTTTTACTGCAAGGAGTCAAGTAACTGCAGTGCAAATAAGTCCATTGTCTATCATTTTCATCAGCTGTGAATGGCTGCAATAGCATTACAGGACCATTTATCATCTGCAAGAATATATCAGAAACATCTTATTTTCAAAAATAAGTGTAGAAGTTACACTGCATATTACATTCTTACACCACTTTTTCTTAACAGTACAAATTATTGCTCAGGATCACAAGACTCCCAATCAGCAAGAAATCATTCCACTCTTAGCATACTTTATGTCCCTCAAGAGCAAGGGACAGGACGGGGCAATGGGGGAGGCTTTGGAGAGGCAGAAGGGATGGCTGGTTCCCAGAGCGAGGGGCCATGGCATGGGGGGAGGGGGGGGGCAGAAAGCAGTCAGTCCCCCGAGTGAGGGGCCGTCCGGGGGCAATCGGACACAGCATGGGGGTGGTCAGTGCCCAGAGTGAGGGGCCAGGCGGGGGGGAATGAAACCCGACAGGGTCAGGATCCCTACCTTTCTGCTGGAGCTGGGATAGGAGCCACTTCCTCTTTCCTTTGCTCTTCTCTTCCCGCCCTCGGATGGCAGCTTGGGTTACTACGCCTGACTGGACGCTGTCAGGCCCCTCCACAGCTGATGCCTCCCTCCCCACCCAGAGGTATGCAATTAACACATTCATTTTGTTTTCAGTTAATTGCAGGCATTAATTAAGATTAATTGACAGCCCTACTTTTAACAATAGAAAGGTGCATTTTTAAGAGATTGTCAGCCACAATGTGTTTGCTATAGAGGAAAAAATGACAAAAGTCAGACGACAGAAGATTTCTGTCCCAGCTTTATTTTCCCAATTCTAGCTTTAATAAAAGACTGAAACAATTAAAACATACATAATATGATACCACCATTTACAGTATATACATTGTTTCTATATTCGTTTTTCTGAACAAGATAATTACAACGGCCTTGCCCAACAGAACTGCAAAGTGAAGAGAAATCACTAGTGTAGAGTTCAGACTTCCCAATTCAAGCTGTATGCCTATATTAATGGAACTAATACATAAGAAACATGAGGGTGGGCAGGGGGGCACATTGAACAGTGAGAGGAAATATTTCTGGCATTTCACAAGTTAAAAATTAAGGACCTAATCCTGCAAAGACTTACATCAGGGCCTACCAGAGTAAGCGATAACAAATTTACAACAGTAGATTGGTTAACCATTAATGCCTCTGAAAATTATTTGGTTGCAACTTTGTCCTTTTACAGTGAAAATAAAGATCCATTGACTTCAAGTGATTCACTGTATTCAATGCTACAATATATTCTACTTACTTAATATACATCCTATAAAATTTACACTAAAAGGAGTTCAAACATTTTATTTATGTTAAAATTAAATATTATAATCTTGTAACTATAGGATAAATTTACACCCAACTCTAGTCAGGCTGTGTTTCTTATTGGAAGAATCTACCAAGATACCGTTACCTAACTAAAGCCTGACTTCAATGTTTATGGGTCATTTTTTGTCACCCTTTCCTGCTTCAATAAACGCTACTTCCTTTCAATATTTTTTAGAACTGCTTACTAGCATCTTTCCATAGCTCACAATTTTGGCTGTGCTATATTTTAACCTTCAGGTTGTGTTGCATTTTGTCTTCAAGTTAAAGAGTCCTACATGTGCTTAGTTTCAGTATTTATTATTAATTATTATTATTATTAAAAAACAAAAAAATTTGGGAGTCGGTAAGCACAGCTAATCACTACTGGAAGACAATTTGCTAGTATGATGATTTTAAAGCTGATTTCTTGCTCTAGAAGATATTTTTTTTGACAGAAGTACTGTACTTTTACAGTAGAATATAAAAATGTAATACAAATTTGTTCCCTCAGCTATTTAGTGTTGACATGACCACTGAATGGAAACTTTATTTTGGAATTAGAACCAACATCTCTCTTTTATAACAGTATATAAGACTATTTTACTATTTACAGATTATATACAGATTACCCTGGCCTAAATGCAATTAGTATATAATCCTGAAACAGAATATACAGTGGTCTCAGATTCTATTCTAATGTAAACAAAAACTTTGACTCTACAAGCATAAAGCTTGTTAACATCTCTATTGGCTCTCTCTATTGTTTTTTCAAGTAGCACCAAGCAACTTTAAGATTTTCATCTTTAAACCCTCACAAAAATAATATAGTCAGAGTGCACTCAGAGTGCAGAAGCTTATTTACATTAGGATTGGGGAAATTAAATTTTATCCAGTTACAGTCTCTAGTATACCAAAAGAAACTTTTTGGCATTCATGTGCTTTCGTACATTATGGGAAAAAAATAGTTTGCATTTGTTCAAAAAAAAAAAAAGGTATTTTTATTTCTACTAAGATTTTATTACATGATAAAAAGGATATTATGTAAAATGAAAATAGAAAAATATCTAACATTAACCATTTTACAGTGTCAACTGTTTTCACACATACTTAATTAAGTCTACTGAAAGAGCAGCTATCTATAAAGTATATCATTCTCAACTGAATCCTTACATTGTTACCCAAACTTACTTGAGAACCTAGAGTTACTCAACTGTTGATAACAGATGGCAGAAGAGCCATTCACCATCTCCACCTGGAACTTTGTGCATCTGGTCAGTCAGATAACAGTGACTGCTTTCAGGGGAATAATAATAATAAAAATATTAAGTAAGCAAACACTTATAGTGAACTTTTCATCCAAGGATCTCAAAGTGCTTTATAAAGGAGGGAAATATCACCATTTTACAGATGAAAAAAAATCGAGGCACAAAAAATAAGGCTAGAATGAGCTCACTTCAGACAGTGACCAATCATCAGGATGTGAATCTAGGATTGCTGATGTCCATTTGCTGGACTGGAGAACCCTATCTGTTAGTTAATCTCCACTTTCGTTCTGGATGCATGAATTTGTTTTTGTAATCCAGAAGGATTCTTCCAAAAGAGGAGACTATTGCCCAGGCACCTCAACAGTAAAGGTGTCTTTATCTTGTAAGGATCCACTGATTTCATTAGAGAATTTTTTCTAAGCCATTAACTAGAAACTTGGCTAACCTTAGTCATTTTCAGTAAAACAGTAATGGTACAAATCCAGCAGTAACCCTGATATATTCAATTCTAAATTCCAGCCTCAATTTTCTGAGCAGCTCTCAAGGCAGACTATTTTCTGGCAAGTGATGTAATCAATTGCACAGTAGATAAATCAACATCACTTTACTGCGGTTTGGTTATACTTCAATAACCATTGGAGACTAAGTATGACAGAATTATTGCTAAGATATATAGTACTATAAAACTTGAATTAAAAGCAACAACTGTACTGATAAGCTACATTAAAAGTTGCTTTATAAATTGCACAGTGCCAGTACAGTCTTAACATTTCCTCAGTTTAGTTATTGTGATATAAAACTGCTGAAAAGGAATAGTTATTTTAAAAACTATTTAACCTGTCAGGCTGGATACCGAAGGAGCGCTCACACCATCAACTTCAGAAACTAAAACATACGTTAAACAAACAGTTATTTTACAAGAAAACTTAAATTTTATATATCTTATTAAATATTCACAGTAGTTTCAGGAAACATTCATGTCTTCAAAACTACTATCTACTTCTTGTTCAACCATGATTATTATGCAAAGTTGTGACTTGTTTTTTTCAGTGCTTTTCTGGCAGGGTTTTTTGGTTTTTGTTTTTTAAGTCCATTCGGTCCAACTATCCCCTCAGTGGTGGCTGAAGGATCCCTTTTTCAGTTAGATGAGATTTCAGGGTTTTGTATACATTTAGTTGCTGTTCTGGCTGAAGTACCAACAGTTGTTGTAGTAATTTGCTGGGATTTGGACCCCTGACAATGAAATTTAAGGGGAAAAAAAAATTAATTCACTAAAAGCTCTAAACCTACCATACAGAAGTGACATAGTTTGTTTTTCTCCCTATGGTATAAATGCAGTGTCTGGTTTTCGAGAGAGAGAGAGAGAGATTTTTCTAGTGTAATGATCCCTCCAGAATGTGTGTGTTATCTGGTGAGCATAACTGAAACCTGCTTTCTCCGACTGTATCTGTTGCATAAAATGTAGTAAGATGTCTTAACTGGGTAAGCCACAAATGTAATATGCATAAAGGCTGCTGCTGGGTCATGGTGAGAATGTGACCGATTCCAAAATTGCTTGCTTTGACTTTCTCACCCTATGTACCTTCCAGAATATTCATGCTAACAAGCTACCTGCCAAAGAATGAGCCAAGTGATGTAAGATGAGTGTTCAAGTGATGCCTGTTGCATGTCTTTTGACCACTGGGAAAGGATCTTGAAACAAGAAATCCAAGGGCAGAGAGGACCTTTCTGCTGCAAGTCTTAGCCTAAACATGTTACAAAAACCTCGAATGGTGTTTTGTACATCAATTATAGGAAAACAGACACTTCTGATTATGGCCCTCCCATAGGTGTTTGGTAGGGCATGTCTCTTGTGAATTTTTCCTAAACATAGTTAGATCATGTTTCAGTGACAAAGAAACAAATCACAAGTATAGTCAGCTATGCTTGCTGATTGTTGACATGATTACAAGATGTTCCTTTTTCACAAGCATAATTCTCAGCAGTTAAAAATAGACAGAAAAAAGCATTTTTTCATGGTGTAATGCCTGATCCTTTGTAACAAAAACCTGAAGCCTCCTTTCTCATTACTTGCCACTGAGATTAAATTCTTGCTAGCAACGGGTCACTTTCTGCAGACCATTCTGACAAAGCCATTTTCTGCTCTGTACCTGTTGTTGGATAAGCTGTATACTACCCAAATAAATGGGCACTAGGCTACGCATGGTAGTGGACAATATGTTCATAAAGTTTCTTTAATAGGACACTTTCCAATTCTAGAATTTAAAAGACCATCAATCCATAACTCTATTTTCAGGAAATCTCAAAGTGTAATTTACAATATTTTAAATGTATTTATGATAAAGTGTGACAGACATGTATCAGCCACCTATAGTTAAGTCCACACATTTGCGTATTCTTAACTTATGAACAAATACCCAATGTACACATGCATATTGGATACTGTGAGCATAAGTGAGATGCATACAACTACACACCCCTAAATTTGAAAGTCTATCCCCAAGGATCTTAAGAACTACAGTGAAAGAAGCTGCCCTGTAATACAGTTGTTATTCTAAAAGCATCCCCTTCAAAGTTGCTGTGGCTGAGAGATAATTTGGCAATGTTTCTAATAAGTGGGATGTCCTAATTAACAATATTTAAAAAAAAAAAATCTAAACCAGGAAGTTAGAAGTCAGATAACTGAAAATGTAGAAGTTTGATAGTTTCTTCTATTTACCTGAAGCCTACAGACTCTCCCCAAGCCACAGAAACTATGAAAGGAATGACAGCAGAACTGCCACTGCTCCAATTACCACAAATAAAAATCAGAATTTATAGGGGTTATTTCAGATTCATTTTCTTTATATTCAGTTGGGTACATACTCTTACTTTTTCGTTAACTAGTAGTAAAAGACACAGATAACATAGCCTGTTGCAAGACCTCTATAGAAGTTTCATGAGATTTAGCAATGGCTGCAATATTCAAGAGATCCCTCTGATCAAATATAGCTGCATAAATCATGTTTAAAGCTAACCTTTGCTGTACCAGCACAACAGAACTACATGTAATGGATGAAAGTTTGCTAGAGCTCTATATTGACTATATATATTTATATATGCAAAAAATACCTTATGAAACTGGTGATATACACATGAACAAAAGTAGCCATCAAGTACTGACAATCAAAGCGATCCATTATTCCGCCATGGCCAGGAATAGTGTCTGCAAAATCCTTTAAGGAAAAAAATGCAGTAGTATAAATATTCAGGTACATTACCTCACTAATCTATTGTTTGTATTACCGCAGTGCTTAATTGAGGTATAGGGCCCATCATGTTGTACCAACTGAACTGACATGTTACCAACACTCTACCAACACATAGTGACAGTCTCTGTCCTAAATAATTTACCATCCAAACAGGCAAGACAGACAAAGGGCAGGAGGAAGAGGAGAGGAACAATGAGGTAAAGTGACTTGCCCAAGTTCACACAAGAGGTCAGTGGCAGAATTGGGAACAAATTAGGCACTGAACTGCTAGACCAGCACCATCTACCTCTACACATCGTCCTATCTTGTGTGAAGCCTTCTAATCTTTAAGTATCATCTTCTACCATCTTGTCTGTATAGGTTCTAATACCTCCCACAGTTGAATACTTTTATCCCCTTTTCTACCAGAGTGGCAGCTGCTGAAGCATTTATTTCACATAAAAACATCTCTCCACAAGATGCTCCCTGAATGTTAAAATGGAAAAGGCATCCTGAGATCCCAGGGTCCATATTACTGTTTATTTTACTTCAGCTTTGCAAATCCCCCATATGTTTCATTAAGAAAATTTGGAAATCAATTAATAAGAATGTTTTGTCTTTATAAATTCATGTTGTATAAGCAATCACTCTCTGTATAAGCATTGTATTCAAATACTTTCTAATTTTACAAAAGAAAATCTGAAATGGAAGCAGTGCTCAAAAGGGCATGCAAACTTTACTGGAGATATAATCAATGATATATTCTAGCACAGGGGTCGGCAACCTTTCAGAAGTGCTGTGCCGAGTCTTCATTTCATTCACTCTAATTTAAAGGTTTGCGTGCCAGTAATACATGTTAACGTTTTTAGAAGGTCTCTTTCTATAAGTCTATAATATATAACTAAACTATTGTTGTATGTAAAGTAAATAAGGTTTTTAAAACATTTAAGAAACATAATTTAAAATTAAATTAAAATGCAGAGCCCCCCGGACCAGTGGCCAGGACCCGGGCAGTGTGAGTGCCACTGAAAATCAGCTTGCGTGCCGCCTTCGGCACGCGTGCCATTGGTTGCCTACCCCTGTTCTAGCAAATTGTCAGCACATATTCATGTATATTACCATCCATATAAATATTTATGTATAACACAATTTCTTACCTCGTTATATAAACAAATATAAAGAGGTAACTCACAAAAGGTAAACAGATACCAAAATGTGTGCACAATGAAACCAGAAAGTGCTAAGATTTGCCAGCATGGAAATCATAGTGCATCTTGAAAACATATGAAGTTTAAGAACATTATTTGCCAAAGCATACTCTGCAACATATCTCTGATTAAGAAGAATACTGTTTCAGAGGCTAATGGTAGCTTATCATCACATCATGCTGGTTTAGTAGAAAACAAGTGTGTCTAGATCATTATAATCCAGTGGTCCCCAACCTTTCCGTCTGGCGGGCGCCAGACGAAGGACCATGGCAGCGGTCAAGCATCCGCTGAAATGCCGCCAAATTTCAGCGGCGACACCTCTGGATGACGCCGCTTGTTGGCGGCAAGCGGCGGCATCACCGAAATGCTGCCGAATTTCAGCAGCATTTCGGTGGATGCTCGACCGCCGGCCAGGACGCAGGCGCATTTAAATGCGCCCGCGGGCACCGTGTTGGGGACCCCTGTTATAATCTGAAGTCATCTAATTAAAATTCTAGGAAGTGGCTCCATCAAAGTCTTCATAGGTTTTTTAAAAATCTACAAACATCTGTACACACCTTGATTTTGAAAGCTCTTTTGAATCCACTAGCAAAAAAGCCTCCAAATGGCCCAATTAAAGATGCAAATGTTGACAAAGCAATGCTGTGCATCTGGAATGGGTACATATTCACTGTTTCCTGCAAGAAGACAACTATTAGCAAGAGTATACATTAATTTACAATTATTTACAATTATTCCAGATACTCAAGGCCAAACAATACAACATTCGACATAAAGACCTTAAAATTATTTTACTAACAGAGAAAATATATTTTGTTGCAAAGCCAACGTGATTCACAGAAAATTTCCAACTTTTCTATTATAAAAAGGTACTTGCCTTCATTGCAGAGGGGAAAAATAGACATGTTATGGAACATACCAATACATATTTTATCTAATGTGAAAAGAATTCCCTGCTCAGTATTACTGAAGTATTTTAATATTTATCTTAGATATAACAAGGGATTTGTCAAATATAACATTTCCCCTTCCCTACCCAATTCTACAGACTCTTTAAACTGATTTGTATCTCCATTTATCAGAAAGAAAGAAATCTATGGTTAATCATCCTAGTATACAGGATGCAGCTCCAAAACCTTCTGAATCTCAGTTATTTCCAGTTTCCTTCTTTCCTAATGTCTCTTCCTCTCACAGGAAAGGAAAAAAAGATCTTGCCTCCTACTTCTGGAAAGAGTAACTCTTGCCAGTGTTTGAAAGCCCTCTAGTAACCCAGTGTCTCCCTTCCAGGTAACTATCATATTTATGCTTCTCAAATGCTTTGCTGGTGACAGTATGGTGGACTCATGCAACAATCATTCCAGCATTTCAACACTGCCGGAGGGGAATGACTACCTCCTTAACCTCCAAGTCCCAGAAGCAGCCATATATTTTATGCCTTTTGATAGCTCTAGAAAATTACACAGCAGCTATTGCAAGAACTCTCCTAGCTGCTGAAATTTCCACTCTCACCAGCCATGAATTCTATAGAGAAAGGAAATGTATTCTTCCCTCTTATATTGTGCACTCAAACTTGTTAGATTATACTCATTTTGATGATTGATTTCATGTGCACTATTTTTAATTGAGCTTCTGTTAGAGACGTCAGACAGGAAAGTTTTTTCTATTATCAGCAGAGATTCCTAGTCTACATACTTCCATTCTTACCTCAAGATTAAGAGACTGCTGGGATTTTCTGTAGCAATTTAATATCCTAAATGTCCCTCTCTCCTGCAGTCCCCTATGATCACACAAAGTCATAGCACCAAGTCCTTCAGAGAAGAAAGCTATTGATGACCTATTTAAATACCAGAGAATTCCCAACCTCCTAATCTATGTCTATACGGATTATGGCCTAGCATTCCTAAATTTTATATTCCCAGTTTGCATCACAGCCACCAGTCTCCTGGTTTGGGGGCTCACAGGAGACTGCTTCAGTGCAGAGGTTTTTGGTCAGGACAAAACAATATCTAAGCATCAACCTGAGTGAATGACAGGAAGTCCTCTAGATTTTGACTCTTTTGGAAGTCCATTCTGTTGTGGGAGTATGCAATTAACAACTGTTATCGGGTTTGTGTTGAATATTAATAATCAGGAAAACATCAACAGTGATGAGAGATCATCCAGTTTGGTTTCTGAGCAAAACCCCCTCTTGCTTTGGCACTAGGCAGCATGATGCCTGCAGGGAAGGACAATTGGACGCAAACAACTTTAAAACCAGATAAATGGAGTTTGTGCCTTTATGACTGTGTTCAACAGGACATGTGAGACATTAAAGCCCTTTCCATCAACTGACTTGCAAGAGCTTTGACAAAACTGACTTAGTACCGTGTATGGAGCTATAGCCTTTTGTCAATGCAAACATAGTTTCCTATTGGACCACTGCAGGATTACATTCCCTCTTTCTTTACTGAAAGGTCAAATGAACTGGGCAGAAACCATTCTGGCTTCCTTCCATGAATGTACAGAATCTGCCAGCAAGGGTACATCTCAGACTACATCCCTTCATAGAGGGCACATTCCCCTTTATGAATCTGGGCCAATTCTATAACTCTTTAGACAGAGTAACATACATAAGTGGGGTTCTCCTGAGGTGGACTGTTGAACGAACTGCTTCTGTGACACATGCCAGATTATTCCCATAGGTGGCACTGTGCAGAAGCTATGCGTCCTCCTCTAGGGATTCTCAAGAAACTGAAAACAAATTCCCTTAGTCATCTCTCTAGTCAGGGGCCTCAGCTTGCACACTAAGGTTAAATTTCACCCTTATATTGCTCTTAAAGGCCAAGCTTTTATTTTATGAAGGTTTGCAATTCATTAACTAGTCCTTCAAGGAGATTTATTTTAGGCCTCAAAGCAATGATATATTCTCCCACTTTGAGTTTATTGGAATGAGTCCTTTTATCCCCTTAAGTTTTGTTTTTTAAAAGCCATAATCATGGTTTAAGTGATATGAGAACCACCGTGGCAGCTGTAGCTATAAATTCCTCTCTGTCTTCCATTTTTGAAAGATGATTGGACATTCATCCCAAAGTCAATACTCTCATCTGAAACAATCCGTGGTTTGTAGTTAGATCTGGGGTGGGCAAACTTTTTGGCCTGAGGGCCACATCTAGTTTCTGAAATGTATGGAAGGCCGGTTAGTGGAGGCTGTGCCTCCCCAAACAGCCAGGCGGGGCCCGGCCCCGCCCCCTATCTGACCCCCCCGCTTCTTGCCCCCAGGACCCCTGCTCCATCCAACCCCCTGTTCCCTGTCCCCTGACCGCCTCTGGCCCCCGGCCCCTGACTGCCCCCTGCCACCATATCCAACCCTCCCCCTTCCTGACTGCCCCCCTGGAACCCCTGCCCCCATTCAACTCCCCTGTTCCCCGCCCTCTGACTGCCCCGACACTTAGCCACACTCCTGCCCCCTGACCACCCCCCGAACTCCCCTGCCCTCTATCCAAACACCCTCCACCCGGCTCCCTGCCCCCTTACCGCGCTGCCCAGAGCGCCAGGACAGGCAGCCCTGCCACCCGGCTGGAGCCAGCCACGCCACCCAGAGCACTGCACCAGTGGCGCAGCGAGCTGAGGCTGCAGGGAGGGGGAACAGCAGGGGACGAGATGGGGGCTCGCCTCCCGGGCCAGGAGCTCAGGTGCCGGGCAGGAGGGTCCCACGGGCTGGATGTGGCCCGTAGTTTGCCCATCTCTGAGTTAGATTCTTCCCATCTTGTTTCCATGGTGTTTTAATTTATTAGATGTTAAGGAACTTTCAAATTTTTACACCGCCAGTACAAAAGATTACCGAAGTGCAATTTACATCATGAAAACCAGATGCCCTGGAGAGTATGATTTATGTTCCAAGGACTATACTGAAGAAGAAAACATCAAGGTGGGGGATTTTTGCTACCAATAAAAGGATAATCCACAAAAAGAATTGCAGCTTTCCTGGCAGAAATGTGTATTAAAGGCAGAGATTTGGCTATTCTTCACACATTCTATCGTGTAGCATCCGCAGAACCTGCACTCTGTTTAAAATGCTCCATTTGACAGGTAAGGGTTGATACGACAATGTATAGGTAAGCTCAGTGCTTTGTTAGCGCTTCCTTTACCAGTTCAGCATAAAAATTTGAGGATGGGGAAGAGGAGGTGACATACAACAAGAGAAAATTACTTACCAGTAATTCTGTTTTTGTCATAGTCATCTCCTCTTCCTCTCGAAGGAGGGGAGTGATGGACTATTCTATTTTGTTCCTGTTTGGTTGCTTTGGAATTTTCTGATTGAAGGAAAGGGAATGGAGCTGGGCTTTTTATACTGGAATGACTGACAATCTGCTGTTTCCTTATAGGTGGAGGTACAACAGCTCATTCCAAAGAATCTGTAGGATGGGTGTGAGGAGGGAAGAAGATCACTAAGTCACACAGAGTTACCAGTCAGTAATTTTCCCTTATTCTACATAGCATTAAGGATTTCAAACAGTGTGTGCTTGACTTGGACAAGAGGGTGATGTCTGGCCTAACATGTTGCACACATGCTGGATAAGCATAAGAACATAAGAACGGCCGTACCGGATCAGACCAAAGGTCCAACTAGCCCAGTATCTGTCTACCGACAGTGGCCAATGCCAGGTGCCCCAGAGGGAGTGAACCTAACAGGCAATGATCAAGTGATCTCTCTACTGCCATCCATCTCCATCCTCTGACAAACAGAGGCTAGGGACACCATTCCTTACCCCTCCTGGCTAATAGCCATTGATGGATTTAACCACCATGAATTTATCCAGTTCTCTTTTAAACGCTGTTATAGTCCTAGCCTTCACAACCTCCTCAGGCAAGGAGTTCCACAAGTTGACTGTGCGCTGCGTGAAGAAGAACTTCCTTTTATTTGTTTTAAACCTGCTGCCTATTAATTTCATTTGGTGACCCCTAGTTCTTGTATTATGGGAATAAGTACATAACTTTTCTTATCCACTTTCTCCACATCACTCATGATTTTATATACCTCTATCGTATCCCTGCCTTAGTCTCCTCTTTTCCAAGCTGAAGAGTCCTAGCCTCTTTAATCTTTCCTCATATTGGACCCTCTCCAAACCCCTAATCATTTTAGTTGCCCTTTTCTGAACCTTTTCTAGTGCCAGTATAAGCACCATAACTGTTTCCTTTTCAATCTCTTTCCCAAACAAAATGTGCCAACTCAAGTTCTAAGAATCAGGCCTTAACTCTTAAAGTAAAACTTTGTGTACAATTCGTCACAAGACAGAACGGCTGACTTGCAGAAATAAACTTTGTTAATGACACCAGATTGCTCTCTCACATTATATTTTGGTTATAAAAATCGAAGTCTTCCATTTCCACGAGAGGTACAGCATGAGTTGCAAGAGTGCAAGATCCCCCATACAACTCCACCAAATATGTCTCAATTATGTTCTGGAGTGACACCCTCCACCTACCCATGGTGACACTACCTCCTTCTGCATATTCATTCAATCCCTGGCTTTTGAGACAAACTATGTCACCTTTAACAATAATATTTAATGTACAAAAGTAGGCAAATAAAAATTCAATTTTAAACAAAGTGTTATTTTTCCTTACCCTTCCCAACACATCCTGCAGAAATGGGGGTACAGAGTAGTTCTGTATCTGGAAGAGCTCTGACGGTGCACACTCTGTAACAAATCTGTTTGTTTCACTATTGTATTCCACTGGACATACAAAATACTGATACTGAGCCAAAAGGTAGGCAAACTGAAAAGCAAATCAAGAGTTATGATGTATTTATTTCTTGCTGAAGACACACTTGATAGTATTGCTTTCATATGGTTGACAGAAGTTAAAAAGTATATTTGTTACAAAATGGTTCCAAAGTGGATAGAACATCCCTTCTGAGATTGGCGACTCTTCACTAAGTCGTCTAAGAAGGACATTCAGCATATTACTAAAATATCACTAACTTTTGTTATTCTTTTTAGAACCCTTGAGGTCATGCCAGTTGATTGTTTCCTTACTACAACCAACAATACATCAGGAGACGCTGATAATGACTATGTGTTGTTTCTTACACTTCACCTTTAAATGAAATCTTGATTTTAAGAAAGAAAACAAAGCACATCTACAATTTTTTTTGAGTTTGTGATTTTCACAAGCCTCTGTTATAAGTTATATACGTTAAAATGACTATAGATTTGTAGTGTATTTCATGCATACCATAAATTTAAGCTAGCTGTCTAAACGCATGGATACTGTAGCAAGAAAGATGGCATTTTTAAATCAAACAAATGTAAATCACTGTCATTTTACTGAGTGTGAAGAAGGCCATTAATAGATTTCAATTACAAAATAAGTGTATATTTATTCTCACCAGAACTATAACATTTATAATGGATACAAACTCTTAACAAGAATAGGAAACAATATGTAATCTGGCAGATACGGTTAGTACAAAAAAGTTTAGCGTTTCCTCAACCATTTACTGTAGTTAGAAAAAGATATATGCTTTGTAATTACTTATCAGTGGTGGAATGAATTCTCTAGATAACAAGAGATCACCACTTCTATACACCATAATAGCAGACTGACAACTGAAACAATGCTGTTGTCAAATTTAAGAATCACAAGTTAAAGGTTGAAACTACAAAAGGAAAATCCTGCAGCTACTTACAATAAATCCAAATGCAACAGTGGAAAAGAAACCTCCAATGAACCCTTCCCAGGTCTTTTTAGGAGACAGCTAATCACAAAAAGAGAAGGAGTTGATATAATTAACAATTTATATCATGATACTTTTTTTGCACAACCACCAGAATTAAACGCTCAGGGCTTGGTTTTCAAAGTATACATGCACTACTGAGTGCAGACATTTCCATGCAAATACCTACACGTATGCCCACATAGACAGTTAAGTGAACAAGCATATCACAGAGTGACTTCTACAGTTAAGGTTGCCCAGCACTGACCCTGTTTTCAGTCGCTTACAATTTTGACAAAAATTAAACCATCTGGGCTGAAATTTTCCATCCCAGAAGTTTGCCTCAGGCTGAATTTTTCTTCTTTTTTTGGTAAGCTTCAGCTAAAACATTTCACACATTTCCAAGAACAAGATAGGCATTACATGCCTTTTCAAGCAAAGAAACATCAGCTGGGAAAACAAAAGAAGGCTTCTCATAAGAACATAAGAATGGCCATACTTGCTCAGACCAAAGGTCCATCTAGGCCAGTATCCTGTCTACCAACAATGACCAACGCCAGGTTTTCCAGAGGGAGTGAACCTAACAGGTAATGATCCAGTGATCTCTCTTCTGCCATCCATCTCTACCTTCTGACAAACAAACAGAGGCTAGGGACACCATTCCTTACCCATCCTGGCTAATAGCCATTAATGGACTTAACCTCCATGAATTTATCTAGTTCTCTTTTAAACCCCGTTATAGTCCTAGCCTTCACAACCTCCTCAGGTAAGGAGTTCCACAAATTGACTGTGCGCTGTGTGAAGAACTCCCTTTATTTGTTTTAAACCTGCTGCCTGTTAATTTCATTTGGTGGCCCCTAATTCTTATATTATGGGAACAAGTAAATAACTTTTCCTTATTCACTTTCTCCACACCACTCATGATTTTATATACACCTTTATCATATCCCCCTTGGTCTCCTCTATTCCAAGCTGAAAAGTCCTAGCCTCTTTAATCTCTCCTCATATGGGACCTGTTCCAAACCCCTAATAATTTTAGTTGCTCTTCTCTGAACCTTTTCTAATGCCAGTGTATCTTTTTTGAGATGAGACCACATCTGTATGCAGTATTCAAGATGTGGGCGTACCATCGATCTATATAAGGGCAATAAGATATTCTCCGTCTTATTCTCTATCCCTTTGTGAATGATTCCTAACATCCTGTTTGCTTTTTTGACTGCTGCTGCACACTGCGTGGACATCTTCAGAGAACTATCCACAATGACTGCAAGATCTCTTTCCTGATTAGTTGTAGCTAAATAAGCCCCCATCATATCGTATGTATAGTTGGGATTATTTTTTCCCCAATGTGCATTACTTTACATTTATCCACATTTCATTTCATTTTGTTGCCCAATTACTTAGTTTTGTGAGATCTTTTTAAAGTTCTTCACAGTCTGCTTTGGTCTTAACTATCTTGAGCAGTTTAGTATCGTCTGCAAACTTTGCCACCTCACTGTTTACCTCTTTCTCCAGATCATTTATGAGTAAGTTGAATAAGATTGGTCCTAGGACTGACTCTTGGGGAACACTACTAATTACCCCTCTCCATTCTGAAAATTTACCATTTATTCCTACTCTTTGTTCCCTGTCTTTTAACCAGTTCTCAGTCCATGAAAGGATCTTCCCTCTTATCCCATGATAACTTAATTTACGTAAGAGCCTTTGGTGAGGGACCTTGTCAAAGACTTTCTGGAAATCTAAGTACACTATGTCCACTGGATCCCCCTTGTCCACATGTTTGTTGAGTCCTTCAAATAACTCCAGTAGATTTGTAAGACACGATTTCCCTTTACAGAAACCATGTTGACTTTTGCCCAACAGTGCCCTCCTGACTAAAACTAAGAGCTGGTCTACACTGGGGCGGCGGGAGGAAATCGATCTAAGATATGCAACTTCAGCTACGCTATTCGCGTAGCTGAAGTCGAAGTATCTTAGTTCGACTTACCTGGCTGTCCTCATGGCGGCAAGTTGACTGCCATGGCTCCCCTGTCGACTGCACTTACTCCTCCTGCCTAGGTGGAGTACGGGCGTTGATTCTGGGATCGATTTATCACATCTAGACGAGACGCGATAAATTGATCCCTGATAGATTGATTACTACCTGCCGATTCAGCGGGTAGTGTAGACGTGGCCCTAGAGAATCTCTATCAATATGCTCTCCTCTAAGAGACGTCTCTGTCCGATCCACATGCTCCTCTGCAGCAATCGGCTTTCCCCCATCTCTTCGTTTAAAAACTGCTCTACAACCTTTTTAATGTTAAGTGCCAGCCGTCTGGTTCCATTTTGGTTTAGGTGGAGTCCATCCCTCCTGTATAGGCTCCCGCATTCCAAAAGTTTCCCCAGTTCCTAATAAATCTAAACCCCTCCTCTCTACACCATAGTCTCATCCAAGCATTGAGAGTCTGAAGCTATGCCTGCCTACCTGGCCCTGCACGTGGAACTGGAAGTATTTCTGAGAATACTACTATTGAGGTCTTGGATTTCAGTCTCTTTCCTAGCAGCCTAAATTTGGCCTCCAGGACGTCTCTCCTACCCTTCCCTATGTCATTGGTACCTACATGTACCACGACCACCGTCTTCTCCCCAGCACTACACATAAGTCTATCTAGATGCCTCGAGAGATCCACAACCTTCACACCAGGCAGGCAAGTCACCATACGGTTCTCCCGGTCATCACAAATCCAGCTATGTTTCTAATGATCGAATCTCCCATTACTAACACCTGCCTTTTCCTAATGACTGGAGTTTCCTCCACGAGAGAGGTAACCTCAGTGCAAGAGGATACCCCATCATCATCTGGAAGGAGGGTCCCAACTATGGGAAGGTTTCCCTCTACTCTCGTTGACTGCTCTGCTTCCCTGGGCCTTTCATCCTCCTCAACAGCGCAGGGGTTGTCTGACCAAGGCGGGGGGCCACTCTACAGTGTCCCGGAAAGTCTCATCAACATACCTCTCTGCCTCCCTTGGCTCCTCTAGTTCTGCCAGCCTGGCCTCCAAAGCCCGTACGCGGTCTCTGATGGCCAGGAACTCCTTGCACCAAATGCACACATACGCCACCCGCCCTCTGGGCAGATAATCATACATGCTACACTGAGCGCAATGAACAGGATAGCCCCGACTCTGCTGCTGGGCTTCTGCCTGCATTCTCTCCTACAGCTACCTAGGTTAATGATAGGGGTTTTGTTTAAATCAAACAATTTTGATTATAGTTTAGTCTAAAGATTTTAAAGAATGGCAAGTGTACCTTGCCCCCTTCCCATTCCCCCTCCAAACTCCCTATTAGCGGCTCGGGTTCGCAAAGCTCCCAGGTTGTTTGCTCACAGCTTTATAAAGCCCTGGTCTTCCTGATCGCCCCACCCCCTGACTAAGGCTAAGCCAATGAACAGAGGCTTCTAGATTTCAAACCTTGTTTAGAAGCTCACAGCTTCCAACTGCCGGCCACAGCAGACGGTCCTTCAAACAAACACACACACAGACAGACAAACACAAGCTCAACAAACAGCAAGTAACCCCCAAACACAAACACACACTATCAACATCCACTTACCCCAAGTGATTGTTATCCTAGCTAACTGGAATATGAAGAACTACCTTATCTGCCCTGCATCAGTAGAACAATGACCTAAAATTACACGTTTGGTCATGTGATTCAAGTACACAACCCCTCAAGTAGATTGCATCAAGACAGTTACATAAAGCTCTATAGAGATCTAACAGCTCAGCTCCTTAACACAAGGAGAAACTTTTAGGAAGGCCAACTAATAAGGTCTGTCATTTTCTAACTATCAGTTCCTTTCCATAAGCCCTAACTGTACAGGTTTAATTATAAAAAACCAAGCTCATGAGGGGGTTGAGCTAAGATTGCTATATGCAAAATAATATATTTTAAAAAGCAATGATTTCATCTAATTAAATCACCACTTCCCTAAAGAAGAGAATTCCTGCAAACTTAGTTCCATAAGAATGTCACCAAGCACAATTTGGGGAATCTGACTATCGACTAAAAAACAAAACAAAACAAAAACCACTGAAGAATAAAGAACTAGATAACAGCAAAATCTTTTTTTGCAAATGAGTAAAATACCAAAGATTTATTACCAAGAGAAAAAAAATGTGTTTATGTTTGTGAAGATCTTGAACAAACTGCTACTTATTTTCCAGAACTAGCAAATACTGGAGAAGAAGTGGACTGTGGAAAAAAATTGTTCATGGCTTAATTTTACCCAGTAACTTTTCTAATGAGTGGCCTGCATGGAAAGAAAGTAATGTAATTAGAAATAATATCAGTGAAGACTTCAGTTGGTTTGTGGGGCATAAATATTAGATTTTCTGGACTGCTAATCGCAGAAATCTCTCTCATCATATTATGTTAACTGTAACACAGAGTATGGAAATACAGGGACATAGGATTTACCATGTTTAAGTGGATACATTGTCCAACACACTCTACAATGCCCTGGTCAGTGGCCTATATTTGATGATTTAGGAAAGTCCAAAGAAAGTCATAAAGGCTTATTTTACAGGAAGCCCACGTCAAAAAGTAACAGGGAAACCCATCCCTGTCTGACCCCAACAGGAAGTAACTTTGCCACAAAGCACAAAGCTTGATTTTTCCCACATTACCATTAATTTGAATAAATTTGCTCTTTTAATGTAGCTGTATTAAGTAGCTTACAAAAAATTTATATAAATAGTTCTGAACCCAGCAGCTTTTCAAGCTGCTAACATTGCACCACCACTACATCTAGTGAAAACACATATCAATACTTCCTCTAGGGTCTTGCAAGTACAATCACAAGCAGGAGGTCCTTCGAATAGAGTTTTAAAACTCCCCTAACACTACAAGCAGAGACCAGCTGAAGAATGAGCATCTATGCAAACAAAGTATGGTTCCTCAAGATGGACAGGCATGAGCACCCTGTGCCTGAATCAAAATTTTTAATAGGCAGCATCTGTTGGTTCACAGATGCGCTGTTACTCTCCTTGTTCTCTGAATCGAAGGTATAAAGGGCAGTGCAGACCAATGCCTCTCCATTTTCTTCTCTTACCACAAATCTGGTCATGATCCACAGCAGAGGGGTCGAAGGATGGCTAGTAAAATCCAGATAGGGAACACACATCTTGAAGAACCTTCAGTTACAGATAAGTAACCTCCACTTCTTCGAGTGATGGTCCCTATGTGCATTCCACACATGGGAGATTAGAAAGCAGTAGTCAAACAGGAGGTGAGTTTGAGGATGCAGATAGTATGGATGTCTGCAATAGTGCTATTCCCACTGCTGTATGTGCAGTACAGATCTGGACCAATGCATAAAGTTTTGTAAAGATACAGATAAAGCTGCAGGTAGTCACCCTATATATATATATCTAGTAGAAGTAAGTTTTGTAGAGGTGTTGTAGAGACTGCTTGCGCTCTAGTGGAGGAGGCTCGCACGCCCTAGAGCAGGGGGCAGGGAAGAGATACATGCAAGTTGGTAACAAAGGATGATGCAGCCTAAGATCCATTTGCAGAGTCTCTATGCAAGTCATACTTGACCCCTTGATTACTCTGCTAAGGAGATATATAGTCTAGATGTTTTCCTAATTGCTTTTGTTCTCTGCAAATAGAACACCATCACCCATTAGACATCAAGACAGTGGAGCCTTCTCGCCTCACCAGAAGCATGATGTTTTGGAAAAAATACCAGTAAGTGGATAATTTGATTTATGTGAAACTCATAAATTACTTAAAGGATGAATTTTGGGTAGCAGCAAAGAGAGACCTTCTCTTTATAAAAAAGTGGTATGCGGCAGATCTGCCATGAGTGCTCCCAACTTGCTCACCCTTCTGGCTGATGTGATGGTAACTAGGAAGGCAACTTTCATTGAGAGGTGGGACCTGAAACAGGTTGCTATTCGTTCAAAAGAAAACCTAGTAAGGACTGAAAGGACAACATTAAGATCCAATTGTGGTGTTGCTTTTCTGTTGTTGGATGAGTGAAGGTAGTATGGCCCTTAACCTGAGAATGTAAGGCTGCGAGATGGACCCTAGCTGATAGATAGGCCCAATGCCTTGAGAGTGAATAGATGTCTAAAACTACAGGAAACAATGGCTTTTGGAGATAACTGATGCTGTTGTGACCAAGAGGAGAAACATTTCCATTTGGCCAAATAGTATCTCCTGATACAATCCTTCCTGCTTTGGAAGAGAATGTATTGGACCGCCATCAACATGAGCACTCTACATCTGATGCCCATCCAAATACCAGGCCATGAATAGCAGAGGGCCCAGGTTGGGGTGACTGGTTACACCATTGTGTTAGATCAGTGGATCTGGAAATGGCTGGATGCTGATGGGAGGAAGGGTTGAGATCTTCAGGAGGTTCAAAAAGCAATACGGTCTCGACCAGTTGGGCACGATGAAGAGAATCCAAGCCTTCAAATTTTTCACAGAACTCGTGGTATTAGTGGGATGAGAGGAAAGGCAAATCTGAGGTGGTCCATCCAAGGTAGCAGAAAGGTGTCGCTTTTTGAGCCTGGCCCAGAGCTGCTCTGGAGCAGTACAGGGTATTTTTCTTGTTTGCCTGTGAGGCAACGAGGTCCCAAGATGGCACTCCCCACAGGGTGGAGATCTCATTCCGGACAAAATATCTCCCATTTGTGATCTATGGAAAAAAAGCCTACATCTGGCCACAATATGGACTACATTTTTAAAAAAGCATAACATCTATAAATTAAAATGAATATTCAGTTTGGCAAAATACCAGAGAAATGTTATTCCATAAATAAGTTTTGAATGAACCTTGGAATGTCTGTGTGAAAACCAAAGTTAGATTGTTGCAAGTCTGCTATATTAATAATGCCAGGACAGTTGTATCTACTTATTTACAATAAATTAAAAAGAGTAGAGAATTGTTATGATAATACCTTAATTAATGGAGTTCTCCCAAAGAAGAATCCAAAAATGTAAGCAGTAATATCATTGCAGATAACACTTGAGATTGGAACCAGAAACCTAAGGAATAAAATAGAAAGATTTGAGGGTGGGGAAAACTGACCTAAAACTGAAAGACCACATAAAATATTCATCATTTAAACCCAAAAATGGTAGTATTCTCTTGCTTTATTCATCAAGCACTGACAACATGTAGTAAGTTTCTGGTTAAGCCAACCTACTTGGTTTTGCAAATTCCAGAAGTTTAGCTACACCTATTTTAGCTTCTATTCAACAAAGGAAGCAAGACCTATCAAAGTGTTTAGATATAGCACCTTTGACTTGAGTACTGAATTTGCACATCATAACAGATTTGAATATCAGTACTACACGTAACAAAAAACAGAAACAAACAGGAACAGAGTCACAAGATAATGACATGATCACATCAAGCCAAGCAACTTCCTTATTAAAAAAATCTGTAATTTTTTTTAAAGGTCTCCTTTCCGTCCCCGCAACAATACAATACTTGTAATGGATTATGGCAGATGCTATATACTACATCCTCCAGTGAGTTCTCTCCCTACTTTCTCCTGGTCTATTAGTCTTCCTTTACTCCTTTTGAAAGTTAAAATGCACATTGACACAATAGTGGGCACTTCTACAGACAGACATAAAACTTGACTATTTCAGTAGTAACTGGAACTCAACAACAAAAGCTGTAACAGGCAGAAAAGGAATCAGGCTGAACTTTGACAGAATCACATAATTATAAGTAATAGGCTTACTCAGAAAAATCATGGAAATGTAGGGCTTCAAGGGACCTCAAGAGGTCATCTAGTCCAGCCTCCTGCACTGAGGCAGAACCAAGTATACCTAGATCATCTCTAAGAGGCGTCTGTCTAACCTGTTCGTGAAAACCTCCAATAATGGGGATTTCACAACCTCCCTTAGAAGCATTGGAATAGGCTTTCTATGGAGGCTGTGGAATATCCCAAAACGCTGGTTCATACAGGAAGTTTTAAAACTTGTTAAGGGATTTGTTAAGCAAGTGCACTCAAAGTTGGGGGTTTTTTGCTGTTTTTTTCCAACTGCATCTTTCATCTGTAATCAATCCCACAATTACTGCAATTTTGTGTGTACTGTGAAAGTAAAAAGCAATTCATGCAAGGCAGAGCACTTTGAAGACCACAGATGAGCTCCTGCGTGCTTGCTTAGTCTTTCACAACTGAAGATGTAGCCCAAAATTCAATCTGTGTTCAGCAGAGTGAAAGGACATTCCCTACCTTTAGTAAGCAATTTAGTTTTGCAGTAGTAAAGTTTAATTACACCATTGTAGTTTAACACCAGCCCAGAAGTGAGTAGGGATTTATTTGATCCTCAGATGGCCCAACCAGTTTCACTTAAATTTTAAATAGAAAACAGAAGTATTTTGACTCTTGATAATTGGAACTATTTATATATGAAGTTAAGTATTTAAAAAAAAAAAAAGAACTGATATTGCCTGATAAAGCACAAAAGCATAATTTACTATAAAGCTTGACTTGTTCACATGACCACTGTATACCAAAAAATGGAAATACTTTTTGGTTATTTTAGCTCAACTTCATGTACAAGCAAAACAAAGTCTGACAAGTAATACAAGATAAGCTTGTTTGTGTACTAAAGTTATCCTTCCCGGACACTTAACAATTCAGTATTTTTACTGAAAATCATTCCGGCACAATTGTCAAAGAAGACTGTGAATAAAGGATTGCTTTAGGAGGGTTTTCTATTTATAAGAATTATATACATTATTTGGGTCAAGATTCAAAATTTGGTGCCTGAAGTTAGGCTCCTAGATAAGTGTCCTATTTACAATAGTGCTAAGCAACCAGCAGCTCCCAGTTAGTTCAATGAAAGCTGCTGGGTCTTCATAATTTTGAAACTCAGAACACATTTACTTTAGCTCTCAGTTCAGCAAGGTACTTAAACATGTGCCTAACATGCAAATACCACCATCCCTAGTCAACAAATTATTTAAGCATGTGCTTAACTTTAAAGACGAGTCCCAATTACTTCAATAGGACTTGAGCATATGCTTAAGTGCTTTGCTGAATAGGGATGGGATTACTCATGTGCTTAAATATCTTGCTGATGTGGGGCCATAGGCACCAAAATGTGGATTAAAGAGCCTACATTAGGATATTCATTTTTTAAAAATTCTTTACCTTGGCCTCTAGCAGACATTTTTCTCTGGGCCAAGATTTTGCGCAATGTTACATGAGTGTAAAACCAGAGTAAACCTATTAATTTCACTGGAGTTACTCCTGGACTTACAGTGTAAGAGGCCTTCAGATTTGCAAGAAAAATGTAGCATACAAAGAGTCTGGTCCTCTACTAATTTCTGATATTTTAAAATGTTATAAAAAGTAGTCCTTACTAGACTTCTGCCAACAAAACTGTAAAATGGACTAAATTCTACTAGCAGGTATCAGAGGGGTAGCCGTGTTAGTCTGGTTCTGTAGAAGCAGCAAAGAGTCCTGTGGCACCTTATAGACTAACAGACGTTTTGCAGGTAGAATGCAGGTAGATGAAGACATCTGATAGTGCTTTTACAAGACCTAAGTTACACAAACTGAAATACGTACATATGCAATAAAATTACAAGTCCGCTTATTACAGTCCCCTTACCAGATCATGCCTTCAAACAGATTTTGGATGACAAGATGAGACTGAGTTACAGTGATCAGCAAAGTGACATGAGTCCATGCGAACTGTTAACAGTGCAACAACATAATTAGTGAAAACACAGATCAATACACATAGTTAAAGACCGAATTTCAGCTAAAGAAGCTGCACAGAAGCTCAAAGGAAAGACCAGGTTGAGTGACAATGCAAGAGATGTATGCACACAATGTATAACAATTTAAATTAATTTCTGAAACACAGCAATCACAATCATGGAAAGCCTCTTGAAATATATCTACAATATGCACCTAGAATTTTGCATCCTGTAGTTTAAACACTTGATTTATGGAAACATAAGAATGGCGATGCTGGGTCAGACCAATGGTCCATCTAGCCCAGTATCCTGTCTTCTAGCAGTGGCCAAAGCTAGATGCTTCAGAGGGAGCAAACATGGCAATTAAGTGATCCATCCCCTTATGTCCAATCCCAGCATCCGGCAGTCAGAGGTTTAGGGGCACCCAGAGAATGGGGTTGTGTCCCTGATCATCTTGGCTAATAGCCATTGATGGACCTGTCCTCCATGAACTGATCTAATTATTTTTTGAACCTATACTTTGGGCCTTCACAACATCCCCTGGCAATGAGTTCCACAGGTTGACAGTGCGTTGTGTGAAGTACTTCCTTTTGTTTGTTTTAAGCCTGCTACTTATTAATTTATAAATGGGTGACTCCTCATTTTTGTATTACGTGAAGGGGTAAATAACACTTCCCTATTCACTTTCTCCACACCAGCATAATTTTAATAGACCTCTATCCCAATCCCATTTAACTGTCTCTCTTCTAAACTGAGCTGTCCCAGACTTTTTAATCTATCCTTGTATGGAAGCTGTTCCACATCCCTAACCATTTTTGCTGTCCTTCTCTGTACCTTTTCCAATTCCAATATATCCAATATATATTCAAGGTGTAGGCGTACCATAGATTTATACAGTGGCATTATGGTATTTCCTATTTCATTATCACCTTCCTAACAGTTCCTAGCATATTAACTTTTTGATCACCACTGCACACTGAGTAATGTCTTTAGAGAACTATCCACAAATGACTCCAAAATCTCACTCTTGAATGGTAAAGGTAATCTAGAACCCATCATTTTATATGTATAGTTATGATTATTTTTCCCCATGTGCGCTATTTTGCATTTATCAGCACTAAATTTCACCAGCCATTTTGTTGTCCACTCACCCAGTTTTATGAGATCCCTCTCTAACTCTCCACACTCAACTTTGGACTTAACTATCTTGAGTAATTTTGTACCATCTACAAACTTTGCCAGATCACTGTTCACCCCTTTTTCCAGATCATTTATTAATATGTTGAACAGCACTAGCTCCAGTAAAGATCCTTTGAGAATCCCACTATTTACCACTCTCCATTATGAAAACTCACCATTTATTCCGACTCTTTGTTTCCTATCTTTTAACCAATTACTGATCCATGAGAGGCCCTTCCCTCTTATCCCATGGCAGCTTACTATGCTTTAGAACCTTTGATGAAGGACCTTGGCAAAGGTTTTCTAAAAGTCTAAGTACATTATATCAACTGAATCACCCTTGCCCACATGCTTGTTGACACCCTCAAAGAATTCTGATAGATTGTGAGGCATGATTTCCCTTTATAAAAGCCACATTGACTCTTCCTCACCATATTGTCGTTATTGTGCATGTAATAATTCTGTTCTTTACTATCATTTCAACCAATTGGCCTGGTAACTAAAGTTTAATTGCCAGGATTGTCTCTGGAGTCTTTTTTTAAAAATCAGCATTACATGAACTAGCTTCCAGTCATCTGGTACAGGGGCTGATTTAAGCAATAGAGTACATTCCACAGTTAGTAGAGTTTTGCAATTTCCTATTTGAGTTCCTTCATAACTCTTCAGTGAATACCATCTGGTCCTAGTGATTTATTATTGTTTAATCTAGTAATTTCTTCCACAACCTCCTCTACTGACACCTCAGTCTGGGACAGTTCCTCAAGATGTGTCACCCAAAAAGAAAGGCTTAGGTATGGGAATCTCCCTCACATCCTATGCAGTGAACACCAGTACAAATATTTCATTTAGTTTCTCTGCAATGGCCTTGTCTTCCTTGAGTGCTCCTTTAGCACCTTAATTGTCCAGTGGCTCCACTGATTGTTTGACAGGCTTCCTGCTTCTGATTTACTTTTAAAAAAAAAAGTATTGTCAGTTTTTGTGTCTTTTGCTAGTTGCTCTTCAAATTCTTTTTTGGTCTGCCTAATTATACTTTTACCCTTGACTTTCCAGAGTTTATGCACCTTTCCATTTTCTTCACTAGGATTTCACTTCCAGTTTTTAAAGAATGCCTTTTTGCCTCTAACCACTTCATTTACTCAGTTGTTTACCCATGGTGGCATTTTTTGGTTCTTTTTTTTCTTTTTTTAAATTGGGGTATGCATTTAGTTTGAGCCTTTATAAGGCATTTTAAAATAACTTCCATGCAGTTTGCAGGCATTTCACTCTTCTGGCTGTTCCTTTTAATTTCCATTTAACTAGCTTCCTCATTTTTGTGTAGTTCCCTTATTTGAAGTTAAATGCTACTGCAGTGGGTTTCTTTGACATTTTATCCCCCTACAAGGATGTTAAATGTAATTATATTGTGGTCACTATTACTGAATGGCTCAGTTATATTCACCTCTTGGACCAGATCCTGCATTCCATGTAGGATTAACTCAAGAATTGCCTCACCTCTTGTAGGTTCCAGGACTGGCTATTCCAGGAAGCAGTCATTTAATGTGTTTACAAATTTTATTTCTGCATCCCTTTCCAAGGTAACATGTTCCCAGTCAATAGAAGGACAGTTGAAATAGCCCATTATTATTGTATATTTTGTTTTTGTAAGCCTTTTTAATCTCCTTGGGCACTTCACAGTCACCATCCTGGCCAGGTGGTTGGTAATATATTCCTACTCTTATTATTCAAGCATGGAATTTCTATCCAGAGAGATTCTATGGATCTACTTAATGTACTGTCTGGACTATGGTTGCGGGACTTTTGTTATGATTTATGGATACAGGACTTTCGTAATTAACCCTGAAAGGGTTACATATACTTAAGGACTATTTCTGGGGTCTCTGCAGGGAAAACTGAGGCATCCATGCCTGTCATACCATGGCCTGGACTGGAGGTCACCCAGGTGAGGCTGCCCTATGACATGCACTTAGTAGAATTTTAAAGTTGAGAGCAATTATCTCATACAGCACAGGTTATAGCAATGCCTAAATATGAAAAATGTCCACATTTCTATTTGCAACTAGATACACGTATTTTAACGTGAATTAAACAAAGAATGTGATACTGTGATATTCTGTATATACATATAATAGACAATTAAGGATTAGAACATTACAATGGCAATGAAGAGTTAGTGCAGTGGTTCTCAAACTTTTACATTGCTGACCCCTTTCACACAGCAAGCCTCTAAGTGCGACCCACCCCCTTACAAAATTAAAAACCCATTTTTTATGTTTAAACACTATTATGAATGCTGGAGGAGAAGCAGTATTAAGGGGTGGAGGCTGACAGCTGGTGACCCCTCACGTAATAACCTCATGACCCCCTGAGGAGGTCACATCCCCCAGTTTGAGAATCCCTGAGTTAGAGGAAGTATCATGTTACATAGATATGGAAGTCTCATGACAAACTGTTAGCCCTCTTATTATAGACTATTGAAACTACGTTTCTAGAGCTAGGACTGGTAAGAATTAGAAATGTGTTACTTTTTAGAGTAGAATGTCATTTTGTAAAGCACACTGTAATTCATCTCCACTAGTATATTATATTAGCATGTATTTTGTAGCATCAGTACACATGTTCCTACCACACACAGATTTCAAGACAAGTTTACCAAAAGCAGCTGCTTTAAAGTTTTATTTATTGAAAAGGCTTAATTAGAGTTCATCATTGGCCAGGGCTGACCAATTAAGTCTTTTTAATGTTATGAACTCTAGACACCTGGGACTAACAGGCTATTCAACTTTTAAAAACAGGTACTTTTGTGGGGATTTTCTTCAGTTTCCCTACCAGATGCTATTTCCTATTCTCCTGTGAGAGCGACCACGGCACCTCCTTAAAGGGCTCAACATTCAAGGTTTTTTTCATGTGAGTGAGCAAGCAAGCATGTGTTTTGGGGTGAGTGATGGTGGGGTCTTTCAAAGTGACTGGAAGCTTTGGAAAATATAATCTGTGGGTGTGATAGTCATCTAAATTACACCACTCAAGTAACATCACACCCAAGAACTATGATCTCTCCCCCCTTCAGTATCCAGTAAAGTTTTTATTACTCTCTTTTTGTGTTATCGGAATACAGCCCAAGAGCAAATATTCCCTCCTCTAATTAAGATTGCTCCTTCCCACAGAAAAATGCTACACTCCTCTTTCCAGACATGTCCAATTCCATTCTATTCAGGTTCTTAAACAGCCCTCACCACCAGAGCATCTGAACACTTTCCAGAAGGGCATAAGTGATATGACTATCATTTGTCACATGTTGGTCTTTCTTCCTTCCTCTTCCTAGGGGAAAGTAGTGTGAAATTATATGTATTCTTGAAGGAGTGCACTGTGCACTTAGAATGAAAAGTGGCAAGATTTGTGAGGGTTCTTTGATCCTGTGGGAATTTATTCCCCATTTTGGGACCGTCCCCAGAGAAAGCTCTGTTTCCTGTACCGATGAGCTTTACCCTTGCAGAAGACAGTTCTATTGTGCCAGAGGACCAGAGTTGCTGACCGCAGTCCTGGAACTTTTTGTAATTGTTTAGGGAGTCTGGACCCAAAACACTGAGTACCTTGAAGATAAGGACAGGCTTCTATAAAGGCTGTTTCTAAGCTTCCCTGTCTGACAGAGATGGAATTTAGATTATTTTCCAAGAATGGTTTAACAGCTCTGTGGAGATTGTTTGATTTTGTTTTTAAAACCAGCCTTTTGGATATTATTTATTGTGTGGAAGTCTTAGACACTCAGTGGTGGAAATAAAAACATTGGTTCAATTTTTTTTTTTTGATTGACAATCTAGTCTGGCAGAGCATACTCCCAGCTCGCCTTTAACTGTCACAATAATAACCTTCCAGCCAACGAATTGAGCTATTTGACTAAACCAGAGGCACACAGAGAGGCTTCTGGAGTTGCATGAATTGCCTTCCATTATAATCCAAGTATCTCGCAGCCTTAAGAGCCAAGGATAAAAGTGTACTACTTCCATGTTTTAATTAGTAACCCATTTTTAACTTTAAAAATCTGTCACTGAAAGGGAATAAATCAAACTTTATATCAACAATTCACCACAAATTACAGCCTTGTATTCACTGAGGCCATATGTTGCAATACAATATTAAGTTAGAGAGATGGAAAGGTCCTTAACTCAACTCCCACCCCAAATACAGTTGCTCCAAACAATTATTCTGAGTATACTGGCCAAAGTTTTGTTTTTAAATATTTCTAACTTTCATGCAATACTACAAGACAGGCATTTTAACATTGCTGATGATTTCTATGACAAAGTGAGTGACTATAATGAAGTGGTTAATACATACCATGTAGAACTGCAGACGATAATGTCTCTTCACTAAGCTCAGTACAAACATGCAGAAACCTGTACAACAAAGAACAAACAAACAAAAAACGGTGCATGTTGGGCAATCTTATATTCTAATTACACAGATAAACAGAACCTTGATATACAACAATTAGTTTACTTTGAAGAGGCTTATTCTTCCATCAGGCTTTTAGTTTAAAGAATTACAGTATATCCAGTAAATGATATACTGAGATTTAATTTCATTGGCATAAATATATTAATTATTTCATGTCTACTTTGTTACTTTCAATTATCAGCAAAAAACAGTCACCATATATACATTAATTTTACACTACCTTTAAAAATCAACTCCTCCAAAACAAGTGACAGCTATCTTATTCTGATGTTTGCTTCATTAGAGCTAATTTAAAGAAGAATGCCAGGTTTGAGGTCCCTTGCCCAAGAGACTGAGTGTTATATTTGTATGAAACAAATAGAAATGGTATTTTGTTTATTTATAGAGTAGCCCCACCACCAACCCATGGCCAAGGGATGTAGAGGACAGGGATTTGGCTTGATGGTCAGGGGAATGATATCTCTCTGATCCTGGATGGTATGAGAAATGGCAGTACCTCTTCCTCCCACCGTGGCAGCCTTGTGCATGACCTGAGTTTGGGCAGAGCTCAGGGGCCCTTAGTTCCCCACAAAGATACTTTAGTGGCCCCCATACAGCTCACATCTTAAGGATATTAAAGAAACTAAGGAGTCATGGATGAAAACCATGATCCATAATTGTTCTGTCCCTTCGACAAAACTACTGAGTTACAGTGGGTCAATTTTCAACCTGGAAAAAGGTTAAACCGTGAGGTGCCACAAGGTTCTGTATTACGGCCAAGATTGCTTAATGTGTATTTATGAAATATCTGAAACACAGGAGGAACAGTAAAATGGCAAAATAGGCATATGACAAAATAAATCCAGATGAAAGGTGACTGTGGTGCTTCAGAAGAAGCAAACAGATTAAATGAGCAACACAATGCTAGATAAAATTCAGTGTTAACAAATGCAAGGTAATATATACATTGAAAGTAATAATCTGAACTGCTCATACACCGTACTTCAAATAACTACTCAGGAATGGCTCTTTCCTGTGGGCAGGTTATTCCATACTTGCCCACTTTGGGATTCTTGCATGTTTTTCAGACAAATCTGGAACAGGCCCCAGTGGATCACTAGCCTGGTCCATTATTGCAAATTCTATGCTCCTAACTGAGAGCAAAATTAGAAGACAAAGGCTTTCCACAAGCAACTTTGCAACTGGAACTAGGATAAAAATTCTGTTGATATGTAAGTCAAAACAGAACCCTGCCTTCGCACCCAGTATTAGGTGTTCTAGAAGTGTTCCTTAACCAGACAATTTATGTTCTTAAAGAGAGTCATAATACACACTCCCTTCAGACTGTTTCAACTCTCACTATGCCCCCACAGTGTTTAGAAACATCACCCTTGACTTGGCTAGCCAAACAGATAAAAGTACAAAGCATGTAGTTTGACATCTCCAGCAGTAATAATATATGTTCATTTATGACAAGCCTTAGTCCCTCTCCCGCACAATCTTCTGCTTTCTAAGCAACCCGCTTTTAGTCACCAACCACCACCTGAAATCTAATGGAATGCAAAGCGTTATGTTCAATTTTTCATTGGCAAAACAAACACAGACACCTGGTTTCCTTTAACAAGGGGGAGAGAAAGTAATGGAATGTGAGGAAAGCTACATGAAATTATATGAACTTTTGAAGTGCAAACAAATATGTACAAATGTGAACACCACCACTGAAAAGAATACATTAACCAGTGATGGAATTGGGAATGGTTTACCAAAAACTCACCTGTCAAGTAGAGTGTAAAAGATATAAACCTGTGGTAGCGAATTAGGAATTGAAGTTGCTCTCTTCTCTGAACAAACATAGCGAAGTAATCTGCCACTGTCTCTCCATAGAAAAAATAGTTCACACACAACAAAAAGTACCTATAACATATACAACAAGTACTGGTTATTTTTTCTGGACTATTAAAATATCTTTCCTGTACTGTTAGATTCTTTTAACAAAAGAAACATTATCAAAAAGTACAAAAGGAGGCAAATAAAACAGATGCTATTGGGCAAATTAAATGCAAACAAAATGTCAATAATTCCATTGATTGAAATTCTTGCTTGTTCCTTACCAGCTTAAGGTTCTAAACCACGGTAATTCATAGGAATGATAGACTCTGTAGCCTATAGTAATGATTTCATGGAAACACTTCACTTGAATGCTCAAGACCTGAAATTAAGATAGAAAGAATTATTCTACATTCCCATGGCTCACTAAATGTCACCCCTTCCATAGATGTTTCAAAATAGGGGTGTTCTCCCCCCTCCCCATGACCTATCTGGGCAGCTAGAGACAGTTATTTGGGGTCAAATTCAATAGAACTAATGGGTACAATTATTACCCCATTTCAATTGTTCAGAATGATGCATCAGGCTATTACTTCTCAAGGTTGGAAAAGTTATATTTACCAATTTTTTCTAATGAATAATTTTTGTATCACCAAAAATACTGAAACACATATATACAGTTAAAGAATGTAGATAATTTGAAAGTTGAATATTTACACAGGGAAGTTGTCATTTGAACTATTAAATATCACTTTTAAACATTTGCCTGTAAGAGCACATAAGGCTCCTGCAACCAGACCCATTTTTACTATCAGGTAAATTAAAGATGATTTTCAACAGATCACAGATAATTGCACTGTGTTAAAAATGCCATAAGCTACTGGAACATTGTCTATACTTGGGATACAGTGGTGCCAACACCCAGGTTAATTTCTTCAAAAGTCCATAGTATAGGATTTCAAGGGCATGCATCTCCAGGCTCTGTTATACACATTCCTCATGGCCTGTCTTTCCCCCGCCTCCCCCCAAAAAACTAATAGATATCCACTGAGCATTACTTGTTTTCTTCCACTGTAAAGTGGAAAATTTCTTTTGACCAAAAACATTAGACTATTTGGATTCATTACTGATACTGAACTTTAATTTATTTATTTTTTATTTTCCAGGCTTACTAAAAGATGTTTAAGAGAAAACTGCAGCTTTGGTGGGGGAAAGGAAAGGGGAGAGGGGGTTGAAAGACATTTTCCAAAGAATTTTGTGGCATGACTACTCAACCTAAATTGAATTTGATAAGACAGAAAAGAAGCATTCAGTGTCTACTTCTTTATTACAAGGTTGTATAGGACACTGATACAACTTTGAGTAAGACTAGGCATGTTTCAAAGCTAGGAGTAAAATGTGTTTCTTTATATTAGGGGTGATTGCCGTAACAGGCACACAGACTTGCCATGCCTATATAAAGAACTTTCTCAGGAGGCCACACCTGATGCTTCAAAAGAAAGTGAAAACCCACCACACACCTAATCAATTGTACAATGCTGTACAAAGAGGAAAAGATTCCTTGAGGGACAACTCTATGACCCGCATCAATAGATAATGGGGGAGTGTGTAGAGAAACAAAAAGGTTAATCTTTTAGGGGCTATTTTCAAAAACTATCTATGTACACAATACATGGAGCAAAGTTTTACCTGAATGATAATGGAGAAGAGAAAAATATTGAAAGTTAGAGATTAATGAAAACACTAACTTAACCACCTGCATTTTGTAAAGTATGGCAACTAACAGTTGTTAGAAAAAAGTTACTAACACAAGAAAAGCAAGCTTCCAAGTAAAATGATATTCAGACACACTGAAAACCAGTCAGGGTTGCTAAGGGACAATAATTAAAAAAAAACCCAAACCCAAAATACAATGTAAAAACTATATATCTGCATACATCAAAATCTCACCCACCTTCTCAGAAAGACTCTCAAATATATATTGTACATTCTCCTAGTGTGTCAACCTTACTCTGCCACAATTACCTATGTGACATCCCAAGTAAATCTCTGATTTTTCAACAGAAGCTGAGGTAAGCCAACTCTGAGCCTGAAAATCTCACATGTTGATCTAAAGTAGTCCATTATGAAGAGGGTTTCAGACACTCTCGACATACAAATTCTTTAGAATTCTAAGTAGTCATGGTATGAAAAAGAAATTTCTACATGCAAATAACTGAAATTGCACGGAGATATCAAAGCTTCCTTCAGTTTCTAAAGGTACTTACTTAACACATGCCAACAGTCTGGCTCATCAGTGCCCTTAGCAGACCTTCAGTAGCTATACTACATATAAAAGTTTGAGACTGCTATTGCCTGCTATTCCTTTAGCTCAAGCTGTAGTGGCCCATGCTTTTAGACCCCAACGTACTGGGTTAAAGCCTTAAAGATGACCCATGGACATTGTTACATGTTTCCTGAAGAATAGTTAACAAAAATTAACCTTACAATAAGGCAGCTTTGAGAGGAGGACTAAACTGTGAGCACAATTCTCAACAGATAAGACTTCAAATCTCAAGCACTAAAGAGATACCACTTACTGGTGAATCAAACCTTGGTTTCAGGTAACATCTTTGAATATCTAACCTTTAATGCACAGCTGTCAAGGTCCTCTCCAAACTAGTAACAACTGTTTATAAGTGACAGTGGTATTGTCCAAATGCACTTACAGAAGCTCTTGCAGCCATAGTAGAATATTTCAGGGATGTCTGACATAAAATAAATGAAAGGGAGAGGAGGATAGAAGACACTCTAAGGTGAAAGAGAATGTAAAATCTATTCTAAAAATATATTATACACAGTAATTAAAGAGATACTGGATGCCTACAAGAGAAAAGAAGGACAGGAAGAAATAGAATATGAATGGTTAAAACAAAGCAACAGACTGAGGGCATGATACAATGGGAGACGAGAAAAACGTTATCAGTTGGATTCTCTCTCAGCTGAGCCAAGTCCAAACTTGGTGCAGTTGAGGAGAGCAAAGAGGAAAGGTGGTTTTAATCCACCTTCTCACTTCTCTGAACTGGGGCCAAAACATCCCCTGGCATAATTTAGAACAAACTAAGGGAGCTGCTTTAGACAATGCCAGCCACAGCCACTCACTGGGACTACTGTAACAGTCAAAGATCTAGCTTTGCCATCAGCACATCCCTTACACAGCATAGAAAGGGTAATCACAAATGCAACTTTTAAGATGGCTTGTATGACTATTTGCACTGCTAAGGCAGCAAAAACTCAGGCCAAGAATATAGGTCTCTACAAAAAATTATTTCCAAAACTGCATGAATATACAATCCATTGATTATACCCATTGTATATATTCTATAAGGAGATAAAATGTGTTAGTGGAGTTGTAAGAAATACCTAATTTAGGTTGAAGGCTCATCCTTAATCCTACTTGTTTGCACACATGACTTAAAATATGGTCTCTGTATGCATATGGAGCAATGGCAGTCACACCATAAATAAAGTTGCAAGGGAGTTTGTTATAATCCTGATATTGATCTCCCTATAACCTAAAGTATGTTACATCTGAGGCAACAGTGAACTTTTTCTAGAAAATCTGAAGTGAACTGAACCAACAGTTTATTAATTATGACTCCCTAAAAAGAGATGTTAAACACATTTCCACAAATCTAATTAATTTAGCACTTCACAGAAAAAAAATGAACCAGATAAATACTTTATTGAACTATCCTAGCTGAGACAGTGTCAAGGAACAAAAATCAGTTCATTAAAGTCAGATTTCAAAGTTAATGTTTTCTTTAGGGTCATCAACTCTGGAAAGCTTAGTATAGGACATCCAATAACTGCTGAAAATCAGGCCACTATGTATGGGGAGATGGGAAATCTTGTTGAAGGAGGGCTGAGAATGATCTATAAATTTTAGAAGTGGAAATTTACTGTAATAGTTTCAGTCCCATTTTCAAGGATCTCTACGGCAAAAAAGATAGAGCCATTGTTTTATTTTACATTAAAATAAAGAAGTCTTGAAATAAAATTACCAAAAAAAGCCATCAGTCCCTAAAAGCCATGTGTGAATGTCAATCCCGTACCTTTCACAAGTACTAATTCACTTAAATACAAGGTAAATGCAATTTAAAAGTTCTATATAATTGGCCTTCATATTCATTTTACGTACTATGATGAACAAAAATGTGTTTAGAAAAAAAAACTTACAAGAAGCATCAGCATAAATGATCCAAGATATATTATCAGGAAAAATAATGATATCATAGCTAACGTTAAAATTCCACGAATCCACCAGTTTTTCCATCTACAAAGAAAACATATTAGGCCAATTAAAGAAAACAGTACAGTTAACAGTCTCTTCATAGTAATAGATATCATTTATAGCAGAGGTCGGCAACCTTTCAGAAGTGGTACACCAAGTCTTCATTTATTCACTCTAATTTAAGGTTTCGCGTGCCAGTAATACATTAACAGTTTTAGAAGGTCTCTTACTATAAGTCTATAATATATAACTAAACTATTGTTGTATGTAAAATAAGGTTTTTTAAATGTTTAAAGAAGCTTCATTTAAAATTAAATTAAAATGCAGAGCCTCCCAGACCAGTGGCCAGGACCCGGGCAGTGTGAGTGACATTGAAAAATCAGCTTGCATGCCGCCTTCAGCACGTGTGCCAGAGGTTGCCTACCCCTGATTTACAGTATTTCCTTTAGTAACTGAACAGTTAACAAGGCAATTTACAAATTTTAGCTTACTGCTAAAAGCTTTGAAGTGGTGCAGCATATGCTCCTCTTTGCAGAAGCCAGCTCTTGATGTGTGATGTAGAAGGGACCCGAGGTAATAGCCCTGCCCCTTTTGTGGAGTGGCTAGCACTACACACAGAGGCACTAGTAGGGAGCAATCCTGTGCTCATATGAGCTCTAGGACTGCAATATCAGCCCTGACATACATGCATGTGGGAGGAGATGGGGTAGGCTATTTCTACCCTTCTTCCATTGCACATCCATACTGGATCTGGCCACAACCTGGTCCGTACGGGGAAAGTTGCTGTTAGCATGTAAACATTTTTCTCCAAACCTAAGATTCTTTTCTTAAAAGGGATTCAAACTGACTGGTCAAAAATCAAGATTGCTTTTCATACAGTTGTTCAGCAACTGGATTAAAAAACTACCGTATATACTCGTTCATTAGCCCGTTCGTTTATAGGCCGACCTCCCAAGATGGTTAGGTAAAAATAGCAAAACTGTATGACCCTTTCATAAGCCGACCCTATATTTCAGGGGTTGGAAAACTTTGACTCCTGGCCATTAGGGTAAGCCGAGAGTGGGCCTGGACATTTTGTTTATCTGGAGTGTTCACAGGCACAGAGCCCCTCAGCTCCCAGTGTCCGTGGTTTGCCGTTCCAGCCAATGGGAGCTGAGGGGCTCCATGCCTGCAGACACTCCAGGTAAACAAAATGACAATATATTAGATATTCAATTCAATGATTCCACAGAGTTTAAAATCATCAAATTTTGGTGTAGACCCGTTTATAAGCTGACCCCCGCTCTTTGATGCGTCACTTTTTTACCAAAAATATTCGGTAGATAGTTGTAGGACATTAATTAAAAATTCATGGTTTACTCTTAAAACAGGCTCCAATTTATTTTTAAAAGACTACTGTACTGTCAACCTGAAATCCCACTCATTTTTAACAATGGTGTTAAATGAGTTAAAGTTTCCAGTACTATACCTACTCTCTAATATCCCTGTAAAAAACTGTGTTTTTATAGTCCTATTTTCCAGTGCATTTGTCTTTTCCTTATGGTATGAAAAACCCAAAGGAAAAATAGGGGAAACTGGCTGTACAGGTTAAACCAAAAAAACTGACTATTTACCCAGTGTAGGCACATTAAAAAAAAATCTTTCTACTCTCTCGTTCATCATAATCTTACATGTACCTTGTAGAACAAGTATTTCTAGACAAACATGACTAAACTTAAAGGGACACTGTCAACTTAGTCAATTTTAAAAATCTAATTTGAACTTAAGTTTGTGTTAGACATGTGTAATTTACTTTTAAAGGATTTTATTTATTGGCAAGTGAGGAGTACCCATTAAGGCCACCTAAATGAAGTTGCTATGGGTACTTACACAAAGGCAGAACCATTGCATAACAACAGACTTCAGTACCCTATCCTGCACTAACCTCAGCAAAGGACCTCTTTGCTCATATTAGTGGTATATCCTTATCACTATCAAAAACTTTAAAAAAAAAGAAATAAGATTTTCCTAAGAATTCCCTCAAAGTGGATGGGACCAAAAAAAAAAAAAAGGCAACCAGCCTCTCTCCTATCCCACCCCCCCAGGAAAAGCACAATGTAGATCTAGAAAGCCAGCTTTGATAAATAGATGGGAGCAACCCAGAGTCTAGCCCACCATCTAGAATTATGACAAGTATGCTACCTCATCAACTTTTACTACAGGGCATAGCATCTATAGCTAAGATTCTAAAGGTCAAATATAAAAATGGGGGAATATTTTAGTGGCTTACATCATAGCTCATCTACATGCTTGAAGAAAAAAACAAACCAACATTCAAATTCCAATTGGGATACTGGTTCTGATGTGAGATACAAGAGGCACTGCTTCAAGATATTTAATAATTAAAAGAGATATGATCTCAGTAAATAACCCTGAATACACTCTTCATAAAGCACCAGGAAGAGGAGGTTACTCACCTTGTGCAGTAACTGATGTTCTTCTAGATGAGTGTCCCTGTGGGTGCTCCACTCTAGGCGTCGGTGCGCCCCTGCGCCTTTGATCGGAGATTTCTGCAGCAGTACTCATACCGGCCACGCATGCTCAGAGCCTCCCCCTCCTCCCCGCTCTGAGTATACCTCTAGTGAGCATGCGCGGCCGGTTCCCTCAGTTCCTTCTCTACAACGGAGGCTACCCCAACTCCGAAGTAGAGGGGAGGAGGGTGGGTAGTGGAGCACCCACAGGGACACTCATCTCGAAGAACGTCAGTTACTTCACAAGGTGAGTAAGACCCTCTTCGAGAGAGAGATGTCTCTGTGGGTGCTCCACTCTAGGTGACTTCGAAGCAGTGTATCTCAAGGAGGTAGGGACTTCGGATCTGGTAGGAATGCAGTAGATAATACTGGCCTGGCTAATCGAGTGTCAGAGAGAGGGCCCTGACTAAGGGCGTAGTGTTTGACAAATGTGTGCTCGGAGGACCAAGTGGCTGCTCTACAAATGCCAGTCAATGGTACTTTACGTAAGAAGGCTACATAGGTAGATACAGATCTAGTGGAATGTGTTCTGATCAATGCTGGAGATGTAACGTTTTTTTATCTGATAGAGTCGTATGCAATCGGAGATCCAGTTTGAAAGTCTCTGGGTAGAGATAGGCATGCCTTTGGAGCGCTCTGCAATGGAGACAAAGAGTCTAGGACAGTTTCTGAAGGGTTTGGTTCTGTCCAAATAGAAGGACAAGGCCCTGCGCACATCAAGCGTGTGCATTGTGGCTTCGAAGGAGTTTGCATGTGGTTTCAGGAAGAAAGTTGGTAGATGTATTGGTTCATTTATGTGAAATGAAGCGTGAACTTTTGGAAGGAATTTCGGGTGTAGGCATAGGATAACCTTGTCCTTGAAGAAGAGTGTATATGGTGGATCTGCCATAAGGGCTGCTATCTCTCTTGCCTGTCTGGCGGAGGTAATCGCCACCAAAAAGGCTATTTTCATCGAGAGGTGTAATAGGGAGCAGGTGGCTAAGGGCTCAAAGGGTTGATGAGTTAGACAGGACAATACTAGGTGAAGATCCCATGGAGGCGTAGGTGGCTTAATGTCTGGATATAAGGTTTGGAGTCCCTTAAGGAAACGCTTGGTGATGGGATGAGCGAAGACCGAGGTATTGTCAACTGTATCATGAAAGGTTGTGATGGCAGCTAAGTGGACTCTGATAGAGCTGAAGGAAAGGCCGGATTGCTTAATGTCCAATAGGTAGTCGAGTATGTGGGGGAGGGGTGCAGAGGTAGGAGACAGTTGTTTAGTTGAACACCATTCTGTGAATCACCTCCACTTTTGGAGATAGGTGGTACGGATGGATTGTGTTCTGCTGTGTAGAAGCACCCTCTGAACTTGGTCGGAACAGTCTAGTTCTCGTTGGGAGAACCATGCAGGTACCAGGCTTTGAGATGAAGCATGGAGAGATTGGGGTGAAAAGCCGGCCGTGTTGCTGCGATAAAAGGTTCGGGATGAGAGGCAGTGAGATCGGTGGTCGAATTGACATTCTGGTGAGGAAAGGGAACCACGGTTGTCTCGGCCATGAAGGTGCAATAAAGATCACCGCGGCAAGGTCCGTTCGTATCTTTATGAGGACCCTGTTGAGAAGTGGTATTGGGGGAAATGCATAGAGTAAGTCCCAGTGCCATAGGATCATGAATGCGTCTCTGAGGGAGTGTTTGCCCAGTCCCGTCCAGGAGCAAAAATTCAGTCATTTTGTGTTTTTCGCAGTTGCAAAGAGATCTATGGTTGGGTGACCCCAAGGGCGAAATATGTTGTAAATGAGGTAGGCAGTGACTACCACTAGGAGCTTGGAGAAAACTCAGGGGGGCAGTGGAAAGGCTGAAGGGTAGAACTCTGTATTGGAAATGCATTGAGCCAAGGGTAAAACGAAGGAAATGTCTGTGGGCCAGGTGGATAGTGACGTGAAAATAGGCATCTTGTAGGTCGAGGGCTGAAAACCAATCGCCCTGCTCAAGGGCTGGAATTATGGTGGTGAGAGTAACCATCTTGAACTTTTGCTTTTTGATAAATTTGTTGAGCCGCTTGAGGTCGAGGATCTGTCGCCATCCTACAGTTTTCTTTTCTGTTAAAAAATAATGGGAGTAGAACCCTTTCCCCTTGTGGCATTCAGGCACGAGTTCGATAGCCCCCAGATGAAGATGTTGTACTTCTTGCTGGAGGTGTAGCTCGTGAGAGGGGTCCCTGAAGAGGCACGGGGAGGGTGGGTGGGTGGTAAGGAGAGGAAGGGGATAGAATACCCACTTGTGATGACCTCTAGAACCCACCTGTCGGTGGTAACATTCTGTCATTGGTGCAAAAATGGCCATAGGCAGTGTCCAAAGATAGTTGTAGGCGGTGCATACACTGAAGTTGAGACGATGTTTACGAGACCCTCGACCAAAGGTTCAAATCTGCTTATTAGTTGGAGGAAGTTGGGGAGCCCCGGAAGAATTGGGGCGACGCCGCTGATATCTGGATCTCTGGCGTTGGTGTTGCTGTTGTTGATCCTGAGATCTTGTGAAATGCTGAGTATATGTGGGGTAGCATGGACAGTGGTAAGGTTGATATCTGTACTGTCGCCTTCTGGTCGTAGGGGTTTGGATTCCTAAGGACCGAAGAGTTGCCCTTGACTCCTTCATTGAGTGAAGCACCTCATTCGTGGTGGAAGCAAAGAGTTTATCACCATCGAAAGGGAGATCCTCTATGGTACTCTGAACCTCGCAAGGAAAAAGGGAACCTCGGCGCATGACCACCGCCATAGAGGTGGATCTTGCTGCGGTATTGGCTGCATCCAGAGCTGCTTGAAGAGCCGTGCGTGATATGATTTGGCCCTTGGAAATTAAAGCTGTAAACTGTTGTTTCTTCTGGTCTGGAATGTGTTCAATAATGTCCATGAACTTGTTATCGTTTCCTTGGTCGTACTTTGCAGGAACTGCAGTATAATTGGCAACTCGAAATTGTAAGGTTGAAGAGGCATACACTTTGTGACCCAGCAGGTCTAAGCGTTTGCTTTCCTTGTTGGTTGGGGTATGGCGGAAATATTGTCGTTTATTCCTTTGGTTGGCTGCGTCCACTACCAGTGAGTTTGGCGCAGGATGTGAGAAAAGGAATTCAGAGCCCATAGAGGGAATGAAGTATTTACGGTCCGCTTGTTTGCAGGTTGGCTGGCTTGTGGCTGGAGGCTGCCAGATGGACTTAGCGGGTTCCAGAAGGGCTGCATTGATTGGTAATGCCAGTCTGGATGAAGAAGAGGGTTGCAGGATGTCCATTAACTCATGTTGTTGGTCCAGTACTTCCTCTAGATTGATTCTAAGCTCGCTGGCAACCCTTTTAAAGAGATCCTGGAATTTTGAAAAGTCGTCTGAGGATGTTAGAGGGGAAGGAAGTAAGGCTTCTTCAGGTGTTACTTCAGTTGGTACTGGGTCAGGAGCAGGAGTTAATTGATCCTGAGAATAGGAGGGTGCCGCCAAGTGTGTCATATCATTTGGACGTTCGTATCTCGTCGAATTGGAATAGCGGAGGTGCTACCGAGGGAAAGATGCCCATGGGGCCCAATACTGCCATGGTGGTGGAAAAGGCATAGGCGGTGCCATCCAGGGGTTAACACACCAGGAGGCAGGGTCTCAAGGATAGCCTGAGACAATTTTCCTGTGCCCACGGGTAGCAGGGGTCCAAGGATGGAATTCTGATTGCACTGAAACATCACCCTGTAGTTCAGACTCCTCTTCACTGGAGGAAGGCTGTTCGGACCCTGAATCATTCGTAAGGGAGAAGCAGTCTTTAAGTAAGGGTGACTGCAGCATAGGTGACACTAAGAGGTCACTTGACTGGGTAAACAGCAACGCTGAGGCAGCTGAAGGTGAAGGCTGATAGAATTGCTGTGAGGGAACCCGGGCTTGCACCGGAGTTCTAAGTCTTGGCTCAGTGCCAAGTAGCGCTGTTAATGCCGGTGCCGGAGCCGGTGCCATGCTATTAATAGCAGGCTGCGGTGCCTCAGGGGGGTTCTGGAATGTCGGCACCGTGTTCGTCACGGTGCCGATGGGTGCCATAATCGAGGCAGGCAACTGAAAGCCTGTCGCCTCGGCACTGGAGCTTCGCGCTGCCGCCACAAGCACAGGCAGGTTTAGCGCAGTGCCAGAGAAGCCCAGCTCATCGAAAGTGCTCAGGCAGGGGAGCACAGGTAAGGAGACCGTGGATCTGACCGGAGAAGGTTTGTGTCTGAGGGTTTCTTTTGAATTTGACAGAAGGTGCCCTCTTTTTGCTGTTTTCTTCTGCTTTTTAGAAGCGGGAGAGCTGTGGCGGTGAGCGGAGTCAGAGTCCGTGCCAGGGTCTGAGGCGGACCCTAAGGATTTTTGAAGTAGAATAAGTTTAAGTTTTAGCTCCCTGTCTTTTCTCGCTCTGGAGCTTAGTTTAGTGCAGTGAGCACATTTCCGGGGAATGTGGGTCTCCCCCAAACATTTTATGCACTGCGAATGTCCATCCGAAAGAGGGATAGCTTCCTTACAGGAGGAGCAGCGCTTAAAGCCTGTGGATCCAGGTATGTCTGAAGCGGCTGAGAGAATTTTTTTTTTTTAATATATAAACGGTAGAAAAAAAGGGTAAGTAACACTAACTAACAACTAACTAACAAGAAACTAGCTAACTACAAGTAATTTTAAGATGAGGAAAGAAATTCTTTAACGAGTCTGCTGAGCTCCGTCTCAAGCCGGGGATGGTAGAGAAGGAACTGAGGGAACCGGCCGCGCATGCTCACTAGAGGTATACTCAGAGCCCGGGGGCAGGCTCTGAGCATGCGTGGCCGATACAAGTACTGCTGCAGAAATCTCCGATCAAAGGCGCAGGGGCGCATCAACACCTAGAGTGGAGAACCCACAGGGACATCTCTCTCTCTCGAAGAAGAAGAAGAAGAAGAAGAAGAACTGCATTTTGTCTACAAAGAGTACTCACGGACTTGCCCTTCAGAAAACAGATTTAAAAAAAAAAAATCTAGAGTAGGGGACGTTTTATATCCATGCATTAGCCAGAAGTCCTAATGTCCCATTCTCTGAATATCATGTAGAACAAGTCTGGTTCAAAGGCCTTTGTTCCTCAAGATGTTTACCCAGTTAGGTGAACCTGAAAGTGTTAGTGTTCTGGTCCTGTTCATTCTATGAGGGCAGTACAATGAAATTAGCAGCCTGTTTTCAGAAGTGCTCAGTTTGTGTCCATGTTTCAGAGAGAAGGCTTTTAGTCAATTCTGCTTACCAAGAAGCAGAGAAACCAACAAGATGTGAACACACGCACACTAGGCAATGGGTTAATAAAAAATGAAGTTACAGTTAATTAGAGGGCAAACAATAAATGTGGTGGGGACTCAATTTTTGAACAAGGACCCTTGAAATTTCATCATCGGTGGAACAAAGGCCTTTTTGCACCTCTCTCTCTCTCACTAGAACTTCTGTCACTAACTTGAGGGAAAGTATCCAATTCAACAACTGATTTTATAAGGTTAACATTGTTTCTAAGTGCTTACGCATGACATGCCACACACTTTTGTCTTCCTGTCATATTTCTCAGTTGCTAGATTGCTGCACATCTAGGTGTACCTGGGTAATCAATGACATTGATTTTTATCCACCCTGGTTTGTGAACAAAATTGGGAAAAAAATAGATGGCACTGTCACAGCCAAAGTTCTCAACACTGGGCTTAAGAGAAATGTTAAACACATGTTGAGTACCCTGAAGTCCATTTCTGTAGCCTTGAACAAAATGCAGGGAAATAGCTGTTTTATTGCTGACTCTGTTGACATCTGGAAGGAACTCAGTGAGATCTTAAAAAGAGATATATTCAATGAAAGAGTTAAATTACAAACATTAAAAAGTGAATGGGACAAACACTATCTCCAGCTCATTTTCTTGCCAATATTCTCAATACTCGGTACCAGGGTCAAACCTTAACTGATGAAGAAGAGGAGTTGGCTATGACATGGACATCCAGCAATCATCCCTCCATAGTGCCAACTATAACAAACTTCAGAGCTAAGGGTAAACAATTCAAGAAATATAAGTTTGCTGATGTTGTTTTAAAGAAAGTCACACCAGTGAACTGATGGAAGTCACTTAAGCACTTGGATTCAGAGACTGTTGAAGTGATAATCTCACTTTTAACAGCAGTAGCTTTTTCTGCTGGTGTAGAAAGAATATTTTCTTCCTTTGGACGAATTCATTCCAAACTGAGAAATCATTTGGGACCTGAAAAAGCAGGAAAGCTTGTTTTTCTTCTCCAGGTTATGAACAAACAGGAAAATGAAGGTGAAGGCGACTGAGTTAGCTGCAGAAGCCAATATTTTAAGTTTCTCTTGTTGACCTGACAGTCTATTTAATTTTTGTTTTTTTAAATTTCATTTAACTATTTTAGTTAAAAACAAATTTTAACAAAAACAAACCTGATTTTAAAAAACTTGAATGTTTAACTAAATTCATATGCTTGTTTTGTTAAAATATTATGTTTGCTGTTGAAGAAAAAAATCTAGAATAGATAACATTGTTGTTTTAGTTAAATAAAACAATTTAAATGTCTGTCTGGTGATGTTCTCCTCCTAATACAGCATGGCAAGAAAATCCTCCAAATATTTAATTATTAACCTGCTGAATTGGAGATATTTATGAAGTTATTGGGAGGTGAACTATCTGCTTCAATTACCTTTGGTAAATGAAATAACCAATCATTCATTTTCTGATATAGCTGTAAAACTAATCTGAAAAGTTTTTAAAATGAATCACTTTAAAAATGTATAGTGTGTACCTTCTAAAAATGAAACCTGCACCTCTTTCTGTGTTGTGAAGAATATGTATTAAGGTTATAACAACCAACAAGAATGCACTTATATGTAGAAATCCATGATTAAATCGAGTCTTCCTGACTAGTGATTTTAAATCATGATTTAGGGTTAGGGTTTAAATTTAAAACATGGTTTAAATCAAATCCACCCTGGTCGGCATATTAAACCAAAAGCTTCTTATTTCTCTCTCTCCCCCCCCACCCCTCTCTCTCTCTCTCTCTCTCTAAAAAAATAAATAAATAAATAAGGTCCTGCAACATCAGCCCCTAGAACTACTGACACTTCTGCTGTTGTACCAAGATAGGAAATAGTGAGCAACTGCAGATAATTGTTAACTATCGCAACATAAAAGCTCTTAGTCATTTAGAAATGGGTGCAGCTGGGCAACTTTTAGGTAGCATATTTCATACAGTAGCTGTATGAAAATTGTTAGACAAGCATGAATATAGCCCAGATACCATAATACTAAATCCAAAAAAATAACATTTTTGTGGCATGTTTTCCCTCATTAAAAAAAGACACTTCAATTTTGTCTGTAATTATTTTTTAGTCAGCAGCTATCTCAACACTCTTACCCCAATTGTGTTAAGAATCTTGTTTTACCATACCTGGAAGACAAGCCGGACAGAGCTTTCTTGAGAATTTCTGGAGTGCTGTCTGTTGATGGGGGCACTGCTGGAATATCTGAATCATTTCTGAGATCTAGATCTCCACACTTTTCACCCAAAACTACATCCTATGACAAAGCACATAAAAGAGTATTGTTTAACCTTCCGGAAGGGAGCATATGCTCTCAAAGATTCATTTGGCTGGTAACATGGAAATACCTGCTTCTAAGAAAATGTAGATGGCAGATCAGCAAAACTATAGACTTTTAGGCAAAGTGAAACTTGGCTTACTGACTATGTGCTTATACAGTTCATAAGAAGGTAAATTATTCACTTGCTGTGATGGTATCTGCCACCTTCAAGTAGTCTCACCCTCAAGGCTCATTCTCTGTATCCATAAATGTCTCAGACACATCTACATAGACTGCAAAATTTTCAGTCTCTCTCTCTAGCTGTGACCAATGATCACAGCTTCTTACAAGATGACAAGGTAGCTTTCTAAAGACAATTTTCTTCCCAAAAGAAATCAGTAGTAGCAGTGGTTTATTTATTTTGATTTATGTATTACAAGAACACCCACATCTTGATCCAAGGCTTTGAGGATCAAAGTGCCTTACTTCCCTGGAGCAAGTCCCACTTCAACAGCAAAAACAGAGGGCACGGGGTCAGTCTCTAGCTCAGCATGTCCTCCTATAACAGAACAGACCCTGCTATCTTTCTGACCTCATCCTCTCCCGTCAGCTACACACAATTCTGATTCCATCTTGCCAGCTAGGGTTTGTTCCAATGCCATAAACAGAGGGATCAAACAAGCATAGTTCAGTTTAGCTACACTTCCTTAAAACTCCACTCTAGTCCCCACCTTCCCACTGCCCCATCCATCTCTTCATTTTCCCTTCTCTCCCCCACCTCATAACTCCACCAATCTTACCCACCTTCCTTCCTCCTTTTGTTCCATTACCTTCCTATCCCTCAATCCTACCCCAAAATATTTCTTAAAGACACCTTAGTTTAAAAACCCCATGCTGGCAGTGACAGGTTTTTCAGTGGTGCAGAAGAAAGGGAAAGCTGAGAAATGGGAGCTGCAGGAAGGGAGAACAGTTTATACAGATCTTCAATGTCATATCTGGCTTCCCATTCAGTTCTAACCCCAGTCTTGTTTAGGAACTTCCCATCCTGTCCCTTCCCCACCCTACAGAGACAGGGTGGTAGTTAACCGAAGCACCAGCCCTCATCACCCTTTGCCCACTCAATAGGTGGTTCCTCTGCTATGCCACTCTCACCAGTGATGTTATATTAACTAGGATTGTATTATTTGCCCTATCTGCTAAAAGCCTGCACTAGATTTGTAAGCAGTGTTACGTAGCCATGTTGGTCGCAGAAGAGCTCTGTGTAAACTTGAAAGCTTGTCTCTCTCACCAAGAGAAATTGGTCCAATAAAAGGTATCCGCACTGACCTTGCCTGCACTAGGTTTCTTATTTAGATTTTGGTAGTGCCTAATAGCTAGTAATCTAAGTAGATTAGACCAAGGGTGAGACAAAAGTGTGTATAACAGAGTGATGTTTGGCAAATGTTCGTTCAGTTTGCGTTTAGCCCTTTTCTAATGAATAATTCTTGACTGAGTTTTGGTTTGTTTTACTTCATGTTTGTGAACAACGTTTATGGTTTTCTATACCCCAAGGCCACAGGACAGAGTAGTTCTTCATGGGGAGTTACTAGATTTATTGTGGAGAAAAAGTATAATCAAAGCAAGTTCTTTAATCTATAAAAGATTTCTCTGGTAGCTGTGAAAGAAACCATATATGCGTAAAGTGGTTACATTCTCAAAATTATCTGAGGGGTTCTCCACTTTACAGTATTCTATAATAGGTCAGCAAGTCAGTCCTAAAATGTATATTGAAGGTTAACAGGCTTGCCTAGCTTTAGGCAATATGCTAACTGCAGTGATCACTGCTTGTGTACGTTTCATCAAATAGTAATTTAGTTATTCATTTATCCATCCCTACAGCTTCCAAAAACATAGCAGTTCACTTTTAACAAAGCATTTAAAAACTAGAAAAGGTTTAGTCTCAGGTTAACATTTTCATACGTATCTAGGTGGCACAGGGCTTGTCTATATGAACACTTAATACATGGCAAGGTGGGGTGTAAATCTACGTCACATTACCTTGCTGTGTACTAAGGCCTTGTCCACACTACACAGTTTTGTCCACAAAAACAGTGGAGGTGTACACACTGCAATGCTCCTCCAGCCAATTAAATTCTCCTGCTATGCCAACATAATAAAAACACGTTGATGAGCAGCACAGAGCTTTATGTGAACAAGTTAGAGCACTGTAATGTTAGTGTAGACTGCGCTTGTTTATGTTGCCCTCAGTGGCCTCTAGGCGGTATCCCAAAATGCCCATCATGACCGCTCTGGTCAGCAGTTTCAACTCCGCTGCCCTGAATCCAGATACACAGGCATGCACCCCGCCCCTTAAAAGCCCCAAGAATTTTGAAATTCTATTTCCTGTTTGCTCAACGTGGAGAGTTCACATAGCATCTTCTCAATGACCATGCTGGCTTTCCACAGCAAACGCACTCCTGCCTGAAATACACCGGAGTTTTTGGATCTGGTGAGTCTGTGGGTAAAGGAGGCTGTTTAGTCGCAGCTCCGATCCAGCCATAGGAACTTTGCTCATGGCATAGAGGAGAAGGGGCACGAAAGGGACAAGCAGCAATGCCGTGCTGAGATCAGGATCCTGAGGCAGGTGTAAGTTTGATGTTCTCTGGTCTTCAGCTCCTTAAACCGGGCAACACGTCATTTTAAGTGAAAATGTGAAGGAATCTAGATCTTCAAGGACCCATTTTTCTTAAGGCTGCTGCAGCAAGACAATTAACTGTTGCAGCAAAAACACAAGCCAAAATTCACATTTGGTAGGTAAAGAGTTTTTCAATTAATGTTTAAAAAGGTTAAACACAATGCTGGGAAGAGGAGAGTAAAACACTATTAACTGATACTGTGGATAGAGACTCGAGAGAAGTACAGTATTCAAGAAGGTTAATAAAGTTAACATATGAGAATCAGCATCATAAAGAGGAAGCAAGATGTATTTTACAATATAGGCATGAAATAAAAATAAGATACTCACAAATATGATAAATGAACTCTAATTTAAGAATGTAAACTCCTCCAGAAAGGTAATTTCTTCTCTGTTATCTAGCATTACAGGCATCCATGGTGTTTTACAGGCAAACATTAACTATGCAGTGTGCATCCTACACCTAGTTTACTAGATCAAGCCATGCTCTTGTTCTCAGGAATTTAGAGGACTCACTTCCAAATGCTGGACCCAATACATCAGAGGTTCTATAAACAGAATTACACTACTCTTGGTAAATCAGGTAGCTAGGGTTGTTCAGCCAAGAAAGTAGCTACTTTGACCAAATAGTCTTGCGGTCTGTGGTTTCATTGCTTCAAGTTTCTTATCTCCACAGTTTTTTCCCCCCCCTGCCTCCTATATAAAGTCTGTTTGCATTAGCGGTACTTGGAGAAAAGTGGCAATATACTTCCATTGTTTGAAAGGAAAACTTGGATATCATCTTGTGCTAGCCTTCCTGCCTTTTCTTTCAAAAGTACTCAAACCTACTGTTTAGCTGACATTATTCTGAGTTTGTTTAAACAGCAAGCCTGGCTTTCTGAAGTATTAAGCACAGAGGCTGTGATGCTGGCAGAACAGGTGCCAGTTCATGTAAAGGCCCTTAGGCCTCACTGAACACTGATAAAAGCATAGCTAGAAACTCACCTGTGTGTTTCATATTGTTAAAACAAATGTTAAGCTCTGTGTTTAGACTTTATGAAATCCTTATAAATTTCTGCATGCATTAATCTCACTTATATTATCTATATTCTCTATTATAAGGTAATATATAGTTACTAAGCAAACACTTTAATAAGTGTTTGCTCCAAAACCGTAAACCTCCACTGTTAGGAGAGAAGCATTATCTAGTGTGAAATACTGGTTTACTAAAAAAGGTGTCATCTCCTGCCCAACAAAAGGTCTACAGACAACCCCTTGTGGAACACTGGTGGACAAAAGACTTTGTAGATTGCTCCCCACAAACACCCATGAAGTGAAGAGTGCACAAACCCTCATCCCATCAACTTGAGCTCTGGGAGAAGGAGATAAAAATCCATGTCAAGAAAAACTGATCATTATGCTTCCTGGAATATGGAGAGGACAATATTTCTATGCGTAAGGAAGGGATCCCCAAGCTATTTAGCTCAGGTTAGCCCTAAGTGACATACAGAGCTTGAGCTCTGTATTTCGGGACTGTCCCACCCCAATTCGGGATGGGGGCTTACCCTATTTTGAGATGGTCACTAACAGGCTATCAGACGATTTCCAACAGACATGTGAAATGAATTTAGGCAGACATCTATGTATCAAGTAAACAAGCATGCCACACTCTTGTATGTGCAGATCAAGGATGTTTTTTGAGATTTTAAACAGAAAGTTAACCCAGTTCCTAGCAGTATTCATGTATTAAAAGGCTGAGATTGAAGTTCCAAGCTATAAAATAAAATTTTTGAAAGTCATGGCAACTGAAGGGGTCCTGGTAAAGAAGACTGTAGAAAAATTAAATTTGTAAGGTATGCAGGTTGCCATTTTTTAGCTAAAAGAACCATGATCTGAAGTCACTACAATTTGGTCAGGATTACTGGTGGTAGATATTTCTACTTTTTAATCCACTCTTTTATATTAAGGAATGTCATTTTAGTTAGAACACAGACCTCCTTTAAAAGGGACTCTCGCAGCTGCCAAAATGACTCCTCTCTAAGTGTGTCTGCACTGCAATCAAGAGGTGTGACTGCATCATGTGTATGCATACTTGTACTAGCTTGCTAAAAATAGCTGTGTAACTGCAGCAGTACGGCCTAGCCACTCGAGAACAGCGTGGATTAAAAATGAATATATGTTTAAATTAAATACAGGTTATTTTTTAAAAATAAACATAAGTAAAACTAAATTTTAAATTGTCAACCTTTGTTAAGGCCTAAACTTTTAATTAAAATTGTTAAAAATAAATATAAATAATACTAAGCAGTATGTTTGCTACCAAGATTTAAAGAAAGTTCCATTAACATAATGGTTTGTGTCACTCACGCCTAGAATCAGAGTCTGCTGAAGTACTAAACCAGCTTTTGCCAACAGTGGCCTCTTCTGTAGGTGCAGAGAGAATATTTTCTTCATTTCAGTTTATTCAGCTAGCTCAGTTCAATGATTAGTGTATTCACAGTTAAGAAACCAACTGAGCATCAAAATAAATAAATAAATAAAACACAGGAAAGTTTATTTTTCTCTTCTAATGTATAAATAAAAGCTACATGAGAGCAAAAGAGATTACTAGTTCTAAAATCTTGAAGGATAATGATGACCAGAAAAAATATGTTCAGCTCAATAATTACAGATGACACTTTCTTTGTTTAAATACATCAGTTCTAAATGAAAAACTCGTTTTGATAAACATTTTTTCTTACGTATCCTGAAGACTTAAAGTAGTTTTATTTAATAAAAATTAAATGTTTTGTGTATTAAATTTAATTTGAATTTCCATTCAAATAGAGTTTGATACAAATCCCAAGTAAAAAAAATAAATCAACCTAATATATAAGAAATGCATCATTCACTGTTTTCTAACTAATAGAATATAAACATTAAGAATCTGAATAAATGGATATCAAGTTATATAATTGCTTTAAAAAATGTGTAGAATCACTAAATTTGGTTTTGTTTTGTTTGTTTTTTTGCTAACCAGGATGATAGCGTAAATGCTAGAGTTAGTTGTAAATCAACATGTTTTAATTGTTATCAATGCAAATCAACCTTTCTTTAGGAAAATAACTGAAAAGTACAAATGCAAATCATGATTAAAATGGACTATTTAAATTAAAGTTTTCTGCTTGTTGATTTAAATCATGATTAAGATTGCTTTGATTTAAAGCAATACACCCTGCCTGAGAACAATCCCACCTGGTACCCTGGATACATACTTGGGGAGTTGCTTATGCAGCCACAGCTATACCGCTAATTTTTTTTTAAAAAAGCTAGCTCAGGTATGACTATGTGTGCCACAAATCACATCTCCCATCAGTAGCGCTGACAAACCCTTCAAGAGTCCAGGATCTGCACAATGTTGTACATTCTTAAGTCAGAGTCAGACAACTGGCCCTGTGGATCAAATCTCAGAATGTATAATAGAGGACTAAACAGTAAGTTACCAACTTGGAACGTATGAAGTGGTAGAAGACAAAAGTGTGTTGTACATAATGGCAATTCCATAGGCAATGAGTGAGGGATCACATTTACAGAAACTTAAATATAAATCTGGATTCACATTGCTCAAAACTGAAAAATAGCCAAGCATATGTAGCAAAAGCACTGCATTCACTTGTGAATGTTACAAATAGGCAAAAAAAAAAAGTGTTCAAAAAAGGCATATTCAAGGATAATCAATGGGTGATAGAAAGCATTTAAGAGGAATTTTATGATCTCAAGACTAAGGTATAGAACTTGGCATATATGCTTTCTCAAAAAGGCTGCAGAACAGAGGTAGAAGCTTCTTTAGGAGAAATACGTAAGTGGCGGCTTACCTTAATTCTCTTTCAAATTAGTTTTTCCTTTAATAACTGAATCAAGAAAGTGTTTAATTTATAGATTAGTATAGAAATCTTAGGTTGATTCATGTGTGCAATCTTATAGTGGTTTAGTATTCTGCATATGCATGGGTAAATAGTGACCCACAAAGTCATCTAAGTACAAGATGTAGGGTGAATAAGGGAAGGGCTTTTGTGTAATCAGACCTCATTTAGTGCATTCTTTCAGTACATTTTTCAGTATACAGCTAATTAATTAGGTAACACCATGCCCCTTGACTGCTCATTTTATGAATGAGCTCAGTGCTAACATTTCACACATGCAGTGTGGTTTTCCAATGAGAAAAAGTCAACACTTCCACTTCAATCACTGCTTCAATTCTAGCTCCTGACATTTGAGCAAAACAGCTGTTCAGAAAGTTAGAAGAAATCATATTTGAGGGTGGTTGTTTTTGGAAGGATTCTTTTGTTTTGTTTTAATATAATGGAGAATGTTTTCCCACTTATTTTCAAGAAGGGCTCAACTATAGTTTGATTCAAACTTTCAAAAACCCCACCAGAGAAATCCTGGAAAGTTTCAGTTTGAAAAGTAAAATATACAAAAGGTTATGACTAAACAAGGATTGAAAGATAAACTGATAAGCATCTTAATACAGCTGTCACTAGGGCGGCCTTGGCATTCTCAGGAAAGATACTATAATAATGATCAGATCAGTTCCCTCAGTTGAACAGAATAGTTATGGGAACATACCACTTGGTGTAGATCTAAGATGTAACTTTGTAATATCATAGGATGGCATTGGTCAATTTTTTTCAGGTTGGTAATCCCTTATTCAAAGTCAAATTTTCACAACTCCCTTCCATTAACTATTAAACCCCCACAAAAAGAGTCAGTGATAAAGATAAGCCCATATAATCTGCCTGTGTATTTTGAGAAATTCACAGAATACTTGATCTTGAAGGGTAAACCCTTGTCTAAACCCAATAGATACACTGCCACTTTACAGCGCTGCATCTTTCTCGCTCAGGGGTGTGAAAAAACACCCCAGAGCACTGCAAGTTTCAGCACTGTAAAGTGGCAGTGTAGACAGTGCACCAGCGGTGGGAGCCGTGCTCCCAGCCCCTCCTCTTGTGGGGGTGATTTTTATTTATTTTTTTTTTTAACAGCACTGGGAGAGCTCTTACCCAGTGCTGGTGCCATGACTACACAGCCATGTTAAAGCGCTCCTGCGGCAGCGCTTTAACGTTGCTAGTGAAGACGTACCCTAAGGGTGGTGCGGGGAGTGAGATTTTCTTTGCTTTTATGAATAGTATTATCCCAGCATTTAGCAGCCCTAGGCATAGACCACGACTCTACGGCGCTAGGCACTTTACCACACAAACACTGTTGGACTGTATTACAATTTTCAATGCCTCATGACTCCCCCTCCAACTGCCTTTCTTGCAACTAGCTAGCAGGCAGCACTCTTCTGTTCCCTGAATCTGGTGACAGTACTGTCATTTCTTTTGAGTATGGAGTCCCCAATCACACAGATTCTGAGTATGGAGTCCCCAGTCACCTAGTTCTTCTTGGTGTTATGTTCTCTCTTGCAATCCCCTATACATCATCCTAATTTTTCCTTAGGCTCCAGTCCCCAAGTAGCTCCATCATGTATTCCTCTCTTCTGCAGGGGCAGTCTCTCTCATTTTTCTTCCTCACCACACCATCTTCTGCCTGTTTATTTTCATTCACTAGTTCAGCAAATCTGTTACTCAACTGGGTTTCACTACCACTAGCTAGTCTCTTCCTCTGCCTTGTCCTCAGGGTCATTCTTCAATGGATCACCCTCTTCTTCTGGCAGAATGCCCTCCAGTTCCTTTTGTTTGCCAGGTGTCCACAAATATTCAGAGGTCTGTACCACCTCTGCTCTCCTCTCCTGTATTATACCTTCCAATCCCCTCATCTCCACTGCATCTCTAATCCTTGGATCTTCTCTGCTGTGAGTTGTTCCAGGTGACATTTCACATGTACATAGCTTCTGTCAGACATGCACTCAAGGATTATATACATCCCACAGCTTCTGCACCTAACCATCTTGTCTCCTCTCCTCCTTGGGTCACTTCTACAGCTGCCTCAGTAACCACTGTCTTCCTAGAAAAGAAAGGCGGGGGGGGGGGGGGGAAGAGACCCATAGAAATTCTACTGTTAACTGCTAGCTGCTTCAATGTTCCCCAGAGATTGGCTTTTAAACCTAGCCAAACTAGGTCAGCACTGCCCCCATGTTACAGGATATCAGCAAGCATTGAATCAAGCCACAACCTGGAAGAAATCACTGCAACTTCAAAACACAAAATCACCACTATCCTCTCAAACCAAATTCCCACAGAAACACCACTGCCCACAAAGCTCCAGAGAGTTCTGTTTTATCTTTAGTTTTTAGATTTATTTTTGCTAGTGTGATAGCATTCTGTAGTAGGACTTGCTCAACAATTATTTGAGCAGTTGCCTAACAGTCTCTAAGATAGACAGAGATACAATTTTTACAAGCAACTATACTATAATAAACCATATTGAATAAAAACAAGGTTAAGTATGAAGAAGTACTTTTGTTTTCATATTATCTAAAACTGCAGTTCTCCAACTATGGTCCACAGAGCACTTGCTGTCTGGTCACATGGTGCTGGCTATTGTCAATTCCAGGTCACAGATTACATTAAACGAGGAAATAAATGTTAAATACTTTCTTAGTATTAGATTGTTGTAGTTGCTACAGGTATCTTACATGCACATAAATGGGAGAGAATTTGGTTGGCAGTCACAAGTGGGAGAGGAGGTAGTTAACTAGATACTCTATTAAATTTGAATCTAAACTATGAATGTTTGAGAACCCCTGATTTAAACTATTATTAGATGGGGAACTGCGATGCATCTGTGGGGGGTGGGAATGGGGAGGAGATCAAAGTCAAATGATTCTCCTTCCCTCCCCAACATTTTTTTTTTAATTCAATGTGGTCAAGTGCAAATCTTTCTGTTTATGGCCCCAAAGAAGTCAGGAGTCACACAAGGTTGCAATGTAAACAAACAATGGCAGTGTGAAAACCCTCTTAGATCAACAATAAAGTAGTCTAACAAGACAGTGCTAATTTGGGACTAATTTTATCAGACAACCAACAGCCATTTGTGGTTTATATTTTCAAGGTTTCTGGATATAGATGTGGTTATGAAACAGTAACAATAAGGATGTTTGGATGACCGTAAATATCTCCATATTTTCAAGTCTTTTTGGCTGAAATGTTTTTTTAAAATGTATTAACTTTGAATTTCCAAACTTTCCAACTTTTTGTTATTGGGGGTAAGGAGAGAGGAATTATGTGGAAATTGCAACATTCTCAGTTGGTTTTCTTTTAAAAATGAATGTGAGTGATGGTCTTTAAACCTCAACTCCAGGTTTTACCCAAGAATTTGCTTTGCCTATCCTTTTTGAAATATTCAGAAAAAAAACAATGGCACCCGTCATGCATGAAAAACACGAGCCTCCCTCTTTCTCCTGCTTACCACGACCCAGGCTGCCAAATATTTCATTGCATTTTCTGCTTTCATCACCATCTGGAGAAAGGACAACATAAATCTTTTAGAGAGTCTAACAGAAACCTGTGACTTTCTGTGTGATATAGTCCCTGCCCCACAGGGACAGAGGGAGGATATGACAATAAAAGTGAGGGTTAAACAGATAATAGAAGGACAAATTGACAGTTGTGATGGAGTCCAAGCCTCATCTAAGCACAACAGGCTACAAACTTGCACACCTGACTCCAGCACATATTAGGCCTGGTCTACACTAGGACTTTAATTCGAATTTAGCAGCGTTAATTCGAATTAACCGTGCACCCGTCCACACCAGGAAGCCATTTAGTTCGACCTAGAGGGCTCTTTAGTTCGAATTCGGTACTCCACCCCGACGAGGGGAGTAGCGCTAAATTCGACATGGCTATGTCGAATTAGGCTAGGTGTGGATGCAAATCGAACTTACTAGCTCCGGGAGCTATCCCACAGTGCACCACTCTGTTGACGCTCTGGACAGCAGTCCAAGCTTGGATTCTCTGACCAGCCACACAGGAAACGACCCGGGAAAATTTGAATTCCTTTTCCTGCCTGGGCACTTTGAATCTCATGTCCTGGTTGGACATCGGGGAGAGCTCAGCAGCACCTGCAACGATGCAGAGCTCTCCAGCAGAGGAGTCCATGCAATCCCAGAATAGAAAGAGGTCCCCAGCATGGACAGACCGTGAAGTCCTGGATCTGATCGCTGTGTGGGGCGATGAGTCTGTGCTTTCGGAGCTGCGCTCCAACAAACGGAATGCAAAGACCTACGAGAAGGTCTCCAAAGCCATGAGAGACAGAGGATACAGCCGGGATACAACGCAGTGCCGCGTGAAAATCAAGGACCTGAGACAAGGCTACCAAAAACTCAGAGCGGCAAACGGACGCTCCGGAGCACAGCCCCAGACCTGCCGCTTCTACGAGGCACTGCATGCCATTCTAGGTGGGTCTGCCACCACTGCCCCACCAGTGACCGTGGACTCTGAGTATGGGATAGTGTCGAAGGGCAGTTCCTCGGCGATGTTCGCCGATGGGGAAGATGAGGAAGGGTTTGTGGAGGACGACGCAGGCGACAGCGCTTACAATACCGCTTTCCCCGACAGCCAGGATCTCTTCATCACCCTCACAGAGATCCCCTACCAACCCTCCCCAGCCGTTAACCCGGACTCAGAATCAGGGGAAGGATCAGTCGGTAAGTGCTATAAACATGGAAACATTTATTTTTTTAAAAACAGGAATAAAAAATATGTAAAAACTATATAAAACCTTTTGCTTAAAAAACTATATAAAGAGAAGGTCCACACAGATAGGGATGGAACAGAAATCCTCCTGGGACAGTTCCACGAAGCTCTCGGAGAGCAGCTCGAAAAGTCTCCACAGGAGGTTCCTGGGGAGAGGTGCCTTATTTGGTGCTCCGTGGAAGCACACTCTTCCGCGCCAGGCCATCCTAATGTACAGCGGAATCATTGCCTCCACCAGCATTGCAGCGTACGGTCCTGGTCTGTGCTGGGATTCTAGCAGCATCCTCTCTCTCTCTCCGAGTGACCCGCCTCAGGCTAATCTCGTTTGGCGACTGCTGCATCTAATTAGGGCAATTAGTGTACTGTTACTATTGTGAATGCTTGACTTTTACTTTGCATAGCAATGACCTTCGCTTAACAGCCACGTGTTGGAGGCCACAGAGGAAAAGCATACAGTGATCTTTCCCGTGCACAGCCGCGAGGGGCTGGAACAGGGTCAGACTTTATGCTTTACAGATTGCCTTCAGCGGGAGGGCACAGCTATCCATTAACTGTTAAGCAGCCTATAGTGTAGTGCTTACCAGGCCTGGCTGCTACACGGATTCAGCTGTACCGCCCCGCTTGTCCGATCTCCTGTGCAAGACCGCAGCCAATGAAAGCGTATTCCGAAATCTCGAACTTGTCCTGAGAGCTCGTGAGACTAGGTGCCCTGTATGGTCTTGTTCACAGAAACTGACTAGACTGTGTTCAGTGTTCGCAAACATGTATCTTTTCAAGGAAATCACTTCCTTTTTCCCATCACACAGCTGCGGCTCTTTCACGAACTGCCCCGGCATCCCCCTCACAGAGGCTGGCGCAGATTAGGCGGCGAAAGAAAAAGACTAGGGACGACATGTTCTCGGAACTGATGGCTTGCTCCAGAGCCGAGGCGGCCGAGCAGAGACAGTGGAGGGAGACCCTATGTCAGCACCAGCGCTCACACAGCGAACGGGAGGACAGGTGGCGGCAGGAAGACCAGCAGGCGACTCAAACGCTGCTTGGGCTAATGAGGGAGCAAACAGACACGCTCCGGCGCCTTGTAGATGTTCTGCAGGACCGCAGGCAGGAGCAGAGAGCCCCCCTGAACTGTATCTGCAACCGCCTTCCCCCGCCACAAAGTCCTGTCCCCCCCTCACCAAAAATCACAAGAAGGAGGGGCGCTAGGTGCCGTGAAAACTGTCACTCCACCCCAGCGGAGCGCTCATGTACCAAACAGCTCTCATTCCCTAAAGTGTGAGAAGTGCTTCCCTTCCTGGATCACCCAGTCCCAAATCCAAGTTTCATCCCCCCACTGTGTAGTTGAGTATTAAAAGTAGTTTGTTGTTATTCACTGTTTCCGTCACGTTTTCCTTGTCAGAAGACTTTGTGTGAAGGGGGGGAGGGGTTTTTTAATTGCATAGGACAGCCTCTATTACCAGGGTACAGACTTGGGGGCAGGATCAACAGCAGGACACACACAGACTGCAGTCACTAGGCACTAGGGTCAATCTGGGAGGTGAATGCTGCCCCGGGTCAGTCTGTGAGGTGTATGCTGCCCCAGGGTCCTAGCGCCTGACATCCACAAATGGCAAGGCAGGCTGCCCTTACCATGCCCTTCCCCCCTAGCCACGAGCCTCTCCGATGCCCTGAGCCCCAGCAAGAGCCCTCATCCACGGACACATACTCACCCTTCCCACACACCCCTCACCCCTTCCTACGCCCCAACCCCCAGTCCAGAGCCTGCATCCAAACTCCGTCCCAAAGACGGCACCCCTCACCCCTTCCTGCAAACCCACCCCTTCCTGCACACCCACCTGCAACCGTCCTCCCACCAGAGACCGCTGTAGGAGCAGGAGCCTGTCATTCCTCTAGTGTAGAAGCGGTCTGGACATCAGTGCACACCGTACCCACCACAGTCCACGTCCATGTTTCAACCCTTGAACAGGAATTCATAATTAAAGAAAACTTTATTAAATTAATAATCAGTGTTCCATTAAAGTTATTTTAAAACGTGTGTTGGAAGGGGGGAAACCTGGAGAACGGGGTATGTAACCGCAGATCGAAGTCAACAGTCACTGAAACAGGCTCAGGTTCAGCTTCTCTGTAAATCAACTGGAGAGTCATAGGTTACCCTGCTCTCCGAGGAACCTATCTTTCAAAGCCTCCCGGATGCACAGCACTTCCCGCTGGGATCTTCTATCGGCACGGCTGTCTGGCTGAGCGTAATCAGCAGCCAGGCGATTGGCCTCAACCTCCCATCCAGCCATAAAGGTCTCCCCCTTGCTCTCATAGAGATTGTGGAGCACACAGCAAGCAGCAATAACAACGGGGGTATTTTTTTCGCTGAGGTCCGAGCGAGTCAGTAAGCTCCGCCATCTCCCCTTGAGACGTCCGAAAGCACACTCCACCACCATTCTGCACTTGCTCAGCCGGTAGTTGAAGAGTTCCTTCTCACTGTCCAAGGCGCCTGTATAGGGCTTCATGAGCCAGGGCATTAGCGGGTAGGCTGGGTCCCCGAGGATCACTGTAGGCATCTGCACATCCCCAACCGTTATTTTGTGGTCCGGGAAGAAACTACCTGCCTGGAGGCGTTTAAACAGACCAGAGTTCCTGAACACACGCGCGTCATGAACCTTGCCCGGCCACCCCACGTAGATGTTGGTAAAACGTCCCCTATGGTCCACCAGTGCTTGCAGCACCATAGAAAAGTAGCCCTTTCGGTTAATGTACTCGCTGGCCTGGTGGGCCGGTCCCAGGATAGGGATGTGAGTGCCATCTATAGCCCCACCGCAGTTTGGGAATCCCATCGCGCCGAAGCCATCTATGACGACCTGGACGTTTCCCAGGGTCACTACCTTTGAGAACAGTTGCTCAACGATTGCGTGGGCTACTTGAATCACAGCAAGCCCTACGGTAGATTTGCCCACGCCAAAGTGGTTCGCTACTGACCGGTAGCTGTCTGGCGTTGCAAGTTTCCAGAGGGCTATGGCCACTCGCTTCTGCACACTCAGGGCTGCTCGCATCCGGGTGTCCTGGCGCTTAAGGGCAGGGGACAGCAAGTCACACAGTTCAAGGAAAGTGCCCTTACGCATCCTGAAGTTCCACAGCCACTGTGATTCATCCCAGACCTGCAGCACTATGCGGTCCCACCAGTCCGTGCTTGTTTCCCGGGCCCAGAATCGCCGTTCCACACCATGAACTTGACCCATTGCCACCATGATCTCCACTGCACGGCGTACCCTGCTTTGTGAGAGGTCTGCGACACTCTGTGACTTCCTGTCCTCACCGCGCTGCCGGAGCCTCCTCACCCGATTTCTCAGCAGCTGACTGTGGAAGAGGTGGACGATAAGGTGCGAGGAGTTGACAACGGCCATAAGTGCAGCGATGATCGCAGCGGGCTCCATGCTCGCAGTGCTGTGGCGTCCGAGCTGTAACCGACCAGAGACGGGCGCGAACAGATTTCCCGCCGGCGCTTTCAAGGAGAGAGGGCGGGAGTGACGGTTCAATGATGACAGTTACCCAAAACCACCCTCGACACATTTTTCCCCCCAGCATGCATTGGGGGGAAATCCCAGGATTCCAATGGGGAGCGGGGAGTGCGGGAACTGTGGGATAGCTTCCCACAGTGCACCGCTTCCAAAGTCGACACTGGCCCCGTTACTGTGGACTCACACAGTCGAACTAGTGTATTTAGTGTGGATACACAACTTCGACTTCATAAGGTCGATTCCACAAATTCAAATTAAGTTGATTCGAAATAGTCTTGTAGTGTAGACGTACCCTTAGTGTTTGTCTTTACTGCATTGCTAGATTGAACTGTAAACACTAGTTTTGCCCCTACACAGTCTTCTGTCCACACCAATCTCTAGTGTAGCTAAAGTGGTGCTTTAAGCTGTCAGGGTGGGCTGGGTTGAAGCTCGAGCACTGCTGACGCTGGAGCTAGTAATGCAATGGAGAGTGGTGTTGGCAGTGTAGTCACACTCTCACTTGAGCTAGGGTAGTTAGAGTGGAGTAACTGGAGCTAACTGTGAAGCGAAGCAAACCCTTCGAGCCCTTCTTGGGCTTTCCTTAGGCAAACTTTTTTTTTATTATTTTATTTTATTTTTTTTTATAAGATACCCAAACCATAAACAAAACAAAAAGTTTAGGGGATTATAAGGGTATGCTAAGCAAACCCTGTACAGCAAGGTTCATAATTCACCTCGGTTCTTTCTCCATAGTACAGAGGTTAGGGACTTCACTCCCTTATTTAGGGCTGCACTATACTAGAAAATTAGACTGACCCAGCCACATATCAGGGATGTGAAAAATCCCACAACCCTGAGCAACACAGTTAAGACCTAAGGCCCCATGTAGACAGCGCTAGGTCGACAGAAAAAATTCTTCTATGGACCTGGCTCCTGCCTCTCGGGGAGGTGGACTACCTATGCAGACAGGAAAACCCCTCCCATCAGTGTAGGTAGAATCTACACCAGGGGTCTCAAACTCAAATGACCCCGAGGGCCGCATGAGGACTAGTGCATTGGCCCGAGGGCCGCATCACTGACACGCCCCCTTGCTGCCCCTGGCCCCACCCCCAATCCACCCCTTCCATGAGGCCCCGCCCCTGCCCTGTCTCTTCTCCACCTCCTCCCCTAAGCGCGTGCAGTTTTAATAAATATATACACTCAGTAATGCACCTCACTCAAAGGACAAAACACGCACTTAGATTTACTGCCTAAGGCTCTGGGAGGGAGTTTGGGTGGGGGAGGGGGTCTGGATGCAGGCTCTGTGCTCGATGCAGGCTCCAGGCTGCGGCAGGGGGTGGGGGTGCAGGCTTTGGGACGGAGTTTGGGGATAGGAGGGAGTGCAGGGGTGAGGGCTGTGGGGCTGAGGGCGAGGGGTACATGATGCAGGAGGGGGCTCAGGGCTAGGGAAGAGGGTTGGGCTGTGGGGTGAGGGCTGTGGATGAGGGGTTCATGATGCGAGGGGGCTCAGGGCTAGGGAAGAGGGTTGGGCTGTGGGGTGAGGGCTGTGGATGAGGGGTTCATGATGCGAGGGGGCTCAGGGCTAGGGAAGAGGTTTGGAGTGTGGGGTGAGGGCTGTGGATGAGGGGTTCATGATGTGGGGGCGCTCAGGGCTGGGGCAGAGGATTAGGGTGCGGGGGGGATGAGGGGTTCATGATGTGGGGGCGCTCAGGGCTGGGGCAGAGGATTAGGGTGCGGGGGGATGAGGGCTCTGGCTGGGGCTGAGGATTAGGGTGCAGGGGGATGAGGGGTTCATGATGTGGGGGTGCTCAGGGCTGGGGCTGAGGATTAGGGTGCGGGGGGAATGAGGGCTCTGGCTGGGGCTGAGGGTTTGGGGTTGGAGAGGCTCAGGGTAAGGGCAGCCTGCCTTGCCAGTACTGGCGGAGGGCAGGCACTAGGACCCTGCGGCAGCAGACAGCAAATCTGCTGGGAGCCCTCCGGGCAGCAGGCAGGGGAGAGGCGCGCTGCGTTCTGTCAGGCAGGGACGCAACACAACGCGGCGGAGGGGGGGGAACACGCGGAGGGGGGGTGGCAGGCGGGGGCTGGGACCTGCTCCAGGCAGGGACGCGGCGGCGGGGGGAGACCTGCGGTGGCCGGGGCCGATCCAGGCAGGACCGGGGGTGGGGGGGTGGGGGGGTGGGAAGAGACCCAGCTCCAACTATTGCTGGAGCAGGGCGCCCAGCCCTGAATATTGCTGGGGCCCGGGCCCCACACAAGTATATAACCTGCCGCCCATGCCCCCCGGCCCGGCCCAGCCCAGCCCCGGCGGGTCCCGCTTCCCTTCCCCCGGCCCGGCCCCGGCGGGTCCCGCTTCCCTTCCCCCGGCCCGGCCCCGGCGGGTCCCGCTTCCCTCCCCCACCCCCCGGCCCGGCCCCGGCCCCGGCGGGTCCCGCTTTCCCCCCCCCTTACCCGAGCGCGTCTCCGGCGAGGCCTGAGCTCCGTCCCGCTCAGAGCCGCGTGGTGAGGGGGCGGGGCTGGGAGCTCCACGCCGAGCGCAGCGCTCAGCCCAGAGCTCCCAGCCCCGCCCCCTCCCCACGCGGCTCGGATCGGGGCGGGGCTCAGGCGCTCGGACGGAGACTCGGCGCTCTATGCGCCGAGGCTCCAGGAGAGGGGCGGAGGCGGGAGCCTCCGCTTTTCTCTTGGGGGCCCCTGCGGAGCTCCCCTGGGGAGCTCCGCGGGCCGCAGGGAAGAGCTCCGCGGGCCGCATGCGGCCCGCGGGCCGCATGTTTGAGACCCCTGATCTACACTGAAGCGCTGCTGTAGCATTTCAAGTGTAGACAAGCCCACAGACGCAGACATCAAGCACCTCATGAACGTTTACTTAGATCTCAACACCCGCTGTATTTTCCCCATTCCAGAGATAGGGATACCTTTGGCAGTTAATACCTCAGTAACATTCAGTAGCAGATACAGGAATAAAACCCAAAACTCCTGCAGTGCAGCTATTATACCCTGCTTCCTCCCTACCACATTAAGCATTTAGCTAACTGAAGCGCACACAAGAAATACTCTCGATGCTGTGGCCTCTGCTAATGCTAGAATGTATTGTGGGCACAATAAAGTGCTCCTGAATTTGCAACAAAAATGATTTCAGTGAACAAGAGGATCATTCAACCAAAGAGAAAAAAGCAAGACATTTTTCAACTACTTAGATTAAAATAAATTTTAGCAGACAAAGGAATTAAAGTATTACCACTCTGCCAGCATTAAGACATAAGTGTTTCAATGCTTGTCCTACACTCCAATGTTATATTCCAAAGAAATCAGAAGTCACATCAGGCCATATTCTGGTACATTTGGCCAGACATACATAGTTTTAACATCTTGACTTCAGAACAAGGTACTATCAAAATAAAAGCTTGCCATTTCTTTCAAGTTTTTAATAGCTTAAATATACAGACCAAAGCATCAGAAGAGGCCTCCTCTATTATGAATAAAGGCCTGCAAAGCCTTACTTGTCTGAATTAGCACTACTACTGTAAGTGGTCTCATTGCTTCCCACAGACCAACATGTCAGGGACGGTTAGCTGTATGGAAGGGGTTGCATGCACTTTGAAGGACTGGATTAGAATTCAAAATTACACCTCTATCCCATTATAACACAGTCACGGGGAGCCAAAAATCCCTACCGTGTTATAGCTGAAACCCTGTTATATCAGGGTAGGGGCGGCAGGGCTCCAGGGGGATTTAAAGCACTTGGGGCTCCCCGCAGCAGCCGGAGCCCCAGACCCTTTAAAGCGCCACCCGAGTCCTGCTGCTACCGCGCTATACTCGAACCCGTGTTATACCAGGTCGCGTTATAGCGTGGGGTAAAGGTGTATCTTGATAAATTGGAGAATTGGTCTGAAAGCAATAAGATGAAATCCAAAAAACCCAAATACAGAGTCGTCACCAATCCCTCAGTGTCGAGGGTGATCTCTTCCACAAGTTTTTATTTTCTTTAATGGATCCTTTGGTGACTGAGGAGTCCAATCCTTGAGCCGCAAACTCATTGCGGGTGATGTTGTAAGGCAGATTTGGGCCATGACATTCGTCTGTCCTTTCTCTTCTGGCATTTTTCTGTGACCAGGGCAATGCAATTTTCCTCAAAAGTGATCGTCCCTTCTCTGACAAGTCTTCACCAGCGAGCCCAGACCTTGCCTACTGTCTCCCAGTGCATGGCGTCAAGGCCACATTTCTTGATGTTTGTATTAAGGGTGTCTTTAAAGCATTTATTTTGGCCTCGCTGTTTCCTTTCTCCTTTGGTAAGTTGGGTGTACAGCAATTATTTTGGTAGGCATGCATCAGATATGAGCACACAGTGCCCATTCCACCTCAGCTGGTGAAGGCATAGTGAAGGCGTCGGCCTCCGTGAGGACACTGACATTAGTGCAACAATCCTCCCAGTTTATGTTGAGGACCTTCCTGAGAAAGTGCTGGTATTCCAGATTTTTCGGGTGTTTTCTATAGATCACCCAAGTTGCACAGCCATAAAGGAGAATGGGGATTACCACCACTTTGTGAACTAACAATCTAGTGTATGTTCTCATGTCATGGTTATTGAACACCTGTCGAAACAGTCTGCCAAAGGCAGGGCTGGCACAGCAGATTCTGTGCTGAATCTCAACATCTATGTCTGACTCTACAAATAAAGAGTATTGCACTTACAAAAGAAAAATCAAATGCAAAAATACAAAATGGAGAATAAATGGCTACAAAGCAATACTGCAGAATAGGATTTGTGGGTGACAGTGTATCACAAAATGAATGAGTCAAAGTGATGTTGTTGCAAAAGGCAAATATCTTTCTGGGATGTAACAACAGTAGTGCTCTAGCTAAGACATGGGAGGTAACTGTTCCATTCTGCTTGGCACTGGTGAGGCCTCAGCTGGAGTACTGAGTCCAGTTTTGTGTACTGCACTGTAAGAGAGAGGTGGACAAACTTGAGGGAGTCCAGATGTTTATTTTTTTTTAAATGACCTATGGGAAAAGGCTGAAAGAATTGGGCATGTTTAGAAAAACAAAAGAAAGTCTTTTGGGCAGATTGCTGTAGATCCCCAGTAAGTCATTACTTCATTTAGCTTTCTTCTTGGCTTTCACCTTCAGTTTATGCTACCCAACAATGACTCTTCTTGAATGAGTTAGGTTTGTTTGTTTTTCATGATTTGCTTGCTAATATTATTCAAGGTGACTGAAGTGAAAACAAAAACACTAGTCAGTTTCACTGTCTAGTTCACATACTTTAGAAAAATGCTGTGATGTTTGGGTTGCAAACACTGAATGTTTAAATCCAAAGCAGTTTTACATTACAAAAAAAATGTACACAACTACTGTATTTTTCAAAATTACTGTGTCCTTTTAATTTTAGTCATAATGTTCACCATTCTAAAACAGATTAAAAACCAGAATGATTATCAAAACTGCATCATTTGGGGGAGGAGGTAAGAGTTGCCAATATAATGAACACTGCTACATAGAGACTCAGTATTTTGAAAACTTTTTTCCTCAACAGAAATGTTATACTGTAAGTCACATTAGAGAGTCCAGAAGTAAATGTTTATCAGAGTTATAAAACCATAAAATAGAGAGAGTTGCCATGGAAGGGCTGACAACCTTTAGCTAGGGCAGGTTCAGCAATAAATATTTTTCTTCCTTCCCAACATACCAGGTCAATAGATCCCTGAATTTGCAGTTTATGTCTCCCAAACTACTTTATGCACCGAAGCGGGAGGCGTGATTAACTGCAGGAAACAACCCGCCAGGATGAAGGAAGACTGCAGGTAGAGAGGGAACCACCGACCGGCTTCTCGCTGTAGAACCGGAAAGGAGCTGAACACTCGCCTTTTAAATCCACCCTCAACCTCTCAGGCCTGCGTGGAAAGAGGCAGGGAGAGGGGCCGGGGCGGGGCAGGGCAGGGCAGGGCACCCGTACCCGCCCCACCAGCAGGGCACAGGCTGTAAGGCGAGGTGCCAGCCGGTGTGTGTGACCCTGTCATGACCGGACGGGAACTGCACAGTGGGTGGGGGTTAGGGAGCAGATAAATCTCCTCTCCCCCCTACACCCGCATCCCAGGATAAGGCGATGTGTGGGGGGGAGCAGGGACCGCTCTTCCCTTTCACCCCCCGGGACAGCCACCAGGGCCGGCGGGGGGAGCGAGCCGGCCAGAGGCCACGCAGAGAGTCACCTCGCCCCTCTTCCTCTCCCGCCGGGCCGGGCCGCGCCCCCGCGCTCACCTTGTCGCCGGCGCCTCGCCGCCTCAGCCCCGCCATGCCGCCGGAGGGGCCAACGGCCGGGGACACGCGCCCGCCCCGCACCCCCAGACCAGACCCCGGCAGCGCCACCGGGGGGTGCCTCGGGGGGAGGGGCGCGGCCAGCCAGGTGCGCAAGGAGCTGCACGAGCCACCGCGGCCGAGGAGCGCGGCCGTGGGCACGAGCGGCGGCAGCCTGCTTCCAGCGCGACGCGGCCTGCCCCGCCCCCTTGTGTGAGGTCACAGGCCACGCCCAAGCCCTAGCTCCGCCCCAGCGCCGCTAGAAAGGCCTTGGGTTGGACAGCTGGGGCTGGACCAGGCGGCGAGCTCGGGATGCTCCCTAGGCCCAGACTGCAGCCAGAGAGTAGGTGGCCATCCTCCTCCTGATAGACTTCTGGGCTGTCCCCCCTCCCACAGCTGGGGCACATTCCCATCCTGCCACCCCGCACAGATGGCTCACTAGGGAAGAGGTTTGCATCTTTTAGAGTTCATGCCAGCCGGGCAAATGTCACACGGCACCAAGATAGCAAGCCCGCAGCTGAAGTTGCCTCCAGAAAGTGTGATCTTGCTAATACACAACCCCAAATAAGTTTCCTGCACCCACTGCATGGAATGTGTCCTCCGCAACATCCCAGCAACGATAGAAGGGACAGCACCTCTGCAATGTGTTTTCACTATGTAAGAAAGTAGGCTCTTGCCTCACTGGACCGAGAGCATAGTCTTCAGATGAAGTAGCAGGGTAAGATAAGAAGAAACAATACATAATCTTTAGTTTACCCTGAGAGGTTATATGAAAATTATGAGCTACTATATCTTCACTAGGATTTTAACTCACATTAGTTAACTATACTTAGCTTTTTTCATAGTGAAAATGATGCCTAAAATATGACATTACATTAGTGCTTATAGTAGTTGAGGCTACTTCACATCCTACCTGTCCAGTTTGTATAACAGTCCTACTGAGTCTTAAAATATCAGAACAGGTAACACTTTAATACAGAGGAATAAATAATGCTACGTGCATAACTCATTAGCACTATCAAATTGGTACAAGGGTGGCCAATTTTTTTTAAACATTCTTTTGTACAGTAGCTAGGAGATCTTTGGATGGAAAGTGTTTAGAAGTGCTGAGTATTATTATTATATGAGCAGCACAGTCATTACAGATTAGTATACTTTTAGATTCACTCATCCCTCAAAAACTGGCACAGCTCCAGGCCACTCATCTTTCAGTTGCCTGATCAATATAGCTTTCTAACTATTCCCTAAACACATATATTTGAACTGACACACTATTTCTGCTTTGTGCTGAGCTGCCTCCAGTTCCTGTCTATCTTAGCTCTGGTAACATCAGAATAGGATGCTTGCCTGCAACTGGGTATTCTAACTCTAGTGGTGGAGTGGGGATTCACATATGGAGGTTTCTCCTGCAGTGCTGAATTCTGTTCTAACTGCTAGGGTAGGTACTGAAATTCTGCATGTAGTCCCTATGAGAGGCTGGATTAACCACTATTATTTAACTATTTATTAAATGCACTCATGTCCTATTGTGCTAGGTGTTATCCAAACCCACAGTGAAGATTTGTTCATGCCCCAATAGGCTCACAATTTGAAAAAAAACAAGTGCCATACAAAGGAGGAGGAGGGATATAATCAAATATTCATGTGCTTTTAAAATTAAAGCATCGATTCTCATCTGCCCTGCACCCTAGCCTTTCTTAATTGGATGATCTCTTAAAGACAGTGTGATACATGTGGGTCTTGCAGGAGAGATTATTGGCTTTCAAGGAAGTGTTCTATGTATGCACAGAAGAAGCAGAGACCTTTGTGGGTGAAGATGACAAAAGACATCTGACTGGCATGATTTGCTAACTGGCTGTGGCAGAGGGTGACATAAGAGACAGCAAGCAGGGGCAAAGTTGTGAAGGGCATGAAAGGTGAAGACAAGAAACCTGAAATGATGAAATAAGACGACTGGAAAGATTCCAAAAGCGGGATGGTGATCTGATCAGAGCAAGAAATGACTAAGATAATCTAAATAGGTGTATTTTATATGGGATGGATGTGAGAGAACACACACACTCAAAGCTGAGAGGAACAGGTTACAAAAATCAAGAGAGCATATGAAGAGGATCTGCAGGAGGGTTTTGATTGTCTGAAGCTCAGAACTATTGATGATGTCCTGAAATATTAATAGAAACTTTTGTACAGGACGGAAAGTGGCAGAATATCCCCCCTTCACCCGCGGTAGCTATTTGGCATTTGCTCCTGGTATTTGCTGCAGTGGTGAAAAAACTTTAAGGTGGAAAGAATAACTCTTACCTGCTCCTTTCCAGTTAATAGAATTGCCACAGGATAACAGTCAGCACTTACACATTCAAAAGCAACTGTATAAAGCTTTAAGTGCAGTTGTGTCCTCTGTAGGAAGCCAAGCTACTTCGCACCAGGAGTCTTGATATGGTGTTGCAGTTTCACTAGCTTTGCCAGGAATGAGGAGAAAGAAGAAATAGGTTAGCTAAGAACTTGCATTTGGTTAGAAACAGACATTGTTTTCCCATCATCTAATCTTTTTCTTATGCTACTTATTGGCCAAATATGATATTGGAGCCATTTCCTCCTGCCTTCTCACTGTGAAGACAGATCTGAGAAGCACTAATGAGATGACCCTAGAATTATGGACTAAAATCCGAAGGCAGGGTCCAAGCATAATGAAAGCAAACTTCTATGAATCAAGTATGCGCTCAAGCATGTTACACAAGTTTGTTCTTTCACCATACAATGACAAGGAAAGACACGTAGATAACACTAGGAAAAAAAATAGATCTTAGTTATACCTAAAGCATAAAAAAAAAAAAAAAGGAGGGGGGAACCTCAATAACTAGGGATTCATCTCTCCAGTCCTCAATGAGAGATTTTAACTCTCTTGTACATAAGAGGAAATACTTCCACTCAATTACAATACTGTAATTGAGTATGTGCCAAGAGGAAATGTTTGAAGCAAAGTTTTTGTAATCGTTATATAGTGCAAACAAGTGGTCTGAATGTTTGAGTTCTGTAATCATCCCTTGCATTCAATGCATTTATGTTCCCAGATAGAGTGTTAAAGCTGAAAGTATAGATATGCTTAAAAACAGGGAGACTCATTAGAACATGATAATTAAAACTATTTGGAAGTCAGGAAGCATGGCCCTAAGTTCCCATACACAGCCTTTCCTCTAACCACTCTGCCTACATCTACAAAGCAAAAATCTTTATTTTATGTTTTACAATTAAAAAAATCTAAACATCACAGTAGAAGTTTGATACAGAGAATAAAATTTTTATACACAATAAAATATGAGTGACAACAGGCAATAAAAAGACAGGAACCAGAAGAAAAGAAAGAGGGCTTTAGCAGGAAGAATCTTATCTCTACCCACCAATTTATTCCATCATTTCTATAAAGTCTGCCATGTCAGTGAATTTTTATATTTATTTTTAAACCAGAAGCAAATCCTTTTCCATCTAATTCTTGGTTGGTTGGAAGAGTAAGGGGAATACCATTTACTTTGTAAGAATCACTAAACTATGTGATGGCTATTAAAAAAGGCAGAATGATACAGAATGACAATTGACTGTGCCCTCAGTGGGGGTTATCATGTGTACTGTAAAGGAGTAACATTACTACAGTTGTCAACTTAAATGTCAGAAGTACCAAAACAAAAACAGGCAAAAGGACTAGTGTTGAACACTAAGCAGTGCAAAACAGCAAGGTAGTCAGCTGTCCTGGAAAACTGGAACTAACTTGGGTTTTGAGGGTCAAGTAAAGCAGATGAAGTCAGACTAGCTGGGTCAGCTGTTTAACTACATAGGGAAAGCCAGTGATGAATGGTTGCTGTGACCAGAGTTGTCCCAAAGGAAAGTAGTCCAAGGGACAGAGGTGACAGCTTTCTTAGAAGCTGTTGGGGAGCTAAACATCAGCAGCTGAAGCAAAGTGCCCAAACACACATTCAAGCTGTATCTGTTAAGAGATACTAGCAGGGGATGCAATAGCCTCTACGGATAAACGCAGTCCTAGTCGCTTCTCTTAAGAGGGCCCTCAGGCACAAAGCCATCCCCAAGGGGTTGTAGCTAAAAGTTCCTTAAAAATGCAGCTGCACACACAAACTACAATAGACATTGAAATTAAATGGAGAAATCATTGGGCAAAGGACCTGTCCTTGCCCTCACTGCCATCAGTGGTAGTACTTCCGTTGACAGTGGGAACAGGATCAAGTTGTTTTAAAAAGTTAGATATTTTCTCCAATTACTTTCACAGGCCTCTTGCAAATGGAAATAAGTGCTCACGTCAGCAGCAATATAGAACTCAAATGGCTCTTAGATTTTGTTGAGAGGGGAAACTAGAGTGCTTGTCCAAACATCTAAAAGTACTGAAAACGTTTTCATAAATGAAATTACATTTCACACTTTAGATTCAGGGCTTCCTATCCTGCTTTCTTGCAGGCGTTTAATGATTGATTTTAGAACTCAGAGGCAGTTTTGCTAGTGAACTGCTGGGAGTGTACTAAGAATACCTTGCTGCTAAACTGTACTGTGTGCAAAGATGAACTAAGCTCTTTCTTGCTGTGTGGTAAGGTAAACTGAACCCTACTTTGCTGCATAGGAATCATGTTTTCTTGAATGTAAACTTTATTATTGCTGGTCTTTGTCATATTGGACTTTTGTATAAAGACCGGCCTCTGTTCCCCAAAGAGGTTCTCTGGTGTACAGCAGCTCACTGAGCTCTTTCTGAGCCTCCTGGTGGAATCCAAAGGGCTGCTTCCAAGGGGATCTGCAGGCAACAAGCTCTGAACCAGTGGTTTCACACTACCATCTATCACCTGATGCCAACTCAAACACATGAGAGTATGCACTATCTACTCAAGTGCTTGGTGTTTGTCCTAGGAAAGAGTCTCTGCCAGGGTGGAAGCAATTTTCCATAACACAACTTTCTTCACAGGAATCTCTTTGTAATTGCCTTATGGAGGAATGTGGAACATTCCCCAAGACACTTAATGACACACGGTGCTATTTTGAGACATCTGGTAGAATGTAAGGTAAGATCCTGGGCTCTGTAAAACCTCCCTGCTGCCCTGCAAGTCCCAAGAAGTCATAGGTATTTCCTTACCATACCTTGCAAAACTGGTCAGACAGGAATCCAGAGTGACACCCTGTATTACTCAAATTCTGCAGACTATCCATCAAGTTAATTAGAACTCCATTAACTATCAGCATATGACAGTCTTTTGGATGACCTGAGTGTTTTAGGGTTCAGCTAAATGTATGAACAAAGGTACATAGATCATATTTACAGTAACATTAGGGGTTAGATTGTGCCTGGACAGCATACCCATACAGACACATGGTGAATAAAACCCTCCCTCGCACTCCTACACAGCCTTCCTGGACCATGACCCTGAGTGGACAAAATTAAGAAGGCACCACACACCTGCCATTCCTTTTCTGAGGGGAAGGGTAAAAAGCATGTGGGAACTAGGTAGAGCCTTGACTTCACCCCCCACAATATACTGGCCAACAGACCTGAGCCAGCACAGGAGCAGAACATTTGCTGCTGGGAATTGTGACTCAGAGCCATGATTCCTTCCCTGTGCCAATCGTGGGTGGCAAAGCTACACAACACCCCATACACAGGGCTTATGACAAAGTTACAATCTAGCTCTAGATAAGTTGGTTAGGTTTCTTTATGACCTAGTTTAAGATCAATGTCTCAAACTCTTAGACACTGCTTATGCCTCTCACTTATCATGCTAAGTCAGCATTATTGTCCATCAGACCTCAAAAGTTACATAATTCTAGTTGCTATCTTGTCTTTCCCCCTCTTTAAATTCCCCACATGATTTTAGCAGCTTCTGTCCTGACAGACAAGCCAGCATGCAAACTGATCCAGGAGATTAGCCTTACCCCTTGCCCTAATTCAAGACACCAGAGCAATTACACATCTTTCTAGTCTTCTGGTTCCTTAAAGATAAAGTATCTCCTCCCCCACAGAAAGTGACAAGTGTTTTACCTTCCCTGGAAAAATTTAAGAGAGGAGGAACTACTTTGAGAAGAATGTATGTTAGTGGTGCATGGCATGCAAGCCTCATCAAAATAAATTGGCTCCCTAGGATGCTATCAAAAATAGCATTTTCCCCCAATCTGAACAAAACTCCTAATTTTCTGTAGGCAGGCAAAACAAAAGCACTTTGACACAGGACTTGGGTTATGTAAAATCAATACAAAGACTAGCATAGGCTAACTAGTTATAGGTTAATACAATTCTTACCAGTGGAAAGTTCTAATTTATGGGCATCTAGCTCAGCTATGCTGGCCATACTCTGGTTCAAAATAAGTACTAAATATAAATATCTGCCTCTTATATCCAAATATAGAATAAAATCAGCTTCTTACTGACAGAGTGGAGACAGGAAATCTCATCTGCCGTGCAAAGTTTTTTTCCAAAGTGGACGCTGCTACCTATATTATACTTGCAATGTAGTTGTATGTCTGCATCTGAGAAAAGGTAAACAGCAATGTTATACCTTTGGGATAGTACTAGATGTGACTAATACCGTAAAACATTGCACTAGACAGAATCTTTATGGACTATCAGATTCCCTACAGAGAAACTATTCCAAAAATGGGGTGAGGGAAAGTTGGGGTCAGAAATTAGTCATAAAACATTGTCTCAGATTATATTGAGGGATGTATTGTGGCTCCAATAAACTAACAAGCAGTTAATGCTGATGTAATATTCACTTGACAATCTAACACAAACATACTAAATGCTCCAAGATATGCTGGAATCAGGTATGGATGACATGGAACTTCAATTCACATGCTCTGGAAGCACCTGACACTCTTACCATAGTAAGAGATCCAGTCCTCTCCATTGGTGTAATTAATAAGATCCTCATCCTGGAAGGAGCTGCATGCAGATGGATCCCTGCATCCACTGGAGCCAGTCTTTTGAATGGGTATTCAAAGAGGTTGTGTTGGGGAGCGGTTTTTAGGGATTTTTTTGTACTTTGTATGTCAGTTCTGATGTGTCTTGCTGTACTTTTAGTGTTTTGTCAAGGAATGGGATAAGTGTCTATAAATTTTTTAAGTCAAATCAGCAAGATAAATTCCAGTGCTCTTTACTGATGGTGAGTGTTCATTTAGCAGATGTGTCACTTAATGTTTCTCTCTTCCCACCTCTTAGTAGGCCTATATAAGGCACTCAAGTGATTATAGTCAATTATTTGCATGCATCACCATTTTACCACATAGTGATCATACATCTTTTTTTAGCTGTTATACTTGATTAGTCTTATCGTTAGGCCTTGATCCTGCAACTGTTTCATGCAGGTGGAACCCTGCATCCATGCAACCTTACTTTAGCTTCCTTGTATGTGAGCATTGATATCTTTAGTTACCTGATCACAGAACTTACTGCCTCACTCAGTGCACAGGACAAATTAGTGGGTCGCAAGAAGAGAAAGGATGTTCTATTATAGTTAAGGCACTGGACTGGGTTATAAGGGAGTAGGGTTCTATTCCTGGCTTTGTGCCACAGACTTCCTGTATGATGTTGGTCAGAATGATTGGGTAACTTTAATTATAGCATCTCTTAGTCTGAGTGCCTGGCTTTGCAACCTTAATGTTTTCTTAAGGCAAATATTTTGTTTTAGGTTTTTTTGTTTGTTGGTCGCAGTGTGTTTGAAGTGTTATGCTACCTATTACGGAAAATCATAGTCAAGGTGTTTGAAGTAAAGCATCTCAACTCAGTGGCCACTTTTGAAAGTTTGACTGCAGATGAACAGTTTTCTTCAGATGTTCTTTCTTTAGCTATCTGTTGTATAATATTTATTTAACTATTTCCAGCACATAAAAGATGATTAGGTATTGGACATTTTTCCTCCATATCTTGATCTGAGAAATGCTACTTCTTTGTTTCTGAAAACATGACTCTCAGCTGACTGGCATTTGGCAGTCTGCTATTGTTTTCTCACACAAGACGTGAAATTAATTATTGAAATTGCTCATTCTGGCTGCCTGAACATGCAGTGAATTCATAACACACCCTTCCTGTAGAATTTGACATGCACTGTATAGTGTATTATACATTCAGATCCTTTTATTTTAATAAAAACATCTATTTGATATACTGTCATTTATCATCTTGCAACTCTCCAAGGTGCTAAGTGTCCCCCTTCTATGGTTTTTAGCCTAATTTAAATAAAGGATACCAAAATTAGATTCGGACTATCTCCAGAAGTGTAATAGCTGCATGGGAAATCAAATTAAAGTGAACGCTACAAACCTATGGCTCAAACTCCAATGGTTTAAAAAACCCAGAACTCTGCGCCTGATTGTGCCCCAGATTTTGCACAGAGAAGAACCTTTCCACACCTTCTGCATGGAACACACCCATTCTACATGGAAGAAGGGGAAGTCAGCTGTGTCCATGGCACTGTCCCATCTCAATAGAGTCAGTTTTTGCAGAGATTGTGTGACAATGGAGCAAGCCGGGGCAGGCCCCTCTTGAAGGGGTTGGGGCACATAGCAGGACTGCTGAGACTAGTTAGGAAAAGACTGTACTACCTTTTCTGCAGGGCACCACCATGCTAGTAAAGTGAGTCACAGGTAGGGAGTACTCTATAGTCTGGTTCCATTAGAACTGCCATGGAGATAGGGGAACAGGCATAATTCTAGAGAAGCCCTATAGAATTCAGTAGGAATAAAATAATAGAGTCCAACAGAATGTAGTCAAAAGTCCTATAGAAAGATCCATCCATCTGTAGGGGTTTTTGAACCATCCTATAAGACGGCATAGCAAAGTTATAATTCCTAATTAAATTCTATTAAAACAAAACAAAAAAAAACCCACAAACCACACACCTATGGAATATACAAAAAAAAAACCCCAAAACAAACAAAAAACCAACCAACCATGGCCTTTCTATGGATCTTTCCCAGAGAGAAGAGCCAGCATGAGACCCTCATCATTTGTGGATCCCCTATGACCTGCAGGACCTGGACCTACAACTCATTCTGGGTTGTGGGGAACCCCCAACTCCTGATGGAACAATGTCAGAGAAACTTTACAAAGTAACCTCATGGAGTCTCCTCCTCACTTTAGTCTTCTACCCTGGGAGGGAGTGATCTGACCCTAGTTAAGGATGACCAATTATGTAAATAAGAACTAAAATTGTTACAGCAGAGCATTTTGTTTATGGTCCTGATCCTGCTAGTGCTCTGTGCACAGAAATCCCTTTGGCATAACTTCAATGGGACTAAGGCACCCCATTTTAGTTGCTCAGTTTAAAGCAATTGTCAAAGTTATGCCAGATACCCTTCTTACACTAGACTTTCATGGAACAATCTTCTATGTTCTTTTGGTTGTGTCTTCTATCCAAAAGTGTGTTAGATTTTTTCATTTGAGCAATAATAGACTAATTCTTGCTCCCACTGAAGTCAATGGGTGTTTTGTCACTTGTCTTGGGGCAGGAGGGTGTGGGGGAAGAGGAGCAAAAGGTGGTCTTTAGCCTTCATAATGTTTACCCATAATATACCTAGCTGAGGGAGCTAGCACATCAAATTCAATAAAATGTTTATATGTAGTGTTTAGAGCATAGCTTAGGCTTTTGTTTGTTATTCAAAATAAGTTAACTATTAGTGCTCAATAAAAAAAATACATAAAGTACTTTTAACTACCATATTACTTTTGAGTCTTTGAAAGAAATTCAACTGAAGTGTAAGTGGACATAACCATTGAATTGAATAGGATTGTTTTGCTGGCAAAACAATCTTGCCTTTCCCATGGGAAAGGCAAAGAGCATTATGGCATTCTTAGCTGTTTATTTTATAAACCCAGGACAATAAGTAGGTTATAATTAAGCTAAGTGTTACAGTGCTTTGTCACAAACCAGAAAGTTCTTACGAAGGGCTGGTTTGTTCCCATTTTGTTGGGAGGATGTGTCGGTTTTAAAGTCTATTTGGTTGCTTCAGTTCACACAGACATAAGAATTTCTGCCTATAGTTCGTTTGCATGAGTATTCTGGAATTTACCTCAAAATGAATTTGTCACAGGTAACACTTTAGTAATTCCTAACAAGTTGTACATTTGCTGACTGTCACAGGGTTCACTCACCGTTGGTGGCACCTTCTCCTGGCATGAGCTCTGGCTACATGCTGGCCTCTTCTGGTGGTGTATCTATCTGTCATCTTTCACCCTGTGGCCCCTCACTCATGAAGCTGTAGCTTTTTGTTTATGACTTGGCGCAGGTCACTAAAGTCCTCCCTTTCTGGGGAAGGGAAAGTTCTTCTGGACCAGCTGTCTGGCTGACATCTCCAATGCCCTGCACCACTTCCCAATGGCTCATAGGGGAACCCAGGCCCTACACTGGGTTCCAGCCCACAGATCCTATAACAATCAGCCAAAGTCTGTAGGATCCTATCCCTAGCTGCTGTTTTCCTGGGCTTCTTTCTGTTTATCTGACTTCCCCTCTTTCTGGGTTTACCAGCCCAAGCTCCCTCCTCCCAGGTAGTGACTGTAGGCTACTACCTTACAGCCCCTTCTGCTTCCAATTTCCTCTCTTTTGTAGAAGCCCTGCCTGTCTCTCTCAGGTGAATTTTTCTAATTAGCTGCCTCCAACTTTTTAAAACTCCCTTTTGCAGCCTAATGAGCTGATTGGGCCCACCTGGTTGACTTCAGCTCTTGTGGGGCCAGTCTGGGGAGCACACCCCATCACAGTGGCTCTACTAAGTGTAATATTTGGGGGTTTTCTTAAGGCTGGGGCTCCTGGAATCATGTTTATGCAAGAACCTCAGCTTTTATTTTAAAAGGTTTCAATCCTTCCTAGTTAGAGAAAGCTTGAAAACACAAACCACAAAGGCTCAAAACACACAAAACAAATTAGGCCACAGGCCACCACTACCTGAGTGAAGGAGTTGTTAACTTGCTCCTTTGCTTCTCCTCCTCACACAGAGATTCATGGGAGAAGGTGCTTGCTAGTAATCTAGACCTTCACCCCAAACTTCATAAAGTGGATGTGTATCCTTCTCACTAACCATATACAAAATTCTTAAGCTGGCCCTCTCCATAGTCCTGTGTAATCACAGGTGAATAAGAAATCAGTTCGGCTAGGAGTATAACAACCCCACCACACAATTGTTATGCAGCTTGCCCCAAAATTCAGACACTAGTTCTGCTCACTTTTAACCCTTGAGGCTGTGACTGAACTGGCTGCTTCTCACTCGGTTGCTACCAAGGGAACTCCCTTCCTCCTACATACACACCCATTCCACATAAGTATGAGTGCATTAGGGATACACAATGTATTACCTGCACCCTACTATGAGGCCAAGGTTTTACAATAATAAACAATAAGGAAGATGTGAGGCAGCAGGATTAATTGGTTTTCCTGCAGCTTCTGTTGTCTTGCAGTAGACAGCTGTACCCTCCCTCTCTCCTTACCAGTGACTGTCTGCCTAATCCTAATGTGGAATATGAAGATTAGTATGAGGAGTGAGGTTCTGGCTACAACTAATTCAGAGTCCGTACTTCCCAGCAGGAACCAACGAAAACCAAAACTAAGTAAACGACAGACTAATGAAAGTCTCGGTGCGCCTGGATATATAAAAAAACGTCTGTGGGAACCATCCATTGGAGCCAACACTAGAAACAGCTGTGTTAAGTTCACAGCGCCTAGCTGGGCTCATTCTCCTGTTGCCATCCTTCCTCATCCAGCAAGGGGAAGCATACTCCTCTAACAGACTTCCAAACACAGGTCCAGGAAAAGCCAGGAGAGATCCACCTACCTCAAGAACTAAAGAGGACTCATCCCTGGCTTCCACTCAGTCCACTAACAAAGAGGATCACATCCATCCAAGCACCCCACAGCCAGTGACCTGCCAGTCATTGGTAACAGAGGCTACTGGATACCCATCTGCCACTACAGCTACTGCTGTTGCAGAGAACAGCGGCATGATAGGGAAGCCTCCAAGTGTCTAGGGGAAGAAGCTTGCTGCAGACCTGTGTGTCTCACACATCAGGCGTGATACTCAACTGCCCCTCCCCATCATATGTCCTGGCAGCACAGCTGGGAGTTCATACAGTTAGCATGCCGCAAAAGGAAGCAGTAATTTTCCTGCATTTGCTCCTCCTAGCCACCATGGATGCTTGGACTGCCAGATCTGAAAGGGGAGAAGATTGTCTCTCCAGTGCTCTCAATGCAGCCCCTGGTGGACCATGGAGAAAGCAGTGACTTGAATGCAGGAGGTTGAGGGACCATCCTAGCCATTCACTGGTACTCCCCAACTCAGCCCTCTGCTCCCATCATGGGCAAAGGCATCACCTCCCAATCCTGGCCACCCAGCAGCTCCATTTGTTCCCATCACCCAGCCCACACTCACACAGCACAAACCAAATGTGAGTGATGACTGGCATTGCAACCTGGCACACCTGGTCACAGCCCCACTCAGGTTCAGCCCAACCTTCTCTCTGTCATGATGGAAGGGCAACCAGAGCAAGTGTGAGTGGTGCTGTGACACCATGCATCAGGTTGCAATGCCACTCAAATTGGGCTCTGCCATCCCCCTGTCATAACATAGGGGCAAGTGGGCCACACCTTTGTGGCAGTGGCACCTCCCCGTGCATCTGGTCACACTGGGAGTCACATTTAACCTGGTGGTTCCAATGTCTGATGAAGGGTCGGCAGGGCCAAATTTGAGTGAAGTGGTGGACTGCTGCTCAGTCTGGTTGGGTCACCATAATCTTGTGGGCCCTGGCATGGCTGCACCACTTGCACCATTTTAGCTACACCTCTGGGAAAGGAGCTGAATGGGGAACAGTATTCAGTGTGAAAGCATAAAGAGATAAAACCAAGACCATGCAACATTAAAGCTCTATGCCTTCCTCTACATGTACTGTCTTCACTCAAACACCTCCAGGAAGTTCTCTCTGAACTCCCTAAATATAACAAATAGCTTCCCAGTGGGGGGGAATAACACTGATAAAATCAAAGTGGAGGCAGAATGGGGGACATTGCCCCTAACAACCTCAGTTAAGCTCCTCAGTAGCTTCTACAAGTACCCACAAAACCCCCAGGCTTTAGCAAAAGGATAGTCTCCTTGCCACTCTCCTTCCCACTGCTCCAGGCCACCCCAATGGAGAAGTCAGTAACTATGAGAAATGCCTCATACAAAGCTGCACAACATTTGGCAGCTATGAGCATGATGGTAAATCAAAACTGGTGAGTATGGAGGGGTGCATTGATTTGGGTGAGAAGAATACAAAACAGGTGAATTTGAATGGGGAGGAGAATACAGAACGATGGATTTTTTTATCTATCTTTTTTGAGGGGCAGGTCGGAGGGGAAAGAATTTAACCTGGAGAAAGTCACATGCAGTGTCATTCAACTAATGTGGAAATTTAAGAAAAAAACCACAATAAATCACAATAAAAAGCCACAAGAGTTGGCAAGTTGTAGCAGCTGATTTTGATTCACGTAGGAGGGACTTACCCACTCTGGCTTCAGGCCTGTCCACTACCTCAATTTCCCCTTTTTCCCCAGCAAATCAAACAGTGGGCAAGTTCTCACTAACCTTCCCCTTTGGCTGTTAGTGGCAAAAATCCACCCGGCGGGTATTTGCAATGGTACAAGGTGTCACTACCGTGCCCTTGTGCCCTGTAGCTGGTCAGTGTATCACAGAAAGTAGGCGATACTAGTGGAAGAAGGAACACAACCAGGGATGCTAGAGGATTCATTTATTCACACATCTACTGGGCAGCAACCTCCAGCAGCAAGACTTCTATAGAATTCTGACCACAGTTTAAAGCTTCTCTTCCAATGGCATATCATGGTGGAGAACAATGATGCAAACACCACGTCTCCTCCTCCAGGAGTAAAGTCCCTCTCTGGGACAGAGCAGCCCCTGATGACACAGGGCAGCATCAAGAGTAGAAGTGAATTAAGCTGGTTAACATACTTTTTCCCCCCCTACTTTTTGTTTTTAATAAGCTTCAAAAGCAGTATACCCACATCTTGGGTAGGATGCAACATAGCACCACTACACCACTGTTTAGGACAAGAGGTAAAGACTATCATTGCATCCCATTGAAACTGAAGGAGGGATTAGAGTACAGTGTAATTACCGCAGCGGGAATTTTGTCAGGACACTGACGCAAACATGCTTAGTATCACTCCTGCTCTTATTGATAGTTTGTCCAAAGGCAGGAGGTTGTGTGGTAAAGGCACTGGAGACTGACTAGGTGTTGCTGCGTGAAGTTGGGCCAGTAGCGAACACAAAGTGGGAGAACACGTGCTGTTCATAGTGAAAGGGTACTTTGTCTACAAAGTGTAACTATTGGGTATTGTAGACAGCTAGAAAATAAAGTTTAGTAGTCAGGATTGGGAAAAATAGGGTTAGTTATAAAAGAGAAGTCATAAATTAGTTTAGGTAAATATTGGGAGCTGGATGGCAATATAATAGAGACTAATAGCTTAAAAATGGTTCCCATTTGTTTCACTCCATTTTCTGTGTATTGTCTATGCGAGCCCTATTCCGGCAAAGGAATTCCAGCACAGGCCTTTACACCACTGTAAGTTCTCATTGAAAACAATGGGATTCCATATGAGTATAAGGGTCCATAATGGCAGACACCTTGGCAGGACAGAAGCCTTAGATTTCCTGCATTGGGAGTAAGGATTCTTGCTGGTGAAGCTGGCTCTGTACATGGCATATAGGCCATCTGCACCAGGGTATTCTGCTGGCTGTGATTATGCCTGACCTAGAGTCCCTTTACACCAGCCTAGGTGGTGCTAAAGTACTATACTGCAATAATAAACGTGGCCCAATGAGAACTGGATCAGGCCCTTAAGGGTGGATGAATGTAACAAGTGAGAACTTGGCCCTTGGCCAGACACTAGAACTAACTACTAGTATAAAAAGAGTCAAGAGAACTTTAATGACTATGGGTGGTCAGGACTCTACTTTTACAACTCATATCAAAAACCACACATGATTTATAATGTTCAAGTAGAGGTAAATGCTTTGCCTGACCAGTCAAAGCTCTGCACATATCAAAAGACTTGATACATTTAACTTGAAGAAAACAGAGAGCCAAATAATCTATAGGAAGTGACAAAAACACTCACTAGGTGGAGCCATTACAACAATTATATAGCATTCTATTAATCTCTGAATGCTAGAAACACCATAATTCCCAAATGATACATTTTATAGCACTTGCAATTTAGTGCATTTTATTTTCTGTTAAAAATTTAGCTATTTCCACAAATATTTTAAATGCAAGAATATATATTTCCAAGATCTTAATTTACTCTGGAGGAGTGTAAACCTTTAATAAATCATCATACAAATTGCACATGCAGTATATTTTACTCCAACCACATAGACCTCAAGTATTCAAGCTCTGTGTGGATGGATGTCTGAATCCATCCCTCAAACGGAGGTAAGGGTGTAGGACCGCTGCACAGCTCCTCTTCCCTTCACAGCTGCTATTCCAGCATGTAGGCTGGATAATATCCCTTCTGCCCAAGTTTCATCAGCTGTGTGAAGGCTATGGGACCTTTGAAAACATGGATCTGTATCCCTCTCCTCTGGCCTGTCCCCAGTCTAACCCTATCTGGTCTTAAGTAGCAGTCTATGCAGGGAGACCTTCAGGGATGCCTTTCTGCAGTGTGTAGTGGGTACCTTTTAATGGCTGCTTTACCCACAACTCCCAAGTGCAGCCTTTTGTGCCAGTTCTAAATGGTGCCTTGCTTTGACACATCACCCTACATGTGAATTTCACCAAGTCATTTAGGAACTGTATAAGTAAAATAATGAGACATAACAAAAGAAGCCAAAGGCTTGGAGTATCCTTAAATTCTGCTATTGAGTGTAGTTAAAAATTTTATACAGAATTAAAATAGCTCTGCTAAGAATTACATGGCTATTTCTGCAATGAACAAAGTATTAAAGTTATAGAGAGGAAAAAACTATTATCCTCCCTGTCTTGTTGAATGAATTAAAAAAATTCAAATCAGAAAATATACATCAATCCCAATCCTGCAAACACATAATACTTTGAGGACTCCTCACATGAGTAAAATTAAGCACCTGCATACACATGTATGGACTGGAGCTTCAGTCTGAGGAATCCCTTCTGAATTGAATTGCCAACAAATTATATAGATTGGCTTTCGTTAATCTAGTGCAACATTTTAGCTGTTACCTGCTGAGACATAATGAACCCCCATAATTGAATAAATAATGGCGGAAAACTGAATATTGTTCAAATTTTAAAATAATTCCACCATGTTTGAAACATTTCCATGTTCACTTGAAATGCTCGGGCTTAATGAACATTGGTACAAAAAGCAAATTTTAATCTCAAATCCTTGAATATTTGCTGAAAACTGATTTCGATTTGTTTATTAATTTGTGATTCGCAATTCGCAGTGTTGGCTGGTTATGAAAATCATCCTACCCCGGAACAAAAATACCACCACATGACTTGTATAGCTAAACACTGAAGTGTGAATTTTGAAAACTGAGTATTTGCAGCAAACGATTCAGGAACTGATCACCCAAGGAATAAACCTGCAAGGAAATTCATAGTTTTGAATAATGAATAACTTCAGGAGTTGGAAACTGACTTATGGACATTTTGTGAACAAAATTTGATGAATACTTTGTGATCAATTCACTCAGCAATCCTGATGTGCTGCAAAATGAGAATTTCTATTTATCTGTACTCTGCCCAAGACCAGCCCTCACTCACAGCCCCCTCATACAATCTCTACTAAGGCCATGATTCAGGAAAGCACATGGTTCTATCCATCAATACTCAGGAAAGAACTTATGAACAGGCTTAAAGTTAAGCACATGCTTAAGTGCTGTTCTGATTAAGGATGCCTTTTCTGACTTGGAACCTATGAGCAGGAATAATCTGCAGGGGGTTCAGGAACCTAAATCACACACACAAACATGCAACCCTGGTCTCCTGAATCCTAAAATAGCCCTTTCATGACTCCTACCATTTGTGGTTCTGGGGTGCAATCCTTCTGAGATATTTTGAATAGCAAAACTAACTTCTGCCTCATGTCCCAGCCACTAGTTATGGGTTTATTGCAAGTGCTAGCCAAAATATTGCCGTTGATGCATCAAATTATTGGTCCTTGTACAACTTCTCACATGCCATCAAATTCCATGACATGGGCCAAATTCTACTCAGTTACACCGATGTAAACCCAGAGTAAATTTAAAAATCTAGCACCACTGTTCAGAGATTTTACAAAGTAACATCTAGTTTCTTGAGAACATTCTAAAACTTCATAGACTTAATCTATACCAACTGTCCGGACATACAACAAACAAAACCCAATGGACATTTCTTACTATATTACACTTAATGTGCAACTAAGAAAACAGGCTCTTTGCTTTAAGAATTAATCTGTTACAAGAAAAATCTGCCTCTATTAGTAATTTTCTGTATGATTTAGTCTGAATGCAGAACACAGCCCTGTCAGAGCCCCTGATGTGATGGGAAAAAAATGCTGAAATATGATTTTTTTAAGTCATAAAAAGTGCACGATATTTGCTTCTTCCCCACATACAAGCCACTTAGATCATCAGTTTAATGATTTCCAGTTGCCTGACACTGGGCCACACCATGCCAACAATTTCTAAGCAGAACGCTCCATTGATTTTGATATGGCTCTGCTTGAAGATCGATAACAAGATATGGCCTGCTATATCTTTTTTCCATACAAAAGAACTACATAGAGTTCCAGTTATGTACTGTAATTTAACTTACTTTTTTGCCATTAATGTGAAACCAGTGTAAACAGATAGTAGTTTTGGACTAAAAGACCATCCAATATTCTTGTTTATGAAGTTTGCACATGTAACAAGGCTAGTGTATAGACCCCTATCCAGACTTATAGCCACACAGGCCGATTTCTGCATCTATGCAGTACCTTGTTGAAGGGAATGTGTCTGTGGGAATGCAATTGCAGGATCCGGGCTCCAGGGGGGTAACTGGTAGGTTTATCTTAGCTTAAATTTATGCTTCCTGATTAAAATAGTCCATATTTAACCCCCAAATTTGTGGGATATATAGTGTAATAGTTAACTGAAAATTTCTGCACAGGAATTTCCAATCAAAAGAGACATTGCAGCAGTTAACCTTGAGCAGACTGGCATTTTCCAGATTCATAGCCAGATGAATACTTTGAAGGACATACCAACATGCTTTGCCCACATTATGGTGAAAGCATACTTGCCACAGCCATGTTTAAGCATGATTGTTGCTAGCAGGTTTCTAATATGGCTTCCCTGATCATTATGGAGAACAATATTGTTCTTATAGCTTTGTTTGAACATTGTTGGGCAGACGACTGGATCTACATATATGAAAGTGTATAACATGGTTTTATAAACAGAATTACAACCAATATGCTTGTCCACGCTGGCTAGTTTAACCATACTAGATCTTTGTTAGTGACTGAGCCTCATTCATAATTTATGCTAAGGCTTCTTGCGTAAAGGGGACTTAGTATTAAAGAGAATCAGGCCCAATTATGTTTAAATACACAGAAGTAGGCTGGAAAGAGCCTCACATATAATCAAGACCAACCTCCAAATCTAATACTTCCCTTCTTCAGTATTTCCAACCCCAAGTCACCCCCCTAAAAATGGTCTAAAAACACACAACCCCCCCCAAGATTTTAAAATAAACATAGGATTCTCTGTATTTGCCTCCTGGCTTTTTAAGAGGTATGATGTATGTTCTCAAACTATTCTCTGCAATCAGGACTAGAAACTTACTTATTTTTAAAAAAGGAGGGAGAGCTGAGATTCTTATGTAATTCCAAGGACTGGGATTTTAAGTACCAAAAAAATCATGCTAAATTGTGAGAATTGCTGTCACAGGGCCCACTCACTGCACATGAGACCTCCTCCTAGCCATCCTCTCCACCCATTGTCTCTCTTGCTCACCTCTCACTCCTGGAGCTGCAGCTTACTGTTTGGGGCTTGGCCTTCTAGACAGATCACTAAAATCCTCCCTTTCCAGGGAAATCAAAGTCATTCCAGACCCACCATCCAGCTGATGTCTCCAATGCTCTGTGCCACTTCCCAGTGGCTGGTAGAGGAATCCAGGCCCACCCTCTATACTGGATTCCAGCCCAGAGACCTTATAACAAACAGCCAAGGTCTATAGCTTGCTGTCGCTGTTTCCTTGGTCTTCAACCAACTTATCTAGCTCCCCCCCACTTTCTGGGTTTGCCAACTCAAGCTTCCTCCTTCCAGAAAATAATTATAGATTATTTCCTTACAGCCTCTTCCTGCTCACAGCTCCTGGACTTTATACAGGCCCCTCCTGTTCCTGCCCAGCTGAGCCCATTTTCAATTAGTGTCTTCCCCCCCCCCCCCACTCCTTCTTCAGGTGCAGCCTGGGCGCTAATTGGCCTGCCTAGCCACTTTAATGCCTACGGCCTTATGTGGGGTAGGTACCCCAATCACAGTTGCCAATATTGTTTCTGTCAAAAAAACACCACCACCACACACACACTCTCTCTCTTTCTCTATTGGTCACCTTAGGCTATCATTTAAACTTCTTTCCAAAGTTTCTAACAAAACAAAGAGACATTCTATTGTAACTGATTACAATGGTAACTGCAGAACTACAGAGAAATGTTTGAATACATACCGTGAAAAACTAAAGATGAAAATGTGCCTGAGGCAGCACTCAGTACTAGCATGAAGGAACAGGTGTAATTATGAACAACTGACATACGCATGGTGTGCAATCTTTTATACTATAATTACATTAGATAAACAGAATCTTGATAAGCAGTAATACCACAGTTATTGCTACCATGGTTTCAATTACAGTGTGACCAAGGCCTGAATGTCTGCAGCCTCCACAAGATTAACAATGGTTTTAATGAGCTAACTGTGTTGCACTGGAATGAGCCAGGATTTCAGCTGACAAATGTGTAATTAGATCAAGGAGAACTGAAAAAAATAGTCTAATGTATATTTCCTTCAACAGTCTTGCAATTTCTAATTCTTTGTTTTAGACTTCTTAGAAGCAGTGCTTAATTTGCGCTAGGGCTTGCCGGAGCTGAGCTCTGGCATCTCTAGGCTTGGCAGTTCATAGCCCCGGCACCTCTGGGCTTCCTGCATCAGTTATGAATGTAAAAAAATTGCTTGAGCCTCAGCACCTCTTTCATTACAAGATAAGCACTACTTAGAATCACAGTACTGTTTGTAGCTAAGATTCTGATTTCTGCATACTAAATATAAGAAATTTGCCTGGCTGCTGAAATAGTATTTTGTTGTCTCTTGCCTTTTACTTAAATTGCAAGTCCTTTGAGACAAGGACAGTCTTTTTTGTACTTCACCTAGCATAGTGGGAGCCTGGTCCATAATTAAGGCTCCAACGCACTATGGTAATAGAAAGAAAGAAGATCGAGAGTGAGACCTGGCCAATTTTCTGACTTCTGGAGAGCTTCTATTTTTTTCTTACTTCATCTTCCCTATTCGAAGATAAAAGTCACCTAGATGGAACATGCATGTTTTGTGCTTTGCATATGGAAAACAAAATAAAATAAAATAAAAAACCATAAAATACCATAAAACAAACTGAAAGGACCAATTTTACATTCCACTAAGCTGCCAGTGAAACCAGAACTGCACCTAGAATACCAGTGCCTGCCTCTAAAAGAGCCTGAGGCTGTATCACTGCTCCATTCTCCCCCTCCCACATTCTTGCTGAGGATCCCCTCCTTTAAAGAAATTATGGAGCCAGCCATCAATTTCAGAAGCCCTGGCAGCACGGGGAGCACTGCCAAGGAGATAGACATGAAGCACTGCAGTCCCAGGGCAGTATGAAGGAGAAGGGCCTCCATATGGATTGCCCTAGCCTCTTGCAGATCTCCCGTGAACCCAGCAGATCCCAAGGGATCAACAGAATTTGTAGCAGGCCCTAGAGCTTATTCTATGTGGGAGACAAACTCTACCCTTCCCTGATAACCTAATTGGAGAGAAACTCTGCAAGGAGAACCTCACTGATTTCTTCCCTTTTAGTCCCCTACTGCTGGTTTTCCCCCCGGAGGATGTGATCAGGACAAGTGATTAAAGAAAGAGGGGGTAAGTAATTATTCTAAGGAAGAATTTATGAGCTATCTGGAGATTTAAAGAGCTCCAGACAAGGAAAAAACATTCTGTATGACTGAACTTATATAAAATATTTGTGCTGCATAATGTATTTATCCCACTTTAGGGAAAGTGAAGGAAGTACTTAAACTACAGCATATAAAAATGAAAGTGACATGCTGATAAAATGTTCCTTTTTTATACACAGTGGGCCAAATTCTACTCTTGCTTACCCTGATGTAAATCCAGACAACGTCACTGACATAATTTGTTTTACTCATGATTCAGTGTCAGTGTAAATGAGAAAATAGTTTAGGCCACAGTGTGAGGAACATTAAATCCCTATTTAAATCTTGTATATAAAACTATGGACTTGCAACAATAAATTGCCATCAATGTGCTCACCGAAGAGTACTTTAAATATCCATTTCTGGACCCAATCTTGGATTCCTTGAGGACCTAATTCTCCCTTAGAAGCCACAGAAACATTTGGATCCTCAAGGAATAAAGACACAGGACCATAAATAATTAAACAATAAAGTAAATCTAAATGTAGCAGATTTTTTTTTTAAAAAGAATAACTGTGCACAAACAATACTCAACATCTGAGATTTTCAAAGCAATCTAGACTCACATCTTCCATTAATTTTAATTACTTAAATGAATTAGATTGCTTTGAAAATCCCAACAAATATGTTTGAATAGCTCACTTTCTATACAGATTAAGATATTTCAAATGTTTCACTGTTCGAAACACGAAACAAAAACACTCTTTACAAAAATATGTTATTTGACTGTTGTATATGGATTCAGCACTACCTTCCATTTCCTTTTTTATTATTTTACTTTTGCTTTTTAAATCTACTTTGTTCCATGCTTAACACCATCACATTAGGCTAACATATAGAATTCAAGATGCGTTATTTAAACATCAGCTGTCTTGTAGGAAAAGTAAAAACAACGTGGGGAGGTGACAGCTATTTATTTGGTTTTGTAATTTATATCCAATATCACACTCAAAAAGCTACAGTAAAAGAAATTGAAGTTTCAAAGTAACGTATTCAAAAGTTAGAAATGCCAGAATTAAGGTTACATGTGCAAACTTAAGTCAGTTCCCTTGTGCATATACATTATCATACAGTCTTTCATTACATGATCGCAGTCTTTAATTACATTATCACATACTATTTTTTCTACAGAACTCCTGCCGACTTCAGTGCACAGGATAGATGGTGCTCACTTAATGAGCAGCCATTCTATATTTTGTTTTCTTCTCATTATTCAATGTGTAACCATAGCCCTTATTTACTGCACACTATTCAAACCTTGGTCTGAAGATAGAAATATTAATTTCCTCATGGGTGCTTCTATGGTCAGGGGCAGATTAAGGTTTCATGGGGCCCTGGGTCAGAGCAAGTGAAGGGCCCCTCCCCACCCCTTCCAGCTGCAGCCTCGCCCACAGCCCTGCCCCTTCCCTCCGCGGGCCCGCACCATTCTGCCCTCCCCCACAACTGTGGCCCTGCAACCTGTTTGCTCCTTTCTACCCCCCACCCACTGCGGCCCCAAGACTGGAGAAGCTCTGTTCCCCTGCCATGGCCCTAGGGCTGCAGTAAGGAGTGAGAGCTCCCCCAGCCCTGAGGCCACAGCAGCTAGTGAGAGCTCTTCCAGTATCAGGGCAGCAGCCAGGGTCTGGGGCTTCTTGCAATGACGCTTCTTCCAGGGAGCGGGGTTGGGCCATTGGGGCTTCCCCTGCCCAACCCATCACTGCTGCCGGGGAGTGGGGTTGCGGTGTGAGGGCACCTATTTTTCCAGGGGCCCCCAATCAGGGGCGGCTCTAGGAATTGGGCCGCCCCAAGCAGGGCGGCACGCCGCGGGGGGCGCGCTGGCGGTAGCCGGTCTCGCGTCTCCGGGGGACCTTTGCAGACGTGCCTGCGGAGGGTGCGCTGGTCCCGCGGCTCCGGTGGAGCATCCGCAGGCATAACTGCGGAAGGTCCGCTGGTCCCGCGGCTCCGGTGGACCTCCCGCAGGCATAACTGCGGAAGGTCCGCCGGAGCTGCCTGCCGCCCTGCCGGCAAAATGCCGCCCCAAGCGCACGCTTGGTGCGCTGGGGTCTGGAGCCGGCCCTGCCCCCAATTGTCCGGGGCCCCTGGGCACGGGCCACATTGGCCTAGTGGCTAATCTGTCACTGTCTATGGTGCTCATCGCAATTGTATCTAAGTGCTTCACAAACATTAATTTATCTTCACAACACTCATGTGAAGTATAGTATTCCCATTGGGCTGTGGGACTGTAAGATTGCAGTGCAGACATTTGAACTCGGGTTGGAGCCTGGGGGCTAGGACCCTCCCTGGAACCCTCCCCTCTCTTACTGAAAAAGCACAGGAGAGACAGGCTCTCTGCTCTCAGTTTTGGTGCCCGGCCTTACCACAGCCCAGCTCAGCAGACTTCCCCTAGAATTGCCTTTGCTGCTGTTCCTTTGAGCCTGAAGCATGCAAAGTCACTCCAACGGGATGGAACATGCACAGTCCAATCAGCCCTGAAAGCTGTGAAGGCCTGGAGCATGCTCATTGTAGACACAAGCTTTAGAGACGGGGTGGCTCTAGCCATTTTGCCGCCCCAAGCACGGCGGCACACTGCGGGGGGCGCTCTGCCGGTCGCCGGTCCCGCGGCTCCGGTGGACCTCCCACAGGCATGCCTGCAGATGCTCCACCGAAGCCGCAGGACCAGCGGACCCTCCACAGGCACACCTGTGGGAGGTCTACCGGAGCCGCCTGCCGCCCTCCCAGCGACCGGCAGAGCGCCCCCCGTGGCATGCTGCCCCAAGCACGTGCTTGGCGTGCTGGGGCCTGGAGCCGCCCCTGTTTAGAGATTTTAGCTGCTATACTCTAAGAAGTCTTGACTGAACATTTGCCAACTGAGATTTTGCAAAATCCAATAACTTGGCCAATTTTGGGCAGATTTTAATAGGAACAGGAAAAGGCACATTCCTGATGCAAAGACCATATGCCTGTCAAATTTCAAGCCCCTGCTCCAAAGCATGCAGGCACTAGTGCATCTCAAAGAAAAGGCAGCGAGATTATTTTTTTAACCTTGCAAAACAACATATTTTTCCTTAGCATTGTTCTCAGAAATAGCTGAACCATTTTGACTGAAACCAGACACCGAGCATAGAAAATTTCAGCTTGAACGCTTAAAGTTTGGCAAAGTTATAAGCAACTGAAAATAGGGTCTTATTATAAAGGGAAGCATCAGACACTTTATTCAAAGGCAATGCTACCTGTCTCATCTAGAATTACTTAGATATTTGTTTATACACAATTATTTGACAATTAAAGTGAACTGTTAATTTTTATCTTTACATAACATAAGAGATTTCAAAAGTGGTCCTAATCTTGAGCCTGCTAGGCATCAAATTCCCATGAAATGAATGGCTATAGGATCTGGCTCACTGACTGGAAATGTACAGTTGTTATGATTTGAAATCACTCATGCATTTTCAGAATAAATAAGTAACATAAAAATGATAATATCATACTCAGGTCAACATCTCCAGTAAACCCCTAGTTTCAAGTGTCAGCAGTATTTCATTCCCATGAGACATATGAAAGAAGGTAATATCTCCAAGAGCAATTATACTTGACTTTAAGGGTCAGCTTGTGTGCTGTCCTTGCTGGGATGTGTAGGGCCAGAGGGACACACAAGCCTACAAGGGGTGGCATGGTTCTGCACTACCCTATTTAAAGTTTATGGCTAAATGCCACAACTTAGCTTTTACCCTGTAAAGTAAGAAATCAACTTTACTCCCCTACTGTATTTTTCCAATTATTTGCTTGTTCATGCTCCTCCCCAGGCTAATTGAATTCTGTATTCACCAAATATCAAAGCCAAATGATTTGGAAGTTTGGTGATTTCAAAATTAATGGGTTCACCCAATCACTAATTACTGGCAATTCTACATTATAATCAAGGTAACAGGTAATATTTTTAAAGCCAGGTTGTATTTTTAAAGCTGTTTGTGAGCTGCCCTCTATGGATCACTCTACAGTGTATGCCGTCATATGAGTTCTTAATCAAGTTGACCACCTTTGATGGGATGCCATAATGCCGAAGGAGCTTCCAGAGGCTCTCTCGATCCACGCTATCGAACGCTTTCTCAAAGTCAACAAAGTTGATATACAACGAGGAGTTCCACTCCATAGACTGCTCGACTATGATGCGGAGCGTTGCTATCTGGTCCGTGCATGATCTATTCTGCCGGAAGCCTGCCTGCTCATCTCGTAGCTGTGGATCGACTACATCCTTCATTCTCTCTAAGAGGACTCGATTGAAGACCTTCCCAGGCACCGACAGAAGTGTGATTCCTCTGTAGTTGGCACAGTTACTAAGATCTCCTTTCTTAGGGATTTTGATGAGGTATCCCTCTTTCCAGTCTGCCGGAATTGCTTCTTCTTCCCATATCTTCTCACAAAGGGGGTACAGCTTTCAGGTACGAACCGGAGTCAGACAAGGATGTTTGCTGTCACCATTTCTCTTTCTCCTCATCATTGATTGGATTATGAAGACATCCACTTACGAGCGTAGGAACGGAATTCAGTGGACGTTGTGGACCCAGCTTGATGACCTGGACTTTGCCGACGACCTTGCACTCCTTTCACACAGCAAACAGCAGATGCAAGATCAACGTAGTGGCAGCCACGTCATCACAGGTCAGCCTCAACATCCACAAGGACAAGACCAAGATCCTCAAGATTAACTCCATCAGCAATGACCCAGTCACACTGAATGGAAGCCCCCTGGAAGAAGTGCAGTCTTTTACCTACCTAGGCAGCATTATCGATCAGCAGGGTGGCACAGATGCAGACATCAAAGCAAGGATTGGTAAGGCAAGAGCAGCCTTCCTACAGCTCAAGAACATCTGGAGCTCCAGAGAGCTATCTTTGGCAATAAAGATTCGACTGTTCAATTCCAATGTGAAACCAGTCCTACTGTATGGAGCTGAAACCTGGAGGACAACCAAAACAACCGCTAGGAAGATCCAGACCTTCATTAATAGCTGCCTTAGAAGGATTCTTCAGATCCGCTGGCCAGACACCATCAGTAACATCCACCTCTTGGAGAGGACTCGTCAACCTCCAGCAGAGGAAGAAATTAGAAGAAGAAGGTGGGGCTGGATAGGACACACACTACGCAAGCAGCCAACCAACATCACCAGACAGGTATTGCGGTGGAACCCCCAAGGCAAGCGGAAAAGAGGCCGTCCAAGAAACACTGGCGACGCGACCTTCAGGCTGATTGCAAAAAAATGGGCTATACCTGGAACCAGTTAGAGCAAATGGCCCAGGATAGAGGACTCTGGAGATCTGTTGTTGGCGGCCCATACCCCGACTGGGGTGACGGGCATGAATGATGAATGAATGTACTTTTAAAACTTGAAAAACAGTTGTATAGTTTTAGTGGATAAAATGTGTAACTGTGGGGCTGGTACTGAAACTTTGTAAGTTGCAGATGTTTACTATGGCCTGGTCTACACTATGCGTTTATACCGAATTTAGCAGTGTTAAACCGAATTAACCCTACACCCGTCCACACAACGAAGCCCTTTATATCGATATAAAGGGCTCTTAATATCGATATCTGTACTCCTCCCCGACGAGGGGAGTAGCGCTCAAATCGGTATTGCCATTTCGGAATAGGGTTAGTGTGGCCGCAATTCGACAGTATTGGCGTCCGGGAGCTATCCCACAGTGCACCATTGTGACCGCTCTGGACAGCAATCTGGAGTCGGATGCACTGGCCAGTTAGACAGTAAAAGCCCTGCGAACTTTTGAATTTCATTTCCTGTTTGTCCAGCATGGAGAGCTGATCAGCACAGGTGACCACACAGAGCTCATCAGCACAGGTAACTATGCAGACTGAGAATCGAAAAAGAGCTCCAGCATGGACCGCACGGGAGGTACTGGATCTGATCGCTATATGGGGAGAGGATTCCGTGCTAACAGAACTCCGTTCCAAAAGACGAAATGAAAAAACATTTGAAAAAATTTCCAAGGCCATGATGGAGAGAGGCCACAGCAGGGACTCAGTACAGTGCCGTGTGAAAGTTAAGGAGCTCAGACAAGCCTACCAGAAAACCAAAGAAACAAACGGAAGGTCCGGGACAGGGCTGCAAACATGCCGCTTCTACGCTGAGCTGCAGGCAATTCTAGGGGAGTCCGCCACCACTACCCCACCCCTGTCCATGGATTCCAAGGTGGGGGTAATCTTAGCTGTGCCTGAGGATTCCGCAGACGGGGAAGATGAGGAGGAAGAGGAGGACACGCTTGCAGAGAGCACACAGCACTCCGTTCTCCCCAACAGCCAGGAGCTTTTTTTCAGCCTGACAGAAGTTCCCTCCCAGCCCTCCCAAGCCACTATCCCAGACAATGAAGCCATGGAAGGGACCTCTGGTGAGTGTACCTTTGTAAATATAAAACATGGTTTAAAAGCAAGCGTTTTTTAATTATTAATTTGCCCTGAGGACTTGGAATGCATTCGCGGCCAGTACAGTTACTGGAAAAGTCTGTTAACATGTCTGGGGATGGAGCGGAAATCCTCCAGGGACATCTCCATGAAGCTCTCCTGGAGGTACTCCAAAAGCCTTTGCAGAAGGTTTCTGGGCAGGGCAGCCTTATCCCATCCTCCATGGTAGGACACTTGACCACGCCATGCATGTAGCAAATAATCTGGTATCATTGCATGACAAAGCCTAGCTGCGTATGGTCCCGGTGTTTGCTGGCATTCAAGCAACATCCGTTCTTTATCTCGCTGTGTTATCCTCAGGAGAGTGATATCATTCATGGTAACCTGGTTGAATACAGGAATTTAATTAAGGGGAGGGACAGAGATGGTTGGGCTGTTTGCCTGTGGCTTAAAAGAAATCCTTCCCTGCATTTAGCCAAGCAGGGGGAGGATGGGGGAGTGATTGATGCTGAGCTTTTTCGCATTTGGCTAGCTGGGATCTTCCCTGCTACCAGCCACGTGGTGTGGGGGAGGATGGCTAGCAGCGATCTTCCATGATACCAGCCACGCGGTGGGGGGAGAGGTAAAGCGATCATCCCAGAGAATTGGATGGGGGAGGTTCTGGTGCTGCACGTTAACAGGAAAGAAGCAGCACTCAATGGGCTTTGCTTGCTATTCGGGAAAGGAGGGCGCTGGATATATGAAGGCTGCAGAAGCCGAAAGACAATGGCTTACCATGGCCGCATGCAAGCCGAATTCTGATGCCCGGACCTGCGTCTGTGATCTCTAACACCAAAGCCGCAGCACTCAATATTAAGATGCAAAATGCGACCTTGTAGTGAGATCACATGTGCTATGTAAGGTGAATAGTGTTGTTCACCGTGAAAGAGTATAACCATTGTTCTGTAAAATGTATCTTTTTAAATACTTCTCTCCCTTTTTTCCTTCCCTCCTGCAGCTGCAAATTCTTCAAGTCTCCCTCCTCCGTCCCGAAGTCTATCTCAGATAAGGGGGCGGAAAAAAAAGACGCGAGACGAAATGTTCTCGGAAATCATGGAAGTGACCCACAATGAAAGAGCTCATCTGAATGAGATGTGGTATCAAAGTACAGGAAAGATGCCAGTGACCGTGAGGACAGGAGGTACCAACGTGAGGACAGGAGGGACGAACGTGAGGAGAGGAGAGACGCTCGAGATGAGAGGTGGAGGCAGGAAGATCTGAGGTGTCGGGATGCAACTCTGGGGCTGCTGCGTGATCAAACTGACATGCTCCGCATATGGTGGAGCTTCAGGAATGGCAGCAGGATCACAGAGTGCCGCTGCAGCCCCTGTATAACCATCCTCCCCCCTCACCATGTTCCTTAGCCTCCTCACCCACCAGATGACTAAGAACGCATGGGGGAGGCTCCATGCACCCGCCCATTCCACCCCAGTGGACAGCCCAACCAAAAGGCTGTCATTATTTTGAAATTTTTTTAGTGGCCTTTTCCTTCCCTCCTATCCTCCTCCCAAACTCCACCTGGGCTACCTTGTCAGTTCTCTCCCTCTTTTTATAATGAATTAATAAAGAATACATGATTTTTAAATAAGAGTGACTTTATTTCCTTAGAAAGCAAGCGGTAATTGAATGGGGAGGGTAGGTGGCTTACAGGGAATGAGTCAATCAAGGGAGGGAGGTTACATGAAGGAGAAACAAACACAACAGTCACACCGTACCCTGGCCCATGATGAAACTGGTTTTCAAAGCTTCTCTGATGCGCATTGCTTCCTGGTGTGCTCTTCTAATTGCCCTGGTGTCTGGCTGCACATAATCAGCGGCCAGGTGATTTGCCTCAGCCTCCCACCCCACCATAAAGGTCTCCCCCTTACTCTCACAGAGATTGTGGAGCACACAGCAAGCAGCAATAACAAAGGGGACATTGGTTTGGCTGAGGTCTGATCGAGTCAGTAATGTGCACCAGCGCGCCTTTAAATGGCCAAATGCACATTCTACCACCATTCTGCACTTGCTCAGCCTGCAGGGGCGGCTCTAGAAATTCTGCCGCCCCAAGCAGGGCGGCGCACCGCGCCGCTCGCGCCGCCCTTTCCCGGTCCCGCGGCTGGGGCAGAAGTGGCTGCGGACGGTCCCGCGGTCCCGCAGCTCCGGTGGAGCATCCGCAGGTATGCCTGCGGGAGCTCCGTCCGAGCCGCGGGACCAGCGCACCCTCCGCAGTCATGCCTGCGGGAGCTCAAGCGGAGCCGCGGGAAGAGGGGACCCTCCACAGTCATGCCTGCGGCAGGTCCGCTCGTCCCGGGGCTCCGGTGGACCTCCCGCAGGCATGACTGCGGAAGGTCCGCCAGAGTGAAATGCTGCCCTGCCAGGACAATGCCGCCCCACGCGCCTGCTTGGCGTGCTGGGGTCTGGAGCCGGCCCTGTCAGCCTGTAGTTGAACAACTCCTGACTACTGTCCAGGCTGCCTGTGTATGGCTTCATGAGCCATGGCATCCAGGGGTAGGCTGGGTCCCCCAGGATAACTACAGGCATTTCAACATCCCCAACTGTTATTTTCTGGTCTGGGAAGTAATTCCCTTGCTGCAACTGTTTAAACAGAGTAGTGTTTCTGAAGACGCGAGCGTCATGAACCCTTCCCAGCCATCCCACGTGGATGTTGGTGAAACATCCCTTGTGATCCACCAGTGCTTGCAGCACCATGGAAAAGTACTCCTTTTGGTTTATGTACTGGGTGCCCTGGTGCTCCGGTGCCAAGATAGGGATATGGGTTCCATCTATCGCCCCACCACAGTTAGGGAATCCCAGTGCAGCAAAGCCATCCACTATGACCTGAACATTTCCCAGAGTCACTATCTTTCATAGCAGCAGCTTGATGATTGCTTTGGCTACTTGCATCACAGCAGCCCCCACAGTAGATTTGCCCACTCCAAATTGATTCCCGACTGACCGGTAGCTGTCTAGCGTTGCAAGCTTCCAGAGGGCTATCGCCACTTGCTTCTCAACTGTGAGGGCTGCTCTCATCGTGGTATTCTGGCGTTTCAGGGCAGGGGAAAGCAAGTCACAAAGTTCAATGAAAGTGCCCTTACGCATGCGAAAGTTTCGCAGCCACTGGGAATCGTCCCACACCTGCAACACTATGCGGTCCCACCAGTTTGTGCTTGTTTCCCAGGCCCAAAATTGGAGTTCCATGGCTAGAACCTGCCCCATTACCAGCATGATCTCCAAAGTGCAGGGGCCCGCGGTTTGAGAGAATTCTGTGTCCATGTCCTCATCGCTCTCGTCGCCGCGCTGCCGTAGCCGCCTCCTCCTCGATTGGTTTTGCAGGTCCTGGTTCAGCATTGACTGCACGAGAATGCGCGAGGTGTTTACAACGTCCATGATTGCTGTCTTGAGCTGAGCAGGGTCCATGCTTGCCGTGCTATGGCGTCTGCACAGTTCACCCAGGAAAAAAGGCGCTAAATGGTTGTCTGCTACTTGCACGGAGGGAGGGGTGAGGCTGTACCCAGAACCACCCGCGATAATGTTTTTTGCCCCATCCGGTATTGGGATCTCAACCCAGAATTCCAATGGGTGGGGGAGACTGCGGGAACTATGGGATAGCTATGGGATAGCTACCCACAGTGCAACGCTCCGGAAATCGACACTAGCCTCGGTACATGGACGCACACCACTGAATTAATGTGCTTAGTGTGGCCGTGTGCACTCAACTTTATACAATCTGTTTTAAAAAAACAGTTTCTGTAAAGCAGAATAATCCCGTAGTGTAGACATACCCAAACTCTTGAATCAGACCCTAAGTCTCTCAAGATGGGCAACCAAAATTATGGACACTTGAACATCTGTGCTGGGGCACATCACAGATAAGTTTCCCCATTCTTTCATACAGAAAACTTCATTTACCTTCCTGCACCGACAAGTGTATTCCAGTTCGGGACAAAATACCTATTCACCCACCCGACTGGGACTGAGTAACTTGTCCCCAGGCTGATGGAGTAGAAATTTGGAACATAGTGATGCTGAAGAGAAGACTCCGTTGCAAAGTCTGGGCTTTGCAGACCAGGGACCCCAGTCAGTGGGGGTGTAGCTTTGGCTAAACTAGCCCTGATTCACAGCCTGTAATGAGCATTGTGGGATTTGACTGGAAATGACAAATGTATGGATTTGCAGTGAACTTACCAATAAAGTGATGCTGCTCAGTTTAGCTATTATCAAAAATTGGGGGCAGATTCTCTGGGGCCGGAGCGGTGTAAAACAGCCAGCGCATACTGGTAAATCTGGTCCTTTGTTTCTTCATTCTGAATAATTTTCAGCCCATATAAGAACATTGCAGCAACTTCAGCTACATAGTGAAAAAGGACACTTTTTATCAATTCATGCATGGAATGTTAATGATAACTTTATTATATTTTAGTGTATTATTGGCTTACAATTTTGTAATCTTACAAGAAAATTTCCGTTTCCATATCTCCATTAAATGTCTGATTCATTTTCTTGGCTCATGATAATGCTTTAGAGCTACATCACTAAAGAATCAGTATTCTGTATTAGATAAATATAAGACCAAGTGTGATTAACCTATTAACTATTTTTAATTACCTTTTAGTGTTCTTCAGCATTCCATGTTTTTGAGGAAGCAGGGAAAGAATTAGAGTACCTTGATATTATAGGGCATTATAGAGCTATCATATGGTTCTAGATTATTCATCATAATTGGCAGGAGTTCTGCTGTAGGGAATCTTGCAACAACATCATAATTTTCTTGCTATAGTGACTGTCATAATGGACACATTTACAGTGTGAATTATGGACAAGAGTGAAAATTTTTATACCTTTATAGCATTTTTATGTTCTGTCTTCCTTTTTGGTAATCAGATCTTGATTAAGAGTTGGAATTAGCACCCAGAAGAATATTAGGATTTCCTGGCTTGGTTCCTCTTGCATGGCTGTCCTCAGTATCTAGGGCAGGCAACAAATAATTCACAGGCATTACATTTCTGCTACACCAAAAAGGTATCTGTTGCTTTTAAAAAGTAACTGACTACTTGCAAGGAAGAACATATGGTGATGGCAAAGAGCAGAAAGAAAAAATACCTATTTAGTTTCCTGGTTTAGCTCATGGACATTTAATAACATTTGGAAAAAAATGCAGTTTGACAAACTCTAATCCTTTAGAAGGAAAGTAACACAATTACATGAAATACAAACCTTTTAGAACTATAGAATGAACATATTTATTTTGTAAGCAGGAAAGCTAGTAAGTTCTCTACTGGAAGATGGTCTAGAAAAAAGAACACAGTCCTCCAACCCCAGAACTCCTGTATTCTAGTCTTAGCTTCGACAATCAAGTGCTCTGTGACCTTGGGAAAATCACTTGAGCCCAGATTTTCAAAAGTGTTCCCTACGTTGCCTCAATTTCTATATGCCACCTTGAGGCATCTTGAGTCTGCTCTTGAGAAGTGCTGAGCACCCACAACTCCAATAATAGCTCAGGGACCTCTGTGGATGATCAGCACCTCTGAAAATCAGCCTCTGGGCACTTGAAGTTTGGCACTCAAAGTTAGCAGATACTTTTGCAATTGTTGACTAACTTAAACCTGTCTGTCTCCATTTCACCCTCTGCAAATAAACTATGATAACATTTACCAGTCTACTGCATGGGAACATTGTGAGGATTTCATTAGTTAACGTCTGTAAACACCTGGAAGCTGTGTAAGGCATTAAGCACTGTTATTGCTTACTAATTGTTTTCCTTTGCTTCCCCACAAGGGGGACTCAGCAGTTCAGGATTCAGATAATTCTGGTTCCTATTGAGGCTAGTCAGTAACATACAAGTTACATTGTGTGCCCAGGCATAAAGCAGCTTTCCTCTTCAAACAGTAAAATATTTGAATATTAGCATAAGGTACGTTTATTACTAAAACTCCACCATGGCAACAATTGAATTTAGTTGGCTTCCTAAGCTTAGTTCCTTCCTTTACCCTCCCTCGCCCCGCCAAAGGAAGGTGACAATAAAGGCATTTAAATAATAAAGATGCATATTTGATCTCGATTTACAATTAAAATTCTATACTTGCCTTTCAAGGAAGACAATACAGAACTTGAACTATTAGACTGAACTTTTTTTTTATTGGAGTCCGCGCTAGCTAACACCTATCCCTTTCTAACGACCAATTTCATTCCACCAGGATTATATTTTCCAAACATATTTATTGAAATGCCCCAGTGCAGCCCCTTGTGAGCAAATGTATATTACTGTCGCTGTAGGGAATGCCTAAGCAAGGTGACAACTTCAAGGGGATGATCTGCAACTCAAAACAAATTTTCTCTAATAGAGAGACAACGTGGGTGAGGTAATATCTTTTATTGGACCAACTTCTGTTGGTGAGAGAGACAAGCTGTCCAGCTACACAGAGCTCCTCTTCAGGTAATTTGCTTCCCTTGTTCTGTGTTACAATGGTTGATTTCCAAAGCTTCTTGAGCTCCTGTAGTCCCAGTTTGGTGAAACGCCACTCGTTTTGTTCCAAGATGTCCACTTGCCCCCTATCCCCTCCCCCGGTTCTCTAGCATACAATACCAGAGGCTGTATTAAAGTCAGTTTAATAATGTATGGCTGTAAGAAGTTTAAGGATATGTGATGCTGTTTAGAAGATATCGTGACTACTTTCTCCCTACTTTTGCGTTGCAATCATTAAATAAGTGGCCCGCTTTTGCTCAGCCTCTGTCACAGAATGCTGGTATCAAAAAGGTAAGTATAATCAAAAAGTTATACACCCACATTTGGCTGTCACGAAGCCGTTATGCCCACAGTGTCCTTGTAATCTGCAGGTTTCTACTCGTTTACATACCCCAGTATGTGAATGTGTGACATTATTTCTGATAGAAACGGCTCCGACCATATCCCCACCTTCTTCAGAAACAGGTCGTGAACACTGTTTACAAACAGCAATACATTAAACGTTCCACAAAGATGCTTTGAGTAAAAGCAATCACCATGGGGAGGAGGCAGTGGGGCGTATCAGTCACTAGAAGAACTTCTCGATCTTGATTTCATTCCTAGGAACCTTAATAAAATTTGGTATTTCTCGTATCAAAATGAAAATCTTGTAGCTGCCACTATCGGAGCTACTCTGGGTATGGCAAAAAGTTTATACGCGTCGGTGCTCCGAATAAACGTTGCCTGGTATGGGGTAAACATAAGATGCACTCTATTTTTCCATTTCTTAGGGAAGCTCTGGTATAAGTCACGAATGGGGTTGCTTCTTTCCCTCCATTGCCGACTTCTATGTCTTTGTCAACTTTGATTCATGAAATCAAAAGTATTAGATGAAGTGGTGAGTAGGTAGAAAGATTTCTCCAGTTAGGATTTCTGAAAAAAATGCATGGTTCGCAAAGCCAGCTCCTTTAGGTTCAAAGGAAGATTTGCAAGTAACCAGACCTTTTAATTCTTTCGGTCACTTGACAGTCTCTGACATTCTAAAACTGCTTTAATTTCTTTTTCAATTAACATGCAAATCAGTTACTTTAAAATATAAGAAGATCCCTTTAAAGATTGTTGCCCCGACCGCATTCTAAACTCCTTATGATTTTCCTTTTGAACTTGTATATGTTAAATGACGTGTGTATGGGGGCGGGGGGCATTTATATATAACCTTAATACAAACCTGGCAAGCATGGTTTTGTTTCTATGATGTTTACTCTTGTCAGATGTCCATATTTGCTGTTTTTAAGGACTTTGAAAGATAATTTCTGGTATCTGAAAAGTGCTTTATCCCCTTCTGGTGATATACAGTCAAGACCAAGGTCTTAAATCTGACTTGAAGTTTGTGTGGCTGTTTTAATTAAACTGGGTAAAGCTGGGTGTTTGGTTGACACACAAGCGCTGGCAATAAAATAACTCGTTATCTTCCTGAGGATGAAGTATTATTTTAATTTCTCTTTTTTCCTCTAGTTTGCAAATAAAACCAGATTAATTGTGAACAATAATGGATCTTCAGCAATAGAAGGGACTATATTCTCACTCAGTGGAACAACCCTCCCCCCTTCTCCAAGATCTGCAATGAGCACGCCTTTTCCTCTTCCATCCTTGAGATATTAACTACGGGAGCTGCATTTTGTTTTCAAATGGCTTAGGATGATCATGAGTTATTGTTTGTCTCTATATGGGACTCTGCTCAGAGGCAAAGTTTGCAAATGAGGAATCTCTTTCTTCAGCCCCAGATCACTGAGAAGAACAACAAAATATTGACGCTGTTCAGTGAAATTAGAACAATGTGGGATCTGGCGCTGACAAGTTTCCACTGGGTTTATTGTTTTTTTATGTGGCGGTGAGAGAAGGATGTTTAAAAATAAGGCGCTCATCTGAATTCCTCTCCCCGGCCCAAAGAGCAGAGGTTCGGAGGGGGAAATTGGTGTTTTGCAAAAAGAAAAGAAGAAGAAAGCTCACACGATTCAGAGATTGTCTGATGAGCTTCGAACCCGAAACTTTCAGAAAGATCCAGCCCCGCAGACCTGGTAACTGAAATACTGAAATGTTTATTATCTATCAATCGGCAGAGGGGACAGTCACCGCCTGTGAAACAAACAGGTCCTTTCCTTGATTAAACTGTTCGCCTGAAGAGCATGTTTAGCAACCCCTGCTCCCACTCCAACACACACACACGTAATGATAACTGTTACAGTAATCTGTTTTGGAGAGCTTTGTTGTTTTTCCTCCTCACTATAACTGGAGTGCAAGGGCAGGGGAGAGAAATCTTCGGACCGCCATTCCTCAAGAGACCAGATAAATGAGCAGGTGTTATAGAATGAGAAGAGATCTAGAGAAAAATAGAACCGTGCTGATGTACAGAACACGACACAAAGCTACAGAAAGAAACAAAAAAGACCAACACAAGTGTTCTGGCAAAGCATGATTAGTAAACTCTCTCCAAATGCTTCTGAAGTTAAGGGTGTTTCCCCCAGGAAAACTGCGCTTTGTTATTTAGGAGGTGCAGGGAAAACACGGTCTAACCTGAACAGGTTATTTAGAATAACCCCTCTTTTAGGGTCCTAATTAGATATGTACTTTGTTTGTTTTCACGATGATTTGCTTTGTATCGACTTAACGATTTTTCGGCAGACCCTAAGAATGGCTGCCTGAAATAACAAAACGTTGGTGTGCATTCGATAATTGTTAAACTAAAATAATAAAACAATGATTATAATGCATATTTAGACTCAACAGAAAGCAGCCAGGGGTAAGAGAAACCTTGCTGAAAAAGGGACAAGATCATCGCCAACAACACATCGCACTTATCCACTCGTTCATTTATTCTCCCCTCCGCCCCTCAGCCTGGCTCAGATAAAAAAAAGTTTGTGTTGTGTATATTGCATTGTTGGTGCTTTTTTATGAATCTGACTCTTGTGTTATCCTGCTTACCGAAGTCTAAACAAATAATCAGAAAAGAAAGTATAAGCAACGGGATCCTGAAGAGAAGCCAAACTTCTCTCTCACATACACACAGGCTGAGTTCCTATCCCGCTAACACCCATGATGGTTATTATGGTCCCTCTGCTTAAACAAGAGAGGGTGAAAATGCAAGAGGGAACGAAAGGGTGACACTGAATGAAAGCGATTGAATGAGGAGTGAGGGGGGTGACTCTGGCTTTGCACCGTTCATTCAGAGGAGGCTTCAGGCATCTATAGGTTTGTTTAACGAGCAACAAATTAATTTGCACGATTCTGGGGGACCCCATATGGCACTTAATTAATCCTTTCAGAAGGATCTATACCCTGTGATGTGCCTGCTGCTGCTTGCCATTGGGTCTGTTTTACTTAGTCACCAGACAGTCTGTCAAAGAAAGAAAGAGGAATATTCAAAATGAAATGACTGCTGGGGGGTTCCCCCCTTTTCTTTTATCTTCCCCCAGCCCCCTGTTTGTTAAGCACAAATTGGCTCCTTTCGTTTTGTTTGCCAGCTCCTTTAGCCCACGCAGCAAAGTCAGGCTCCCATCACCCCCAGCAGATCATCAAGCAGCTTTTCCTGCCAGCCCCCTCCCCAGGCCCTATAACCGCTGGGGCCGCGGTCAATATGCAGATGAGCAGGCTCGGCCGGCCCCCTCCGCTCCAGCCCATCAGCCAGTCAGGCGGGGGGGGGGGGGGGGTTGGGTTCGGCGCTGGTTCTCCGGGCATCACAATGGGCCGGGTCCTATAGGAGGCGTCAGTCTCGGCCCCTCCTCTGATTGCTGCCGCTGACTGACGCCTCTCCAAGTTCCTGGCTTGCCCCTTAGCTAAAGGAGGCAGAGAGTGATGAAAATGTTTTATTACCTTTGAGAGCTTCATCTGAACTGTCAGAGCCAGCCACAGAGAGGCGGGGGGGGCAGAGAGAGAGAGAGAGAGAGACTTTAGCTGGGAGGGGAGGAGGACACCAAAATAACCAAGCCCGAGGAGTCCCAGGGGGGAAATGAGAGGAAGGTGAGAAGGAAATAAAGGAAGATCCAGCCGCGAAAGCAAACCAGACACAGTCACAGAAGTGATGCTCGGGACAGAGAAGAGAGAAGCAGCAGCAGCAAACCCAGAGCCAGACTCTCCTTGAAGCCCCCAGACTTGTATTTCACAACCAGATATTAGGGACCAGCAGAGGGAGGGGAGAGAAGCAATGGTAAAGCATTGATGTCTCGGGAGAAAGGAGGGGATCTCTCCTGCATGCCGCATCCGGATCAGGGACCGGAGTGGAGGAGCAGAAGACCACTTCGGACTTGATGTTTTATTCTGAGGACGGCACAATCCTCCGGACACCAGCGTGAACGGAGAGGACAGGGGGGCTGCTGAGGAGGCTGCAGAGAACTGACCGCTCTCCCTTAAACAAACAGGCATCGAGTGGGGATCTGTGGCTTGGCTTCATTCTCTACCAGCTGGGGCTTGGTGGTGTTTTTTTTTAAAGTATTTTGTGGGGCTGGGGGGACTCTGCTTCCCCTCCCTCCAGTGTGTGTGGGAGGCTGAGACAGGACTTTGGGGCTGACAGAGACTGTGAAACCCCCTCTGCACCACGGGCGAACATTTCTTTGGAGCCAGAGAGACACACAGCAACTTGGAAGAGTTTCTGCGGCTGCTTCTTTGCGGTCCTCGCCTTCGCCTTTCCAGACCCCCCCGGCCGCCCGCCCTCGCGATCCTGTTGCCCCCTCTCTGCCTTCTGCGGCTCCCCCTTCCCTCTGCACCCCCACCGGGTCCTTCCTCCTCGCCCTCCCCCCGCGAGCAGGGCACCTGCCCTCTCCTTGTGAGCTCCTGCACCCTCCGCCGGGACATCGCCCCTGCCCCCCTGCAGGACAAGCCCCCGGCTTAGCCGCCAGCCCCCTTCTCCCCTCGCACTCCCCCGCCGGAGCCTGCCCTCCGCGCCCCCTGCCCGGACTCCCCGCGCAGCCCCCGCGGGCGCCCCGCTGCCCTCCCCCGGCGGCCGGCGGCGCGGCGATGCTGGCGGTGGGGCAGATGGACGGCAGCCCCCGGCAAAGCGCCTTCCTGCTCGGCAGCCCGCCCCTGGCCGCCCTGCACAGCATGGCCGAGATGAAGACCCCGCTGTACCCGGCGTACCCGCTGCCCGCCGGGCCGGCCTCCTCCTCCTCCTCCTCCTCCGCCTCGTCCTCCGCCTCCCCGTCCCCGCCGCTGGGCTCCCCCAACCCGGCCGGCCTCAAGCCGCCGGCCCTGGCCAGCCCCCCGCAGCAGCTCTCGGCCGCCACCCCGCACGGCATCAACGACATCCTGAGCCGGCCCTCCATGCCCCTGGCCGGCGCCGCCCTGGCCTCCTCGTCGCCCTCCGGCCCCTCCTCGTCCCCCGCCGGCCTCCTGGCCGGCCTGCCCCGCTTCAGCAGCCTCAGCCCCCCGCCGCCGCCCCCCGGGCTCTACTTCAGCCCCAGCGCCGCCGCCGTGGCCGTGGGCCGCTACCCCAAGCCCCTGGCCGAGCTGCCCGGCAGGACCCCGATCTTCTGGCCGGGGGTGATGCAGAGCCCCCCCTGGAGAGACGCGCGCCTCGCCTGCACCCCCCGTGAGTACCGCCGCCCCGGCTGGGGCTTTCCTAGCTCAGGCAGTTGTCCCCACTTGTTCGGGTGGCATCCCCCCCCCTCCAATCCTGCCCTGGGGCAGCTCCGGCACTGGCCAGGGTCACCCTCCTCCCCCAATTTCTTCCCTCCTCCTCAGTGGTGTTGCTCAGACTGTAGTTGAAATGCACCCGACCCGGCCACGGGCAGCTGTGCCGCAGGGCGCTGGTTAGCGGGAGAGACAACTAACTTCTTGAGCTCTTGCCGTACTTCAGTGCATCCTCCCCCTCCCGCCCCCATCCCCCTTTTATTTGGGGGAGTGAGAGAAGGGGAAATGCTGCCCCCAGTGATTTTGTTTGGGAAGTAGTATGATCGGTGGTGAATCGATTACAAGCGGTTTGGTTTTACTCACCCACACCATCCTGTTCGCTGCATTTTGGTTCAGTGCTTGGTACAGGAGCACGGTGCTGCTTTCGCTGCCTTTACTTTTTCTCCTGCTCATGCTTCATCTCTCACTTTCTATTTACTCCTACTTCATGCTGTCTGAATGCCCTCTGGCGTATACCCGTTAGCATTCACTCCCATCTGTAACTGCAGGCGCCTTCTGCAAAAATTTAGAAGGGTTAGTTAGGAGACGTGTCTGTTTGTTAGGGCAAAGAAAAGCTGTAGTGTCCCAGATTTCTCGGGGAGAAAAGTTTTAAGGGCCAAATCCTTCTTCCCCCGCTCTTTCAGAGAGAGGCTTTTATAAAATCGGGACGTTTATGCCTCATCTTTTTTCTCTCTCGTTATTTTGAGGCTGCGACTCTTCCAAGTTCCTGTAACGGTTTTCTAATTACTGATGACTTTCGTAACACTGAGCACAGTGATGTTCCAAGCTTAGATTTGCTGCTGCCAGACACTTGAAAGGGTTGGCTTTCCTAAAACCGTTTTGATCATTGTGCATACTAGAATCCTTCCAATAACAAGCAGTTACTGTCTGAACACCTGAAAGCACATGTTAAATGATGAAAATATATTACATGCATTATTTGACTTGTTGGCAATTTAGACACTCACAGCTGTGTGTGTGTGTGTGTCTATGAAAGCATTTAAAAAGTCAAGCTATTGCTTACAAATAACGGGAAGTTTTTACAAAAACAGTTTTCTCATTTTATTTTTCCTAAAAGGACTTTTAAGTTGAAATATCTCTGATTCAACTACTCCTCCCCCTCCCCTTTTTTGAGTTTGGTTCATACACAAACTTTCCCCAAGAAGAACCCTTTATAGTAACCTACTTTTATCGATTACCGTTTTTGTGGGAGAGTAATTTTTGCCTGCTCAAAATTTAGACTCTCAAAATAAAGGGGCGTCAGGAAAAGATATGCACCGCTTTGAACCTGGCAACATTTTAATAGTGAATTTGTTTCTCCGTGTATAGAAAAAAAAACCCTTTCCCTTGACAGAAAATTTCATAGCTAAGCATTTTCCCAAATAAACAGATTAACATATCTGTCTATGCATTAATTCTTTTCCAGATCAAGGTTCAATTTTGCTGGATAAAGACGGAAAGAGAAAACATACAAGACCCACTTTTTCTGGCCAGCAGATTTTCGCCCTGGAAAAGACTTTTGAGCAGACCAAATATTTAGCAGGACCAGAGAGAGCCAGGCTAGCCTATTCACTGGGGATGACAGAGAGTCAAGTCAAGGTGAGATGATCATGTCAAACGTTAGATAAGAGACTCAAGCCCACACATTGCTGAGACTGGGCGGAGTGTGAAAAATACATATACAAAGGAGCCCTGATATACGATATTGATGAACAAAAGGAATCAGGCGCATGCCTTTGAAATCAGGTTAATCTTAAATGGATACGTATGCTCTGCACATACACCATTACTACCAGAACAAAGCCATTGCAAAATATTACTGCTAGCTAAATCCTTTGCATAGATGGCTCCTTTTACTATATTAAAAAAGCACTTAGGTTGGCAATAATTTGCAGTTAATAATTAATGGTGTTATTTATGAGAATATGGTATAATTTTTAAAATCGTAATTTATTTTAAAATAATTTAAAATTAGGAATGCTTATAAAATGACCCAAAAATATTATTTTTACTATGCCATAAAATTGGGAGAGGTAAGGAGTAATATTGTTGAATATTTAACTACAAACAAGTGTAGTTTGTGTTAGAAGGCTAATACTTGGACAATACATTTTCTGACCCGGTAGCCATGCAATGTTTGGTCATTAGATGTTGACATGATTACGACAAATAGTTAAAATGTGATATCGTTCTCCTGGCTAAGGGCAAAACACAAATTTGCGCGTGTTTGGGATCATGGTTCAAACTTTAGAGGTTTTGTCTTGAATGGGAAAGGAATTGAGCTAACAAGCATAAAGTGGATCGGATCGTTCACACATTCCCTCCCCGAATCTGTTTATTTTAGTTAAACACTGAAATATTTCACAGAGGTACGGTTTTGAGAAGTTAAAAAGCAAATGCAGGCTACAGTGTTTTTCTTGTTCAGGAAATTGTATTTAAAGATAAATTCTCTATGCAGCTTTTTAACAAATTTAACCGTTTCTGTGTTAAGGGGCCTCTTTATGGATTCTCATTCTCCCAGAGTTATCTGGAGACCCTCATTTGTCACTGTAAATATGTCTAAATGGCTGTGAATAAATTGTTACAGCCCGTACAATGAAAATAACACCCCCCCTTACTCTGCCCTTTCTAAGATAAAATATGTTACAGAAGAGGAGACGTTAGATAGCTATTCAGTGTAAAATGTTTATTGTCACATATGAGCAGGATTAAAGTATTGTGTAGTCAGTGAGTGTACTAGACATGTAGTTAGATTTGTTTTCTTTCAAACTAATACTTTCATTCCATGTATAGGAATCGTTCTGCGACACTGACATTATATTTTGAATAATAGGATTCGTGACTTGGATTTTAGAGACGAAAAAATCCAAACAACTTGTAAATTGTTCCTTTCTTTTACAACACATTTTTTAATCTATTTTTTAATTTATTGTATAAATGTAATTGCATCTTTAAAAGCCATAGCAATAAAAATTTGCATTTTTAACCTGATGATTCAGCACAGAGTAAGTTTCTGTGACCAGTTAGCCTTATCTCTAACTATTTGACTATTTGGATTTAGAACATTAGAAACACCTGCTTTTCTCTTGAATTACAGTTAAGACTACAGACACGTGTTTTCATGGGAGATGGTGTCTCATCAAGTTTGATACATGTTAGCTGAGTTTTTATTAAACAAACTGAACAAGCAAAAACATAGTAGGGGAAAGAGGAGGAAAAGAATAAATGTAGATCTTAACAGAAAATTAAAAGGAGTTAAATTATTTTTTCACTCCATTAGTATGCAAAGGTTTGTTTAAAAGTCTCCAAGGCTCGCTTTGAAACGCCCCTTAAAATAAAATAAAATAAAAAGCAAGTGAACCAAAAACGCACAAAATGCTCCTTCATCAGAAGAAAAAGCAACTGAAATATGCCCATTCCCTGAAAAATTCTTTAACTACCAATAATAACTCTGCAGTAGCAAAAGCAAGAATTCTGTGGTGATAACAATATAGTAATAATTATAATAACTTAGAACGATAACAATGATAATAACCGCAATATGAATACCAAGCATTCCATGGTAGCAATAATAATAAATATGATATGCATACTGGTAACTTAATATTAATAATATAGATATGGTATGAATATTAATTAATCTGTAGTAACAGTAATAATAAAAGTATAGCACAAATATCAAATATGGTAATAGTAGTAATAGCTGTACGGTGATAATTGTAATAATTTTAGGTTAATAACTATTATATGAATACTTAAGTGTCTGTGGTAATAAAATAATTATTTATGAATAACATGGTATAATAACAAAAATGATTATATAGCATAGTAATAACTATTATATCTAGTTATAATATATAGCTAGTATATTATATACTAATAACACGGTGGCAATATGAATAGTACTAACTATGGTGTGGATATTAATCCCTCTATAATAGCAATAACTTCATATTATTAATAACTAAGATACCACAACAGTAGTAATTATATAGTATGTTTGATGATAATTTTATTATAATAATTATGGAATGAATATAAATAACTATGTTAGTAATAATACATATGGGATGAAACCAGTAGAAATAAGAAAACAATACTATGTAATGACTGTTAATACCTCTGCTGTGGTAATTGACTATGGTACAAATACTAATCACTGTCGCTAGTGGTGATCAGCATGGCATGAATAGGAATAAGTGGATGGTAGGACTAGTCACCACAACCCTGTGCTGGTACCCCCGTGGGGGTAATAGCCGTGCTAGGGACGCTAATCATTTGGTGGTGGCAGAAATAACCAGAACTCTGGTAGGAATCCTGCGGGCTGTCTGGGGCTACCAGCAGCTCCTGGGTGGTGCTAAGGCTCCCGGTGGCGCTGAGGGTCACAAGCAGAGTATAGAAGTGGTTGCTGGCATTGACCTGGCCCGGGTCAGTAATGTCTCTCTCTCTCTCTCTCTCTCTCTCTCTGTTCGCTGGTGCTGGGCCCCTGCTCCGGCGGCCGCAGGTCTGGTTCCAGAACCGGCGCACCAAGTGGCGGAAGAAGCATGCGGCCGAGATGGCCACGGCTAAGAAGAAGCAGGACTCGGAGACCGAGAGGCTGAAGGGGGCCTCGGAGAACGAGGAGGAGGACGATGACTACAACAAGCCTCTGGACCCCAACTCCGACGACGAGAAGATCACCCAGCTGCTGAAGAAACACAAGTCGAGCAGCAGCAGCTTGCTCCTGCACACGTCTGAGAACGAGAGCTCCTCCTAAAGGGGGTTCCAGAGGAGGGGGCCGGGGCCCAGGCCGACTCGGAGGACACTTGCTATTTTCTGAGATGTTGTACATATCTATTTTTCTAGACTTTATCAGCTGACGAAGAGGAGGAAAGAGGCAGAAAAAGACGGCGAGTAAACAAACATCCAAACCCAGCGCTCCCCTGCTCCTCTCGCCTGGCCCTTGGCCGCTGGTGCTGGCGCGGTTATTGTAGGGTCGCAGGGGGGCTGTCTGAGTGCTCCCTCTTCTTTTGCAGACTTCAGAGCAGCTGAGGGGGGAAGGAGGGACCTACTTCCACCCACACAGCTCCTGCTGGGCGGACTAAAGCAACCTGTTGAAGGCTCTTTGTAAATAAATCGTGAGTCACACTGACTATAGAAGTTACTTTACTGTGAATATTTAAAATGTAAAATACTTTTTTTTTTAATAGAAAGGGTTGGGTTGGGTCCTACCCACCACCACCTCCATCCCCTTGTCTGGCTTTTTTAAGATCTGTTCTTTTGAATAATGAATTGTGGACTATAAACGCTGGGAATTGTTTGTGGTCTCTTTCCACACTTTAGCTGCTTATTCTGAACTTTCTCCTGCAGACCTTGATTCCCTCCTAATTTGAACGGAGGCCCTCCATTAAGGGCCTCTATTAAGAGATTTGAAACAAACAGTCTACTGATGTTTTGCCAAGTATGAGGAAGTCTTTCCCATTCTGAAATCGCACCCGCCCTTAATGCTATTTATTAGTATTTTTTAAAAATACTTTTTGGGCGATGGGAGTGGGAAAAATTTAAATAGTTTTCTTTAATTTAGCCCATTTCTAATAAAATGTGTGTTAAAAGTAGCTGGTGGGAATTGTTACAACCACTTTCAGTCGAAAATATAAAAAATCATTTAGATGCTGTAATTGAATTTAAAGTGTGTTTTCTTTTGTATTATAAAGAATACTATAGAATGTAAATTGTTTTCTTTTTAAAGCTAATAATGATGATATATTAGCATCTTAACATTTATTAATTAATTTATATTAAAATAATTCGGTTTGTAAAGAGAAGATCCCTTTGCAAGACCAGATAAATGTAATGCACTTTCTGTTAAAAAAAGATAAATCAATTAAAACCAATTTAAAGACGTTTGTTGCCTCGACTAAAGGGTACAGATAATCTGATCTCATCAGAGATTAAATAATAAAACTGACGGTACAAAAAAGATAATTTGGGTTCTTTTGTTCATTTTCAGGAGCATTTAAAAAAAACTATGTAAACTGTCACTTGCTCCAGAAGGTTCAAGAGTAATACAAATACAATAGGCGATCGTTTATTTGTAAAATATAAAGCTGCTATTCCTGGTGTTTTTGTGTTTTTTTCTTGAGAGCTCTTTTCCTTTTGTAGAACCTCTCTGGAGAATTCAGGAAGTCATAATTTCCATATATATCCGAGATAGGTTAATCTCTGGCCAATATAGGGTGTATTAACTTTTTAAGCAGCAAGCAACACAAGCCATTATTAGGGATGACATGTTAACATCATTATGGGAAAGATGCTATTTTCCAGGAAGAAAGCTATTAATAAGAGTCTAGCTAGGGGGCTAAAGTAAATAATTTAGATCCAATAGACAACTGTTTTAAATCGAAACGCATTGTTTAGCTATGATCATTTTCATATCAAGACAGTGAATAACTATTGTTATTTCTTTTATGGCTGAATTTAAGCAAACATAAACGCTGAGAGTTGAGCAAAGGAATCAGTTATTCTGCAATTTAGAAAAATATCAGTATTGTGTCAGTTTATCTGAGGTATTTGATTATTAAACAAAAGCAGGGAAACGCTTTCCTGAAGCAACGTCTTAACTTAAACTATAGAGGGCCAGACGCTGTATATTGAGTAGGCGTTTTGTCTGAGTAAGGCGTTTAGGATCGGGTCCAGACGAATTTATGTACCGGTATGTTTTTACAAATATAAATGATAAGGTGCATTTATTTCTCTCAATATTTCCCCAGCACAGCTTTTGCCAGGTACCAAGGTATAGCATTTAAATTCCAGCCTGCTCTTCCAAAAGGAGACTGTGGAGCATATGGTTTCAGAATATTTCAAAATTGCTGCTTCACTATCCGCAGCATAAACCTGCCATTCTCTTCAGATTTTCACTTCTTCCTAAAACCTTTATAACATATACAAAACCTGACTCGGAGACGCTGAGCTGTTTCCAGGGCATCAAGTTAAAACGCTTCCAGTTTCGCAGTTATTTTTAATTTAAAAAACAACCAACCAACCAACCCGTTCACCGTTGTTAAGGTATCTATCACTTTTTACAGTTGTAAATATGACTCTCCCTCAGCTCTGAGGCAAGCCCCTTGTTCAGCGGCACCACACCACCAAGCCAACAGATCTGGAAGAGAAAAATGTGTGACTATTTCAAAACTTGCACTGCCTTTTTTACATCCCTACACAAATGTCTTAAATTCTGTTCATTTTACACAGTCAATAAAGCCACTTCTTTCTTGGATAACTGCTTCTGACCAGGATAACCATAGACCAGGATTCATTTGATTTTAGTTTGTAAACATGCGATTATATTTTCCAAGGCGATTCTGTTTTCCCTCAAAAGCTAGAGCAGTTTTAATTCTGTATGCCCTGAGCAAAAAATCTGTATCAGACAAAAACACTCCTTTTGTACATCTCTTGATACCGCACTTTGTCTGTCACTGAGCAATGGTTTGTATACAGTGGGCCATGTTGTACTGGTTTCTTTTTTTTTCCAGTTGACTGCAGCGCTGACTTTGGCTTTCCAGTTAATTTACTTCTACACAGAGACCCAGCTGGCCATCAGTTGCAGTTGGCACTATAAAACTAGAATTATAGGGAAAAAAGCCCAACTCTGATCGCTTGGTTAGTTTGGTTTTGTCTAGGGTATTTGAGAAAAGAACAGTTTATTCATATGATCTCACTTTTTTTCTTTGTGGTTAAGGCTTTGAAAACAAAATGGAGCTTAGAGCAGGATGCAAAGCATCCTTCACATCGAGAATAGGACTTTTATGAAGAAAGCTAATAAATAATGTCACGATCATTGTTACAAATATCCTAGCTAACAACTAGGGATAAATGTCAGTGGTTTTTATAAGGTTTAAAGTTCACCTGCTGAAATTTTAAAATCTGCGATCGGCACTGAATAGATCTCAGTAAAACAGAACATAGACGCTTGCTTTGCCATGCAGAAGAGAGCAATCGAACAACCAAGTTAGCATGTTGCTTAATTAAATAAGCTAGAATGTGCTTAAACCAAACACCTACACGGCGTGCCAGTGTATCTATTCCCTGTCCACCAGTGGGGCAAATCCAGCTGGTTCGACTCACGGGAATAGTCTCAATTTAAGTAGAGTTTAATTTAAGCTAATTTAAAGCCAGTAACATTTGAGGAAAGCTCCTCTGGAGATTGACAGAGGTCACGATGCTCCTGTTTAGATATACCCCCCATGGTATCTTGAAGCACCAAACATAGAAAGCAGATGAATATGTCGGTTGCCATTTGTTTCCCCACTCTACGCACTTTCCTTGCCCTTTTAGCTGTGCGTTATATGGGTATCTATGTATTGTATTACAATCAGCCCGAGCAACACTTAAATAAATAATTAAATGACGTGTGTTAATATGGCCGTCTCGCACGGTGCTCCTGACAAGTAGCGTTGCGTAATAGTGTCTAACTGTTCATCCGAAATCCTATGTAGATGAGTACATCAAAACAGTATCAATTTAGGGGAGATCAGCATCTTCCTGTCCATTGAGTTTGTCATCATCACAAACACTAAAGGAGTGAAATTCCACTTGGGAACTCTAGCACTCGGCAGCTTAAAGAGACAGTAACTCTTTTGTTAATCGTTGACAATAGCGCTGTATAATAATAACCGAGATAAGTAGCAGATTTCATCTATACTCCCTATTTCAGGCTAATCTCAACAGTTTTGTCTACAGACAACTTTTTTTTAATGCCAGCTTTGATGTAAACCCAGCTCCTCTATCTCGTGTGTTTTTTAACTGAGGGAAATAGAGTCTGTTATATCAGTATTTACCCTGCCTTATTCTTTGACATTTGTATCCTCCTGAGAGCAGACGGGTAAGATACTGCGAGATAAACTTCTCACTGTTTAACATGAGGTTTTTTATGAGATCCATCATGCTTTTTAACACGACCATTATACAAATCAGCTAGAGAAGTCGCAACGGAAACCCCATGCCTTAATTTCCAATTAATCTTTGAGGTAGAAGAAATCAGTATTATTTGATCAAAAGATCATAAGCCACCGATAATATTCTGAGCCGAACAAATAAATCCCTTTCTTTTGCATACAATACTCAATCTTACACTGAAGACACAGCTGTTGCATCGTATATACTGGGTAGCTGTCTGCTGTCAGGCCCCTCACTGAGGATAGCAAGGCAAACCGCAGGAAAAACTGTTCATTAGTGTGTTAAAATCCTAAAATGGGGTTGTAATTTGGCCACCTTTCTCAGTAATGTGAAAGATACCCCGGGATCTAAGAAATGGAAAACGCAAATATTATTTATACAACATCCATGGCTATCTGCAACAATGGAGATTATTTCAGAAATAGATTGGAGAGTCTATTAGAAAAAGTAGTTGCGTAAAGTCATTATTTTACTGTTTGGTCATAAAATATTTGTCAACATAGAACAAATCTATAGCATGCATCTGTATAACTTATATAAGAATGTCTCTGTTCCTATAGCTGTAAAAGTACCTATATAGAGATGCATAGATAAAGTTATGAATTAGAATAACACAGATATTCCATGTAAGGGCCCAATCCTGCATCCTTGTTTCAGGCAAAGCTCACACTGAAGTCAATGTAACTTCTGCCGGAGTACATGCAAATCGGGGCTCATAATTCAAACGGAGGACCAAACTCTGCTCGCTTGCCGGGGTTTCACGGATTTCACGGGGGTGCTGGAGTGAACAGACGACGTATCGGGTTTTGGCCCTGTCTGTTCCATTTTACGTTAGGTGTGAAACCAGCTGCCTCTTCCTGGGTAAGTTTTCAGCGGCAAACACAAGCATCCCCTTCTTGGCATGTTGTTTGTCAACCGCAAACGTGTTATGATTGGAAGTGACAGCTAAGAGCAAGAGTCCCAGTGATCTGGTGACTAAAACAGTGCTTTCCCCACTCAGGGCATTTAGCGCTCTGTTCTTGTAGGGGCTTGGACACAGCTGACCCATCTCATCCACGCAAAGACACTGCGTGGTAAAGCGGTTTGCCCGGGAGCGGCCTCTTTGCTTTGATCTCTCTCAGTAAACTACTCTGTGAGCTGTGCCAGGCTGGACAGATGCTCCCCATTTTCGTGACCGTGCTGCCCTGGGACTCAGCCCAGTGCGAGGCAGTTGCCACCAGTGGAGACATACATATTTATATAGAGCTAACGTGCCAAGGGGGAGGTTAGGGGAAAGAAATGAAAACGGAAAAGCAGAGGCTGAAACACATTCAGCTCTCAGGAATTATTTGGTATTAACTTCATCATAGCACTCATGTAATAATGAGGACAAATTCTAGTCCAACTCGAGTCAATGGCATCTATGGACGCAGGAGGTGGCTCTCAATGTGCAGGATCCATCACAACTACTACACTGATTCGCACTCCAAGGGGAGTGGCGTGGTCCCATTCAATACACGAGATTTCCCATCTTCAGACCAGCCAGTCAAGAGGCACCAGAATTTGCCCCGGGATTGGCAGATCTCTGGACATTAGCTGGCCAGAGTGAGAAGGGCAATGGACCGGGGCTGCGTTGTATCTGGTCCTCCAACCTCTGTTTTACCATGTCACTTTTCCCCATTCCTCTGCATTGCTGGCCAGATCAGGTCGGTCTAGCTCGGTGATTGATTGGTGGTGTGGCTGGGCAAGATTACTGTACATAGAAACGGACTTGTGTCCTAGTCTTTTCCCTTTGAGCAGACTTAGTGCGGGAAAGACGTTGTGCTCCCATGCTAAATTGTGGGATGGGATGGATGCCTTCGCTGCCAGGGTCACCTTCTGTGTGATGGGTGGCAGAGGATACTTATATTGACCTGACATTTTCAGGACCTGGTGTACATACAAAATGGTTTAGATTAGGAATTTGATTTCCACGGTTCATATGGTAGGAGACCCTGACAGCCCAGGACGGGGAAAATGTAGCCCTGGGTTCCCTAAAACATAGGCACAGAGCAGGGTTGAAGGATTTACATTTGGGGTGAAGTCAAACTTTACAGTCAAGTACAGACTAGGGGTTTCCTCCTGATAGGCCCATGGGCAGGGTCTTGGTTGGGTAAATAAAGTCTAGGGAATCTTAGCTCATGGTTTTTCATGGCATAAGGAGGTACAGGAGACCACTGATCTCAAAGGAGCTTTGGGATCACTGGAGACCAAGGGGCAGAATCTGATACCCTTACTCAACTTGAATAGCACTTTACTCCAGGAGTAGTCTCATTGATTTCTATGGGCGTACACCTGGAGTAGTGTTACTCATCCTGAGTAATGGGTTATTGGAATCTGGCCCTAAATTTGGGCGAGGTAACTGATCAGGTCATACTCTGTTGGAGTTAATAAAATAACAGCTACTTGATTAAAGTGAAGGTGACACGAATCCCAATCTTTATCTAATAAATGGCCGGGTGGCACTGTGGGATGCAATAAAAACCATGCTCTGAAGTGTCCCTAGTCTGTATTTGCCAGAAGCTGGTAATGGATGACAGGGGATCGATCACTTGGTGATTACCTGTTCTGTTAATTCCTTCTGGGGCACCTGGCACTGGCCACTGTCGGAAGACAGGATACTGGGCTAGATGGACCATTGGTCTGACCCAATATGGCCGTTCTTACATTTTGGAGGATGAAACTATGGCTAAAGGAAAAACGAGATGGTTCATTTTCTTATACTTAAACTGAGCAAACAAAGAGAAAAATCTGTCAGTGCCTCCCCGATTTGCAAAATAATGGTGAAAGCTTGGTGGATTAAGACCCAAATAGCACTTTATAGTTATTTTACATCCTTCATATTATATATCCCGTGCTAGATTCTATGTTGTACTGGCCAACAGGTCATTTTGAATCGAGCAGCCATGAGAATATGTATTGATTACTGGAGTAAGCGCTATAAGAATGTTTTCTTCTTGACAGTTCATCCTGTCATCCAAAGAAACTCTACTCCTGCCCCGCACAGTGCCAATTTCACATTATTGCCAATGGGGACGTACAGCCTGCTGAGAGCCTGGAGAGATGGATTGTCTTTTCGTAGTAAAAAGAGTGGCGCAATTCAAACGAGCCCTGATGTGGTGCGCAGTGAAAGAAAAGTTACTACAGTATTTGGGAAATGCAAGGTTTACTGGAATACCCTGCTCGGTCACAAGAGTTGCTCTTTGGACAGATTCACAGTGGAACAGACCATAGAGTTTCTAGGAAACAAGGAATGCCTATCCCAAAAATATCAACTTGTGTCCCAGCAGATTGTGTAACCAGAAACGCTAGGATCTGCTGCAACGTGTGGCTATTCAAAGAGCAACAACTTCAGCTTCCCCTGGCTTCCTCTGAGTAGCGGGGACATGTGCTTAGGCTTGTTTTCCTCACCAGGGGAGGATGGGGCTACCAGCAGAGGATGCTGTTTGTTATTGACGGGGGAGCGCCTGTAGGAGGAACAGCGGCCCATAAGTCAAGACGGCTGGGTATCGATTTGGAGCAAAGGCCCGGGTTGCTTAGCTCCTTCAGGAGCATGTTCATTATATGCTAATTGAGGTCAGTGGGCACAGGGGTCCTCATGGTTCGCTGTTGCTGCTGTGATCAGCAAACTCCTTCCGTGTCCTGACAGAGCCGAGGAGGAGAAATTAACATCAAGTGACAAAGCCATAAGGATCGGGGTACGTGACGTCTCTGCTATGGGACAGCTTCCCGAGGATGGGTTTTCCGTGGGGAAATATGGCGGCAGCACCTAAACCTCCCAGCCCTAATCGATTCCTAGGAGTAGTGGAGAATGAAAGCACCAAAACCAGGAACTGCCAAATAACAGTCCCTGGGACTAAACTGTTGTGCGTGCCATTTTTGGGAATGAAACAAAGGGTGTGAACAGCAATGACAGGCCAGTTGCGGATCCCACTGACTTCACTGGGAGTGGGCATATTACAATTCCGAAGTAATTCTGGATGTGCAGCCTCCTGCTAATGATGGGATAAAAAGCCCCATTACTTGATTTGCGTCTCATTTTTGCCCTGTAATCTAGTAGATTGGCCCCTCTGTATGCGTAAGGGAATTCAGCAAGAGCTAAACGGTAAATGTACACACAATGCAGCCATATAATGTTCGACCCTGCTTCCATTGAAGCCATTTTTTTTCAGTTGAGTTAGCAGGAGCAGGCCCATGGAAAATAAGTGAAAAGAAGCAAACAAACAAACAAACAAAAAGATATAAACGAAGTTCTCTTTCCCTAGCTCTATAATTCCGTGTTTTGTAAGAGAAAAATATAAAATAGCTCTCTGCGAAACTTTCATGGCCGCGGTTTTCTCTGGGTGGCCCGGAAGGCAAGGAATACATATTTCTTCAGCCAGAAAACAGTCTATTTCAAATATAATCTTCAATTGCTATTCGTAGTAATGCACATCATTCCAGTACGCGCCCAGCTTTTAATTATAAGAATAATGCAATACATAGTGAGTATCGAAAAACCTTAGAGCTGGGTAAATTTAGAGGGATTTCCTTGACCCCCCAACTCGAATTTCATCGGGGGGGTCTTTTTTGGAAAAATTCGAGAACAATGAAGGATTCATTTTTTAAAAAAACAGTTGTGTCGTTTCTTGGATTAAATACACAAACAGAGAAATGAGTAATGAGCCCCTCCACTTAACAATGCAGGCTTTCCATTCCTAATACCCAGCAAGTCCATTCAAAAAAGAAAAAAAGGGAGGTATGTTACATTTTTGGTCTTCGGAGATGCTTGTCTATTCCAAGGATGTATTTTTGAAGGGCGGAGGGCATTTCCTTAAGAGTGCCATATATATATTGCTCCTACCTTTTACAACTCAACGTCCTCTTACTTTTAACAATCTGCAAGAACAGTTCAAGGATCGCTTTTTTCACTCCTCCCCAACTGGGAAGATAATTGTGCCTCATCAAAGATATGAGCCAATTAATAGTGGCTCAATTTCCTCTCTCAACTAGCTAGCTGCCAAGACCCGTTAGCTGAATTCCAACAGGCTGCCTGACACTGAAAGCATTTCCTCCCTGACAAAAAATGGGAGAGATGACCAGCCACTCCGTTATTATTACATTGAGTCCTGCTGTAGCCACTCTAGATGGAAGGAGTGGAGGCTGGAGTGATGTGTAACAGAGTCATATTACCCTCTTAACAAAGGCGATCCCCCCACACACACTTTCCTACCTCCTGCACTGAGGTCAATATGATCCGCCACTTGTGATTTTAACAGCCTCAACTTTCAATTTCTTTTTTAATACTCTCTATAATACCGCCTTACGTCAACAGCAGGCTCCAGCATCTCCCGTACTGAATTTACTTTCATTCCCAGACTCTGGTATGTTGAATCTGGTAACCTGTCAGCCTATCCTGACATGCAGCACTGCAATACTATCTAGCATGTCTGCTCACCTTGGGCAACCGGGAAAACTATCTCTGGGAATCCCCGCCCACGTAGAGGGTGCGAGGGGGTGGATAGGGAATGTTTACATTAGAAATCCAGGAGAGAAAGCGAACAGCTGTCAAAAAATAAAGCGATCGCTCTTCAGATCGGATCGTCTGTGGCTTTGCTGGAAATAATAAATAATGCTCACTTTAATTAAATCCTTATTGGGTCCCTTTCTGGGTAGATAAGGTGAAGCTGTCACATATTGGAAGGCTGTCTATAAAATCCAAGCTCTGTACTCTGTACGCAGCCAGCCCTGTAAATAATGTTGACACCAATGTGAATAACGTTTTTATGCCATGCCTGTGTTGTTCTCTATTATCCTCCAAATTGCACAATTGCATGGGCACACTCCCCAAGATGACTGCTCGTTTTGAAAGGAGGGCTGCTGCATAATAAATAGTTTTATGGGCAAATCCTAGAAAGAGACGTTTTAAAAATGAACAAAATATTATTCCGAAGATGGCGTTTTATTGACTGAGTGCCTTAGTCGGACCTTTTACATAGGTATAATACAGACACCAAGGGAATTACAAGGGAGGGCATAACTCCAATTAGTGAGGATTGGACACAGTATTTCCTCCGGGCAGGGACATTCACAATAGAGAAGAATTGACCCAATATGGGACTCGAATCTGCATTCTTTTCGAGCCCCAAGTTCGCCATGATTCCAAGGAATGCAGGAGCGGAGCCTTTTCACAGAAAATCCACGATTTTAGACACGATCTCTCTGACACATAAATTGTGGGGATGCACCCCCGTCCCCAGCGCCTACCTGTGAGGTCCAGAATGGTTGATTTCAAACGGAAGGGGCAGAACATGCATGGAAAGCATATGTGCTGGAACTAGGGGTGGGGGGTGCTTCTGCACCCCCGGCTTGAAGTGGTTTCCACCATATACAGAGATTACAGTATCAGAGGGGTAGCCGTGTTAGCCTGGATCTGTAAAAGCAGCAAAGAGTCTTGCGGCACCTTATAGACTAACAGACGTTTTGGAGCATGAGCTTTTGTGGGTGAATACCCACTTCGACGGATGCATGCAGTGATTACAGTTTGGTTCAAAGGCTCTCAGTACCCCCACTATACAAATTGCTCCAGCACCCCTGATGGCAAAGGTTGGTTTCTTACATCCAGGAGGCTGGACAAGGGAATGTGAAATTAGAAATAGCCCCCACAATCAGCTTTTCTTTTTTTCTTTTGCTGGAAAGCCATTTTAAGTGAAGAATGAAAAGGTAAACCTGCTTGCCTTGAGGCAAAGGGTACAGGACAAGCTTCAAAGCACTAGCAATGCTAGTCCAAGCCAAGAAGTAATTCAAATCTTACTTTCCCTAAAACCGAGGAAATATAGATTGAGCCAAATCCCTGTCTCAAATACAACACACCATTTGAGTTCAGTATTGGGCCCTTTGACATTAGTATGCTTGGGCTGGATTCGACCTATATTTTTCCTCTACTGTGGGAGCCCTTTCACATCCACAATAAATGGAATATAAAACACGCAGGCCCCTCGACAAAATTTTTAACATAAACATGGTTGATAGAACTTTTTAGTTCAGTTAGATTTTGTTCAATAAATTTTCTTAATATATGTGATATGTAAAAATGAAAGGTGAATCTAGATGACCAACATTTTCCCTCTTCTTGCTGTATCAACGTAGCCTCTCAGGAGCGATATACGAAACTACTCTGTAACTCCTCCACTGGAAATTATAAGAATTTTTAAATATACCCCCGCTGAAACATGAAATAAACAGTCTGGACAATCATGGAACCTGACAGAATAACATAATAGTGAAATATTCCATTCAGATGAAATTGATGGCAGAGTTACATTTACAGCTGCAGCTCAGCACAATATCAAAATTATTCAATAAACATATTGCAACAATGAATTAGCCATATATCTCTTTTAAACTGCATGTCTTGGTATTATTTCAAAGTCTTAAATCAGAGCATTCATAATCCCAAGGACAAGGCCTTCACATTCATTTATCCTAATTGCAACTCTCCCAAATAACCTTTAGCATATATAATATATAAAGTTAATGCATATGTAAAGAGTGCTGATATTCAAAGACATGACTAGATTGACAACTAAGGTAGGACAGATCTGACTATTTCAGTGAGTGCTGACCTCATTCGCCCTTTCCTTATGCATGTTTGCCTTTTATGAACTACTGAAATCCCATTATCATTTATCACTTTTCTATGATATTAATTTGTAACTCTTACATATTAAGCACACTCCACATTCGTGGCAGGGCTCCGATGTTTGCGAGGGTGATGTCATTTCATTAAAGGCATTCGTTATACCCCCTGACAGTCATCTGGTTGCTCGATTTTTAATAACCATATCGTGTCAAAAGTTGCCCAGTGCCCCAGAGAAAACGGAGTTTAAAATGCATATTTAGAGCTTTTAGTCATACGCCCTGCCCTCCCATTTTCCATATTTAGGCCAATGGAGAAAAGAAATCTAGATGCAGAATATTCCAGTGTTAATAGCTAGGGTTGTTTAAAACAAATTAAAAAGTAAGATTAACTGTTCTATTCTAATTTCAGTTCAGCATCTACCTTCTGCACAGATAGGTATTTTCTAGATACATGTTTCTGGCAACATTTACCAGCTGTCTTGAACATCAGTTACAAATCTCTGCGAGGGATACAAACATCTGTTCAGTAGCAGTCTGAGTGGATGTGCTGTTGGTACAGAGCTACTGGGAACCAGAACAATCATAGCCGAAGCGTCAAGGGAGAGGTTCCTCAGTCAATCAAATATTATTTATGAGAAAAAGGTTATTTATATCAGAACGATATAGTGAGGCATCATGAAAATGTAAACTTTGATTCACACCCTTCTTTACTTGATCTCTTGCCCACTAACCACGGGAAGAAACAAAATTACATAGAGGCTAACTTACAGTGAGACAGGTGTATGGCACTTTTTAAAATAAAATAAATAATAATAATAAAAAGCAACAAAGAAAATTCTGCATCCATCACAACGACACACACACAAAACCAGCCATGGCATGTTACAATTTCTGGACCCGATCCTGCAGTCCTTAGGCAAAATTCCCACTGCCTCCAGTGTGAGATTCTCCTGAGTAAAGAGCATTTGCGCATTGCTATATAGTGCAAGTGAAGAGGAAAATACACTGCAAAATGTTCCTTGAAATCGTGTCTTGTATTACTACTTTGCTAATCGTTATTCTCGAGAGTTTATCTAACCAAGGAGAATAGTTCGGGTGTGCTGAGCTGAATAACAATTTAGAACAAGTTTGTTAATAATGTATTTAAAACAAAACAATTTTATGGTTAAGTTTGAATGTTCTGCAGTAAAAGAAAAAGATGTTGTATTCACTTGCCTCATATACTGAGCAGAGTATTTATAAGGAAGACAAAGCTGCACAAAGGGGTTTTTCAACCAATGGTTGGCACTTGAAATAGCTATGATCTGAACATATGCACTACTTGGGTTATTTATTCATAGCTGAAACATTCTATTTATCTAGAGTTTATACAAGTCTCTATATACATTAGTAGCTATACAGTATTTCCCTTTGTATATATGTGGTATACATATTCATGTATGAGATGTGTGTGCACATATAAGACGTGTTTCAGAGTAGCAGCCGTGTTAGTCTGTATCCGCAAAAAGAACAGGAGTACTTGTGGCACCTTAAAGATTAACAAATGTATTAGTCTCTAAGGTGCCACAAGTACTCCTGTTCTTTTTGCATATAAGACGTGTGTGTCCTTACACACACACACACACACACACACACACACCAATTATATTTGTTTTTTCTCTATTCTACCCATAGTTAATGTTCTCAATGGTTAATAAAATGCAGTTTGCGACTGAGGTATACGGGCATAGCCATCCCCATAAATGTCATAAGAGAGAAGTTTAAAAAAAAAAGGACCCCAGAGACTGTAAAAGATCTCTATCACCACACTATATTGCTCACAGTTTTTGCACTGACTGTACTAAAATAACCTAACACACACCATAGTGCATCCCTATAATAACCTCCTCAATCATTTATTAAAAGTTGTGTCAAGCAAGCCCATATAATTCATCTTTATGCAAATACATCAATGTCAAGCCATTAGTGTATTGCTCAGGTTTTTATTAAAGTGCATTCTTTTTAATTCAGCTCAGTAAAATAGGAGCCCTATTGCTCAAGAATTATAGCAACTATTAGAGTAACATATGGGCAACATGCACTCAGAAAATAAAAATCAACAGATAAAGTGGCAGGGTCACAACAGGGAGCAAACACTTAACAAAATGGCAGTGGGGTAATAGATTTTCTTTCAGTGCCTTTGGAGATTGGGTGTCAGAGGAATCAAAGCTGCATTATTGGCAAAATACCTACATTGCCTAAATACCAAACTGTACCAGATCCTGCCATCGATTTTTCAGTGGGACCTTCCCTTCTGATTCCGCCATATGTCTCTGGAATGGTGTGAAAGAGAGGCGTTCCCCAGAACTCAGACACAGATATTACTATTGAATCGATTAGCGTATCATGGGGAACCATGGATATAATTGGCTGGTTTTCGCCAGTGCCATTAGTGCGTTCCATTGTCCACGATAATTATTTCAGCATTCATAAGGAGTCGACGTTACATTTTTAGTAAAAACAGCTTTAGAAACGTCAATTTCAGCTCGTATTGATTGTGGTAGGAAAGCCAAATGCACTCGCTATGAGAACAATGGAATCAATCAATCTATCTATCCTCTGTATACGGAATGCAATTAACACTACCAAAGAACCTAAACAAACGTTATCCGCTTTTAGACCCACCGCCCTTCTGGGAGAGTCCTAACGTGAGTTAAAAATGAGGCACGTGGATAGAAAATAATAAATAAACTAAGGAATGCGGTCGCTTTTGTGTTTATTACAGGGTTACAAACACCGGGAAGAAGGCTAGCTGTTTCTGTGCTGTTTTACTGACGGTCTCTTCTATCCTCCCAAGCAAACCTGTTATTTCAGGCGGCGGGCGAATCGTTTCATTCACACAAACCTCTCCAGTTTATATACTTGGGAAGAAAGAGAGATCGTGTGTGTTAGTACAGGCGCAAGGAAGGTGAAACCTGAACATCTGTCTCATTGGATTGCACAGGGAGGGAGGGTCACTGTGGAGATCTGTGGCTTTACAAGAAAGGCACAGATGCAAAACCCAAAGGGTACAGAGACTCTCCCAGGGAACTTTATAACAACTTAGGATATCTTTTCCGAATGTATCCCTCCCCTGATTCTGATATGCTGTTCTTCCCTCTCGGTCTCCCCTCGCCAAGAATGACAAGAAAAGATTTCTCTATAACCCCCTCCTTCCCCCCGACCCTGAATATCCCACATTGTCAGGTCAGCACCGTCAAATCTGGTTTTTTATTTTATTTGCCAGATCAGCAATCAATTTTCCAAGGGTAATAAACAAGAAACCAACACACACACACAAACCCGAGAACAATCTCCTAGATTTAATGAGAGAGTTGCCCACATCCTCATCACCCCAGCATGGTAATTGAGCAGATCTATTAACTTGTTACACTAGATTTGTTTAAAGAGACTATTACACAGTCATTTAATCAATTTGTTACACTGGAGGTCCTGACTTATGAGACACTTGCCGTATGATTCCTTAATGACTGAATTAATTTGTTTTAATAAAACCAACATTGTGTACAAGCACATTTCAAGAAATGTAATTTTGGAGACAGAACAGTCCAATGCTTCATCTGATTAGGTCTTTTCTATGGTTTATCAAAGTCTGGAGTTGCCGTCATAAGCTGCATGTATGGGGTATTTTTCTTTTTTATAGCGTCATTAATTTAATATGGATCATTAGTTCTTTATACACATGCATGTTCTGACAAATGTACCCAATGAATAATGCACCTAATGTGCTTGGGCTCAAATGCATCACATCATAAACAGAAACTGCTGCAAAATAAATAATAGTAAATAATAACAACAATTAATATCATAACCATCCTGTTCTTTCACACTTGAGTGCACTAAAGACTTGTTTTACAGATAAGGACCCAGAGCACCTCAGATTACAGCATCATAACAAACTGAGGTCTAACTATGTAGAGAACACAAAGAGATTTATGGTGAATTAAGGTTATCCTGAGAGCAGATGTAGGACAAGAAAATCGGTTTTGCTCGTGATGGAAACTGATGTGTGTGGAATAAATGTAAATAAACACGAGGGTCCCCAAGAAAAGGGACTTGATGGTATCGATTATGTAAAAGAATTGCTACATTACAAATGTTAATGTACTATGTTAATGTACTACAACTAGCTGGCATTTTTGGTCTGACTGTGCAGAGAAAAGAAAAGATCATAGGTATAGATTTGAAAAAATAGGTCTGGAACTGGGGGGTGGAGGGGAGGGAAGCCATCAAAACAGACAGAGTGAAATTTTCAGTCTATAAGTAATAACTGATATAAATGATCTCAGAATGAAGCTAATGTAGATAATTATGTAAACATTTTAGCTAAGATAAGCAGGAAGCCAGAGTGATGGCCTGAGATGATTATTGTAGGCATAAGTGGTCCTGCCTAATGTGGGCAAGTACACACTGGCCAAATATTGACTAAATAGCTTAACAATTATTACAGAGGAGAGGAAGAATCTGGGTATGTTTCCAATAAGCAGATGCTTTGGGTAAGAGACTGCTTCCACTGCAAGTCAATGACAAAACTCCCAATGACTCCAGTAGGAGCAGGATATGTAAGCATGAGACTACATTTTGTCAAATAAGAACTCTTACAAATACATATAAACAGCACATGGGGATTTTTTTTTGGTGAGCTCATTTCATTGGTGTGTGTGTGTATTTTTTTTAATGAAGTGGGTATGTAGTTCATGGATGGAATTTTTAGATGGAGGACTAGATCCTGTGGCTCTAACCTGAGTAAAGACTGCAGGATTCAGGGGTAGGTGCTGTTTAAGCATCTTCATATGATTACTACACAAAGCACCACTGAACAAAACATCTTTCAGCTTACATGCACACAAGCACATCTTGCTCCATTAAAGTCAATGAGAGTTTTATCATTGGCTTCAATGGAAGCAGGATTAAAGCCTCCAAAATTTGATAAACTGGTTTGAGCAACTTGGCATGTCTTGCAAAGCAATGTTCCATTTTGAATGGAAAATGGCATAACTCATAGTCATGGTACTGTTTCTTTGAGTGTAAGATGAGCATGCTCTTTACTTGCAAATTACTGGGCCAGATTCTGTTATTGTTAAACATACTATGCTTGATTGTGATCCCACTAAAACTGATATTAACCAAAAGTAACTCAAGAGGTGCAATGAAGTTATGATGTTACAAAATCAGTGTATGTGAACTCAGGATTAGGCCCACTGGGTAGCACCTTACTCAGATACACAAGCAAGGTACTACTCAGTACAAGGGTAACAGAATCTGGCCCAAAGGCTATATATACTTTATATATAAAGTGTTATTATATATATATAATATATATAATATATATATATTATATATATTATATATATATAAAATATTTCTCTTTTGAGATATACATCCTTGTATGCAGGTCTATGCTGTGTATAACAATTTCTAACTTCACTAATCCAGTAACCCAACCATTTACATCCAAAACTAGGTATATGTTTGGGCCTGATGCAGCAAAGTCTCTGACATATAATTTCCATAGAAGGCAATGGGAGTTCTGCATATGGGAGGGCTTGCAGGATGCTGTCCAATGGGACTGCTCACCTGAGTAATGGAAAGGAGGATTTAGCCCTTAGCTGCTCTACAGTATATTTATTAGCAGGCTACTCTCATAAGTAATTAAAACAAACTACATTTGTTCAAATCTTGAATAAAATACATACATGGAGCCACGTCCACACTAGCACTCTCCCTTTTGCACCTGTCGGTGGAGCTGGACTGTCAGTATCAACAGTGGGAATCTTTTCAGAAAAAGCCTAGTATGGACGGAATATTAGAATGAAATCTTACATAAAGCTGGAGTGTTCAGACTTTGTGTGTGTGGATTGTGGGAGGCCTCCACACCGTCCAAGGCCACAATTTCAACTTGCAGTCTGGAATTGGAACTGCAGCCCTTCCACACCAGCAACATGGGGTGCTGTGGCTGCTGGATCTGCACATAAACATGGATGCCTTGGCCTGGGCCAAATAGAGCCTTCTGTACCACCCATGTGGGGCTGGTGCTGAAACCCCTTCTGTAGTGTGTAGGGGGGCACCATTGAGAGACTGTTCTATTCACAGTGCTTCTGCAGAGTCCTTATACAGGGTTTAAGAACAGCAGAAGGCCTCGCTCTAGCCCTTCAGAGCATCAATGAATTTCACCCTTAGGACTCAATCCTGCAAAAATCCAATCCTCTTAATATACTAATTGTGTGTTAGAAAAGCTCTGTTGTACTTACACTATTTATAGATTCCAAGGCCAGAATGGACCATTGTGATCAGCTAGTCTGATCTCCTGTATAACACTGATCATAGAATTTCCCCAAAATAATTCCTAGAGCAAATCTTTTAGGAAAAAAAAATCCAATCTTGATTTAAAACTTGTCAGTGATGGAGAATCCACCATGACCTTGGTAAATGGGTTATTTACCCTCATCCTCACCTTAATATACAATAAACCTCCATATTTGTATTGACTGGAAAATATTAAAACATACTTTGTTTATAGGTTATCAATCCCTACCTATGGCAATATCCCAACATAAATGTGGCTTATGCTGCTCATTAGTGGCTTAATAATGATCAGCATTAAATCTGAACACTTTTTTCCCTATTTTTAAATCTGAAATATCAAATAGGGAAAACAACTGGGATATCATTTTTCATTCAAGTAAGCTTTTCCCCGATAGGTGATGTATTGGTTAAATTCTGCTCACTTTCACAAGTACAACTCTACTACATTAAGGTTCCAATTCAGAAAGACATCTAAACATGTGCTTAACTTTATGCATATGCATAAATTGCTTCCACGATAATGGGACTTAAGCATGAACTTAAAATTAAAATTAAGCACATGCTTACATGCCCTTTCTAAACATAGATGCTTTCCAGAATCAGGGCCTCATTGGGGCTGTACTGGTGCAAAAGAAAGTAGAATTGGCCTCATGTGTTACTCTTAAAACAGGCAAAGCATATGCAGAATACATTAAAAATATTGTTATAAGGCAGAATTTAAGATTAAAAAGAAAATTGGCTTATTGCTAAGAAGGCAAAAGAAGAGACAATGCAAACAATTCTGAAGCAATGATTTTTCCTTTTTCATATTTCATACATAATCTCTTGAACACAATGCTCATGCCATGTTTAAAATGAAACTACAGATTATGTCCCTTTAAAAAAACATAAGCAGCACATGCACCAGCAATGTAAGTAAATTGATTCAACCTTTTGCCCATTTTAACAGATGCTACTCATGACTGTCCCAAAAAGCTTCTTTAAAGTTAACTACATTAAGCATTTGAGGTCACAAGGCCAAATCAAGGTCATTTTAATTCTGGCTAAAGGTTAATTAGATCACTGCATTAAAACAAGAATAGACTATGCTCAACTTTACTCTAATGAGGGTGGACAGGTTTGTCTTATATACCTCTTAACTTCCCCCTTTATGATAAGGATGTAATATAGATGATGGGCAAAATCTTGCTCTCAATTAATGAATGAAGGTACTGGAGTTACTCTTGATTTACACTAATATAAGTGAATGCAGCATTTGGCCCATTTTCTTATCTTAAAAATGATGCTCCTGTTAAAACTGTTCTAAATCCATCTAAAAGCTCATTTTCACATCAGTTTCCTCCTTGTGTTTCCTGTCATAATAATTTCTGTCACATATTCTATTATTTCACTTATACAGTTATTGTGAGTTAGGAGGTGTTATGATCAGATATGAAAACACAGGCCAACATTTTCAAACTTCTGTACCTAAAGTTTGGCATCTAAATCTATATTGAGGCAACTAAATAAGTGATATCGAGGAGTGCTAAGCAACTCACTGAAGTCAATGGGAGCGGAATGAATTTACATCTCTGAAAATCAGGCCATTTTAATCTAGGTGTCTAAATATGGATTTAGATGCCTAATTTTAGACATTCAGATTAAAAAAAACCCCAGGCATTTGTTTTCTGTTATGACTGCAGTTTTTGCAGTAACTAATGGATTATCTGCATCAGCTGTATTATTCACACACAATGATAATGATCTTACATTTACATACAGCCAGTATTGCAAAGAACTTCCAAAGTACTTTAAACATTTTAGGTTCAATCCTTCTCCTGCTGAAGTCAATGAGAGTTGTGCCATTGACTTTACTGGGAGCAGGATTGGGCTAACCAAGAAAGTGAATCCATCTCTGGGCTGAAAGATGGCAAATTTTTAACATCACACAGCAATAGTATGGAACCAATTAGGACAGGAAATGAAGAATAAATTCTGAAAATTTAGAATTTTAGATCTACTTTAGCAGATAAAAAAAGATGTTAGTACAGGAGATGATGATAACTTAAATGCGCCATTGTTATTATTGGGAATATAAAGTAACAGTGATCCATAGATAATTGACTGTGCTTAGCAATGTTCCACTTCTGAGCCTGGAGGTGTTTGGGATTTAGTCTCATAAACTAGAATATATTGGTTACTGTGTTCTCTGTATTGCTATTTAACGTCTCCCTCATTTACCTAAATATTTTTAAAGCACCTAATACACATTCCTCTGGTTTACTTTCTACTCTGGAGATGCTCATTGTCTTTTATTATCAATGCAGCAGAAATATTTTCAGTTGAATTAGTTCAGATCATTACAATGATACATATCCATTTTTCTTGTTTCCCTGACCACACTTTCATTTCATTTCATTTCATTTCATTTCAATACAATACATTTTCTACATATACATTTCCAGAGTGGCCCCATATCATATACTCCCTCCTAGGTCAGATGTTCTCCAGTGAGAATGTTTACTTCCAACATGGTGGAACTCATTTTCCTCAGTTCCAGCCAATGTCTCCTTTTTTCTTTTTCTTGTACTTTGACTGAAAGCTCTTTGGGAAAGAGGGCCATCTTTTTGTTATATATATTTTATAACACCTATCACACTAGTGGCCTCTAGGAGCTACTACAATACAAGTAATAGTAAATAACGATAATTACTGGTACATGTCTTTCTAAGAAAAAAATGCAAACAAATATATTCATTTTGTCCCTCAAAAATAAATAGTTGCAAAAATTATTTTTTCTTGGCAGTAGGATAGATGGAGAGTGGGTCAAATAATACAAAATGTGATTTACTAATATTGTCATAAATAAATACATATGACAAATTCCCATCGCTGTTAGTTAGAGGTGATAATATTTGTGGTTGCCCAGCATCCAGATGGCCATTAGTTTATTTGTGAAAATATTTGTGAATCCCAAAAGTTTAACAATTTTTAGCATGACTTTGTCTTTCCAAGTTCATAGTGCATTAATCACTACTCATTATTATCCGTATACCAGGGGTTCTCAGACTTTTGTACTGGTGACCCTTTTCACATACCAAGCTTCTGAGTGCGACCCCCTTTATACATTAAAAACACTCTTTTATATATTTAACACTATTATAAATGTTGGAGGCAAAGTGGGCTTTGGGGTGGAGGCTGACAGCTCATGACCCCCCATGTAATAACCACGTGACCCTCTGAGGGGTCCTGACCCCCAGTTTGAGAACCCCTGCCGTATACAAAGTCGGAGTCAGCTGACCAGGAAACAGGAACATAAGAATGTTACTTAACCAACCAGTCACACAGTATGATTAAGGAATAGCTAAAGACAAACATTTGGGAATGACCCATAGGTTGAAACTTCACATAAACTATTTGTTGAATACGTCTACATAACAAGCACATCTGCAGAAAACAGGGCTGGTTTGTGAACCATTTCTGATCAGCAAAAAGGGCTAAAATAATTGGATAATATATACAGAATGATAATTCAACCAGTTTTATATGAAAGAGAGGAGATTGCTTGGACTGTGCACCTGGAAATCAATAAGAATGTTTCACTACACATGTTTAAGTACAGTTGTTTCTCTTCCTAATTTCAGTTGTTTTGCTACACAGTTGCTAACATGATCAGTAAAGTTCATTTACATAGATCACTATTTTGTCTCAGTAAAATGATTTCTGGAGTTCACAGTAATATTAGTCACAACAGAAAAGTGGATTGCTCTTTCAGAACTTTTGTTCTCTTTACCCTATAAGGTTTTATTACAACAATATCATTTTATACATGAGCAGCTGGTGTTCTGTGACCACTGCTTATCATATTCTCTCATTGTTTTCTTATCATATCCATCTATGGTATTTTGTTTCCTTAGACCATAAGCTATTTGGGGTAGGGACTTTTTGTTCTTTTTGTTATGTATCTGTACAGCCCCTAGCATAATAGGGTGCTAATTTCTGAGTGGGTCCTTTACCGCAATATTCTACTTCTACAGCTTCAAGCGTACACATGCTCTGAAGTTGCACTTCTGTGGTATAAATTGTTCAAATTTGGGACAAAGATTTACCTGAGTTGCACGTCTCTACTTTCATTAGGTCAATCAGCTTTAGTTATATTCAACTGTACTGAAAAAAATTCTTATTCTATTCCTTCAGTAGGTTTTAAATAGAATCATCTTGCTGGGTGGTAGCACTTTTCAGTAGGGTGACTGAGCATACATGCCCATTTTGTTGCATAGTGCAGCTGGGTGTGCTTTTAGAAGGCTATTTTCCCAGATTTCTTTCTGTTAGTTTTCTGCATTTTTCAAAGATCAAGTTCTCTACAATCTCGCTAACAAGAGGCATTCAGTGCGGTTGGAAAACTAGAAAGTAAATACCTCAAATAGGCCATTGTAAGTCAATGGAACTATGATGACTTATGCCAGCTGAGGATTCTGACCTGTGACTTATTTTTCCTCTGGTTGATAAGTCTCACCTTACTGTGCATCTCCTGTACATCTATATAACTTGGTTCCAATGTTGGCATAACTGTTGTTCCATTGGCTTGAAATGATCCCCAGGATAGAGTAAAATGTTTATGTTACTGTTAATATGGAGGGAGGTCAATTTTTATACATACATACATACATACATGGCATGACCCTTTGCACATCTTTATTTGAATGGTTGTTAATTGTTAAAGCTCCACTGAGACCACCAGAGTGAATTCCAGGGGCCCTGCTCACAATACAGCTGAATACCTGATTTTTTTTTAAAGGTACTCTAGAGCTGCATGAATCAGGAAGAAAACAACTCCCCCTATGCATTTTATTAGAAGGCAATAAAATCTGGTGGCGTCTCATTAAATTTAATGAGCTTCCATAAAATAACTATTACATTGTGGAGGTAATGAAAAGAATAACTACGTTGGTTAGTAAATAAACCACTAAGGATGATTCTATTAGATGCCCCAGATACCCCCAGTAAAGAACAGGCAAGTATATTCTCCAACCTTTCCCCTTACAAACTGTGTCCAATAACAGCTGAACACAGCACTTCACACTGAATATATTAATTTTGCTTGGCCAATAAAAGATTTATTCAGATTAGAAGCCTGGCTAGAGCATAACCTTGGGCCAAATTCAGAAGTGCTGTGTAAGATGTGAAGTAAATTACACATTGGTAAATAGGTCTTAGGTATGTTTTAGGGTTTCTTATGGCCTGATTCTCCTCACACACTTGTTTACCCCAGTGTAATTACATTGGCTTCAATGACAGTGTAAGTGACATCAGAATCAGACCTCCAGGGCTTGATTTTCAGAGATGCTGAGCACCTGCAGCTTCCATTGATGTGTGGGTGCTCAGCCTGTCTGAAACAGGCCCGGAGTCTAAGTTGGTGTATCTCACAAGGCAGGAAGAAGATGTAAGTTAAAGTAGAGGAGGCTACTGCTTTGACCTACAGCTACTTACATCCTCCTGTTAGTTGCTTTTCCTGGTCCCACTTACATCACCTTACACATCACTTCTGAATTCAGCCTATGACTCCTTTCCCCTCCCATGATATGACAACGGCACATTAGATATAATGCCACATATTCTTATAATATTATAATGCTAAGTCTTATGTGTGTGTATGTTGGTTTAACTCTGAACAAATTAATAGATTGATAGCGTTAAAAATTAGGGCCAAATTTTCAAGAGGGTCTACTGATTCTGGGTGCCTTAATTTTTGGAGTGCTTTCAAAATTAGTGATCACTTTTGAAAATGTTGGTGTAGACATATTTTTGCTAGATGTCATCTGGTATAAATTGCTCTCGCTCCATTGCACACACTCACAAGTTGTGGAGCAAAAAAAGGAAGCCAAGCTATAAAAATCTGTCTCAGAGGCCCAGTTCCTGTTTCCCTTGCTCAAGTGGGTAACACCACTGAAACAAAGGGTCTAACCACATCATTGGTATAACTCCATTGGGAGTTTACAGCTGCAAATTGAAGGTGAAAGAAGGGAGGCTAGGGAAAAAATGCCATGCCTTTATATGCCAAATGAATATTGCTGTGGGAAATTTAACTTTTGCATTTCCTGACTGTTTGACCTGCAGTTGCATAAGAGATGAGTTTGGCCCCCTGGGACTATTTCTGTGAGTAAGGTGAGCAGGATTGACCTATATTATTATTTCTATTTCTGTTTTTCTTCTAAAGGCTCAATGCTACTCCTACTGACGTCCATGGGAGTTTTCTTATGGACTTCAGGGGGATCAGGATTCGTACCTTTGTCGTTAAATATGTATCACCACCTTGTGCAATGTAGAAAGGACGGGCAATGTGTCAGTGTTAACGTAAAGAATTTGCAGCATGCTAAAAGAACCTTCACTTGCATTACCTGATTTTAATTGTGCAGTCTTGATGTTGTATTTATTGTGTTTGAGACAGATGTAAGTCTATTGTTAGACCTGCACATTTTATCACAGTCAGACGGTCTGTGTCTGAGATTTGACCAGAGGTTCTCACACCAAGCTCTCTCTGAGCCTACAGTAATACTGTATGAGAATTGTCAAGCTGTCCTGCAGTGGCTCAAGAGTGTGAATATCAATCTCAGGGCAGACAGTTAAGAACCAGGGCACAAACCCCAAATTGGCTGTGAGTTCTATACTTAGGTTTCACCAACCCATTATCAACTGTGAACTCCTCAGGCACTAACAGTCTTAACATGGAATCACAGACAGTCCCTTGGGGTACTCTGATCTGTCTTGCCACCCATGCAAGCTTGCCTTTGTGAGAGATGGTCCCTTATACCACAAATCACAACAATATTCGGGTAACTCCCAGTCCGAAAGGACCAGTCACTTACCCCAGGTCAATTGCACCTTAGATCTCACACCAAAGACAACACTCATAGCCAATCCTATAATAAACTATCTAAAGATATTACATAGGAAAAGGAAACAAGAGAGAGTTATTTACAAGGTTAAAGCAGGTAAACATACATACACAAATGAGTTCCAATCTTAAGTTTCAAAAGGTAATAGATGCTTCTATAATATGCAAGCTCTATCTGTCCCTTAGGGTTAACCAGCAGCTAAGGATCCCTTGCTTATGCCTAGAAACTGTGCCCCCAGAGTCCCAGCAGCAATTAGAGACAGTTCCTCCTTGTTAGGGTTTTTATTCCTTTCCCCCCCTTCTGCTTTGAACTGCAAACTCAGCTGATGGGAGGAATTTACTTGCAAAACTCATTTTCTTTGTGTGGTGGGGATCGTAAACAACGAGTTTTTTGTCCTCTTTAATGTTCAGCTCTAGACTGTATGCTGTCGATGAGCCTTCCTTGTCGGACAGGACGTAACACACTAGTTAATGTCTCTCTCTCCTCTCTGATGTTTTACAGTTACAGAGGCTTACATTGCAAACTCTCAAATATTAATATGCAACATAGATGTTATAAGTAAGATCAATGCAGGCAGCAACTCATAAGCATTCCATAAAGTCTAAACACTATAAACACAGACATTCTTATAATTCTAATACCTATTTTAACAATACTAGCACACAGGCGAGCCAGACTGATTTCATCTATGCATTTGTCCATATGGGAGCATAGGGACCTTGTCATGAACAGGCACCTGGTCTGCCAGAGTCACAAGAGTGTTCAGCAGCTTGAGAAGTCTGATTGACTAACCCAGTGGTTCTCAAACTTTTGTAGTGGTGACCCCTTTCACATAGCAAGCTTTTGAGTGCAACCCCCCCTATAAATTAAAAACACTTTTTAATATATTTAACCCCATTATAAATTCTGGAGACAAAGCAGGACTTGGGGTGGAGGCTGACAGCTTGCAACCCCCCATGTAATAACCTCATGACCCCAGTTTGAGAACCTCTGGACTAACCATTTCTTCACTGCATGAGTAAGCAACAATAAATGGCAGAGTGTGTGTTCATTAACCAGTATGCATGTTGGATAGGCTTTGAAATCATGTTCTTGCTGATCAGTTGAGGGAACAGCAGTAGGGACCACACTTGTTCAGGGTGCTCCTGAAGAAGGAGTGAAAGCGTGAGATGGGGAAGAGGGGAAGGAGAGTGAGGGAAGAAAGGAGAAAGAGAGGGAGTGAAAAGAGCAGGCAAGTACTTTTTAAAATTACCAAAAGGATTTTAATTTAAGTACTTTAAGCCAAGTTTTTCTAACCTTACAAAAGACATGAGACTCAGTTGGAAATGCTGGCAGAGGCGGTACAAGCTCACTGGGGATCCTAAGCAGGAATATTTTGGGGGCCCCCTTACATACCCTCTAAAATACTAATTGCATTATTTCCACAACCATAAAACATGCATCCGATGAAGTGGGTATTCACCCACGAAAGCTCATGCTCCAATATGTCTGTTAGTCTATAAGGTGCCACAAGACTCTTTGCTGCTTTTACAGCTCTGACATAGTGATCTGATTGGGCAAGAGGCTGAATAGTCCCAAGCAGAGTGTTTATTGGGAGATGATTACATGTGTTGAAAGCCTCTTCAGTCAATCCAGTCAGAGTTTTCATCCAAGCCATTTTATAATTAGGTTATAATATTTTATTCCTGGTGTATAATAATCAGAAACCAGGGCTCAGTAATTCTTATACATCATTGTACCTTGTTTTCTGAAACAAGCTTTCTGATTTCTTGCATGTTTGCCCAGCCTACTGTCTTCTCCCAAATTTGGGTTATGTTTGGCTTTCAGGTATAGCCCTGTACAAAGCGAGTGCTTTAGGTGCGCCAACCCAGGCGTAGCCTCAGGAGGTATTGCATCTCTGTGACATTCCACGGCATCACAGTTCATCTTTGTTTCCTCCTTTCCCCAGGGGCGCATGTGTAATAATTTTCTGCAGACCTATCCCACCAGTAAATACTCTTCTATCCTGTTCTGGCTCTGTTACTCTGGACAGTAAGCAGCAGGGTTGGAGTCAGTGCTCTGCCCATTCTTCACCCCTCCTCATCCCTTCTCCACTCATTTACATGCATAAACATGTTGAGCAGGAGCATAAACAATTGAGTAGATCATAAGAACCTACGAACATAAGAACAGCCATACTAGGTCAGACCAAAGGTTAATCTAGCCCAGTATCCTGTCTTCCAACAGTGGCCAATGCCAGGTTCTCCAGAACAGGTAATCATCAAGCGATCCATTCCCTGTCTCTCATTCCTAGCTTCTGGCAAACAGAGGCTAGAGACACAATTCCTGCCCATCCTGGCTAATAGCCATTGATGGATCTATCCTCCATTAATTTATCTAGTTCTTTTTTCCACTTAATTCTGAGCAGCTAGACCTAAAATCCAGGTAGCCAGCACAGAAGTAAAGGGGGAGTTCTTTCTCCCTTGAGCTAGTACAAAGTTCAAGTAAGAATCTAGTTGTTCGTACTGATTTTGTGGCAGTGGTATGGAATATGGTTTTAATATGAATTCTTTTTTTACCCTTTGGTCAACCCATAAACCAGTCCTTACATGTAAAAATTATTATTTCATGGTAGCACCGGTATAATTTTTGTTGAATTATAAATATCGCAGATCACATTTTTTTGCAGCACCACAGCACTTTTTGAAGACATGTAAAGCCATAATATTATTACTATCTAATCTAGATGAGGTGATGAAATGGTGCCAAAACTCTCATTGCAATTTCATTAGCATATTCATGAGTCGCACTTTTGCAGTGTTGCAGAAACAACACAAATTGGTTTGTGAATTGTGAACTCCCCCTTCTTCTCCTTTTTCTGTGGAATCACAAATGGAGGATTAGCAAACCAAGTGTGCTTGGGCAACTTTGGGACATTGAATACAGAAGTTTGTCAGTGTCTCTGTTTTTCATTATACATTTTTCTTCCTTATTGAATTTATGTACGTGCACTGTACTCTAGCTTATAAAACAGGAGGCAGGACACCTAGATTAGATTCCCACCAAGGCCTGTCCTGTTTCTTCACTTTGAGCACATTGCTTAACCCCCACAGCTCAGTTTTTCTGTAGATAAAATTGGAACACTGTTAATTACTTACCTAACACATATATCAAGATGATTAAATGAGGTGGGTTCAGAACTTAGAAATTTTTGGATAAAAGGTGGTAAATAACACACGCTATTATTTATTTAAAAAAAAATCTCATTCCACTGAAAATAATTGCCTCAAAACCAGGATCTATATCTTCCTTCTTGCAGACAATGTTTCCGTCTCTCTCCTCCTGCCTGACTCTGAGTCCCCTGTTAAACAGGTTCTCTACTTGGAGCATGCTTTGCAGCAGCTGAGGGGTGGGGCCTTCTTGGCCCAGTACTGCTGCGTCACTCTTTTAGCCTTAGTGTGAGGTCTGTAAACTCCATCACACAGGGGTATGCACCAGAGCCAATATACCAGTGGTTGATCACTGATGTCTGGAATCCCCAGCATAGACAAGTCTTAAAATTAGCAAACATGCTTTAAAACATATTGAATTTCACTCCACTTTGCTCTAAGGGCTGGTGTACAATTGGAAAATGTGACATTATGTAGGAGCACATTAGCTAACACATACGTTAAACACTCAGTGTAGACGAGGACCGTTGTGTCACCCTGCAGTCAAACGCAACAGTTCTTGTCTATAGTGAATGCTTAAGAGGGCCCCCTAATCAGTGTGCATTATGACACATCTCTCTCTGCACTCGATGCACAGAGTATAGGACTCTGTTACAGGTTCTCAGCTCGACAGCTTGGCTGTCTATCTTAAAGTGTAGCAACTCATGCTTTCCAGCTCAGCAGGTCTCCTGTTCAATCTCCAGTGTGTTAGCCAAGATAGCAACTGTCACATAAGTGGGGGCTCATCTGGGATTCAAACCTGATATGATGGCAGTCATATTGGCCAACACACTAGGGAACTCCAGAATGGAAAGCATGAGTTGCTACAGCTTGAGGTAAAGAGCCAGACTCTGTAGCTCAGGGCTGTAACAGACTTTCATCCTCTGTGGATCAGGCACAGAATGCACTGGCTAGTGGATTACATCAAGTCATGTTAAGATAGTATTAGTCAATCAATACGTATTCTCATACTATGTAGTTCCCCAGTGCAGACTAACCCTAAGCAAAATACCACTATAACTGAGTACTGCTCAAGTGGTTGCTGTGTAAATAAATACCAAGAAAAGGCTATTTGGTAATTTAGCAGATGCCTTAATTACATCTCTTATAGGTGAACCACCTTTTTGTAGCTTAAATGTTATTCTAGTGCTGTATTGGAAAGATTAAGAAACTCACAACCTAAATTAAATTCCAAACAGGGCGTCAGAATGGGTTTCTGGAATTCTTTTTCTAGGGCTATTTTTGTAGCAAAGATGCTGTTATGTACAGCACAGAGCTGTTATGAACACACAGGATATGAAATACATATGAAACGGCAGACTTTCATATGAAGCTTGATTTAATTTTTCCATGGAAAGATCACTTTAGACTCACATTGTTCACAGGAAATAATGTAACGTTACTGATTTAATTAGAGCTCAGTTTTTCAGGCTGTGCTTTCTATACTGTTGAAATTGCTTTTAGCGTGGGACAAAACTATCAATAGATAAAGCAATTTAAAAGATACAGCTATAGAATATATTCTTCTCCCTCCCTTTCTCTTTGCCAGTTTCAATTCATTGCTCAATTTAAGTATGGAAATAATGTCTGTCAAAGACTTCTTGACATATGAATTTCACAAAAAAAATAAAAATAAAAAGATCAGTGCACCTACTGCTTGGATTCCTAACCCATTTATTGTACAATATACAGGTAATCCAATCTACAACGGAAAGCAGGGTTTGTGCAGTTATGCTCTGGTACATCAGAATGGTTCACTTGAAACTCGATCGTTTTCTCATATTTTGTTTCTCCTTGAACTAAGAAAGTGGACCAGGGAGCTCCTGGCTGATGAAAAAACTCTGTTGACTCAGTAGCAACGTTTCTGTGACATTTTGCCCAGGGCACTGAATTAAATTTAGGAAAAAGAGCGGGCTGGATTGTAACCTGAGGAACTGGCAGCATGTAGCAATGCTACTCTTGGGAGCAAGGCAGGAGCCAGGTTGTAACTCTGAGAGCCCCAGTCTGGTTCCTGCCTTCCTCTTGCTCCAGGCAAAACTTCCACTGAAAGAATGAATGAAAATTGAGTTATGACTTCAGCAGTTGGTCCATTTTAGACAAAACCTGCAATGCACTGGGTGTAATATCATTAGCCTGTAACCTCTTCCTTGAAAATTCAGGATAGACGTGCTACAGAGTGCTATGGTCCTGATTCTTCATTCTGTTACAGCAGCTATGACCCATGGGGCCTGACCCAGGACTGGGTCCCTTAGGCGCTACCACAATAACAACAACAACAACATTATAAAACATACTCAACCACGAGCATGAAATAGTGACAGAACATGTGGGCCAGATTCTGATCACACGCACACAGCTGTGAACCTAGAGTAACTCCATTAAATTCAGCAGAACCCATATCATTAAACTTCAGAACTCTTGTCTCCTCACCACAGGGGTACAGTCTATTTGGATCATATGTGCCTGGTATATATATATAGCAACAAAACCAGCACACTTAGAATGGCATGTTTGCGGACAACGGATGACATAGATATTTGTGTAAATAACCCTTGCTTTTGTTTCATGGTCACAGCCACAGAAGTGTCCTGTTGTAATTTATAGACTACAGAAAGCTTTCTCTAGGTTAAAGTTTTTTCATTCTCTTGTTTTCACTATGTCTATAGTAAAGAAGTGAGGGATGATGCCTAATCCAAGCGATTTGACAGCCACCCTTAAATTACTTCATACTGTGTGTATCTGTGCTGTATAGCAGGAGACTGCTCATTTCTCATATTGATTTACACGAGGCAGTGTAGTGAACATACAATTAATAGTTGACTTCATTGGAAGCCAGCTGTTAGCCCCATAATTTACAATGGGAACAGTTTAGTTTAAGAATAAGAATTATACTAGTAGCAACTGTATTTTTAGTATTTTAAAGGTCAAATTCAACTTTAATTAACGTAGTTATGGATTGAAAATGGTGTTATTTCCTGGTGCAGTGTGTATGTGCTAGTGAGCTGTACATGCTAAGGTGAGAATGGGGTTATTTAAAAAAATGTGTGAGATTCATAGAGTAAGGATGGATTTTTTCCCTCATGGCAAATCAATCAGAAGTTCTAAGTGTGAATTTCTGAATCCATGTTTTATTTCCAAGATCAATTTAAAAGTTTATTTGGCCACAAATCAGGAAAGTGTCCCTCTTCAGGAAAACACTTTCCTCTATGCTTAATCCTACTGAAGACAATGGGACTTGATCACATGCTTGAAGTTAAGTTCATGCTTAAGTGCTTTCGTCAACTGGGACCTTTGTGAGTATAATGGAAATCTGAATCGGATACATGGGCACCCCACCAAACTCCAAAGCTGTATTCTTTGAATAGGTTTAACTGTTCAAAAAGGTATTTTTTAATTAAAAAACCTTTTGTTTTTAACTTTTTACTTGCTATAGAATTCAAAGAGAAAAAGAATTTTTAAAAGCATCTAAGTAACTTAAAAAGAACAGGAGTACTCCTGTTCTTTTTGTGGATACAGACTAACTGGGCTGCTACTCTGAAATAAGTAACTTAAGAACAACTTCTAAGATAAAATTATAGAGTAAATTTTTCAAAAGAAAATAAATGACTTAGTAGTCTCAGCCTCATTGAAAGTCAATGTGTAAGTTACTCATAGGCATTATTTAAAATCTCACATGAAAGCATTAAGGGAACTGTCTTTTCATGAGGAAATGTCCATCATTAGTGTACTTCATTTTCGTAATATAAATACAGAAATGCAGGGGAGGAGGAACAGTATTAGTAAACTTGTGTAGTGGAAATACCTGGATGAACCAATGATGATGTCATTTTGCACTTATGAAAGGCCCACTGATACACTGTTGAAGCCAGATAATTTTTTTTATATTCATTTCAACAGATGCAGGATTAGGACAATAATGCCTCATATATGTGACTCTCAAAGCACTTTACAAATATCAATATATCAGTTTTCATAGTACCTTGTGAAGTGATTCAGTACTATTACCTTATATAGATGGATGAACTGAGACATGAAAAATTTGAGGCCAAAACTTTCAGACGTGTGGGCTTAAAAGTTAGGCACTTAAAACCATATTTAGACACCTAAATAACCGGGTGGAGGGGTTCAGAGATGATGAGTCCTAACAGCTGCCACTGAACTCAATGGGAGCTGCAAGTGCTCAGCATCTCTGGAAATTAGGCCACTTATTCAGGTGTCCAAATATGGATGTTTGGTGCCTGACTGCAGGCACCCACATCTCAAAAGTCGGGCTTAAGTGATTTGCCCAACATCACAGGGGAAGTTAGTGGCAAACCAAGAACAGAATCCAGGAGTCCTTTCTCCCAGCCTCCTGCTCTATAACTACTTGATTACCCTATCTCGCAATTGTATGGACCATACACAATTCCAGCGGAACATTAAATAATTGGACTTAAAAAAAAATAGTGTCATTTTGATGAGGAGTTTGTTTTAGAAAGCTCTGCTGCATTCATATATTGTTTTAGTTTAGAAATTCATTCATTCTGCAGAGCTATTGTATATCTGGTCAATATTTTAAATAGCATTCTACCTTTCAGTGTACTAGAAGCTTATACATCAAACATACATTTCTATATCAGGAATTAATCGAAGAGAACATTACTTTAGTACTTGATATTATGGAGCCTGCATTTCTATAAGGATCAGGATTAAAAATTAAAACAACTACATCAAATGGACATCCATTCACGCCTCTGATTATGCTTTTTTATATAACCTGAAGCTTGTCCTTGCTTCATCCATTCTATAAGGTTCTTGTGCAGCAGGGGATATTTAAAGAAAAGTGAGAGAATTATGCACCTTTGGGAAAACTGAAGATTATTGCATTGTTTTTGATAACCATAACTGTATATTCAAAACAAGCACTGGTTTAGCACAGTGGCTCTCAACTTTCCAGACTACTGTACCCCTTTCAGGAGTCTAATTTGTCTTGCATACCCACAAGTTTCACCTTACTTAAAAACTACTTGCTTACAAAATCAGACATAAAAATACAAAAGTGTCACTGTCCACTATTACTGAAAAATTGCTGACTTTCTCATTTTTACCACATTATTATAAAATAAATTGATTGGAATATAAATATCATACTTACATTTCACTGTATAGTATACGGAGACGTATAAACAAATCAATATCTGTATGAAATTTTAGTTTGTACTGACTTCGCTAGTGCTTTTTGTGTAACCTGTTGTAAAACTAGGCAAATATCTAGATGCATTGATGTACCCCCTGGAAGACCTCTGCGTACCCCCAGGGCTATGCGGACCTCTGGTTGAGAACCACTGGTTTACTGGATGTAGAAAATTGTCAGTCAAACTATATTTGATGACCACAAATCACCTACATTTTGTTATGAATCAGTTTGTGCCCAGCATATTTCCATTTCAGGGGGTTGTAGGTAGGAGATAAAATGCCTTTCATAAGATGAACTGATATAGAAAAAAAATCAGACTGTTCCTTCCCTCCTCCCCTCCCATGTCCCATTTAGTGGAACCATCATTTCTAGAAATGAATCAGAACCAAACCTCAATTAAGTATTTCATTATTTTACATTTTCCTGTGCCTCATTATTTCTGACTGCTGGCCAAACCAGAATGAGATACTACCAGAAAATACCAAAGAATGCCTTTTGTCTAACGATATTCTGCTATATTTTGCAGATGCCAAAGGCCTGGAAAGTTTGTAAAAGCTTTGGACAAACTTTGGCACTTTTGTGTGTTGCTTATCCAAACTGGACCGGAACTTTACAAACATTGTGAAGTTTGCCCACCACTAGGCTACGTTCAAGGGCAACATTCAATAGCAGTGTTAGTGCATAAATACACTTACCTTAGTCTATATGGACCAACACTTATTTTCAGTACTAAAACCACTGTAGTCTTGTCCGTCAGCTCAGATCTGTGGGTGCAGCAAAGTGAAGACAAAATTGATTGATATTACAAGTCTGTACTGGAACAATAATGATCTTGAATAGAAAATCCTGTCTTAATGTTATTTATAAAGGACCTGTAGTGCGTAGTGATAACATTCATTTTTATGAGAGCAATACCTCAGGGCCAAATCCAGCTGTTGGAAATTTGTGCATGGCCCCTTTGACTTCTGTGGGGCCCTGCATAGATCCAAGGGTGAGATTTGGCTCTGAATGTGCAACGATGTTGGAATTCAACCTTTTAAAGGCTGATGTGCTCATGACAAGGTGGTGTATTGAATGTCCTGAAGATGGAAGTCCTCCGTTCCCCCATGATCTGCTAATATACCCGTTATGTTCTGGAGGGACTAATGTAGAGCTGAGAGGGTAGTTCAGTCTCCTTGATTTCATGAGTGAGGCTGCTACAAAGGATGCTAATTAATGCCAATGGTGGTGGTTCATTTTTCTATGTGGACACTCTTTACAGTGAAGCAAACTGAAACCACCAAACTTATTTCACAGAGTGCACCAAAAGAGTCATCAGATAGTAACAACTTTCAGCCACTAGCAACCTGAACTGGATTTGAACCAGTGACCTACTGCTCAGCTGAAAGCTCTGTGAAAACCATCTAATCCCGCTCTGAAAGACACTGCACATCTCTATTAGACTTTGAAATTCCCCTCTCACCTTCAGCCAATAGCACCTCTCACATGATGGCTTGAAAATCAGACTAGACAAAACACTGCAAGATACATTGCACAGAATGCTCTTGCACTGGCAGAGGAATGGACTGAATGATTTACTAGGTCTTTTCCAGCTGTAACCTCTATGACTGTATGATGGTGCAATATACTAAACTGAGCCAAATGCAACAATCAGAATAATAAACAGAAATTCCACATGATTAAAAAAAGGTTTCTCAGAGTTAATACTAGGATGAGCAGCACACTGGATCAGAGACTGAATTAACCCAGACAAGACAAGGGTATGATTTTAAATAATCATTACAGCGTCTGATTACAACTGCATGCCCCTGCTGTTCAGAGGAAAATATGTATATTATTGGCATTCATGCCATTATTTTTGTGTGTTTAACAGTGTTGCTCATTAAAGAGCTCAAATCTCGATTATTTTGCTCATTAACCTCAAGAGAACTATTACTGTCTGCATCTAACCGTTGTTGGGACACATGGATTCAATATTCAGCTGAAAACTAATGAAAATCTCATAGGGACATATCCAAGATAAGGGAGAAACTTGATTCTCAGAAAATATCTCAATATAAAAATGTGTAAACTTATGCTTTAATGGGCAGCAGTTCAATCTTAAAAGCAGTGGGGGACTCAGACATATATTATTAGACTTTTCATTGGCTTTGATAGGCTTTTGGATTGGGCCCTATTTGCTCACAAAGGGCTTTACCAATCCAGCATCTCCATGTGTACACATCTGGCCTAGCAGCAACAGCTCCACTAATAGTACTGCAGGATGGACCCGGGGGGGGGGGGGGAGGTTGAGAGGGAACTGGCTGGGCCCACACATTTCTTACTTCATGTACAGCCCTGAAAAACATAATCCTTGGCCTGCTCTAAGACACTAACTAGAACATAGAAAAAAAAGTCCATGACTCAAGTCACATACATTCAATTTAATTTCAATGGCCCTACAAATATAACAGAAGAAGAGAAAAAATATTGGAGAAGACTGGAATGTGGATTCAGGAGGTCTTGTCTCCCTTCTTCTCATTCCACTTCTGCTCTTCGAAATCGGTGGATGACAATAGTCAACAGGGGTGACTATTGACTTGATCCAAAGTCCGCTGAAGTTAATGGGAGGCATTCCATCAACTCAATGGACTTTGGATCAGGCCCTATTTGTCCATCCCTCTCAAAGACTGATCTTGTTCAGCACAAAGGACGAGATAGCAGAAGGGTTCTGTCTGCACAGGTAGAAAGGTTGTGTGTGAATTTTATTACTTTATTATTTTAGTGGGGAGCAAGGGAAAGGAAGTTCCTTGCAAGTGAAATTAGATCAGCTTAAACAGGAATTCCTGATCCCTAGCCCAAAGCCTGTGTTTCATTCTTTGAATGTATTCATCCGGCTAATGTAAAGCAGACTAGAAGCTTGGACCAATAGCCAAAATTTTGCTGTTTATCTTGTTATTCTTTACTGGGGATTAGGACACTTTTGTGGGTGGGATTAGGCTACCTTCTCTCTGCTTGATTGTTTTAAACTCTTTACTGATCTTATTTCTACCCTGTAGCTTTTGGGGTTTTGCATGATTTAAAAGGAAAATTTGGCATGAGGCAGCTCTCTCGTTAAAGCTGAATAATGTCGCTATTCTCCTTTCTAACACAGGGTACGTGGCTTTTGGGGGCAGTTCCTCAGATGGCATAAACTGTGATATTGGAGTTATGATGATTTATACCAGCTGAGCGTCTGTCCCTGGAAATTTATCAGGTACACAATGTTTGGGTGTAAGGCAAGGGGATATAAGAAAGGGGGAACATAGCAAGTTACCCCCGTATTTTAGTATAGGTTATCTTATAAAAAGGGGATGAATTACACCAGCCTAATGGAAATTTTAATTTCTATGATCAACCCTTAGGCAGCTCAGTGATCATCCCCTAGAACTGCCTGATCTTGGCAGCATTAGAAGGATCATATTTTCACACAGACATACTGTACTTCAACAGTTTTCCCAAATGTATTAGTCACTAGCAGAAAGTTCTTCTCTATCAGGCCTACTTACCCTTTTGAAAAAGTCATCATCTATCTGGATGAAACCAATAGAGTTCTATAGTAATTTAACAGGATTCTATAGAAACTACTCTATCAACCTAGAGGTCTGAATTTTCAGAAGTGACTATTGATATGTTGAGGGAACTGAATTTCACACAATCAATTGTCTACTTATTCTGTCCCCTTTCCTCTCCTCTCAAGAGTTGGGTGTTTAATAGTAGGATATAGACACAACCATCTTTTTATTTTAGTGGTCAACGAATGAAAACAAAAACATAACTATGAAAGTGCTCCCTTTTAATGGATTAAGTAAAAACAGGGCAAGCTGTTGAGGTCCTATGTCTCTATGAGGTGGGGAAAGCAGAACAGGCGGAGTAGGAAATATAGACTCCCATTGACTTCAAGTAGCTTTGGATCAAGTCCTTCCTGAGCAAAATGCAGTGTCAAACTTTGTAACAGAAATAGACATCACAAATGAACTGTATAGAGAGATGGAGAAATAAAGTCAGGCACACACAACTGGGACTTTCTCTGTGATAGCTGGGTTACAGTGACAGGGAAGGCTCTATTAATTAGTGTGAAAAACAAAGGCCCAGCTCCTCAGCTGGAGTAAATTGATTTAATTGGAGCTATGCTGAGTATGATAGGGGAGCATCAGGTCCAGACTCAGTATAGAATGGAGGTGAACCCAAGGAAGAGACAGAAGTGGACATAATATGTCTGGAGTTCCTGAAGAAGGGGCCAGTCCTGCAATCCTTCCGAATGTGAATAATCCTGACATTCATGGGGAGAAGGTGAAAAGGATTTGGCCCAAAGCATGTAATTGCATTTCCTTAGGATTGGGATCTAGTGATTTTTTTTAATACATCTGAACTGTTTGTTTGCAGGTATATGTACACATGCATACAGAGTCATTTATAGCAGCATATTGAAGAGATGTGAGATTAAGCACAACCACCAACTGTTTACAAAGGTGTGCAATAAAGAGAAACTGAACATCTCCATCCCTCCATCTCTCAGACAAAGAGCACTGCGTAAAAGCTATAGGAATGTCTTGCTAACTAGAGCAATAATGACCAGGGAATTGCAGGCAGAGAACTGAGCTACGGAGCTTCAAGATAGGAGGGATTATTTTCTCTCTCTTAGATTGATTTGGTTCTGATCGTTCAGTTGTTGTTCATATTATAGCATAAATACTTCCACTGCTTACTTAAAATTGATCATGGCACATGATTTCTCCTAACGGGATACCCTCTCCCTCCTCTCAAGCAAACATTTATCCTTGTATAATACATTAGAAAAATCTGAAAATTTACACAGGTTTTGGTTGTTTGTTTGCTTTTTTCCTTTGCCAACAAAGGAGTTGTCAAAAGTGATGATTATAATAATTTAATGGATTATTTGCTTATTATATATTAATCATTCTGCTGTGGCTGAGGTCCATGCTGGTGCTCCTCTACTAGAACAGTGATTCTGATCTCAATTAGATTATGTCTCTCTCCTTTACCTCCTCATAAATCATTCCAGCAAACTGAAATTAACAGCTACTGGAGCGCATTAATAATCTGCCTCACACATTGGAAAATGCATTAGCCGGAACCCTCCCATCGCTCTGACTGTTAAGCACATCATTTTGTTTATGAAATATAAACATTTCATGGAAGAGCTCTCACACATTTCTCCGGGCCTTGTGACAGCTAAAATGATTGCCCACAATTGCCAGTCAGTCAAGCGCCCAAATAAAGTTTGTTTAAAGCCACGGCTCTGTGACTGCCCCATTTTCTCAGGCATTAAAGAACCAACATTTAAAATAAAACTGCGCTGTATCCACAACCCATGGGAAAGAAAAGGATTGTCGATATATCAATTAGAGCAGTGTGGGGGGCAGAAGTTCCAGTTCCTGAATGATTTTCAGATTTTGAAATTTGGCTTCATTCCAAACAGAAACAAACCCCCAACATTTTGAAATTCTTCGTGAAGGAAAATCCCTACATTTTTTTCCGTTTTGAGTTGAGTTGATTGAAATGTTTTGTTTTGGCCAATTAACACGAAAAGGAACAAATTAATGCTGCATTTCGTTTTTTTTAAAAGAGAAGTCTCAGATCACAGATTTTTAATTTTTTTTCTTTTGTATAAAAATTCAGAGCAAAAAGTCATTTCAAAAGGAAAAATCCAAATGTTTTGTTCCAAAAATGTCAAAATGGGATGTTTTGACTTTGTTGGAACTTCCCCCCTTTTCCCCCATTCCCCAGTTTTCTTCTGAAACGAAGCTGTGGTGAAGCTGACCTGATTACATGCAGCATTTAGATTTTGACAAAACTGCACATTCTGATTGGAATATGGTTCCATGGACATTTCTCTCAGCAGCCCTAGTATTTATAGCTATCATCTTCATCTTTTTAGATTATACGTTAGCCAAGAGTTTGAGATTTTATATCACTTATAGCTAGAGCTAAAACAAAATAGCTCTCAGAACTAACTGCATGCATCATATGCCACCTTAGCAGCTCTGTAATCTTCTTTCAGTGTTCTGTCCTCTGTCCTTCTTAAGAGATTTATTTTTCCAAATGTGCTGTATTTGTCAGTCAATTTGGACCCAAATTCTGCAAAGGGAACCGTCCACCTGAGTGGAACCTCATACCTCATGTAGAGTCCAATTGACTTTAATGGGATTCTGCACGGGCTTAAGTGTCCAACAGGACATAAACCTTTACAGAATCAGTGTTTTAGGTTGTAAACAATTTGATGATAGGGGCAGTGTATTTACTTGCGATGTACAGTGCCCTGCATGCCTGTGGTATTATAATCAAATATTAAATAATAAGTATTTTTATATTATGTTGTCCTTTAGGTTCTTTGATACAGATTTTTGGAGGTATCGAGATGTTGCTGTGCTCAGCATTGCAACACCTAACTGAATTAGGAGCCTAAGGATCATTTTCACAAGTGGTTTAGGATTTAGGCAGGGCCGGATTTAGGGGCAGGTGACCCAGACTGGGGTTCCAGGCTTGTGATGCTGTTTTTGTGGTTAGCGACAAAAGGGAAAATAGAATGTCTGAAGTAACATGTTTCAGGTGTTCTGTATTTGCGTATATATATCGCATGAATAAATACAGATTTACAGATTCCAGCATGCAAAATTTATCATCTTATATGACAGGGATAAATAATACATGTAAATCGCACATCACAGTCGTGAAACGGACTATGAATGCAATAAAAAAAATAAGGTATTCAAAAGTTTAACAAATGGAGGCAAAGAGGGTGCTGAAGATGCTCCTTGCCTGGGGCAGCATTTGGTCTAGGGCTGGCTCTGGATTTAGACTCCTAAAGGATAGGTGCTTTTGTAAAGAAAGAAGAAAAAACACCCAACAAAATCTGTGTGACTGTAGTGGGGTCCCTGCAATGCCCCCTGGCATCCCAGCGCCACACTGAAATTTGTGTCCCTGACTCAGTTTGCCTGAGTCCAGTAAGGGTTGTATATTGAACAGCACTCCTTCAGGGGTCTAGTTTATTCAACCCCAAAGGCAGAACAAAACACAACGAGGCCTGCCCCTCAGCCTCTGGCACATACCAGGCAGTCTTCCAAACTGCCTTTATAGGCCGTAAGGTGGGAATTTCCCACAGCTCTCCTCTGTGGAGCTGGCACTGTGGTTCAGACCAGCCACAGGGCTTTAGCCAGCTTCTCCTCCAGCTGGGCCTTTTTATCTCCGGCTGGGAGGGTTTGGAGGGCGGGAGGGGGATCAGGGCTGGGGCGGGGGGTTAGGGCTTGGGAGGGGGTCACAGGGGCAGGGTCCAGGCGGTGCTTACCTCAAGCAGCTCCCGGAAGCAGCAGCATGTCCCCCTTCCGGCTCCTACACAGAGGCACAGTCAGGCAGCTCTGCACACTGCCCCATCCACAGGCACCGCTGCTGCAGTTCCCAGCCAATGGGAACTGCGGGAGTGGTGCTTGGGGCGAGGGCAGCATGTGGAGCCCCCTGGCTGCCCCTGAGCATAGGAACCGGAGGGGCGACATACCAGCTGCTTCCTGGGAGCTGCGCAGCGCAGAGGCTAGCAGGGAGCCTGACAGCCCCGCTGTGTGTGCCACCAACCAGACAGTCAGCCAGCCAGCCACCAGGATCCCTTTTCGACTGGGTATTCCAGTCAAAAAACAGATACCTTGTCATCCAAGTCCCAGACCCTTAAAGATACACTAACAGGATTCAGAGATGACCCGTAACTCTTGGTGATGGTGGAGGCACAATTTAAAGGTTCAGGGGGGGCACAAGACCACCCCAAGCCTCACCCCTGGCCCTTTCCTACTGCCCCGTGCCTCCCACACCTGCTCCAAGCTGGCACTATCTTGCCCCCACTCCCCTCACAGCTCCTTCCTCACTTACTCCTTCCACTACCTCCCTGCAGCAGGCACAGCATGGGCCAGAGCTGGCTCCAGACACCTACTGCTGAGCAGTGGTAATTGCGGCTGCAGGCAAGGAAGGGATGGGACTCAGCAGAACTGTGTGCGCCCCTCTGGAGCACCTATTGAGTTCTGGGAGTGAGTGGTTGCAAGCCTGCCCACATCTGAAGGCCCCTCCCCCAGCCTAAGGGGAAGAGAGACTGAACCCAGGGCTCAAATGACTCCGGAGGACAACTAACTAGAAAATAGGAATGGGAGTGAGGTCATAGAGCCAAAAATAGGGAGTCTGAGGGGGACACCGAGCAGAGAACCCTGGACAGCGCTCACTGCTCCTCAAAGGTACATAAGTATCAGAGGGGTAGCCGTGTTAGTCTGGATCTGTAAAAGCAGCAAAGAGTCCTGTGGCACCTTATAGACTAACAGACGTTTTGGAGCATGAGCTTTCGTGGGTGAATACCCACTTGGTCAGATGCAAGATGCTCTGCTATTTTTGCTCTGCTATTTTAAGGCTGGGTTAAAGGGCCACAGAACTTCTGAAAAGGCAACAGATGAGCCTAGCAGAAACAAACCAAAAAAGAGAATACTGGGATTTTCTAGGGGGCCTAAAGGAGTTAGCCATCTAGGTCCAGATCCTCAGAAGTAGTTAGGCACCTAACTCCCATTGGTTTCAATGGCCTTTGATAATCTAGGCTCTACATTCCATTTAAATTCAGTGAGAATTAGGCACCTCCCTCCTTTAGGCTCCTTTGAAAATCTCAGCCAGAAACATGATTCATAATGGCATCTTTAGGAGGTTGTCCCCTGTGCGCGTCTGAAAGAGTATTTGCAAGAGGGAGGCATGCACTGCTTAGGGCTGATTCAGCAAGGTACTTAAGCACTGGCCTAACATGACGTCTTAACGTCAGTGAGACTACTCGCATTCTTAAAGTTAGGCACATGCTCATTTGCCTTGTTGAATCAAGGCTCACTTAGGTGCTTAAGCATTTGCAGGATCAGGGCCCGTGTGTAATCCTTGGGGCAGGGAGCATGTCATTATTACTTGCCTGTTCAGTGTCATGAACATCACTCGCATTATATAAATAATAAGGAATAGCATTTTTTTTTAAATACAGGAACAAGCCCATTTAAGATTTAGCTGTTTTTCCCCCCTTCAAAAATGCATTCACAGCATATAGAGTAGCTTCTCCAGGGGGCTGTTCTGCCATGGAATATCAATAAATGAGACAGCTTTTTACTTGTTTTAAGAAAAAGAAATTATTGCTGTTCCTTGTGGAGTTAGTAATTAATTTTCTAATTATTTTGTTTAGTGACACTAGTAAAAGAAAAACACTACTGGAGTTTTATTGGCAAATTCTAATTTGAACTAAGGGTGAAATTCTGGGAAAGAGCACACATGCTGTATATCTGTATTGCACTGAAATATTAAAGTCTAATAAAGATGGCTCTCGCTTTTGTAAATGGAACTTGTTTCTTTGTAAGTAGTTATGTGCAGTTTTTTTATTGACATATTTGCTGTCTCATCTTTTATGGTCTCTTTCTCAGGCTTCCTTTCCCTCCCAAAAAGAAAGTGATGGTATTAGTGCTAGCTCAATTATACCTCCACAGAGACAGGACAGGGAGAAGGAGATAGTGAGGAATGGAGTGTGGAGACATTACTCCAGTTATGCCCCATTTGAGATGGCAGTACAACCTGCAGTATTGGTGGCCCTATCTAATCTAGCTATTGTGGGAGAAAGAGTGTCCTTCCCTCCCTTCACACCAATGCGCTGGACTGGGCATCATTTGGCACCAAGTTAGTTCTGTTTATGAATCTGTTATATTGCTCATCCAGTAACATAATTACTTGCAGTAAAACCCATACTTCTTCTAAGAGCATTATTTTAGGTGTATATAGTTCGACATATGCTTGGATTAACTGAACGTAGACTTTGCTCTGCAAATTACTATTGGCCTGTTGTGTTCAAGTGAAAATGTTGGCTCTTTTATCAATATAAACACGTGTACATATGTTTTTGAAAGTTAGTGCTCAGTATGTTGCAATGTGTGCAAAGACAATGCTATTTATTTGTATGGAATATTTGGGGCTGATTCTCCTCTCACTTAGGGCTGGAGCCAAAGTCCATAGAATCAATGGAAGGATATTCAAAGACTTCAACAAGCTCTTGAGAAGGCTTTTACACCATTTTACACTAGTGTGGCTTTATTAATATCAGTGGAATTACCCCTGCTATACACCAGTGTGAGTGAGGATAAAAATCAGGCCCATTTACTTGAACTGAATTTAGAGGCAACCCTACTGCGTCATGACGGTCTGTGTCAGATTATATGAAAAATAACTTTACTATAGGAACATCTAAACTTGACTTTTAAAAAAAGTTTCTAAAATATGCTACATGGTTTGTTGATCTTAATTTTACTGAAGACCCAGAAGGTGGAACACTGCAGAGCATGTATCAGATTCCCAGTTGGTGTAATTTGATGTAGCCCCATTGACGTTAGTGGAACTATGCCAGTTTACACCATCTGAAAATCTGACCCTGAATAAGGCATTAAGGGCCCAAGGCTGCTGCCACTGAGGTCAATTGGGACTGTTGCCATTGACTTCAGTGCGAGCAGGACTGGATCTTAAGTACATAAACAGGAGACACATCATTGCCACAAAGATGAAAACTGAAGAAACTATTAATGCCTACTTCTAGTGCATCCCTTGCCTTTTTCAGAAGATGCAATAAATCTTTCATACCCGTATGAACAGGTAGTGGGGAAGAAATGCTAGCACTACCTAAGACTTGTTAAATCCAATGATAGTGAATCATATCTGGGAGGGAAAGGGGTTGTTGGAAGAAAGGCAGTAGAGGTTCCCCCTACCCCTCTTTCTACAGTACTAGGAACCATGTTATCACTGTCATTTTGCACTCCATAAACAGTATGTTTTTCCCCTGCAATTGCTGATTACTGTCAAGTGACTTCTTGGGGAATTAGGAATGGGCCCATCGGACATTAATGCCAGGGTGCTTTCTTGCTTATGTCTGTGTTTACATGCAGTACATCTTTGATTAATGCTTTTCATTAGCTACTTGCAGTTTAAATTCTGTGCAATCAATGAAAAAAGCAGGTTTGTGACAAGTATATGGGGTATATGAACCTACTCTTTCCTCCCCCTCCCCCAGCTTATAGTGAACCTATTTGCTCAAGGCCAAGAATTACAGGCTTGATCTACAGTATTGATTAGCATTGGCTTTTCATTCTATTGCACTGTGGACAGCAAATTTCAGTTTTCCAGATACCAAAAATGTTTTGGCTGCATGAGAATTAATAGTGGGTGAAGGGCAGCTAGTGAGATTCTCTCACCACAGTATGGAAGGGCAAGTGAAGGTAAAGGGGACTGAATTGCAATTGCTCTTGGAGCCATAACACAGTGTTTTCAGACTTGCTGGTATGTTGGTCTTTGAATGCTCTAGTTCCCTGAATTTCACATTTGCTCTGAACCTTAACTCCGAATTTCCTAATTTTCAAACTTTTTAGTCATAAGCATGATACTGTTGTAAATAAACAGATGTCTCTTGGCAACTTTGGGGGCAGACTCAAACCCACTGCTGCAGGGAGGTTTGGATCCCACCCTGTGCCCTTGAGAGTCTGGGTGTTAAGAGGTGAGATTCATTCCCAGGAGAGAGCAGGTGATGTTTCCCACTGCCGGCATCCCTCAGAGTTCCTGCCATGACAGGGCAGCTTTACATTCCACCCAGGAGCCTGTGGCATGAGTAGACTCAGTCAGTGCACTACCCGGCAGATGCTGGTTTACACCCTGGGATGAATCTGTTTAACCCTAAAACTTTAAGAGAAACAACTCCTACTTGAAATTCTGTGGAGGTTGAAAGACCAAACCTGACAGGAACTACAAGTTGTTTATTGTAAAGCATCCTTCAGGTATGCTGAGGAGGGCTGCTTGGAGAAGTCCACTACTGTTCATATGATTTCAGTTGGAATCCCTTACTGCATACAGCATAATATAGATAGATGTGAGACAATCCTACATTTCACACCATCACCTAATTCAGTGACACAGGATTTATTTCCATAGCATCCTACATTGTCTAGATTAAAGAAAGATAGAGTCGGGGTGTGGGCTGGCTGCTCCCTCCACTGCCCAGCACCACATACTCCTCCATGAATCATGTGTATATTTTATCGAGTGAGTGGCCATTGATTAGCATTTATTTTTCCTCTCCTGTAGGACGCTTTTGAGAAATGTTTTACAATTTATGATGCTTATCAATGCTTTTCACTCACTACATAGGAGAAAGTATGAGGAACATATTTCATGATGAAGTGGGTTTCTAGTTAACAGGACAAAATGAAAGTAAAGTCATAGATCAGCGTCATATGTCAAGAGAGAGAGAAAAGGGTTCAATTTATTGTAAATAATATCCTAGTTGTAAAAGAACATAACAGAGGAAACTGAGGCCTTGATTCAGGAAAGTATTGCTAATCAGGAAAGAGTAAACCATATGCTTAACTTTAAGTAGGTGCTTAACTAAATTGGAGCCTGACTTATGGGAAAAAAAGAATTACAAAGGATCTTTTACTTTGACATTATTTTGCTGCTGCAATAATCACATTAACTAACATTATATACACAGAGATATCTCTTGGCATTATTAGCAATGTAAAATATCTTGGAAATATCTGAGACAAAATAAGTCTTAGAACTGTCAAGCCATGAGTCACATTTGTTACAACAAATATTTTCTTTGATGCTCGAATGTTGCAGATAATGGGAGACAGGATCTAATGCTGGCATATGTAAAAGTTGTGGGGACGAAAACAGAGCATCCAACTTGATTTTTGTTTGCAGGTTTGACCCTGAGAGACTGAGAGGAGCTTTGTGACTTCTAAAGTGAGCAAACATTGGGGTCACATAAGAAGCATAGTCATCATGTCTTTTTTTTTTTTAAATACAAGGTAAGGTTTTTTTCCCACAGGAAAAAGTTCCAAGCTTTATCAGCACACACTGTTGTCTTTGTCAACCTGTGTGTTTATCAGGGGAAATGCAAACCAGTTTGTTTCTTCATGAGTAGCCTTTCCAACTAAATCCTCACCCCTCTTCTTCCTGAGTTAGCTGTTGCCTCTCAGGGCTGGATTTTGATTCCCTTACTTATTCTGAACAGTAACTTACTCCACCAGTAGCTCCTCTGAATTTTACTAGGGCTACTTGTGGAATTAGGTGTTTCACAGTATGAGTAAGGGGATAAGAATCTGGCCTTGAGCTAATACAAGACAAAGTTTGTTTCTATTTCCTATTTCTTTTGGGGGGACTTGGATTCAATAAATATGAGTAGAAATGGTCCTGATTCACTCCATCACTAGTTTTATCTTGGTAAACCCATTGATATCAGAGAAGTTACTCCTGATTTCTATTGGTGTTGGTGAGGAAGAATAAGGCCCAGGGAATATGGAATTATAAGTATAGTGCAAGATTTTCAAAAGTAACTAGGAAATTTGTGTGCCTCAACTTGAGTCATTTTAAATTGACCTGTTTTTTAATGGAATGGGTACTCAGCATTTTCTGAAAAAACAGACCCCTTTGAAATGTCTCAAGTGGGGCACCAGAAATTAAATGAAAATCTTGGCATGCATCTATATCCATATACATATATATCATTCTATATACATATTTGTACACCTAGAACAATTCGAGTAAGTTATAAGTGGACATACAAGCATCTTACGAGGTCTATTTTTATAGAGCCCAAATATCAGGGAGCTTTAACTTCTTAAGTTTCAGGGGCTCTCACTGTGAGTTCAGAGATGCTAATGGAGAGCCTAAAGCAGGGGTAGTGAATAGACGGACTGTGGGCCAAATCCGGACCACCAGAGACTTTTGAACAGACCCCAAAATCTTTTTATTTACTTATCATCATCATCATCATTATTTTTTAATTTTGTCTGGATTCTGGACCTTGAATATACCTTGACCAAGAAACTTGGACCTTGACAAAAAATAATTGACTACTCCTGGCCTAAGGCATACTCTACCTGCCTTCTCCCTCACCCCTAATCTGAGGCAAATAATAACTTGTCTTTCATTGGTTTTGACTACCTGGGAACACATTTTTAATTTGTCACTTTCAGGTTTACTATTCAATACAGAAGCTCCGATAACGTGGAAACAAACGGAGCTTACTGCAGAAGTGTCTTAGCACGCCCAATGCACTGTTTACCTTTAATAGAACCACTGCTAAAAATGGAATGCACTGGCTCATTTGCTATTCCTTATTACTGCGCAAGACAATGGGACCAATCCAATGAGTTGCTGAGCATTTCAGGTAACAGTTTGGGCTCCCATTGAAGTCAATAGGAGATCAGGGCACTCTGCACCGTTGAGTTCAATATGGACTGACAAATAAAATGATGACAGTAAAATCTTACATTTTTATAGCATCTTCCATTAGAAAAGATACCAAAGTACTCTGCAAACTGCATATATCAAAATGGCTTCATCCACCACATAAATGAAGCTACATCTGGGCTAGAACTCAGCAACTGTTTACCAGCAAACAGCAACAATACCCAGTGGTTTAGACCAGGAACTAAAGACAATGACTGTATCAGGAAATAATTCTTCTAGCTCTATGTTCTGCCCAAACCCACATTAAATAATATCATGTTTGGGGCGTCTGGATTTCAATAAAACCAACAAAGTTGTAGGCAGCCTTTACTTAAGTAGTATTAAAAACGGTACAGAATCCTTTCTGGTAGCTCTTTGCAATTGTCCCCCATAGACACATCCTCAGCTGGTGTAAACTGGCACCATTCCTTTGATTTCAATGGAATTATGCCAATTTACAGGCTGAGAATTTGGCCCAGTGTCTTCCTACTATACTGGGATGTATTCAACCAAAGAATTTGCTAGTCTTTGCTAGGTATGGCCTTTCACAGTAATGACCTTATTTATTGCCTTACTTCAGGGACATTTAAGAGCTGGGCCCATATTCACAGTATGTGCAAGGAGTGAACAGCATTGCAGTAATCAATGTAACACATGTTATGGTATATTTGGAAATATCCTCAGTACACAGATGTCTGCGGTGTGCGTGTAACCTAACTCCAGTATCAGATACAAAACCACAGCCACATGTTGGGATACTCTCTGTGGGACAGTTTCTACCTGGCCTATACATGGCTGCAAAGTTGGGATGTGGTACAAGGAGCATCCTGCGCAGTTTGCATACGTGTAAGGCAAAATTGCAGTTTCTGTGCTACCTTAGGTTTGTACTTCCACCCTCCTCTCTGAGGAGCATACAGTGCCTCACAGGGAGTGGGGAGGTCTGAGTAAGAAATGAAGTCAGTCCATAGAGAGGGAAGGAAGCTGAATCCCACGAAAGGGTGTAGAGATAGGATGTTTCAGTGCTCCCCCTGGGACAGTGTGCTTCTGCAATGCCCCTTTACTATTGCTTTGCTTTATAGACATGATCTAGCCTTCTGTGATCTAATAGCAGCTACCTTACTCCTCACGGGGGGGATTGAATTTTTACTTCCTGTTGGTTCCCCCTTGAGAACCAACTGCCCAGTCCATTGTGTCAGAGGGAGCACTGAAATGTTTTGATATTGTGAAATTCTGAATTGCATTAAGGTGCCTAGAGCTTGGGACGGGAGCTTATTCAATGTTTAGACCTCCAAATCCATCCATCCACATGTAATTATAGGAAGGATTGCCATAGAATATCTCCCTAGTGATAGAACTCTGGGATCTGAGAGTATAAGGCTGAATTTGGGATCAATTTATCTTGCATAGGACTATGGAAGTGCCTCGGGGGCAGCCTGGGTTATCCCATTGTTTTCTAATATAACATCTCAACATGTTGATATTAGTTGATACTGATACAGATAGTAAGTTTGATATTAGATACTGATGGATAGGGATAACCCATTTTTACAATTAAGTGGTTAAAAAGAGGGGTTAACAGCTAAATTGGTAGGAAAGCCACATGTCCAGCAAACTCTAATTAATTTATTTTCTAATGGATATTTCTATCCAAATGAAATAATGTAGGGAAAAGCTGTTAGTTCTGTCAGAGACTGTGCATGTATGTATGTGTGCGCACAGGTGCACCCGTGTGTGTGTAAGCGTGTGTGCGCGCGTGTGTGGATATGTACCCATGTGTGTCTGTAGGGATATGTGCAGCACATGCATGCAGAGACGTTTACTGTGTTGGCCTAACTAAATTTATTTTAGCTCATCTAAATAAAATTATGAGCAGAATAACTCTCTGTAAAAGTATTTACAGAATAACTTTACATTGTTGATGCCTATGGGCGAAGAACTGAATGCTAAAGTTTATGATGTATAATGTCTTCAGCTATCATGGCCCCAGTTTGGACAAACCTGCCATTAACACCAGTGTGGCAGTTATTTTACTGGGGGTGACAGATTGTGAGGTAGGGAGAGTAATTCAGACTATTACCCAGGTGAAGGCATGAAAGCTCAGTGATATATGAAGACCACTTAAATTCATTGTATCTTGTACATCACATCTTTGATAGATTATAGCTGTGGCATTAAAATGGAAATGGTTTCTCTGAGGCCTGACAGGGGCTGGGGTGACCTATGACCTCCCTCTGAGGAATGTGACTGACCGAATTATCAGTTAAGAGAAAAATCTATGGGGAATAGACTCACAGTGATGGAGAATCCACCATGCATATATATATTTTTTTTAACTTTTGGTTTGATTGAAAGCTGCGGTGCTCAGACCTTCCCCCCCAACCTACCTCCTCCCTTCCCCCGTCCTACAGCCAATCCCACACTCCTCCGCTCTGATTTCATATCAGCAGAGCCCCCGATATTGATTGAAAAATTGTTATTAGAGATAGTAGGCCCTCCTGCATGCTGCCTACTGATTTAATTTGGAAAACATTTAATTTTATGAAGCGGTAAATGATAGTGGCACGCTCTCTCATGTTAGGGAGCAGCTGGCTCTTTAGCTGTTTGCCGTCACTAGTCCCAGGTGTCCTCTTTGCAATCATGTGTTCCCTTCCCCTTTGCTTAACAAGTTATTTCAATTTCTAAACGAATGCTGAACAAGAGAAAGACAACATGCAAATTGAGAGCCAAGCCGCCATTCACACATGAAAAAGTTCCCCTGGAATTCCCTCAACTCTGCCTGTCCCTCCCTCCCTCCCTCCTCTCTGCGTCTGTCATGAAAAAAACAGAGTCCTTGTTCTCATCAGATTGTTTTTACCAATGACCTGACACCACCATCTATAATTAATTACATCATTTACATTAGACTATTGACTAAACAAACACATAAATCATAGGCAGAGTCAATAGATGCAGACATATTTAATCATGTTCTAAATAATGATTACTGCTCCCATAATGCAATAATTATTTTCAGCAGCTGACTTGAATTAATCTTCTGTCAAAGTGCCATCTGAAAAAAGAATGTAGACCAAGACAAAGATGAAGAAGGTGGCATTGGTGATGGAGAAGCCATCTAATTTTGCTCTCCTTCTTTCCATCTTCCTCTCGCTCTCACTCCTTCTCTCAGGGCCTGATCCTCCAGAATGCTGAGCATCTCTCAAGAGGTGCTCATGCCCTCCGCTTCTGTTGACTTCAGTTGGAATGGTGGAGGCTGAGGACCTTGCAGGAAGTGCTGACCATCTTATAGGATCAGACTCTTTGCTTCTCTCTTGATCTCCCCAAGTTTCTTCCATTCTTTCTTCCTCTTTCACCCCACCTCTCTTTTTAATTCTCTTCCTCCTCATCTACTAGGGCCTGATCCAAAGCTCTTTGAAGTCAATGGCAAGACTCCCAAGAACTTTAAAGGGATTCTTTCTTTCTTTCTTTCTTTCTCTCTCTCTCCTTCCCTCCCTCCTTTGGAATGCACAAACTGTTTGAATACACCTGCCACAGTCTCCCTTTGATGCACAAACAGCTTGATTTGCATAGGTGCTCAGCACCTCTGAAAATGGGACCGAAAATGACTACATGAAGCTCTAAAGAGATAAAGCTCCCCGTAGGGGCTAATGCAATTAGCATGAACTTAACTCTCATTTTCTTAAAAGCATTTCAAAAGGCCTTTAATTAATTTGCAAAGACACATCTGGTCTATACTGCCACATATACTCCTGGCACATTCTAATAACGACATCTGTGCAACACACCAAATGTGGAGTGGTGCTAAACTTCTCTCATTGATTTCATCAGTGGTCCAATCATTTTCCCACTGAAGTCAATGGGATTTTTTCCATTGACTTTAATAGAGGTAGGACGGAGTCTCAGGTGCCCAGCATCTCCTAAGATTTGGCCCCTAATGATAGTGTCATGATAACTGAAGTATAGTATTATACCATAGATAGAGGTCAGAAGCCTAATTTATAGGGGCTGCTACTGCCCCTGCCTAACGTAGACCTTAAAAGAACAGTTCTTGAAACTAGAAGCTAAGCATTTTCCACGCAGGCTAAGCAGTGTCAGGAGACGATACCTCTGCTTTGAATCTGCAAATGCCATGAAAGGGACCAGGACAACAACCTGCTATGGTTATAATTCCAGCTCAGAAAGTCACAACTGTCTTTTGGAAGGGATATAAACCCCCATGCCTCAGGGCATAAGCCAATCACTAACTGAGGGGGTAAGGAAGGAACTTTCCCTGGGGACCTAACTGCCTACTGCAGGGTTTCTTGTATCTTCTTAGGAAGTAGCTGATACTGGACTAGATGGACTGCTGATCTAATCTGGTATGGGAATTCCTACCTTACTAAGGCTGAAGTCACAGCAAAAGCATGTCTGAAACATTTTAAGATATGGAACTGTCTAGGAAATCAGAGTCTGCAATGAAAACCGCTATTCTTATCAACACGCGGAAAAGTACGTAGATGATTTCCAGTCCAACACCCACTATAGGAGTTTTATTAAATCTTAGATTATTTGATAGCAACCTGATTATAGACACTTTTATAGATTATTCTATAACCTGCAGAAAATGTGTGTGAAATGCTTATAATGTAACACACATGTAAAAAAGAATGGACTGGTATAACAAACCACACTTGGAATATGTGACTCAGTATTGACAGTATTTCATAACATTGCACTTTTGAAAGCTCTTATAAAATGGGAGAATTGGGCAGTCTAATCTGAAATATTTATGAAAGGGTAATGAAAAAAAACAGCCATCATTGTCGATGTTATAGTTTGGTTAATATTGTATGATGAGTATGTTATAAATATAAATAAACAATAAGTATAATAATAGCAAATATAAATAATTATTACTACAAATATAAGCCATCAATAAACAACAAAATATACACTTCAAGATGAGATGGAATCGAATCAGGACAGAAAACTAATACAAAATTATTTTTAAAACATAGTCAGATCCAACATGTCAGATAGTTATTCTCTTCTCTTGAAACGTGGAGAAGAAAAAAATTAAATTCAAATACAAGTATTTTTCTCTTTTTTTTAGTTGCATATGTTATCATCAAGGATAAAAATTCCTGACCTTTCAGATGGCACAAGCCTTTAATGACCGATAGGCACAAAGAAAATGAATTAAATTAAACTGCAACCAAAAGATGCAAGTCTAACAATGTGATTTTCCTCACTGGAACTATATAGAAGGCACCCAACTATAAGCCACCAAGTGACTGGAGTTTTGTGAGAGCAATCGTCAGTCTTCAGACTTTTTTTTTTTTTTTTTTAGTGATTAAAGAGTTTTATTGGCTTTACAGGTAAAGCATATTAATTAGCGAGATTAATGTGGCAGATCTCTTGAACAGGAAAGGAATACAGAGACTGAAAAGGAAGGATGATCCTGTGGCTAAGGTCCTGGACAGGACTGGGACTCGGAAGATCTGGACTCACTTGCTGGCTCTGACACAGACTTCCTGTGTGCCCTTGAGCACATCATTTAAACTCACTGTGTCTTAAGCTCTCCATCTGTAAAATGGGAATGATGATCATTCCTTTCTCCCTGTCTGCCTTTTCTATTTATCTGTGGAGCAGGGAGTGTCTCTTACTATGTGTATGTACAGAGCCTAGCATAATGGGGTCAAAGCTTGGTTGGGTTTTCTGGGTGATACTGTGGTAATGATAAGACAAAGAAAAGAAGAAATATTTTGCCTAATTACGATCATACAATGCTGGATCAGCAAAAAATATTAACTCTACAAAGTTTTTACATCCTGACTAGGCTCCCAAAGTGCTGTTCCCTTCCCAGAATGCACTGGAGTCAATGTAAAATAAGCAGGCTTCTAAGTGACTATATCTGAATACTTCCCAAATTGATGAATTCACATTTGGCTTCCAGTTAAAACAATGAGGTTCTGGCCCTTTGAATTTATCTTATCTAAGTAACCTTGCTTGTTATCCCCACATGCCAAACTCTAATGACATCATTAAGTCTGGGCCTTTCAACCCACATATTATCTTTTTCAATCCTCAGCTCTCCCCCACCTCCACCCCAATCCAAACACACTTGTTAACAGTGGAGTCCTATTAAGAGAGAAAGGGTGGCAGTACAGATGCAGGCTTTCTCAGAGGGGAGAATATGTCTATATGTAATAGTTGCTTGAAACCCTATTAATCAGAGCTACGATTTTACTTCCTGCTCAAGAGTTTGCCTTGGTCAGGAGAGAGTTCAACTACAGTCTCATTCCTGCCTTTCTAACTCCCTTTTCCATATTTCTGCGGTACTATGTGTTAAATCTGTTAGTCTCATTGCTTAATGCACTACTGGAAGATGCTCAGATACTGCAGTGATGAGCACAGTATGAACACCTGAACAGAACAGAATAGAATAGACTAGTCTAGAATAGATAGAAATGAAACTCCGGGGAGTGGGTACAGAGTTGATCTTGACTAGCTGCATCAAGGTTAAAAACTACCTGTGTCTTGTTTCCATTGAGATAGCTATCTTAATGTAAAAACACACATTTTTTTTTTGCAATGAAGTAGCTTAATGCAAGAGAAACAGAGGGGAAAGCAGCAAAATGGGTCAGATTTTCCTCACAGTAGCCATGGCAAATAATATTTGTTAAGGAAAATAAGGTAAAAAAATAGGGAAATGCATATGCCTGATTTAAAAGAAAAAACAAACTGTTTATGCCTGTTTAGTCGTTCATTGTACTAATTTAATTAGTTTTTGTTGTTAATATACTTTGTTTTCCTTATCTAGTTACAATAATTGGGCCTGATTTTCCATTGATCTGCACCTTGTTGATTCATTTACACTAGAGCTGGTTGAAAAATCCAAAAGCAGTTTTGGAAAAAAAATATCAATTTTTCAAGTGTCCAAAATTGAACCACTTTTCATCCCCCCCCAAATTGTCCATAATGTTCTAAAAATAATGTTCAGTTCTTTTACTAGGCATGTTATTGAAATGATTGTCTGCAATTTTCTGAAAATGTTTCATAACTATTTTGATGTTTTCAACAGAAAAAAATGACAAAAAGTATTTGTTAAAAAGTGCTACACTTTAGCTGAAAAATAATTGTTGACAATGTTAACTAGTTGTTGCAAAATAAAAATAATAAAAAAAAAATGCCAAGTTCAAACAACCCCATTTTTTGTCCAATTCCCTCCCCCGCCCACCTTTTTGCCGGAAAAAATTCAAACTCTTTTTTGCACTAGTGCAAAGGGTGTGAAAAAATACCAATCTGATTTGATTCTTTGCACTAATATAAATGATTTAATATCCAAAATTCACTGTGACAGAGAATCTGTTTGAATGTAGTTAATTAAAAAATCCTGGGTGTCTTACTTGGATCAGAAACAGTTTGAGTTTCAAAAGCTGCCTCAGTTGAGCTTTGGTGTTGCAAAACAAAAGCAGTGTTGTTTCAAATGGTGGGAATGGGGCTTGGTGAAGTGTTCTTGCTTTGGCATATCTCAAATATTAATCGAAGGGTCAGACCCTCCGCTGATGTAAATTGTCATGGCTCCAAAAGATACTGTCTGAAACTCTGCCCCCAGATCTTTAATAAAGAAGTAAAACTCACTTATTACAGATGGAGGTAAGCAACCAAGTAACAGGGTTATTAATAAAATTTTGTTAAGTTTGCCATTTTAAGCTATATTTAAAAGCAACCTTTTAAAATGATGTTTTAGGAACACAGTTAACAGCAATGTGAGCTGGTCTTTGGCTTGATTAGATTTCACTCCCTTTACTTTGATGAAGCGATGACTTATTAGCATTCCAAAATGAGAGGGCGATGTAAATGTAAGTGGATTTTAATACAATCGCTTTTGAGGAAATGTCAAACTTCATTGGGTACTTTTCTCTGCCCCACTTCTCTGATGGCAGAGTTCAGCAGAAAACTGTGCCAGATTAATGAGTAAGGGACAGAGGGAATTTTGGAGTTAAGACAAAAGATAGTGGGCTGAATTCTCCCCTCCCTAACACCCATATAAATCTGGAGTCACCCCATACAATTTCTCTCAAGTGTATTTCTCAGGGCACTTCAGCTTGTATTTGATGAGATACACTTGGCGCCACATCTTCAGCTGGTGTAAATTGGTGCTAATGGAGCAAACTGATTTACACCACCTGAGGATTTGAGCTTTCATATTTATTCTTTGTTGTCCAAACTACCATGTTAGGGACAACCAGACAGCTTCTCTCTCTCTGTATAGCTTGGGGGTGAAAGGGGCCCCTGAAAATGATCATCCAGAAGTCAGGGAAATTCGCACTCTGGAACGAAAACCTTAAGCAGGCAAAGCAAATCAGCTTAAATTAAATTAAATTAAATATTAACATCCTTGGCTTTTGCATTGCGCCATGCGTGTAATGTGTGTGCTGTTAATGAACCGCAATTTATTTACACCTCAAACAAAGAGGATCCTTGCTGCCCTAAAGTAGTTAAATTGCCCTCTTCCTGGTGAAATTTATTGCCATTTAAACATGCCAAAAGGCCATTCTGCCGGTCATTACAATAATCTATCATTTCTGCAACTGCTGGTATCCTGTTCTGTGGTCATATTCAATCTGAGAAGGGTCAACAGAATTTTTCCACCAAATGCTTCCCTCTTGACTGTCATCAATTTACTTTTGTCAACAAAAAGGGCATTACTACCGAATGAAATAGAAGATCCCCTTAAGACCTCTGGCAAACAGCGTGAGCTTCTCTGACGTACAGCATCTCTTCTGCTTTCAGATGCGTGTGTGAGAGATGTGGTGTGCATGCTTTGGCCAGAACTGTATTGAATGCATGAGTAGGAAATCTACAACATGTCAGCCTCCTTATACCCCAGCTGACCACAGCCACATGTAATTATAACTAACACTGTTAATAAGACAAAGCTCTCATTTATGAGCAAAATCATACTTGGTATTAGGATATATTTTTCTTTACAGATTTATGCTTCCTTCTTAATCAGTGACTTCAGCTTTTCCCCACACCTCACTTTCCTGCCTTTAATATATTTGATCATATTGGTGCTAACTAGATTGCAACATGTCATGTCTTGATCCAGTAATGATACAGTTCCAGTCAGAGACATACACATCAGGATGATGGCTTTGAGACTTAGAAAATCTATCAGACAGTGTCTAAAGGTGCACTCTACTACTCAGTGATAGTTTTGCTACCCTTTAAGTCAGAGTCATTGCCATTTCAGCTAGATGTGAAGGAAGCAATAAGGCAGAGAGGGCTATCCACCTGTATCTTGAACTTGGCTCAGAAACAATTAAACAATGGTGAGGAACATACTTAAGGATTAAATTCACCACTGGTTTGACTTGCATTATTGGCATTTTTTTAGCTTAAAATGTTTGATGTCTCTGCCATAATATCTACACTGAAAATTTACTCAGTTGCAAGGGTTGGGTGGTCCTAGAGTAAGTTGACACCACAGCTAGACTTTGGCTAGATATTTAAGATTTCTACAGATAGGATAGTGTTTAACGGAAGAGATACATTTGGGAATGTGTGTGTGTTTGTAATTGAACGGGTGTCAGGAATCAACCTACCACACCTGTTTGAAGGGAATAATAATTATTTATTATTGTATATTATTATTAATTTATTTTACTATTGACATGTGTGTGATGCTATCAGACCAGGTGCCAGCTCATGCCAAAGCCCCTAGGCCTCGCGGAACACTGACAAATGCATAGCTGGAAACCACTCTGGCTCACCTTTGAGTTAGTGTTGTTAAAATAGATATTAGAATGATAAGAATGTGTTTAGAGCCTATGAAACATTTGGGAGTTGCTGCATGCATTAATCTCATTTATAATAGCTGCACCTCATGTTATAAGGTAATTTTTTTTTGCTCTGTAACTACAAAATGTTTGCTATGAAACCTGAAGCCACCACAGTCAGGAGAGAGGCCTTCCTAAGTGTGAAATACTAATTTACTGCAAGAGGGGTCATCTCCTGCCCAATAAAAGTAGGCCCATTGGCATCAGGCAAGGCCATTGTGCAACATTAGTTGACAAAAGACTTTGTTGATTGCTCCTCCACTGAGGTGGAGATGTGCACAGATGCTTGCCCATCAGTTTGAGCTCTGGGGAAAGGGAATAAAAGGGAATAAAAATCCTTGTCAAGAAGAAATTGTTATCCCCATGCTGCTTGGCCTTTCAGGCAAGACTTCTAAGCATTAGCAAGGGATCCCCAGGTATTTAGCATGGGTTAGCCCCAAAGGACATACAGAGCTTGCACATTACAGCAGCTTCTAGTGCTTTTGAAACCTAAGACTAACTCATTGGATCCTGGAGTTCTGGTTTTGGCCATTGGTTCCAATTGGTATGCCTTATTATTTTAAATTTCATATATGAACCCAGAGCATCAGAATGGCACATTCTAAATGAATTGAAATAAAATAAAATAAATATCCACTCCCTGGATCCATCCTCTCCACCCTGCTCCCCCCCCCCCGCTCCAAGTACTCTCCTTTTAACTATATTGCAAAGGCAAAAAAGCCCCTTCATAGCAAGATGCTCTCAGCCCGCTTCCTGAAGCACTGGCTCAATGTTCCCCAAATGCTAACAATTTATTCTGAGAAAATGAAAGCTGCTGAGGTGCGACAGGGAGGTGTTAAAACTTAATGAACGTAAAATATATGGCCTGGCTGAAATAGAACTGAGATTTCGCAAACTGGCTTCAGACTCTCCCAAGTTCCCTATTCTATTATTTTTAATCACTTGAAATGTCCATGTAATTTGTGCTGCACTGCAAAAAAGATGACAGTCACCCCCCCGCACCCACACACCCGTCTAAATATGATACAGGTGAGAAGAATGGCACACCTTTGCTTAGCCCTATTTACTTGTTAAGGGCAAAATTACGAGTTGCCATGCAAAGCAACAGAAGGGTGCAAAGTGCCCATACATTCCCTTTCGTGTCCTCTCTGAGTCACTAGTCCATGTGCAGAGGAAGGAGCATGCTCCATTAGGGTGACCAGATGTCCCGATTTTATAGGGACAGTCCCGATTTTGAGGTCTTTTTCTTATATAGGCTCCTATGACCCCCCACCCCCTGTCCCAATTTTTCACACTTGCTGTCTGGTCACCCTATGCTCCATGAGCTGTTCCTCCACCCCTCCGCATGCAGGTGGACAGGGAGTGGGCCAAGAGGGGTGGGATCTGAGCCCAACCTGGCTCCCCTTCCCCAACTCACTGGCCAGCGAAGTGAAGACAATGAGGAGGAGGAATTAATCTGCTCCTGGTATAGGCCAACCGCAGATTATTGTCCCCTGGAGCCAGAACAAGGAGAGCAGCTGTGATGCCCTTTACTCAGGACTCCAGGTACAGTCACAGTCCAGCCCTACATAAACAATGTTCTTTGGAACAAGTATTTGTAACACTGTCACACAGATTAAAAGCCTGTCCATAATAATGGGCCACATTGTGATGTGCCCTTGTCAGGTGTGTGATGGATGGGCAAGAAGGATCCAGCTTGTCCTTCAGATCCTAGACTGAGGTTGTATTGACTGGCAGCTATTAAAAACAACAACTTTACACTTGTATGCAAATTTGATATAGACCAGAGAAATAGGGAACCCCATTATGATATTTTAGGGAGTCCCTTTACAGAGCAGGATGACACTTTAAAAGAGCATAATTTCAAATTCTCTTTAGAACTGGAACAGTGTCCTGTTGTGGCTTTTTCTGTCCTTGTTAGGCCTTGGTAATGAGGGTAGGACTCCAGACTGGTATTGCCCACATTAGACCCAATGATGTTCTCTACAACTCTGACCTTTTCAGTGTTCTTTGCTTAGACTGGCTAACAGTCCATTCTTGTTCCCCCCTTACAACTGCCTCACCAACCTCCTTTCCTCATTTCCACTCAGTACTGAGAACATTGCTAAGCTAGTTCTCTACCAAGCTAGTTTATATCATGTTTGTGGGACTGAGTATCAGAAGGTGGAATTAAAGTTACAGCAGGAAATTAAAAAATCAATGAATGTTGATGAATTACCTCTCTATCAAAAAAGCAGACTCTTTTTTATATGCTTGTCTTTACCTTCAAACAGGAGAAGGTGTTAGATGACTTTGATGAAGGACATTTGTGAAGTGACAAACTTAAAACAACAGCATATTTATCCGAGAAGTCATTGACTTTGCCACTCATTTCTTCAGTACTTCCCTTTGCCATTGTTAAAAGTGTTTTGCTTGAATTAGTTCTGTTCCTTACACAAGCCAGGGTTTGCTTTTGCTTCTTAAATCTGCAGTGAGATCATAGCTATGTGTTTATGTCTTTAACCATGGAAATGAATGGATCTTAGAACTTGGTATTGCAACTGACTCCACAGGATCAGGATAGCAGGGAAAGATGGTTTGAGAGGGAAAATAAACTATTATGCAAACACGAATATCTATGATAATTGGCAACAAGGCAGAAGCAAACCATACAACCAGATGAGAGATGAAGGCCTGATCCAAAGCTTATTCAAGTCAATGGGGAAAAAAGCTCTGGCTCAGGCCTTGAATGGATTTAAACATGCTATGTTTGATCATTTTCCCCAGGAGGATCATATCATCCCTTCTTTCAAACTGACCTAGATTAAGGAGGTGGAGCAGCACAAACTCTCTGGCATTGGACTCCTTTATTTTCTGATGTTATAGGACAGTTTTTAAACTGGGATAGTTGTTCTGCCAACGTGGATGGACCTTCAATTTCTCAAGTGTTGAGAAAGGAACAGCAAATATGAGAAGGAAAGGGTGCACTGACTCATCACAGAGACAGTACTAGTCTTGTCAGTTTTAACTTGGATAAAAACATGCTGTTAATATGTTCTGTGCTGTCTGCTGATAAGATAGCAGCTAAAGATGGACTATCAGTAAGTCTGGTTGTTTACCATCGTAAAAAATGGGGGGAAAGTCATGGCTTTGTCACAGCAATAAAAGAAAAAGAAAGAAAGAAAGCAAGCCATAATTCTAGTTTTTAACCAAAAGGAAAAATCATGGCACGTGACTTTGTAGTTAATATCAAGTTGTTGGACATGGAAAATTAAAAGAAAAAAGTCAGGTAAATCTACTTTGTTTTAAAGTAAAAATATTTTAAAGCATTTAACAATATTTAATAGTTTAAAACCATTTGAACAATCTGCTCTCCAGTACGCTGGTCACAGAGAGAGCTAAATCTGTGAAAATTCATGGAGCTGTGGAAATGACAAAAAAACATACCTTTTCATGAAAAAGCCCTAAATAGCATGTATTTTGTCACTGAAGCCATGGCGGTGACAAACTTACTGCCTCACTCATAAGGCACAAAATACATCCTGTCAATGAATATGAGTTTTTCCTTAAAAGCTTTCAATGGAAGGCCCTGGGATGACATCTTCTGGGTGTATAGAATTATTGCCTGTGTTATGCTGAGTAACATATACCCTCAAACATCAAGCCTCATCCTTCAGGTTTCCTAATAATTCACATTGCCGTGACAGTTCTCCCAAAGGTTGTTCAGCACACTGAAGTGGAGGAGCTGTCGTTAGAGAGATTGAGGAAGCATTTAGCATGAAAACATAGCCGATGTTAATTGTACTATTTGATTTTTTTTAATTGGTTATGTAGATACATGGCGGTTATTATGATCTACAACCTTATAGCCTTGTGATGCTATCCCTAGCAGATCTCATGAGCAAATCAAGAATGGACAAGATCAGTACTTGGATGACAGACCTCTGACAACTGCCAGCTATTGTTTTCCCATTGCTGAGCTAAATACTATGAACTTGCATAAAAACCCAGCAGGGTGTGAGGGGACACTGTGTTGCAGAAGGTGCTATATTGTAGATAAGTTATAAAACCAAGGTTCTGGTGCCTTTGGTACATTAAAAAGATCTCCATTGCACGTTTAACAAGAGTAGGGTTAGCCTGAGTGATCTTGGCTATATTCTACCTACTCTTATATGTCCATATTCCCCTTGCAGTGTCCATTGGATTAAATTTTTAGTTAATTTTGTACAGTGTGTTGTGCAAATGTAAATGTTATATAAGTGCAAAGTATTATTAATTATGAACTGATTAATTGGATGACATTCTTTCTTACTGCCTCTCTACTTCATGACATGCCATGTTACTGTGCACTGTTAAACAGTTGCTGCATTTCATTCTTCCTGTGGCTGATTCTTCAAGCTCTTTTCTAATTTCAGCACAAACACCAGTACATTTCATTTCAACTGCCTTTCAGAGACCTACATAAACAGTACACTCAGGGCTGTTCCATTCCTCTCTTGCCCAAAATTGATGGCTGAACTGGAAGAGAGTATGTGGGTAATATGTGATGGGTAGGTGGTGATTTGTAGGGGTTGTAGAAACGCATATGATTCAGGGTGGAAATGTGGCCAGAGGTCTATTCATTTCTATACTTTTAAATGCTTAGGTTTTTAAAAATGTAACATGTTAGCTTTAATGTTAATTTGCAACCTTAAATGAAAATTAACTTTTTTGGTCTGTTGGTGACAGGATTCTTGACTGAATGGTCCAACCCAATATGGTAATTTCTGACTACAGCCTTGAAAAAACCAAAACCAAACTGAGCTGATGCTGGCTGGTGCTTGAGCAGCCAAGAGAAACAAAACTACAGCCACTGACACAGTAATAAATTATGTTAAAATTGGAATATATTTTACTTTTTAAAAAGCAATGACATGTTTCAAATATTTTAATATGGAGTTTGGCCTTTAAAAATGACTTTCACACGTTGAGCACAATTGCATTCTGATTGGCTGGATAAAGGCAAACGATTTATGATGTATGAATCCCAGGATCCATTAGGCTGCTGTTCTCTTTACAAATTTGCTGACTTATTTTGACTAATTATCCCAAAACTCCTACTTTTTTCTCTTGTTTCTTCTTGTCTTTAGATTTTAATAAGGTGGTTGGTGGCTGTTATTGTTCATTCTACTTCCTCAGTCTAGGAATTCCTGGGATCCTGAATTCTAATCTACCAGCCATGAGGTTTTGCATGACTCCCTTTAAGGTAGCTTATAATTGCTAATTTATGGTAATACCTGTCATGTGTTGCACAGGGAATGCAGTCATGTGATTGCTCAAGCTGCTGCCACCACATCTTGCCTGCTGACTAAGTTCCTGCAAGCTGAGGTCCCGATCTGTCTGTACACAGATCTTAAATACATAAATAAATATCTCACAATGGAGTGATGCCAGAGATGCTGAGTTTACGAGGTCAACACAGCCATTTGAGGGAACCTGATGGAAAATACCAGCCCTTAAGCTAACAAAAATAATGAGCAAGCTGAAGAAGTGAAAACTGAAGATGTGTTTCAGGTTAAATGCAACAGTTTTGTACAGAGGGCTCTGGAAAGTGAGTGGTTTTTTTTTTAAGGTAAGTTTGGACCAGTTCTTTAAGAAAACAATCTTGAAAGTGTTTATTTTACAACTCTGAGATCTTCTAAGGGAATGTGAACAGTAAAGCTCTGAAAAAGAACAGTGGTGAATAGAGCTGATTCTTTGCAGGCAGGACAGCTTCCAAGAATTGCCCCACCTGACTAAAAATCTAGACCTAGAAACTGGCTTGGTTTCCCCCCAACTCCCCAAAATGGGGGCAGTGCTCATGGCTAAGTTGCTGTTTGGAGTTGCACAAATGCTGCTGTTATTTTTTCTTTCACCATTACAAGATTACATTTGAGGTTATTTTAAAGGAGGCTATTTCATCTAAATATCTCCCAGTCTGAAGTTATATTCCATCCCACCCCCGACTGGATCTCTGCCAGAGATGCTCTGAGATACAAGGAAATAGAAGTCTGTTATGTTTTTGCCTTCCACTAAATACACAGGAATATTAGTTGTTTGTATACATTTTTACTTTTGTCCTTGTGCTTCCCAGAGCTTGGTTACGAGGTAGAATAAATTAGAGAAATCAGCACAAATCATGCTAGCATATTGTAAAAGTCTTAGATTAGATTGTAAAATCCTCAAGACAGAGACCTTTCCTTCTCTATTCATCTTTACAGGATTATGTATAATTTTATATTTATGATGAATATTTATGAAGAACCATCAGGGAACAGAGCTAGACTGTAACTTTACATCTGTCCTGAATAAGGGGCAGTGCGCAGCTATGCTACCCTAGGAGACAACAAATTGGTCACAAGTCCTTCCCTTCTCGCTCTGTGGAAGGAGTAATTTACTTCACCCTTTTCTGTAGAGCTTTTTGTGCCCCACTGTGTGCCTGTGGGGAGTGGAGTCAGTCCTCCTCTCACTCCTTACCTCTCTCTGCACCCTCTGGCTAGCAGTGGGAAGCACTGGTCAAGCACTCTATCTCCCTGTGGCTGTAGTCACCATCTGAGCGGGACCAAGTAAGAGAGGCTTTATTCCTTCTTACTCCTCAGCCCCGCCAAGTAACTGCTGCAATCATTTAACTCCCATACAAAGTCCCTGCCCCATGGAGCTTACAATGTAATAACACATAGGGTAAAACAATGGCATATTTGGGATGGGCAGAGAGACATTGCTCCAGCTACAGCTGCTCTGTTCTGTTGCTCTTCCCATATTGGGCTTCTCTACACTTAAATGCTACAGAGGCACAGCTTTGTTACTGTAGTGCTGCACTGTAGACACTACCTACTCCGACAGGAGGGGTGCTGCCCTCAGCGTTACCTATCTACCTCTCTGAGAGAGGAAGCTAGGTCAACAGAAGAGTGTGGCTATTTCACACTCCTGACCAATGTAATTAAACCAACCTAATTTTCTAGTGTAGACCAAATCATACTCCCGTGCCATATGTTTGTAGAACCCTACCATTTTATCACCTCACCAACTATTAGGTTTAGGGCAGGTCTGCACTTAATGCTGCCTTGGCACAGCTGCATGTGAAGACGTTCCTACACTGATGGGAGAGCTTCTCCCGTAGGCAGAGTTAATCCACCTCCATGAGAGGCGGTAGCTATGTTGACAGGAGAAGTTAGCTATAACTACATCACTCAGAGGTGAAAAATTCACACCCCTGACAACATAGTTAAACCATTATAGGCCTGTAATGTAGAGCTGGCCTTAGATTTTTGTTTAAATTTAGAGAAATAATTCTAGCTGGTCAGAAAATGTTCCCCTCCCATCCTTGCCCTGTGGAAAATTTCAACTTTGCATTGAAAAAAGGTTTTGGTTTTCTGCAAAAAAGTTTTCAGTTTTAAATAAACACTCAAAAGTTTTCCACGGAAAGCAGACACTTTTAATGAAAACATTTAGATGAAAACCCAGTTTTCCATCAAAAAATAGAATGGTGGAAATTTTTTCTACTAGCCGTAGTAATAATGTTACCAAAGGGCATTAGACAAGGGTGAAATGTGTGAGAGAACATGCCCCAACCATTCTCGCTGGAAGTCTTGAGCCATTTTCTCATTCTTTCTTACAAATATAGCTGGAGGGTGCTGGGAAATAGGTCTCTTGCCAACACAAGAGAAAAATGGTACTAATGAGATATGGAAATTTTACCTTTGACTTCAGTGGGGCCATAATTTCATGTAAAGCAAAGTTCTTTGTATTAAGGCAAATTTAGGACCAATTTCTGCTTTCAATTGCATCCATGAAACCTCAAAAGTAGTAAGAATTTGTCTCTTAGTCTTCTTTAGCGGTTGGCAAATAATGTATTTGTTATTCATAATTCTTGAATTTCTTGGGTGAAATTTACTATATTTACCCTATTGTGAGGGTTTATGTGATGGATAGGCCTAGTGCTGGCTCTCTGTAAATTTTATCTTTTATGAGCTGAAGACTGTAAAATACTGTAATGTAACAGACGATGTACAGTTTACACTGCAAGTTCTGTAACTGACATCTGCAGCTTATGTATCTGTAAGTAATTTAATTGTAACTTATATAAGAAACTTAACTAACCATCCCAGTGTGAATTCTGAATTTTATATGCTGTTGCAATATGTGACATTTATGCTGTTTGGATCGGTCTACAGAAATCAGTCAATAAGGAAATAGAAATGTTATCACATGTTTTATGTAACTAATCCATACATGAATTGTGATAATCATAATCAGGCATACACTTGCTTCTTGGAAATATTTGTGCTAAAATACAACTTTTATTAGTATTTACCCGGCTTTACTCATGTGGCTTAATTCAGCATGACAGTGTTCATTATGTTTGGTAAATATAACTTCTGACTAACCATTTTTGGTGACTTTACTTTCTATACTGTATCCATTTCCTTTCATTAAGGTTTTTCTACTTTTTTTAACAGATTGTTGCAGTTTGTAACTCTCAAAATCAATGCTGAAAAATACAGCGTACTGTAGATACAACAATTAGGTTGCAGTCATGTCATGTTGACCTATCCTTCTATGAAGAACAAAGAAACTGTATATCTTCCTATCCAGACTTTGCAAAAACAAGCAGGTAGGTTTGGCATTTAAATATCAGGGTAAATTCTGTTTGAGTGTAAAAAACGAAGAGGCTATAATTGGCCAAACTAAAGTGGGAGTTTGATTTTATAAATACAGTTGCTGCAAATAAGTACTATTTGTAGTTACATCTGATGCTGCCATTTCAAAGGTTTGAACTAGTTGTTCTTCAACACAAGGAGCAAAGATTTTGTGTAAGTTTATAATTTCATTTTGTTCAAACCAACCATGTCATCTACTCAGTATTTTATTGTGTTTTAGAGATGTGTTGTAAGTGGAGGGTTAAAAAAAAAAAAAAAGGATGGAGTCAGCATATTACCTCATTAGTCAGGTGGCTTTTGGATGAATTCAGCTTGACACAAGAAAAGGTGGAGATGAAATACAAAGAAAGTGGGTTATGTACAGTGTGTACACCCCCACACCCTCAGTCTGAACACTGTTTGTGAACTTTAAGAGATGGCCATAAAAATGCATTTGGGTTGCTAATAAATGACATCTAATAAGCAGTACTGGTCTCAGTATTTTGCTGTGCAAATAGGGCTGTGTTTTTTGAGCAAAGCAGCATGCTGCCCTCAACAGAAAACCCTGTTTATCACTTGGAGCTGCAATAAAAATAACAAATGTCCAGAGTAAACCTAATTCACTGTGCTACTTAGTATTTGAAATACATAAATATGTCAAGAAAAAGACCTCTAATAGACCCTTTTATCCTGGTAATAGTGTACATATAATTTTCCTCTCATTAGTACAAAAAACTACCTAGGGAACTATCGGCCCATCCTTCATCCATTTAATCTGCATTAGTTTACTTTTACCTTGTGTTTAATCTGCTTTCCCTCAAGGTATTTTGAATAAATCAATAGGAATACATGATTGTTTAATGATTTTTAGAAGAGCTCCCTTCGACCACAGCTGCATGATTTAGAATGACTAATTCCGCTTTTTACAATTGATCCTACCTCGTGTGGACCATCCATTCCTGCCATGCTAGGTAAAGGGAAACTAGAGCAAGCTGCTTAATAATCAGTGAGATCTTAAAAGGTCCAATTCAGGCAGCTAATTATCACATTTTTAGGCATCATATTTTCTTACCCTCATAAAGTGTCATCTTTCCACTCAGGCGCTGGACAATCAAATTATTATTCACATTCTGGGAGAGAATGCGATAAGGGAGAGGATGTCAAAGCACAAAGTGGGTCTCTTTCCCCATTTTCTCTTTTAGTTCTAGGCATCTGGGCTTGGAGTCTTTGAATATCTAATCATGTGCCTGGAGCTGGCTGACAACTTTGATGGAGTGATAGAAATAGAGAGGTGACAAACTATTCAAAATAAATGTAGCTAATTCTTGATAGCAGGCTCCAACTCCCTATCCCAATGGCTTGCTTGCTCAGTACATCACGTTACCACGTTGGTTTAACTTGAATTTTGGGGCTGACCTTGAGATTCCTGCTCTCCAAGCTCACAAAAGCTCCATGGACTAGTATGGCTACTCTGGATGGGACAGTAAGTAGAGGATTGGGTTTAAATATGCTAACAGCACCTTCCATTGCCCATGCTGAGGAACAAGGCTGTGTGTGCCTTTCAGAAGAGTGCCAAGACTTTCAGGGAGAGACACACAGAGGACCAGATTCTGGCCTCAGTTACATCCTATTGAAACAAAGGATGCAACTGAAAGCCCATTCAATTAACATGACTGCAGGGAAAACCTTTCAGTTCTAATGTACTAGGTCCTTTACAGCCAAAAAACAAAAATAAAGCATTCTTTTAACATCATAATGACTAGATAGGAAGTTGTGCAAACAGCAACAGAGGTAGGCCAATGAGAATAGCTAAAAGGTACTCAATACAGTGGTGATGGGAGTGGTATGAAATCCTAGAGAGAGAGTAGCATGCTGGTGTGCAGAGATCATGTATTTGGCTTCAAATGCATTCCTCCTCAGTTAGGTGGTACAGTCTAGTAGTGGATAAGACTGCACTGGGAATCAAAAGACTTGGGTTCTATTCCTGGGTTTGCCACTGAGCTGCTGTGCGACACTGGGCGAGTCACTTCACCTCTATTTCTCCTTCCTCCATTTGTCTCCCATGTCTAATTAGATTGTCTTTTCCTATGTGTTTGTACAGTGCCTAGCACAATGGGCCCTCATCTCTGTTGCAGCCTGTTAGTGCTATTGTAATACAAAAAATGACAACAGATATAGTATAACCTTGTTATACTGTTCATGCAGAAGCGATAAATCAGGTATTGAATCCCATTTGAATGCCTGATGTACTAGGTCACACTGCCTCTCCAGTGGATGTTCATGGACCCAGCATGTTTGTGCATTCACCCTTATGTTGGCAAACATCCTTGGTTGGGCCACCTTCTATTAGAATCTATAATCAGAGTCCTGTCACAGCTTGAAACCGGCGATCCAGAAACTGCCTTCATTTCACTAGAGATTAGTATGAACTCTCCTGGTCAACAAGGATGCTGACGGCAGCAAGCCATCTAGTCCTACATCCAGGGTGGTCCTCACTGAGGAGGGCTCTGCTCTGCTCCTTCTGCGAGAGCTCACTTCACCAGCAAAAGTGTCACAAAGTTCTTGAAATGGTCTGCCTATGAATCACTGCAGCACACAGAATGGGGCAGAGTACAAAAGCAATGCATAGCTGTAGCATTGACAAAACTGAATGTCTCATTATGGGCAGCAGGCTCCCGGGCCTGCTGAGTTTTTTCATTGGCTTCAGTGAGTTTTGGAATGGGCTCTATATAAATAATGCACAATATTCATAAGACTAAATTAAGCTAATTTCAATGTAACTAAACTGGATGCTAGAAGAATACATTGGCAAATATACCATCATCATATCAGCACTCAGAGCTGACACTGCTTCAGTACAAAAAGAAAAAATATTGGCAGTTAGCACCAATAAATTAGAAATATTCTTTGATCAGAGTGCTGGCAATGATGGAGACAGGCTGTGTAAAGCTCCTTATGAAAGTGCCAGGTGACAGAAGACATCATAGCGTGAGTAATCTACTGTGCCAGGGCTTGTAGGTTGCCCACAGTCTAACACAGCCATCTAGGAAAGCTTATAGCTGAGAACTGGGCTGGCATTGCATGTAGTTTGCCTTATTGAACTTTGAATGCATTTCTAAGCTATATTTTTATTACTCATTTAATCAGTTTGTAAGGCTTCTATTGTAAAACCTTTATGGGAGATGGTAGGCATCATGGACTAGTGAAGAGGAATCTAGAGTTCAGAAAGGCAGCATGATCTAGTGATTAGAGCACTAGACTGAGAATCAGGTGATGTGGGCTATATTCTGCCAGTGGCTCACTGTATAACCTCAGACCAGTCACTAAAAGGCAGATTTTTGAAGATATTTAGGTGCTTCTAAAGATGAAGATTGGTGCCTCGTACAGTTTTCAAAAGCACCTAACTCCCATTGCTTTCAAATGCCTTTAAAAATCTGGCCCTAAAATTGTTTGTGCCTCAGTTTTCCAATTGATATACCTTTGCAATTGCTGACTCTCTCACAAGTTACATACTATTTAAGTACGTTTGCATCAGGGGCGGCTCTAGCCATTTTGCCGCCCCAAGCACGGAGGCACGCCGCGGGGGGCGCTCTGCCGGTCGCCGGTCCCGTGGCTCTGGTGGACCTCCCGAAGGCGTGCCTGCAGATGCTCCACCGAAGCCGTGGGACCAGCGGACCCTCCGCAGACACACCTGCGGGAGGTCCACCGGAGCCACCTGCCGCCCTCCCAGTGACCGGCAGAGCACCCCCCGTGGCATGCCGCCCCAAGCACGCACTTGGCGTGCTGGGGCCTGGAGCCGCCCCTGGTTTGCATGGCCTGTATGCCCTCAGACTGTGAATGCCTTCAACAGATATTTCAGCTCCCTGCCCAGAAGCTTCACTTCCCATGGCTCAACACAGAACCAATGAATTCCGTGAAGAAGCTGGGAGTTCGGGGAATGTCTACTAGCCATCATCTCAGTGGAGATGGAAAACAGATGGTTCTAATGCTCTTCTGACTCATCAGAAAACAAACAAGCATGGAGTGTGAAAAACTCTCTCATTCTTCTAGAGCAGGGGTTCTCAAACTGGGGGTCAGGACCCCTAGGGGGTTGCAAGGATATTACATGGGGGAGTCGCGAGCTGTCAACCTCCCACCCAAACCTGGCTTTGCCTCCAGCATTTATAATGGTGTTAAATATATAAAAAAGTGTTTTTAATTTGTAAGGGGGATCGCACTCAGATGCTTGCTGTGTGAAAGGGGTCACCAGTAAAAAAGTTTGAGAATCACTCTTCTAGAGCTGTTTAAGACCTCCCAGCTCCAATAGCCCAATAGATTCTCTGCCTCTATAGCATATAGGATTTACCTAATGATTTCACTGTCAGGGAAATTCCATGTAGCTGGAGCTATGGCTTAAACTATGTGCGTCATCCTTCTTCTAAGACTTCTATGAGATGGGTATAGATGCAATCATTCTATCTGTGCACAGAAACAGTTGAAATTAGTATACAGCAAAAAGTGATCTCTTACTATTATGCAGCCTCAGTGGTGGTTCCTGAGTCCCCTGACATAGACAATGATTATTGAGCCAATTCAAAACAAACCAAAACTCAGAAGTGGCCTGCCATAAAATCTTTTCCCCACCGAGCTCTCTGCTTAAAAGTTAGAACCCATGCCAGAAATACATTAAAACTAAAAAATCAAATTCTTCCACCTTACAAAGGCTGGCTGCATCATATAAACCTGAGCCCACAGGCTAATAGCTTCACCGCCATAAATATCCAGGATGTTCTATTTGCACATTGTAATGTAACTTGGACAATTCCCTACTCAACTTAATCTTTTAGCTCCCTACTCAGGTGTACACAGGGCTTAGTGTAATTGTGGACAGCTGTCCCTATCATGATTTTGTAGGGAGTGATTCTTGATGTTTGAACCTTTGGGGTTCACAATACTGTTATGGTATCTAGAGGTCCCCGGCAAGATTGGGGTCCCATTGTTCTAGGTGCTCTACAGAGAAAAAGTAGGAGAAAGAAAGTAGAAAGGACAGATAATAATTCCCATTTTACACATGGGCAAGTGAGGCACAGAGTGACTTGCCCAAGGTCACACACAAAATATGTGCTAGAGCCAGGAATTGAACCCAGGTATGTTAAACTTACAGATATGTATTAAAGCCCATATTTTTTCTTCATACATTCAGGGAGAAATTGGATCAAGGGATTTATTTTTATTATTAGTGGTGTGAAGTAACAGGCTACTTATTATATGTATTTTGTTTACAGACACACATTTTCCTTTTGGCTATTTCAGAAATTTACATCAACATTCTTAAATAGGCTTTTTTTCTTCTCTTGTCCATGGGTAAAAATATTTACATTTTACTGCTTGATCAAATCATAAAGGTATGTTTAAAATCAATAGAGCTGAAGTGGCCAATCTGTGGTTTGAAGTCTAAGAAGGAATTTGTTTAAAGAATGGCACTAAATGCAATACTTGCAAGCCAAAATGTGAAGAATGGATTTTTGTTTCTTTTCCTACCTTCTTTTATCTTCTGCCTGTTCTCTAAGGACTTGCTGATTTTCCCCAACCTCATTGGATTAATACTGCTTCTGATGTTTTTATTAATTGATTAAAAAAAAACAAATATTGTTCTTGTGTAATATGCCCTTGTTGTAGTACTCCAGCATTGCCATGATTTTCATGCACTTCGCATGGTCAGAGAATCCTAAAGGTTCTTAAGGTCCTTGAAACTAAGTCAAGTGAAAATATTGACAGCTAACTAGCATCTAAAAAGTTTATTTAGTTACCTTTGCAGTAAATATATAGCAGGGAAGTTATTTGCCCACTACCTGAAGCCACCACTCGCCATCATCACACCATCAGATAAGTTCTATGTAGAAAAAGTTGGCATGGTTTCCTTATTGCTTTTTGAAGCAATCTTCTTTTTTCTAAACTTCCTAGGCAGGTTGTTAGGATGAGATTTTTCAAGAGTGACAAGTGATTTTGGTTGTCCAACTTGAGACACCTTAATGGACTCTACATTTTAAAAAGTGAGCAATGCGCTTTATGAAAATCAGGCTTCTGAAGTTGGGCACTGAAAATCACAAGTCATTTTTGTAAATCACGGCTGTAGACTTTAAACACAGCAATCATCTTCACAGCTGAGGCTGTGGCCTTGTCAACCCCTACTGATGAGAGCTCATGTGAGCAATCCCATAGGTCAACAGGACTACTCAGCAATGTAGGAACTCATGTGAGAGAGTATTCCATGTTCAAGGCCTAAGAAAAATGAGGAGTGAAAAAAGCACATGTTGCATGAGCCTGGGGGATAATGGCGGCCCATCTGATTGGTTCCTTCTGCCAGAGAGCTGAATATATCGCCTTCTCAGAACTCCCATCTTCTGCCAGCCCAGGCTATGGAAGCATGAGCGAACATCCCCATCTTGTGCTGCCACAAAACCAGTTTTTGTATTTTGTAATTTGTAATTTAGACTGATCCAGCTTCCACTGAAGTCAATGGGAATCTGATTTCAGTGAGTTGGATGAGACCATATTAAGCTGTTTAGGGCATCTTAGGGGTTTCCCTGCTAAAAAAAGTGTAGGGAAACAATGTGTTTGAATGAAAATTTGAGCAATAGTACAGAAAGATTATAGCAGAGGCAGCTTTGTTATTAGAGTGTCTTGTTTTGTGGCTGCACTGTATGTATAGGGGCAGATTTAAAAAAAAAAAAGTCAGCTCCCTTTTAGACATTAAGGCCTGTGTCCTCAAAGACATTTAGGTGCCTGTGATAGTTCTCAGGGTAACCAGGACTGCAAGTCACCTTGTTATCCCTTGCCTCTAATGAGAGAGACTCTTGCCTATGGTGGCGGGATACTAGGTCCCCAACACTACCAGCCTTTCAGCCACTCAAGCACTTTCCTCCTGGTTATGCCAGCCCAGTCTATGACTTGCAAGTTAACAAGAGGTGCAGCCCATCTCCTTGAAGCTTTGCCCTGTGATATCTAGTCCCCGACACTGGCAACTCTCAGAAAGCCCAGATCCTCAGCTCCCAAAGAAGCAGTGTACCCCAGTTTTACTTTAAATTGCCGCTCCTGTATAACATGCAGTATTTGTGAGTACGTATAATAAAACGAAAGGTTTGTTTAAGAAAGAATAGAGGTTTCACTAGAAAGAAACAGAAAGTGATGGAAACAATTGGTTATAATACTAAACAAAACTATTAAATGCAAACTGTGGCCAACACTTATTAATAGTTACATTTCCTATCTAATAAAGTAGGTTTTCCCCCCTCCCAAAGGTCAGTGTGTTGCAGAGCTGGCTGATTTTCCAGAGACCGGGATCCTATCTTTCATGGAACACCACCCTGCTCAACAAGATGTCTCCTCAGTGAATGGCCTCAAATGATATACTATCAGCCTTTTGTCTTAATTCACAGACATGGCACTCCCCTCACTGTCATATGATTCCTTTTTACGTCCGAGTGCTTTTGATGTTTATAGTTTGTCTTTGATGATTTTCCATTGAGTTGTCTGGGTTGTTGGAATGGTGGACAATTGTGAAATATATTACATAATTGGCTAGCCAGGGAGGGGTGACATCTCCCTCATTACCGAGACACGATTCCCTAGTGACTCACTTTCACTCCAAGACCATAAGGACATAATTGTCAATAAGTTACATTAGTCCTTAAACCAAGGGTGGGCAAACTTTTTGGCCTAAGGGCCACATCAGGGTTCCGAAACTGTATGAGGGCTGGGTAGGGAAGGCTGTGCCTCCCCAAACAGCCTGGTCCCCCTCCCTGCCCCCTGACTGCCCCCTTCAGAACCCCCACCCCATCCAACCCCCTCTGCTCCTTGTCCCCTGACCACCCCCTCCCTGGACCCCCCAGGACCCCACCCCCCACTCCCTGTTCCCTGACTGCCCCAACTCCTATCCACACCCCCGCCCCCGACAGGTCCCATGGGACTCCTATGCCTATCCAACCGCCCCTGCTCCCTGCCCTGACTGCCCCTCAGGACCTCCTGCCCCTTATCCAACCCTCCCGCTCCCTTACCATGCTGCTCAGAGCACCAGGACTGGCAGCCGCGCCGCCCAGCCGGAGCCAGCCATGCCGCCGCACAGTCTAGAGCACCAAGACAGGCCGGCAGCTCTCGCAGCCATGCTGCCCGGCAGGAACTCGCAGCCCCGCCACCCAGAGCGCTGGCAGCATGGTGAGCTGGGGCTGCGGGGGAGGAAGGACCGCAGGGGAGGGGCTGGGCAGGATGGTCCCACGGGCCGGATGTGGCCCGTGGGCCGTAATTTGCCCACCTCTGCCTTAAACATTACCTGTACACACATATCACAATGATTACGAGTACAGATACTTTACAAGCTTTCAGTAGAGACCTCACAGGCTACCCTTTTGTGAATAAATGCTGGGAAAGTGGAATATTAGGGGTAGTGAATTGCTTGTAAAGAACATAGAACCCTTTTCCCATTTGGACTAACGGGCCTGTGTGTCTTAGGGTGTGTCTACACAGTAACTAGATATGCACCACTGGTTTGTGCTAGCTGACTTGGACTCGCAGGGCTGCTTCATTGCTGCATAGACTTCCAGGCTTGGGCTGGAGCCCTGGATCTAGGACCCTCCGAGGGGGAAGAGTCCCAAAGCTTGGGCTCCAGCTTGAGCCTGGAAGTTTATACAGCAATGAAACAGCCCTGCAGCCTGATCCCTCCGAGCCTGGAGTTGACTGGCACAGGCCAGTGTAGATTATTATTTTTTTTTCTGTGTAGACACACTCACAGTGCCTAAATCTGAATGCTGAGCATGTCTGAAACCCTGTCCTTGGAGCTCTAGGCCCAAATGAAATGGGCAAGTTTCAAAAGTGCTCAGCATTCAACAGCGCCCACTGAACTCAGCAGGAGCTGCTAGTGCTGAGTTCCTATAAATGTATCCACTTATTTAGGTGGATGACTGAATGGCAGCTGTTGGGTACGGAGGTCTATTGCAAATATGGGCCCAAACGTATGCTTATGAAAGATAACAGCTTAACCTGTCAAGTTGACAGTTAAATATGCATGTACCCAGGGTTAATATGGGAGCCCATCAAAGATCCAGGTTGGTGTCTGTTACTTTAAGCTCTTGGACTGTTCACTTTTTCTGACCTTGTAAGCTCCTCGGGGCAGGGATTGTGTCTTGCTGAGTGTGGGCAATATCTCATAGATTGTGGGTGCTATTAAAATATAAATAAATATTAATAACTAACTGGAATGTTTCTCCATTTCTTCATTAGGAACTAAAAACATTTGTGCTTGGATTGAAATGATTGATGGAATACAAGGGTCTTGTATCAAAGGTAATCTCATAGCAAGCTTTATAGAGTGGGTGAGCTGCCATTTCTCTGCCAAGATACCATAAGATTAGCTGCTTTCATTTTTCAAGCCCCAAATGCTGCCAACTTAAATGCTCAAATATCCATCCCATAGCTATTCGGCTTGGAAAGAGTGGGCCAGCAAATGGATATTGGATGAGGATCACAACATAGACATAAGTACACTTTGGCACAGGTAGCTGGCATTCGTGGAAGGTGAAGCTGTAGTCCTACTATGACCCCAGCTCCCAAATTGGAGAAATTCAATCTTAGCTGAAGTTCAAGAATTTGCAGGGAGAATGTGCAATGTCATTTTATTATGGAAACAAATCTAATAAACCTGGGCCTGCCACAGGATAACGTTCTGCACGTTTGCTTGCTCTTGCTCTCTCGCTTGGCCTCCTGAAGCCAGTATAACTCTCCAACCTGTTCGACCAAGTCATCTCCTTCAACAACAACCTGATCAACATAGCTCCATTGACTTTAGTGGAGTTATACCACTTTACAGCAGCTGGGAAGTTCATCCAGCCTATGGGTCTGATCCACCACCACTGAATTTAATGAGAGTCTTTCCACTGACTTGTCTCTCTACAAATGATAGTTGCCTGCCCCTTAATCTTCCCCACAAGAGCAAGTGGGACCATTTCTAGCTGTGCCTATACACCCAGTAGCTTTCTCCAATGTCTCCCCGCCACAGGCACAGTGCACATCACAAGACTCCTCTGACTGCTATACTCACTCTGGCATAGAAGTTATGTCTTTTCTGAGGTGATAATGGGTGGGATGTACTTTGTTTTTGATGCACATTTCCAGGCTACCAAACCTTCCAATGTACATGGAGGCCACCAGAACTGTCATGCTTTATAGCATAATACTGTTCAATAAGAAATTTCAGAATCAAAATTCCTTCTCATAAAAGGTGGTTTGTGAAGTCCTTTCTAACCTCCCCCCCCCCCAATTATTCGTACTCACCATGGGTAAAACGGACTCCTGTGCAGAGGGATAGCTCAAGGCCTAGGAACCACTTGAGTCCCACTTAAGTTTCCAAAAAGGGCTTACATGGTTCCTAGGCTTTGTACTTGGCAATTCCCATGGGAGTAATCACTTCCCCCAAAATGATATATTATTCCCTTTAAGGGCTAATAAAAAATGAGCCACATTCTGCTCTCAGGTACAGCAGACAGGAACAAATGTGGAATGACTCTACTGATGTTACACTGATCTAAGAACAGAATTTGACCAGATCTCCTTGGCCTAATTTAATTTTCCATGACACAATCCTACTGCTGGTTATGGAGAGTAATGAGAAAAGCAGCATGTTACTCTGCACTATACTCTAGCAAGATATCCTGAGTGAGGCCAACATGTCTTTGACATGCAAACTAATGTGCTGTACTCCTGGATACTGTCTTCCTGGTCTGAGAACCGTTAATCCTATTAATTGCATATAAAAAGACTGGTAGCAGTTCTACAAATGAGTAAACAGAGAGATAAAAGTGTAATCGTACTAGTACAGCAAATTGGATTCAGGTCCTCATTGAACAATCCTGTTTCATTTCAGCAATTTTATTATCGCTGTTACTGGAACAAATCACTTTATTAAACAGAAGGGGCTTCTGTAAAAGAATTTCTTCTTGTGGACAATATCATGAAGCTCTGTAACACACAACCAGCACTTACACTTGTCAGGGGATTTCTTTAGGCAATTCAGCTAATGGCTTGTGACAAGTAAGACTTGAAATGTTCATTCCAGCCTTCCCTTCAGCTAGGTAGATATATTTCCTCAGTTCTAAAAAAACCCTTTTAGTGGAATGAATATTTTTCACAGCAGTCTTGCTAAGAATCTGCAGAGGATAACGTGGTCTGAGAAAGCAGTGGGGCGGGTGTGGGGGTGAGGAAGGAGGGGCAGGACTTAGTTTAAACCATAAGAGTCAAGGTTGTATCACAATTCATTGTGCAGTTGTCCCCAGAATTCTGGAGCAATGAATACCACTCCTATATCATTGTGAGGCAAAACAAGAGAGAAACTATCATAGGGCTGGTCTAAAAGCGAGTTGATATGTATTCGCCATCGCTTGAGGTTTTCAGATTAAGATTGAAGGCCTTTCTAGAAGACATGTTTTAGTCAAACTAAGATTCTGGACAGGGATAACTGGGTGGAAATTAATGGCCTGTGTTTTATTGGAGGATCTAATGGTCCCTTATTGCCGGATCTAATGGTCCCTTATTGCCTTAAATGCAATGAATCTATAATGAAAATAAGGATCAGAGGCTTTATAGAAAGACTAATGACTAAACAGCCATGGATATACAACGATCCTCTCCCCCCACTCCCTCCAAAGTTTAGAATAAAGGAACTTTTTTACAGTGGGATAAACAAATGTTACTAGGGGGGTCGAGGGGAGAAAAATCACATTACATTCCCCTTAGGCAGAATGGTTCTGGGGTAGCTTTTTTTTTTTTTTTTTAAATGTATAAAACAAACAGTCAGCAACACAGTCACTGCTATTTTCACATGGCCCTGTCTTTGGTAAACCAAACAAAGGCACCGAACCTCACTGAAGACTGTGCCCATGCTTAATATTAAACTTCAACTGTATTTGCTGTAGTCCTACTATGACCCCAAGACCTCCTGAGGCCAACTGGCAGAGGGATGTAGAAGGGATACATGGATCCCTATGATCTTGTGTTTACATTCTAGTTCACCAAAAAGTGTCATGTAAGGTTTTTACTGAAAGCCACTGTCCCATTGATCATTTTCTTTGTGAAATGTATGTACAGACAACATGTAAGGAGATATGTATACATGTTGGAAATTATGTTCTTAAAGCGTTGTAGTTTAAAGGAAGGTCACCCATAGGTAACATACCTTATGGCAGGTTCCACCAGACAGGTGGGAATCACTTAGCTCCCTAACTGACCATTGTGTCCCTTACTGTGGAAGTCTTATTTGCATACAAAGTCAAATGCTAAATGACAAGACTGCAGGGAGTTCAGGAGAACTGGTAGAGAAAAGACCCTGTTTACTAGAGAATAACAAAGGACTTGTCTAATTTATCCCAGAATACAGAGAGATGCTCTGACATGCTTGACCTAGGGAGTCAAGCTGCCAGGTGGCTTGGTCTCATGAAAGGAGAGTCCCAGCCATCCCGGCTGAAAAATGCTGAAAGGAGGACTTTGGGTAAGCAGTATTTCAGCCAAAAGGGCTCTTGTTAGTTATGTTCAGGCTCTAGAATATAAGTTATGATTTTATATGCAACCCTGTGTTTCCATTAATCCTACTTCCTCTCATTGGAATCCCTGTTCCTCGTTAAACTCATTTTAGAGACAGCAAGTTGAAGTGCTGTGTGTTAAGCTGATCTGTGCCCTGGCCTTCAGTATAACTGGTAAGCTAGCGTGCACTTTTCTTTAGGAACAGAGGAGCTGGAAATTCTGAGAGTGTCCAATGGAGTAGGGCTGGTCACCACAGGGGGATGCTCTGATGATGCAGGGGTTAGAGCATGCCTATTGCTAGCCTGCAAGAAGGACCAGAGCCTGCATAGGCTGAGAGGGGAGTAACTTGTGCTGCCTATGGCCAGTAGCTGACGTCTGGCAGGCACAGACAAGGTTTACACCCGCTAAGAACGAGTGGTAATGAGGTGCCCTGCATACTCCCAAGGAGTGTCACACGTGGCTATAAAGGGATTATAACAGATACAAACCTCAAGTGTGGCAGGTGCTACCACGTGCTTCTTGCAATGAAATGTTCGGCAAAGTTATTCAATGCTTCTAAAGCTTTTGTCAGAAGGGTTGATGATGATCTTAAGAAAAACTAGTTGTAAGTGAAAGGTGACGATGACATTTTTCAAGCCTAAATCCCAGTGGAGATAATTGCAGACACTGCAGTTAGATGCACTGGAAAGAGAAAAACATTGCAAAAATGCATGAATAAGTATACTTTTATTCTGAGAAAAAAATCCTACAGTTTGAGTTAAACCAAAACAGAGTGAAATAAGGCACTAGAGCACATGCTTAACTTTAAACATGTAAATAGTTTCATTGTCTGCAGGATGCATGTTCACGTGTAAATTCCTGGACAGTCAAGCCCTGCCAAAGTGCAGCTTTGTAAAGCGCGTTGAGATCTATGGATGCAAAGTGCTGTATAACAACTAGGTATTATTACCTATTATTAAAGGTTGGAACTTTAAAGGAGCCTCTAGGAGTTAGACACCCAAATCATACAAAGTCAACGGAAGTTGAGCACCTAACTCTCATAGGCTGTTTGACAATCCAGCCAACGTGTTTATCTGTTTTGAAATAGTCAGTTAATTTTGGTTAACTCAGGATGTTATTTTTGACTTCCAAAGACTCCCTGGGCAGCTGCATAAGGGACCACCATGACCTGGCCCTATTATCACGCAAAATGATTAAAGGTGGGGCGGGGGGAAGAGAGAGTCAGGGACTGCAGTAAATGTAAATATGCCCTTAGGGACAACAGAATGAAACCCTCTGTTAAGCAGCCTCTTCCACATCATAGTTAACTAAGCAACACAATACTTCTAGATAGCAGGAATGCAAGTCAATGCTATTCTATGCAATTTCAAATACTTTGGCTTTTTTGTTATACTTCAGTCTCAGTTTCTCTTTTGTGTATGTCATGAAGTAAAGAGTTCAGGCAAGTTAATATAAATCCTTACATTCTTATTCTCCATGTACGTGGCTATTTTCACTAAATAGCTGGGTATGCTAAGGACTCATTTGGAGTTCACACTGAAGATCTACATACAGCTCCATTCAGGGCTGGTGTTTCCAATCCATTCTTAAATCAGTTAATTCCAAAGGCAAACCTTTTTAAAGTCATCTCACCACCCACACCTATTCTTCAAAAAGGGAGGCCTGGATTGGCCTTGTTTACTTAGAGCACAAACATATTCAAGCCAGTGATGTCAGATTAAAGGAAGAAAGGGGAGAGAAATCAAAGCCTCTAAACTGCACATAAAAGGCAATCGCTGGCAACCAATCTGTTCTACTTCCAAACTACTTGCACTTTATGAATAAAGGTCAATCTGGTATTGGCACCCAAATGTTAATGTTCTTATGAGGGTTTAAGCTGCTTTAACAGCTGAATAAGTGAGAGTGATCCACAGGGCCACACCTAATCATCCAGTCATAGAAGGGAGAACCTCAGTCCTGCAGAGCAGACCATCCTAGGGTAGCAGCACATTATTTACCACTTGTGTAAAGAACACTTGAGGATAAATAGCCCCCTTCTTCCTTTTATTTTTCCATCTGCTCTGCCTGCTGGTGGTTGTATATGGCTTACATTCACCTATTTTGTTTCTCTGTAGCAATGGTTTTCAGCACAGTGACTGACTCAAAAGACAGCACGTTCAAATTCTTTTCTATCTATTTTTAAGCTTTTTTAAAAAAAAATAATGTGCCTCTTTTTTTAATCACAGTTTTCTCTCTGGGGGTGACACGGTGCATATCCCCTTGGGCAAAACCCCAGTTGCCTCCATTGTTCAATAATTCAAAGATGCAAGCTAATGGAGTACACACACCCCTACACCTTATTGTTAACTTTCTTTCCAAGTTCATGATCAGTCACTCTTTTTGACTCAATGTAAACTTACAAGATCATGTAATTCCCACCTTCTTGGGGTTTCCCCTAACTGCCCTGAAAGTAACTGCCCCTAGAAAGCAACCAATAAACTCCTTATTTTCTGACTTAGTAGCCAGCAGAGATTTGGTAACTCATTGCACATAGCGTGATGACAACAGCCAGAAGGCTCCCAGAAAAGGGTTTGGAATTACTCAGGCGGCCAGTTGATTGTGCCAGACAGAAGCTTCATTGTGGACAAAGGACTGAAGCTTAAAAAAAAAAAAAAAGATGGTCAATAATTGGGATATGTTTTCATAAAGTAAGAGAACAAGTGCACTGCAGAATTAATTCATGTCTGGCATTTACAAACAGTAACTTGATCTTTTAGCTGGTGCCCTTGCCAAGTCAAGCAGTTTTTAAAAATTAAATTTTTTAAAGGTGAATTTAGTGCTAATGAAATTGAAAGACCAATAGCGCTAGCTAGAGTCAGGCACTGTGCAAGTTTCCTTCATTCTGCTGACAATGCATCTCATTCTCGAGCTGCAAAAATATGGCTGTTTTAGACCCAGACCTTTCCTGAGCTAGGATTGCCAGCTGGGAGGTTTTCTTTGGTGATGTGGTTAAATGTCCTCTGGGAACTAATTCCTTTAACTGGAGACCAAAGCTAAATCTGAAATGTAGTTAAAAAGCTAGTATGTTAAGGTACTGTATAAAGGGAAAACTAGTTGTCAGATATGGCAAGTTGGACACATTATAAGATCTCATTTTTTCTTTCTAAGCTGTGTGTGTCTATTTCAAGACGTTTGACAATCAGCTTTCAATTAGTGCTTTGTCTCTTTCAGTGTTGCAGCTCTGCAATATTATCTTAAAAGAGATTGAGGTGAGACCATTAGTAAACGTTTAGTGAATCTATAAAAAGGAATATATGGATTGGTAAGGCAAAACGTGAAGACTTTCATGAGGTTGAACATGTATTGGAAGCCACAAGGGAGGTGGTAATATTTACCTACTCTCTCCATGCTTCATCTTCTACCGCTCCTCTCATGAAAGATGCAGAAATCTTCAGGTAAAGCTAAAGGATTATTGTCAGCATCCAGCAAGTCAGGGTTTTCAGTCAAAAATTACAGACAGGGAACAAGTCTTGTGACTAGAATCTGTCATGCTTGCAAACATTCTCATCAGCGTGATTTCTTTTGTCAAGGGAGACTTGGAGGATGGTGGGTGATACCTACTATTAGCCAAACTCCTGCAGAGAGCTAAATTCTGAAGGCTAGATCCTATTGACTTCAGTGGAGCTAGCCACACCAATTTACACCAGCCTACTCTGGCATATGCAAATCCTATTGATCTCAATGAGTTATGCATGTGCCTCTGATGGAATATTGGGCTGTTGCTGTTTCCAGACCTCAAGCCTCCAAAGATGTGTTGCATGTACAGTCTATTCTGGGCCATTAGCTTTTCAGGAAAGCATGCGATAGCATTTTTTACTGATGGAAGTAAGAATAGCAGTCAGAACTTTTAGGTCCTTCTCCTAGTTCTGGCACTAACATGTTGTGCATTCTTGGGGAAAAAAAGTCTTTTTCTATGCCTCAGTTTACCAATCTGGAAAATAGCGCCTACAGGAATAAAAATCCTTACATGCCTAGCAGAGCTGTTGTGAATCTTAAGGGCAACTTATTTTCAGATGTTGTGCAGAGTTATGTAAAGCTAAAAAATTTAAGTAAAATAAAAATAGCATCAGGAGTCTTTTCATTTACTTCAATGGGACTTGGATTAAGCCCATCGTCGTGTTTAATGCTTGAAGCATTTGTGTTTCATTTCCTCATGCATTGCAATGAAAGGCGCTTGGAAGAAACACCCTGCATCAGTGCTTCCCAAGCTATGGTCCATGGAACCCTTCTTGGTGGTCTGCAGAATAAATCATTCTGAGAACTGAGAGGCTTTGGGGTGCTTGGGAGGGGATGCTGGTCCATAAGCAGATCTCTCTCTTATGGAGAGAATTCAAGAGAAAAAGGTAGAGCTGGAGAATTGCTGGTCCTACCTCCATTTTTTTTAAAAGAGTCTAATGAGCTCAGAAACAGCATTTCTATTTTAAATCTTAAGTTTGCAAAAACACTTGAGACCTCCCCTCCAGCTTTAAGAAATGCAAATGTAGCCAATCCTATTTTATGTTAAAAAGTGAAAAACATTTCAATGTATTCTTGTCTTGTATGACTGGCTAAGAGCCTCTAAATCCCCACCATTTACCAAATTAAACTAATTGAAAGAGCTTCCAAAAGCCACATCTGTAGGCTGACGTTTGTCCCTGCCTTTCACTTTAGGCTCGGGGAAACTGTTCTCCATCCCATTGATCCCTGAATAGTCATGCCTGTCAGGAAGCCACATCAACCATTATCATTCTAATTTTACTGCCTTTCTTGGTCCCTAATCTAATTTGCAATGATGCTTAAGCATTTCGCAAGGCCATAGCACTTTCTTCAGAATTTCAACAAGAGCATTAAACCCCCAATTTACATTAATGAAGTGCACATTTAATTAGGGGAGAGGGTAAATGGAGGGCTCTTCAAGAGCAGTTTGTGTGATATGATAGGCACTTGAAAAACTAAGATGTACCTGATAAAAGACTCCATGCAGCCTTCGTGCCTGATTTTTCTCTTCCTCCTTGTTCTTTCCTACCCCTCCTTCTCCCCCCTCAACTAACTTTACTTTCTGCCCCAAAGTCATTGAAATCAAATTAAAAGAAAGGGTCTGTCAGTGATGGAGGGCAGTACAATGAAGCCCTTATCTCAGTTGGGTCTCTCTATGCACTACTGTCATATACATAAACAGAAATAAATCATGCTGAAATATTTCCCACAGCTGCTGTGTAATTGCCCAAGACACAATCCTGCCCTCTGCAGCTCAGGTGCACAGGAGAGGGAAAGGGGTGGGGACTTGCCCTGGTGCTTCTGAAGGAAGCAGGGGATGAGCACTCTTATAGTTCAGAGAGCTAGAGAGTATCAGTTCTCTTGTTGCTCGGTGTGCCATAACTAAGATGAGGTCTTGGCTGTTTGGGTAGATTGTGAGCTAGAGGCATGTGCCAGCCAGAGAGATGGGCTGCTTCTGTAGGGGTGAGGTTAGGTTGATGACCTAGACCAGATTCTCTGAGCCCATTGAGCCATCTTGGCATGGAATTGGGAAATCAGGGGTACACATGCCAACTCAGGGTCAGATCCTCTGCTGGGGTAAGTCAGTAGTGCTCCATTGACTTCAATGTGGCAATGTAGATTTACACCAGATTAGGCTCTGGCCCACACTGTCAGATTTCTGCTGTGCTCCCACCTCCCCATGACATACAATGGCACATTCTCCCTCCCCCACCCATGCACACAGGGGCTCTCACTGTGCCAGACTCTCACCTCCATTGGCACACTGCCAACTCCCACCATCTTGATGTGTGTGGGGGGGATACTAAAACTAACCCCCTCTTTCCTTCCAGAGGATGGGAGGGGGAGCATGATTTTCCACCCCACTCTTCAACATGCAGTCCCTTGTTATGCTCACTTGAAAAAGTCACCCGTTGAAGGGGGACTGCCATGCTATCAAAGACAAGCAGCAAAGAATCCTGTGGCACCTTATAGACTAACAGACGTTTTGCAGCATGAGCTTTCGTGGGTGAATACCCACTTCTTCGGATGCAAGTGGTGGAAATTTCCAGGGGCAGGTTTATATAGGCAAGCAAGAAGCAAGCTAGAGATAACGAGGTTAGTTCAATCAGGGAGGATGAGGCCCTGTTCTAGTAACTCTAGCTCAGGAACCAATCCATGCAACAAACCTTGATGCCAACTCTGCCCACATATCTACATCAGCCACACCATCACCGGTCCATTCACCTGCACGTCCACCAATGTAATATATGCCATCATATGCCAGCAATGCCCCTCTGCTATGTACATCGGCCAAACTGGACAGTCTCTAAGGAAAAGGATAAATGGAGACAAATCAGATATTAGGAATGGCAATATACAAAAACCTGTAGGAGAACACTTCAACCTCCCTGGCCACACAATAGCAGATCTTAAGGTGGCCATCCTGCAGCAAAAAAACTTCAGGACCAGACTTCAAAGAGAAACTGCTGAGCTCCAGTTCATCTGCAAATTTGACACCATCAGCTCAGGATTAAACAAAGACTGTGAATGGCTTGCCAACTACAGAACCAGTTTCTCCTCCCTTGGTTTTCACTCAACTGCTAGAACAGGGCCTCATCCTCCCTGATTGAACTAACCTCGTTATCTCTAGCTTGCTTCTCATATATAAACCTGCCCCTGGAAATTTCCACCACTTGCATCCAAAGAAGTGGGTATTCACCCACGAAAGCTCATGCTGCAAAACGTCTGTTAGTCTATAAGGTGCCACAGGATTCTTTGCTGCTTCTACAGAGCCAGACTAACACGGCTACCCCTCTGATAATCGAAGACAAGAACACCTAGAAAGGTTTAGTCAAGTTTGAATAGGCCCCACAAGAGTCCAAGATACGGAGTATTGTTCACACACCATAGGGGCCTGTTAAGTCCTGGGCTTTAAGTACTATTCAAACACCAGTGGTAGTGGAGGAAAGTCAGAGACAGTATTGTGTAGAATTTAAAGAACCTTTCTACAGTGTAAAAGCCTCCCATCCCCAAAACACTGAGGGTAAGAGAACCCATAAATTCCATCATGAGCAAGGATATGAAAGAGGAAATGAAGCATGGGCCTGACATGCTGCTGTGAAGTATGCAAATCAGGAGTCGCTGACGCTGGTGGAATTACATTGGTGTAAGTCAGAAATCAGGGTCTGTGACTTAACTTTGCTTTTGATATGTCAGTAAAGCTTACATGTTTCAGCAATTTCCCTTTAAAATGTTTTTTGCAATCCATAATCATAACTACTACTTGCAGTACACTGGCACCTGAAGGCAGCAACTGAGATCAAGATGCCTTTGTGCTAGCCACTGCACAAATGGAATAAAAGGGACTGTCCCTGCCTCAAAAGGTTAAGTAGACAAGACAAAGGGTAGGGGAAGGCAAATATTTTATCATTTTACAGATGGGCCACTGAGACCCAGGGATGGTCTCTCCATTCACAGCTGAGAACGTCAGAATAGCACCACTTAATTTCAAGACTAAAACCATGCCTTCAAAAATGCAGTCCTAGTGTGGATATGTAGACTTCTGTACACTACACTCAGACTGCATGCTACTGAATACTGTGAGCTTTCTACTCTTCCAAACCCTTGCCTGTGTGCTGTGACTCTTTTCAAACCAAACACTTGTTTTACTTTTTATTTCAAATAGGGCCAGGTATTGGTATTAAAATATAAGCCAGGCCCTATTACCATGGTACTAGCCTATAGAGCTGCAGGCTCCTTGGACTACTTAGAGATGAGAGCGGTGGCACAATCTTCCCACCAGAAGTGCTCTACCAAAGCAGCTCCATGAGCAGGGAGACCTACACTCACCTAAATAGCTCCCTATGTTGCTTATAGGCTAAGTGGAGCTAATTTAATTTGTACAGCGTTAGAGCAAATAAGGTCTAACTTGTGCCCGATAGTAGCAGCTGGTGGTTTTGCCATGGTGTTATCCAGAGCAGCAACAGGTGACACATCGGTGGTAATACCTCTGACTTGTCTACTTTAATACTTCCAATATTGCTACTACTGGCTCTAGTGCAGAGGTGGAAGAATAGAAGAACACTGCTAGTGCGGAAACAGGAGTTCCATGCACAGAGCAGCCCCAGAATCAGACCCTGACTCAATATGTTAAAAGTAAGAGTGAAATAAAAAGCTAAATAAGCGCAGTGTTTTAACAGAGGGTGAAGAGGAGATACAAATAAACGGAGGACCCAATTCTGTAGTCGTTATCCCAACAAAAATTCCACTGAAGTCAGTGAATATTCTGATTATGTGAATACCGTGGAATGGAGACCTATGGGGAAAGAGGTACAAGATGATATTTATGAAACATACAAGAAACACGCAAAAAAACTACTGCAGGAGACAACATGGAATAGCCCATAAAACAATCCCTGCGTAGAGACACTGAAAAATTATTATTAAAGCAGCAGCAGGAGAAAAAAATTCTACCAAAGGAATCAAAATGTATATTCACGCACGTACTACTTTAAAAGTGGAGGATTCTGAAAAGTAAAATAAGAGGAAGTGACTTAGAGATAAGTAAGTAGCTGACAGAGTGAGCAAAGTGCTTTCTAGCAGCAAAACAGTGGGAGACAAATCTTGAGAAGGCAAGGATGAGGGGAAGGGTGAAGAGGTTAAGCAGAGAATGCAGAGAGGAGAGAAATGTGAGGGCAACGCATTATAGTTGTACAAAGACTATTATGTGAGCTGAGATACATCAGGGAACTAAATCCTAACAGTAAAGTTAACAAATACACTAACAGCAGTGTCTCCAAACTGAAGTCTCTCTCTCTCTCTCTCTCTCTCTCTCTCTCTCCAAATTGTATGTCCTGCCCACAACACTTTTGTTAAAGTAGTCTCCTTTATGAATATTATAGCTCGGGCCCTACCAAATTCACAGCCATGAAAAACATGTCATGGACCATGAAATCTGATCTCCCCCATGAAATCTGGTCTTGTGAAACCATACAGATTTCACAGGGGAGACCAGCGTTTCTCAAATTGGGGCCCTGACTCAAAAGCGAGTTGTGTGGGGGGTGGGGGTGTCACATTGTTGTTTTAGGGGCAGTCACGGTATTGTCACCCTTACTTCTGTGCTGCCTTCAGAGCTGGATGGCTGGAGAGTGGTGGCTGTTGGCTGGGCGCGCAGCTTTGAAAGCAGTGCCCTGCCAGCAGCAGCGCAGAAGTAAGGGTAGTAATACTATACCTTGGCATCCTTACTTCTGCACTGCTGCTGGTGGCGGCTCTGCCTTCAGTGCTGGACTCCCAGATAGCAGCCTCCACTCTCCAGCTACCCAGCTCTGAAGGCAGAGCCACCGCCAGCAGCAGTAAAGGTAGCAGTACTACACCCCACCCTACAATAACCTTGCGACCCCACCACAACTAGTTTTGGGTCAGGACCCTTACAATTACAACATTGTGACATTTCAGATTTAAATAGCTGAAATAATGAAATTGACAATTTTTAAAATCCTGGGAAATTGACCAAAATCAAGGGTGAATTTGGTAGGGCCCTAATTATAGCCAATCTCTAATTGAACAAAGAAGTGGCACAGCCACCAGCCAGATATAGGGCTCACAGAGTGCGCAAACCTAGTCCTTGTTCCCTTAGTAAGATGGACAAGGACAAAGCTGATCAGTTGCAGGCTCATTTTCCTGGCCATCTCAAATAAATTATTTGCTCTTGTATAACAAAAAGAGGTCCAGCTACAAGGGAATGCTCTGGCGGTGCCCATTTATTTTTGTTTAAAAACATTGAATGCAAGTTCATATGTTAATTACATTCAACCTCCTACTGCTGCAAGTGCGTGCAAGGCCTCCAATACTCTTCCCTTACCATCAGAAGGTGGTCCAATAAAAAAAAAAAAAAAAAAAAGATATTGCCTCACCCACCTTGTCTCTCTGAACTTCATACAGTCATTCGATCAGTAAACTTATTCCAATGATCATACTAAAATATACAGTTTCATGATAAATTTATAGGTCAATTCCCATGTTCGCTCCCCTCACCGGCCAAGAATCACAGCAATATTCAGGTTACTTCCAGTCCCAGAGGACCAGTCACTTACCACAGGTCAATTACACCTTAAATCTCACACCAAAAATGTTTGTAACCAATCCTATAATAAAATACATACAGTTTTATTAATAGGGAATGTAAATAACTCATTTCCAAGGTTAAAACAGGTAAACCTACTTACAAATGAGTTATAATCTTAAGTTTCAAAAAGTAATAGAAGCTTCTATAATAAATACGTGCTATATGCCCCTTAGGGCTAACCCAGGCTAAGCAGCTGGAGACCTTTTGCTTATACTTAGTCATCCTTTCACCCCAGAGCCTAAGCAGCATAAAGATAGATTATTCTTCTTAGGGTTCCCCCTCACCCACCATTCCCTTCGCTTCTTCTGCTTTGAGCTGCAAACTCAGCTGAAGGGAGGAATTCACTTGCAAGCCACATCTTCATGAGGGTCCGGTGGGGAGAACAGCCTTTCTAAAACCCCCAGAAAGAGGCTTTTTTTAAATATAATTTGATGGCCAATAAAAGGAGGCAGAGGTGATCTTTGGTGCTGAATTTGAGGCGAATTGGCTGAGCCATTTTGGAGAGGAGTATAAACATTTCGGGCCAGATCACAGGGTCTGGCTGATCTGCCAGAAGTATGGGTTAAGGCATGTGCCTACCAAGGAAGCCTCCAGTGCACTTCTGTATCCCCCCGGCCCTACTGCAGCCAGTGCCCTGAGTGAAGTCAGAGCAGCTGGAGGGCTGCTCGTACGAATGCCAGCTGCAAACAGCCGCAACAGGCATAGCATAGGAGTGTCCGGACCATGCTACCAGCAACAAAGTGAAAAAGCCTGGATGCTGGCTCTGTGCCACCAGAAGAGCACATTTTCACTGGGTTACTTTGGCTTTATGGCCAAATGATGCTGGCAGAGCAGTGTGAAGTGCTGAGCCTCACTCTATTCCCCGATTGGGAAGTGTTGGTTATATCATAGCAAGGAGGTTTAGAAACTTCACATTGAGTTTATTCGTTTGATTTTGGGAACTGTGAGAACCTTCTTCAAAATGTGGCTAAAGTTCATCATATTTTGAAGTTACAGAATAGGAACATCAGAAAAGTCCATTGACAAGTTACAGGCATTCTAGGTGCTCTGTTAAACTCAGGATAACATCTAGGGGAATCAGATTTAGCCACTGTTGGATTTCAGAACCCAACACGAGTTCTCAAGGTATAGAGGAAGCCATCTGGTTTTAAAACAAAAGTAATTTTCATCTAGCTTTCCATTATAGGCCCAACTGTGATCACTCACATGCCCAGGCATCCCATCACTTTGCCAGAAGGAAACCAATCCATCTGAAACCTCTCATGTGTGGTCCTCGGGTGGGTGAACATATTTTGGCCAAAAATAAGTTAAAACTGAAATAAATTGGACATGGTGTTTTTAAGATATAGGAATTAGAAGAAAAAGAGGCTTTTATACTTTTTGAAAAGTCTTCTGATGTCTTTTTGGAGAGGTATGTTCCATTTGCATAAATGCCAAGTGTCGTTTATTCATCAGCCCTCTATAAAAATAGTGCCTTTGAATATTGGATGTTTGGAATTATGTGTTACAGAAAATTTTGACCTCAGTGTGCACTGACACAGATTTTCTAAGGACTACAGAACTCCTGCAGCTCTTAAAGCCCAAAGTATTCCTGCAGAGCTCCTACACAGAACCAGTACAGTTAAAGGACTCAGAAGAAAGTTTGGTGTTATTCCAGCAGGCAAGAGACTACCATATACTAATTAACACAGCGATTATCTAAATCGTGAACTAATTTAGGTACTTTTTGAAAAACAAATAATTTATGTTTCATGTACCAATATTTTCCCTTCACAAACTCTCTGCCTTTTTGATCCAATTTGGTTTTTTTTTTTTTTAATTACCTTAGAATTCTCTGGCTTTTAACTGTTGTTAAATATGCCAATGTTTTTTTTTTTAATACTTCTTACATTATTGGAAGGGAAGTGAAAGTCACACAAGCATCTTTGCTGTCCAGCACTAAGGAATTTCCCTCTTCATCTGCATGCACCACATTGCATGCATAGAGAGATGACACTGTGGCCCAATAGCATGTTCCATTAGCATGCTCCATCCTATAATACTTACCCCTGCCATGAGTGCAGGGGACTGGACTAGATGACCTCTCGAGGTCCCTTCCAGTCCTATGATTGTTAAGCCAAAAAACAAAAACAAAAAACACTCCAAACAGCTAGTTCCCAGGTCAAAAAAATCCCACAGAGTACCCAATGTGGCGAATGTCCAGAGGCAAGTATTAAGAATGCAGGCAGCAAGGACATTGGCAGAGCAGAGAAGTCGCCACTCATAATGGCTCAGCCACCTTTGCACAACATTCCAACATTGTGCAAGGAGAGGCAATTAATGATACACAGAATTGTGTTGTGAATGTTGACAGAGTCCAAGTACCCACCTTCCCCCGTGCAGTTAGAAGAGTGTCTCAGGGTGAGAATGCTGAGGACAATAATACTTAACAGTCTAGCTTTAATAGCTAGGGCAATGATATCACAGGAGAGTGCTTCTGCCTTCACCTGCAACTGCAGTACTCCGTATTCTGGAAATGAACAGGCATGATTAGGAGGATTCTGAGTAGCAAGGGGAAAAAGAGAGAAGACAAAATCCAGCTGAGCACCTCTGCTTTATCCCACACCAGTGAATGGGAGAAGCCACCTAGGTCTTTTACTAGTAGAACTGGCAAAGACAAGACCACAGCAAGTGATGCTTCAGAGAATTCTAGTGATGGCCATATAGCCCAAGGTTATAATGAACTAGAAAGTTCAAGGAAAATGGATTTCTTCATTTAATTATGAAACTCAGCACTGGAAGCAAATGAACCAAAGTCCAGCCTGAAGGAAAAGAGTTTAAATGCAAAGTGTTGTCTAGACTGATAGGCCTGTATAAACTGAGTCTGGAAACCCCAGACCCAGTCCTCACTGAAGTCAATGGGAGTTTGATGGGCCCCAGGGTGGTGACTATCTAGCAAAAACAAACAAATAATATTATATATATTTGCTATAAAGTTACAATTCTTGCTCAAGAGTGCTAAGATGGTTTATCTGGCCAACACAGAGGCCATAGCTGTGCTGTAAAACCACTTTCAAAATGATTTCCTAGCAGAGTTTGACCCTGCTTATTCTTCATTTGGAAGTCATTTTGTCACCCTTCTAGCCCACTTCTCATAGAAAGGCTTCCAAATGTGTAGACAGGGCCAAAGTGTTTATCTCAACACAGTTTGCTCCCTGTCTACCATTATTTCTCTACTTGTAGGCACAATTTTCCACCAGATCTGCCACGATGCATACTCTACACTCATTCTGTGATCACAAGCGAGACCTGTACTGGATGGGAGAAATGCAGTGCAGATCAGCACTTATTTTTTGCAGTTTGTTTTCCTCAGTGGTTTAAGGTTTGAGTTATCTTACATTTCATTAGTATAAGCTTCTTGTTTTCCCATGGCTATGCTAGATAACAGCAGTGGGCTTTAAGTGCTATTGACATGTAAAAACATTGAAAAGTTAAGGGTAAAGAACAGCTTTTGCAGAGGCACCACCTGAAATCAGTAGAAGCCTTTGCATTGACATCAATGGGCTGTGGATCAGGTCCTTGGTGTACCCACAGTACATTCTATAATGTGACCCTATAATGGAACAAGGCTGGTGACACAGTAGGACTCCCCCATTGCAGGAATCCAAAATTACTTTGCATCAGAATGCACAGATCTTCATTATCTTTCCCAATCCATTTGCCCACTGCCTTGAAGGAGTTAATTGTAATGAGATTCTCTGTGATATATGCTTGTGCTCCATTGCCTAATGCCATGAAACTGTTAACAAGGCTCAGCATGATGCTGCCTGTCACTGGGAAGTGCTGTGGAAGTGAGACATGTACACTCACTGGAGAGGTATTCTGCACATTCAGTCATTATTAATTAAGAACAACCTGCCTTCTCTGGCCCACTGAAAGGAGAAATTGTCATTTAGTCCAGGATGTGGGAGCTTTCGTTTCCCTTTGGTACAGTTTCAAAAAGCTTTATAAATATCTTGACCCGAAACAATCACCTGAGAGTAGCTCCATCAAACAAATCAATTCATACACCCAAGCTTCCCAGGCAGACACTAATTGGAATCAATCTGTATGACAAGAAACAACATTGTAAAGAATTGTAATTGTTCATTTGGAAAGATGGCGGGAGAACAGACAGCCAAATAAGAGGAAACATGAATTCTACCCCTTTAAATGTTCAGAGAGGGCAGGGGGAGGATCACAGGTGAAACACTAATACATTAGGGTCAAATTTGCAAAGAAGGGTGAAATGGGTTTGCCAGCAGCAGAAATGCACAGCCACTCAATGTGCTTCTAAAAAAAACCCAAACAAACAAACCCAAGCATTTCCATGTACTGACTGCATTCTGGGGTGTGCAAAGGGAACTCGCATGTGCATTCTCCCAATTCACTAACAATCTCCAATAGGCAAATGGCAGCTTTTGAGGAGCCACATGAATAAGTATTTCTGTATGGGCAGCTACTGCATTCTCCTTTGGGAAGCTGGTAGTTAAGTTCTTGTAGTGAAACTTAAACATGGGACAGAGGCTGTTTTAAACTAAGCCTGAGAGGTGCATCCGACCAACTCCTCCCCCCCACCAAGGTACAACCCAGCTGGACAATTCTATCTGGTGCCAGGCAAAGGGAGGGTGATCTTAGAGGCTCATTCTGTATGGACAATGTGGTGCTGGACTTCAATGAGGAGGAGATTACAGTAATTAAAATGGGACATGAGGCAAGCATGAATGAGAGGCAGTGTGGGTGGAGAGAAAATGAGGTGAAAATGCAGCAAGACTTGGACACCACCTGGATGTGAGGGGTAGTGAAGAGGGAAGAGTTGAAGGTGATCTTCTGGCCTGGAGCAAACAGTGGTGTGTTCAGCTGTGATAGAGGCTGAGAGAAGTGGAGGTAAGTATATGAAGGGGGAGGAGGGGATAACAGGGAGGCAGACAGTGGACACAAAGTTCACAGTTGGACTTCAGCCATTTATCTAATAAAGCAGTCTTGAAAAATCCCAGGAGAGCTACTGCATGACCTTGGGTAAATCCCATCATTGCTCTGTGCCTCAGTTTCCCCATCTATAAAATGGGGATCATGGTTCTGATTTCCTTTGCAAAGAGCTTTGACAGCTAATGAAAAGCACTCGTAAAGTCAGGTACTCACCACCCATAGTACCCCATTGGGTCAGGGTGCAATGTTGTAGACGGTCCTCATGTGCAGGACCTCCTACTGACCCTTTGCCCCTTGCTGGATTCTCCTGTGGCTTAGTCCTCCAGCCATGTTTGGTTGCCTTGGGTGGTATTAGTGTCCCCACTCAAAGAAACTAGAAATCTCTATCCATCTCAGAATCAGTCCTGTGCACACTCTTCACCCCACTCCTGGGCTCTGCAGAGTGCCTCCTCACTCTGTCACCCAGGGCTGCCTCCAGGGCTTTCTCCCTGGAGGCCCAGCTTTTACCAAGTCGCTGACCCTCAGGGCTTCTTCTCTGGAGCCTCTCTTCTTCCAGGCCTGTTTTAGAAGTCTCCTCCTCTCCTGGGACAGTCTCAGGGTACAAGCTCCTTCCTGAAGGCCCCCCTATTGTTCCCTTTCCCCTGGGCCTTCTTCCATAGCACAGTTTTCCTAGCCTTATGCTTCTTTCTGGGCTTAACTCCATTGTCAAAGCTCTCACCCAGCCCCACCACCCATGGGTGTTCCCTTCCTCAGCTGCCTAGCTTGTCTTCCCCACCTTTTCGAGTCTCGCTAGGATCCTAGGTCTTCCTCCTCACTACCTCTTTGTTTCTAGACAAGTGACTGTAGACTCTTCCTGAAGCACCTGTCTGCTACAAACTTCCTTTCTTTAGTCTAAGTTACTAAGCAGCTTATTCCTGTCCAGCTGAGCTTCATGATCAATTAAGCCTGGCTCTCTCTCCAGCTGCAGTTATGTATGTTAATTGGCCTCTCAGGCCCACATTAGCCCATTCAGGGCTGCTGTGGGGTACACATGCTATCACAGCACTCTACAAGAGCTAGGTATTATCATCATCGTGTTGATATTGAAAGTTCAGTTCTGTTATTCAGTAGGGGAGTTTGAAAACCACAAGTATGCGTCCCTGTCACAGTTTAGCCAGAGCCAACCCTTCTTCATGCATATCATTTACCACAATTATAACCTTTAGTTCCAGACAAAGGCACAGAAAAATGAAAGAGAAAGGAAACAAAGAGCAAGCAATCAGGAGCCATCAGCTGAACTCCAGCTCTGGTTGTGAGTCAGGCCCTTCCCTCCCTCCTTTTGGGCATCCATCTAGGCAGCAGGCATCTTGCCAGTCCTGTCAGTTCTACTTAGCTCTGTAAGGCCCATTGAGGTAAATGGAAAAGCTTTCCAGTGTCTTCAATGGGATTTGAATCAGGCCCCAGTCCACACTGACATGACATCCATTCTTTAGTAACCCCCTGGCAGCTGTGAATGGAGGCAAAGTTCTTTAGTTCCAAAGAGGATCAGGTGTATCACCTTCAATACAGTTTTCAGCATAGTCTTTCAATTTAAGGTTATCAGGGACATCTGGCTGCAGTAGGTATCTCAATACTAATAGCACATCTGAATGTTGTACAGTCTGTAGGCTGCAAACCTGGTTTCTGGGCAAAATGAAAGAAGGCAAGTTTTTCAAGAGCCCAGAGAAGGTGAATGTAGGAAGGAAAGCAAGAGAAGAATACAATGAAAGCCAAGAAACATGCAACATGGTGTTGTGGTTCAGGTGCAGGTCTGGAATGAAAGCTCTGTTTTCAAATCCCCAACTTCCTTGGGCAAGTCAAGTGTTAATCTCTGTGGTCTGGTCTCCATCTGTAAAATAGGGATAAAAGTATTTTCCTACCTTGCAGGTGTGTTGCAAGGTTCACATCATGAATGTTTGTGATACTCAGATATTAGGGTAGTGGGAGGGGGGTCACCCAAATAGATAGGAAGCTCTGCACAAATGTGGGATAATATTTATGCTTCAAAAAGAACCAGTTGATTAAGCAGTTTGAAGCACATCAGTTTTGTTTTCTAGCTCAGGTACTTGCTACTGTAGCATCCAAGTGCCTCACAATCTTTAATGTATTTATCTTTGTAACAGCCCAGCAAAGTAGGGAACTCATTATTCCCATTTTATGGATAGGGAATTAAGGTACCAAGAGACTAAGGACCAAGTTTTAAAGCTATTTGGGTACTGAATGGGATTTTTCAAAACCCTCTAAGTGTCTGTCAATGGGTATGATGCTAGATGCTTTTAAAAAGCCCATTAGGTGCCTAAATATCTTTAAAAAATTGGCCCTAAGTGACTTACCCAAGGTCACATAGTGTGTGGACAAGCAGAGAGTTGAACCCAGGCCTCCAGAGTCACAGGCTAGCATGCTAATCACTGGTTTTGTTACATGATATTATAATAGCACCACACAAACTGGTCTCAAATTTACATTGTTTTTTTTTAATTTCATCTGGATATCTTAACAATTAGCTAATCATTCACTTCCCAAAAGATCCCCACTTTGCTGCTTGGCTTCTGGCTTAAATATGACTGGTTTGTCTCCTTTCATCATAATAGCTCTAGGGTGGAATGGAAAAAAAATAAATTCACTGATCTGATCCAAGGAAGTGTTATGCTGACAATCAAGCCAATGGTTTGGTGCCTACATAAGACTTTGAAGCCTAATTTTGTGCACTCAATTCTTGAAAATCTTGGCGTGAGGGCCAACAAACAAAATAGTTTAGAGGGGAGGGAATTCTTTGGTGTAGAAGTAATTCCCTACCTAGAAATAAATGACTGTCACATTTATATTGGAGAGACAAAGTGGGTGAAGTGGTGTCTTTTGTTGGACCACTTCTGTTGGTGGGAGAGACAAGCTTCCAAGCTCTTCTTCAGCGCTGTGTAAGCTTGAAGGCTTGTCTTTCCCAACAGCGGAGGTTAGTTCAATGGAAGATTAGCCTCACGCACCTTGTCTCTAGTATCATGGGACCAACATGGCTATAACAACACTGTATACATTTATATTAGTTGTTTAGTCATTCTTCAGATTCTAATCAGGCAACTTACTAACTTTTTTGTACGTGATAAATGTTCTTGATGGAAAGATAGATATTGCCTACACCTCCTTTGCAATAAATAAATATAGAACTTCCCACTCTCCACTCAACTAAACAGACTCCTTTTTAAAAACATCTACATACTTTAACTTCATCCATTATTTTCTTTTTACCTGAGATCACAAACTTGGATTTTGATTCTTGGATGCATCGGGGGAAGGAAAAGGAGGAGAACACAGAGGAGCTTGGCAGTTTGGGTGGTATTTAAAAAAAAAAAAAGTATTCAGGCAAAGTGCAGTGAGAATAGTGGTTTGGAAATACAGCCGTGAAGGAAGAGTCTCCAGAGAAACAATGGGAAAGGAATAAATAAAAAGAAAGTTATAAATTCATCTATTTGCTCTTCCCTGACCCTTGCTTTTACTCCTCTTCACAGCAACTATCCTGGGAAAGGCACAATGCTTTCCCCTGTCACAATATTGAGAAAAATTGAAATGGGGAAGAAAGACCACCAGATGCTTTATTGTCTTAGACGTTTCCACATAATTAGCTGGGAATAAAGGTCCTCTGCATGGTTTCATTGCATTGAATGAACTTGGATATTGCTACACAGTAGTGTGTTTTATGATTCATGCTCTGTTATCCAGTGGCTTTTTGAAAACTGCCAGCTACTTTATCACTGCCGGCCAAGCCTGGGCCCACAACTTAAAATGCAGCAATGCACAGTTAACTGTGCATGACAGATGTCCATGAAATTGTTTAACACACATGCACACCCACAGAGAGAACACAAAGCTGTCTCTCACTCCCCTACTCCTCCTTAGGTCTCCTGCTGCAGGTTCAATGCTGTTATTAAATATAAATAAAACCTATAGCATCAAGATTAGAAATCCTGAGCACGTGGAGAAGATCAGAGGTTTCTGCAGTAATTACATCCTCTGCTAGTGAGCTTTTAAAAGACATTAAGTTATGAGAATCATGAAGGTAGATCATTTATCTGGTAATTTTGAGAGCTTGGTATTTGTTTGCCTTTTCTGTTCTTCCAGAACTGTAATTAAAACAAGAGATGGACTCATGTGGCCAGTGGCCCCAGATGGAAAGGAGACTGGTTTCAGTGAGAGGGATTTAAAGTCTGGCTGATTTTCAAAAGCACTTACATGATTTAGGAGCACAAATCCCATTGGAAATCACTGGAGCTTGTTCTTCTAAGTCTCTTAAGGTTTGATCCTGCTCCCATCAAAGTCAATGGTAAAAGTCTCATTAACTTTTGTGGTGCACAATTAAGGTCTCAGGTGTTTGTGGAAAGTCCAACTTCTGGCCCTGTTTCTCTTTTGTCTTACAACAGTTAAGCCTTGGTATAACTCCACTGGAGTTGCTTCCGATTTACATTTGTGCAAGTGAAAAGCAAATCAGGCCCTCTGGCTCTGTGAGAGGTTTAAACTACAAGCACTATGGAGGGGATGCGATCGTGGACTGAGTTCATGTTGGTGCCATGTGGGTCACTGTCTGGTACCTAGCACTTGTTTCTCGGTGTGCTTCCCAGCTCACTTTCAGCTGCAGATGAACTGGCTCACATGAGGCAATTTAGCAAAGGGCCAGTTCTGCCCCACTTACTCACAATGAGTAGTGGTACCCTAGTCCACACGTAGCTCTATTGGTTTCAGTAGGGCTACTTTCAAGGTAAGGTGTTACAAAATTTGAGTAAGAGTGGCAGCTTCTAGCTCAGAGAGAGGAGATGCAGTGGGGAGTAAAAAGGGAGGAAGACCTAGAGTAAACATCTGCTGACCCTGCTTAGATTAGTTTTATGTTCAGGAAAGAGGAGCTCTTTACTCAAAGGTTCGGAGGCTGGTCTAGAAGGCAGGAGATAGAAAGACTATTAGGAACCATCAGTAAATTCACCAAATGGAGAAAGACAGGATAAAATCCAATGAATATTAGCTCACCTCCTCATCCCCCCACCCAAAAACCCCCCAAACAAAACAAACAAAAAACAATCCAACCTCCCCCCCCCCCAAGAATCCATTTACTCCAGCAGAGAAATTTGGCCAATTATATTTATTGACATAAAATGCAGCACTAAAGCTTACTTTCCCTGAAGGTAGATCTGAGACCAAATATGTCAGAATCTAGGATTCTGCATAGCAGATTTCTGACATATCTAATTGAAACCCCCGAGTGGCACAGCAGAAGGGATATTGGTATATTGAACTCAGGGATGCAAACGACTGGTGTCAATTTTTTCTTGTTTTGTTTTTCAGCTGAGATATTATTTTCCCCTTACATTCAAAAGTAGTTACTGTATCTGAAAATATGAATTAATTGAACTAATCACAACAGTAATCACTATTTTTAACTCAACTTTTTAAATTAGGGAGGAAGATTCTCATTCCTTGGACTCAATTCCATCTAGCACTCAGTTTTAAGTATTATAGAAATAATGTAAGGGATGGGCAAGAGCCAGCAGGAGAAGCAGGAAAATGAGGTACTCTTGATCTTTGTTTCTCCTAATAAACCACATGGTTCCTTGTAAGAGTTCTCACTCCTTCAGAGCGGCATAAAGCAGCTCAGTAGGCTGCCTGTTTAGCCCAGCATGGTGTTTGTGTTTCTGTGTGTCTGCATGCCTCTGTGTACGTGTGTGTGTGCGTGTGCGTATGTATGTATGTGTATGTGTGTGCAGCCAGTGGGTGGCCTGCTCAACATTTGGGTGGATGTTTCATTCCCACCCCTTTTACTACGACCCTGGTCAGGCCACTTTTATGCCAGTGACAGCTTCATGAAGCACAAAACACGGAGCAATACATGGCATGAAATTGGCAACAAAGCCGAGCAAAAGGAGGAACAATTCTCTGGCAGGATGTGATCACAATATGGCTGATTGGATCTGGAAGCAGATGCCAGAAGCGGGTATTGTCCCAGTGACTGAAAAGACATGACCCCCGAGGTACAGAAGACAACGAGGCCCTCCTTATGAACCAAAGGGGGAGGGGAGAAGAGGTGAAACCAATGAATAAATCAGGCAGTGAAAACAGGGGAGAAAAGAAAATGCTAAAGAGGACTTTTTATGGGGAATGGGGGCAGTTCAGTGTGCAATAGCTCTACCTCCCCAGCTAGCTGAACACTTTCTCAGACAATGGTTTTTAACAGATGGGAGTCCTAGTGAAAGAGGCCAAGTTTTGTGCTGTTGAGAATCCCTGTTTGTTTAGTCTGCTGCTCAGGCAGGTGTCTACAGAAAGGCGATGGAGCAGGTTAAGTGTCTCAGTCGCCAGTGTATCAACGATGACTGGTTTTATTGGCACGGGACAGATCTTGGGAGAATTGTTTGTGAAACTGTGGGGAGGGAGAGACACAGATCTCCTTTTTTAATGTAGGATTTTTCCAGGCCTCTGATAATAACCATGTGTCAGTAAACCCTTCCCTTTAAGGCTGCTTCATGTACAGGACATGGATAGATCATGAAATATCACAGCTTTCAATCTTACATCCAAACCTCCTTGTGGACATCCCCCCCTTATCGATGCTTTTCTAAAATTTATTTTTTTTAAACCAAACAGGTTCTGGATTTCTGAAAACTAGTTTTTAGAAGGGAGTGGTTATGTAGGAATCTTACATGACCCATTGGCTTCTGAAACTGCCAGAGCTCAGCACAAAGCCCAGGCACACAATCCCTGTACTTAGCGATTTTATATTCTCTCCTGCACTAACAGATGTTGCTATTTTGGTCAATTGTCAATGAAGATAAAATAGTGACTCAAGGATTCCAGCTGATTAGCAATGTTCTTTCCACAATTAGAGGCTGTGAGGGGACAATCTGGCAAACACACTAGAATATGAAAGGCCGCCTGTAAAATCTGGGATCCCAAACAGAGAAAACAAAACAGGAGTTAAAGGAACAGAGGATTCACCTTCATGAAGTAGATATCCACTTTCTTAGCCCCAGCTTGGGACTGTTGTCTGGGAACATACACTGGAAGAACACTGCTGTGAGCCAGCTTGTAGCAGAGTTGCAGCCTTGATTATACCGGCAAATGTCACTATACCGAGTTCATGCACAAAGAGTGGAAGTGTGTGTGGGGGGGTCGCTTTTCTTTTTAAGTGACAGACCAATAGCAAAATTCTGAACTGAGCATGATACAGGCAGACAAAAAGCTTCCTCATGCTGTCCTGCCAACACACCTCACCTTTGATCTGCAAACAACCTCTGCTAATTCCGGTCCTGGTGTGCTAGCACAGAAACCATGCCAAACCGTGTAGTGGTTTTGTGATGGTAACTAATATTTACTAGACCAGGGGTGGGCAAACTACAGCCCGCGGGACCGTCTTGTCCGGTCTCTGAGCTCCTGGCCTGGGAGACTAACCCTGCCCCTCCCTTGCTGTTCCCCCTTGCCCGCAGCCTCAACTCACTCGCTCCGCCGCCAGCGCAATGCTCTGGGCGGCGGGGCTGTGAGCTCCTGGGGCAGCGCAGCTGCAGAGCCCAGCCTGACCCGGTCTCTGTGCTGCATGGTGGGGGCGGTGGCAGCAGCGTGGCCCGGCTCCAGCCGGGCGGTGTGGCTGTAGCACCACCAGGCAGCACAGTAAGGGGGCAGGGAGCAGGGAGGGAGTTGGATAGAGGGCAGGGGAGTTCTGGGTGGTGGTCAGGGGGGCAGGGGTGTGGGTGGTGGTTGGGGGGGAAATGGGGTTGAATGGGGGCAGGGGTCCCGGAGGGTAGTCAGGAAGGAGTGGGGGTTGGATGGGGAGGCTGGGGGCAGTCAGGGGACAGGGAGAAGGGGTGGTTGGATGAGGCAGGGGACCGGGAGGCCGTCAGGAATGAGAGGAGGGGTTAGATGGGGCGGGGGTCCCTGGGGGGCATCAGGAATGAGAGGAGGGGTTGGATGGAGTGGCGGGGGTCTCGGGGCAGTCAGGGGACAGGGAGCGGGGGTGTATGGATGGGGCAGGGGTCCCAGAGAGGCCATGAGGGAACGGGGGGGGGAGGGGTTGGATGGGGCAGGAGTCCTGGGGGGGGCAGATAGGAGGTGGGGGCCGGGCCATGACCCCCTCCCCTAACCAGCCCTCCATGCAATTTATGAAACCCGGTGCGGCCCTCAGGCCAAAAAGTTTGCCCACCCCTGCACTAGACCCTAAGCTGAGCCCTCTTCACCTGTGTGACCCAGGCCCATGTTGACCACAAGTCCTCAGAAGTGAAAGCCTTGTGTATTAAAACACTATGGAGTGCAGTGACATTTATAGAGAGGATAGAGGCCGGGTGAAAGAAAGGAGAACATAATCATACTCACTACGCTTGAGGTACAGTCTGATCCAGTGAACAGGGAACATACCAGGACTAAGGAAAGCCAGGTTCTGTTCCCAGCTCTGGCACTGACATTCTGTATGACCTTAGGCAAGACACTTCACTTCTCTGTGCCTCTGTTTCCCCTGTCCCCCGATCTCTTGTCTATTTAGAGTATAAGCTTTTTAGGGAGGGGGTTGTCTCATTATGCATATGCATACCCCTGGTACAACGAAGCCCTGATCTTGGGTGGGGCACCAGGAGGTGCTCCTGTAGTAACAAGCAAGTTATCAGACAATGGCATATCTACGGCTCTTACACATGATTTGCTGTTAAACTTCAGTATGAATATGGTGCACCTTTGGGGATGTGAAAGGGGAAAGCTGAGATTCTACAAGGAGTGCCCCTTTCTAGAATAAATCAAAGTGTTTTTGTTTTAGGCTGCATGTGGAAAGGTGTTGGAGGTTGAATCAGTACCACACTTCCCTAAGGGATATGTCTTTACTGCAGAGAGTTAACGCAGGCTCTTACTTGGGTGTTGCCCCAACCCGGCTATTATCCCCACACAAAAACTTCTAACCCAAGGTTGTATTTACAGGCTTGTTGGCCCAGCTGGGATATAGGCTGTAGCCTGGGTGCCACTGCCACGTGGGCTGGTAACCCTCGCTCTTTGCAGTGTGGATGCAGGCTAAGCAACTCGGGTGTGGATAGTCCTTCAGTGCCTTCTCACAATTCCCCCTGGGCCGTATTCTCTAGTTATCTACTTATTCCATTCTTCTGCGCCAGGCTCATCAAGCCCTCCACCCAAGCCTGTCTTTAAAATGGTGTTGGGAATGCCTTCCTATTACCTGGGTTGGATTGTGACCAGCATTGGCCCCACTTCCACGAGACTTGTGGCAATGTTCAAACTAATACCCCCCAAATTAAGAGGATCCCCTCCCCACACACCTTTTTTTCTTTTTTCATAAACAATCAGGCTTTCTTTTGGCCGAATTTTGTTTGTGCCAAATGATATATCTTGTATCACACACAGTTACATAAGCAATTGCATCTTTAACCACGTAGAAAATAGCCATAGCATCAAGAAAGGCGCTGAACCAGCAACTTAGAGGTGAAGGTCCCTTGAGTTCATTTCCAGTATCATAAACTATCTAGTCCTTCATTCAAATATATTAGGTACAAAGTCTACCATTTGTCCTTTAAAACATCAAAATAATAGTGGCAATTCTCTTTCTACATTTTCTCTCTCATTTAGTTATCTCTGAACTCAGTTTTTAGATGCTTAAAGTGGAGTTATTATGCAGCATTAGTCGTCACAGGCATGTGTTAATTTACTCTTGCATTCAGATATGCAACTGGTTTTTTCACATGAACCACAAGGGATTGGTAATGCAATATACTTTCTTTAAAGAATACTTCTTAATAGCCCTTCAACTTCATTTTCTTCGCAACACAGAATCAATTTTTAAAACTAAACTTTTATTTTCCCCCTCTCACCCCCTTCCTAGTGAGCTGCAGTCGTGAAAAGAAAAAATATTATACCCTGGTATGCTATAGTCAAATAGTTCCCAGCCTCTTCCCAGGCTTCTTCTCCCCCCCAGCACTTCTCAGATATTATCATCACTGATTTCGAATAACATTCTCCTTTCTTTTGGCCTCTAATACTGTTGATAATCCAATGAGTGCCCTCTAACCCATTGATTTTGGGCTGATGATGGGTATTACTGGTTGCAAAGATTGCTATTGCTGTTAGCTGGCTGGCTGACCACAGAGATGCCCAAAAGAAAAAAAAATTGTTTTCACTGTCAGAGTGTAGCTTCTTCATTTAAGGGAATGCATTGATTTAGAAGATTTGCCCCAATCATGTAGTGATTCAAAATGCATCTTCTTTGTAACCATTTAAAGGGATAAATCTTGGAGAGACAGAATATGCAGTGAGACCAGTGTGTTCATCTTCTAGCTCACATAGCCAGAAAAATGCACTTAGATCCACAATTTTAATTGATGGAAAAACTACCAAAATCCTTCTCTAAATACCAAACACCATAGATAACAGAGGCTTGCACTGAAAAACACTGGATTCTGGATTTTAGTCATGCTTTTTAACTCAATTTTTAAATGTATCATTACACTACTATGAAATATATTCAATATTTTGAAAGTCAACTTGAATTTTCACCACTTTGTTCTGTATTTGGAAACGTAACAAAACTAAGACCCTGAAATCCAGTTAAATTGTGAATTTGATTTGGAATGTGTAATCCTGTATGAGACAGTAATAAAGTTAGATGGCAGAGGAGCAATTCCTCTATTTTTTCTTGTGCAGTCTTTAAGAAAGTATAGGAAAAACCTCATACCCAAACACTGAGTGCCATTTTTTAAGTAAACCTAGGGATAGCTAGTAATTGCTCTGACTGTAGCTTTAATGTTGTGTTTATTTTTGATGCCCTCAAGTGGCCAAGGTAGTATTATCGCAGGGATTCAGCCAGTTTATATTTGCAAGAGGATAAGGAATGACGAGAGGGAACTAAGCAACTGATGACTGGCATATCTTTTTATTGGACAAGACGGTTGTTTAAAGTTAGGCTGCTAAATCCATATTTAGGCATCTCAATCAGCATCTTGATTTTTTAAAACTCCTAATCACCCAGACTCTGACACAAACCTTTAAAAGCAAGCTACTGAGGTAGGTGCCTAAACATTATATTAGGAGCCTGACTTTGGAGACGCAATTTTTATAATCATGGTGATTGTCTCTTACAGTATATTAATATTTTTGGGAAGAGGGAAGGGATGGGATCAAATTACTCTATACTAATGGAGCAAAATTCTCTGCTGAATAATTTCATTGGAGTCAGTGGAGTAACATAGGCAGAGAATTTGACCCAAGATATGCAAATGTATTTGGATGTTTTTCTAACAGATCTGCTTTAGGAATTATTTTGGGGAAATTCCATGGCCTTTGTTAAACAGGTCAGAGTAGATGATCAAAATGGTCCCTTCTGGCTTTGGAATCTATGAAAAGTAGATAGTATCACAGAGACCATTTTGGTGGCACTAGCTACCTATGATAATTCTGGCCTAACATTTTTGTTAACTGGAGCTTCCTAGGAGTACAGTCTTTTCTTGATATTTGTGTGCCATTCTCTCACATCCGCATTATATGAGCACATGGAAAGGACAACCATCAATGGGAAAAGCCCAACTTTTCTAGGCAATAACTTTGTCTGCAGCTGAATCTGCCAAGACATCAGCCAGGAGGACAATGTAAAACTTCCATTTAAGTTAAGGGATGGATAATTCACCTCACCAAGCTATTAACACTTTGGTCAGTTACACCTCAAGAGTAAAAGCACATCATGGCCTCATAGGCCCTATTGCATTGCTTGGGACCCAAAAATTAGATGTTCCTTGGCATCACACTCTAAGACCCGTGCCCTGCCAGAATTTAAATATATTTATATAAAGGTGCAATAACATTTATTATACAACACAAAAGACTAAATTAAAAGAACATTAGGGTTGCAAAGTCAAACGCTCCAAAGTTAGCCTTAATTCTGGCATCTCCTGTCTGTGCCACCTTAGTTCAGCTGTCTTTTGTGTGTGTGCGCATTATGATTCAGTCTTTAATCATCACTAGTGTCTGAGTACTTCAAAAGCAGAAATGAATTTATTTTCACAACACCTCTGAGAAGCAAGAGGGTGGTATTATTCCCATTTTATAGATGAGGAACTGATACCCAGGGTATGTCTATACAGTGATAAAAAACCTGTGGAATCAACTTTCAGCTGATTTGGGCTCACCGGGTTAAAAAATAGTAGTGTAGACATGCAAGCTGGGGCTGGAGCCCAGGCTGAGAGACCTTCCCCTGCTACAGGTCTGTTACTGCAGTGTAGACATACCCACAGAGATATGAAGGTCAAAAGCGTTCACTAATTTTTGATGATCTGTTTGAGATGCAACCTTAATTCAGGCATTTCCTGACTTTGAGTTCTTGGTTTTTCCACTTAGCTGTTTGTTTAATGTATATTTTTGTTGTAACATCCCAGGTTTTTAAAAGAGAAATCTGAAAAACCCAAAACTCCATCATGTGGAATCATGTTGACACCCACATGGTTTATCAGCATGGTTTTGAAACGTTAGCTCCATTGCTACAGCCCACTGCCATTTGAGCTAATGAAACAACTGATAACAGTAGTAGGTTATTGTCACAAGGTTTCACTACTCATCACCACGGGGTTGCCTCCTTGTGGCTCATCTGGGTATCAGTGCTCACACCAATGTGTGTCTCTATCTACACTCAGGATACTCCCTCTTTGGGACCCAGCCCTCCAGCCAGGTCACTATCATACTCCTCTTCTGGGGTAACAAAGTCCCACTAGACAAACTGTCTCCAGGCAGTCTTCTGATCCACTGCTCAGTCTGTTCCTCTTTCCCAGAGGGGAACCTGCCCTCCCACCCCCATTCCAGGTTCCAGCCCAGGGATCCTATGCTTTGCAAACAGGCTGGTTAATTGGCCTATTTTACCTCTTTACGCCTTGTTGGGGGTGGATAATTCATCATAGTTGTCATCCTCTATGTAGGCCAACTACCACTATTAGAGGGGGACGAGACACATTTTGTCAGTGGGTTTCAGATATATACTAATAGCCGAAGAATGTTGAGCTCCATGAACCTTGAGTTCTATTCCAGGTTCTGGTGGGCAGTATGCTGGAGTGGTCATAGACCCTTCTGCCCCTGTCTATTTCCCTTCACCCCAGTCCCTCCTTCCTCTCTACACCCAACTCCTCATTCCAGCCTCCTCACCTAGCTAATCCTAATCTCCATCCTCAACGCTTCATCTCAGTCCTAACCTTTTTGCCCAGCCAGTCCCAATTTTTCCCCACCCCCAGTTCCTCATCCTATCTCAGTTTCCTCTCCCTGTTTCCCACTTCTCCTACAGCTATTTTCACCCTTCCCACACTGGCTCCCAGGGCCTCACTACTATTTCCCACCCCTCGAATCCCAGTCTTCTTCCCCAGCCATTCCCAGTTTCTGCCCCTCTGCTGACTTTCTGTTCCTCCACACTCTGTCAGCTCACATTCCCAGTCTCCCACCCACAGGCTACTTGTCTCAATCTCCTCCCTCAGCTTCTACCTACAGGTCCAGATCTTGCCTGCTGTGCACACAATTCGGGCTGAATCCCCCTCCATGTTGCCAGTATACCAGGCTGTGGGGTGGGGCAGAGGGGGAGAAACAGAGCACTGAAAGCACAGAAGAGAGAGTCTCTGCTCTCAGTGCCTGTCCCTGTGCCCAGCCCCGGAGCTGAAAGTGCAGGGAAAGTCCTGCTCAGTTCCTGCATCCCTGAGATGGAGGATGTTCAGTACAGGGGCAGCAAAAGCACCCTAAAAGTGTGTAGGGGGCACTGCCGCCTGAACCGTGGCCCTACCCCACCCATTCTCCCTGAGGCCCCTTTCCCCCACTCTCCCTTATGCCCTGTAAGAAGTGTGGGGGCCACGGGGCCCTGGCCCCTCTGTTCTGGCTCAGTACAAATGGAATCTTCAGAGAATTTGGCTACCAAACTCTAACTAGCCTCAACTGAGCATATGCAAACTGAGATTTTGCAGAGGTTTATCACTTGGCTATATTTGATCAGTTCTTCACAGAAAAATTTATATTTTTAACACAAGGGCCACCTGCCTGCCAAATTTCAAATCCCTGCTCTAATCATAGAATCATAGAAGATTAGGGTTGGAAGAGACTTCAGGAGGTCATCTAGCCCAACCCCTGCTCAAAGGAGGACCAATTCCAACTAAATCATCCCAGCCAGGGCTTTGTCAAGCCAGGCCTAATGCAGTGGGGTGAAAGACTTCTCAATGAAATGGTTGTAAGGGCTTTTATTAATGTGGACAAAACAACATATTTCCCCCCAATCTTTTTCTTGGAAACATTTGAACTGTTTTAATTGAAACTTTCCAAAATATTCAGAACAAAGCAGATACCTGGCATTGAACATTTCAGCCCAAATAGTTTGGCAAAGCTATAAGCTATGGAAAACAAGGTCTTATAATGGGAAGTGTCAGGCAACCTGAACTAAATGCATGACTACCAGCTCCTCTTGGAATTCTAAACCATGAAATTTGTTCTATGAAGCCTGTTCTATTTTATACATGTTAGAGAGATGGATAATGTCAATATTTATTATGAGGTGATGTTGGAATATATGTTTTGTTTTATTCAACTTGAAAAAAATGAGTGACTTTAGGATAAACTATTTATCCAAACATGTGCTTTACTCACTATATTTTTCTAGGTAACCAGTGACAAAATTTAAGGCCCTGACCCTTGGCTCTGGACAAGGAGTGCTCAGCCTCTGGGAAGTGGCTTTTAGCTATCTCTGTGTCTCCCTGATCTTGGGGGTCATTGTGTCCATGGCTGCTCCTTCAGTAGTCTAACTTGCATCAGCTACACCAAAGGCCCTCATGGCAGCCAGCGATCTCAGGAGTGTAGGGAATGAATTAGTCCTAGGAGCCATTCGAATGGCTCTCAACCTCCCAAGGATCTCCCGAAAATGGTGCACATTTTTTGTGACCAGATAAACCAGTTTTCCTGAAAGTAAAAAGAAAAAAAAACCTGCCTAAGCCCTCACTGGCATAAAATAATGCTGCTGCAGCGCTGTCAACACTCAATGTAAGTTTCATTATATTTGCTGTTTTTCTTAAATTCCCAGCTCCTGGGGAGATGGGATTATTTGAGAATCTCTGTTTTCATTTAGTAAAAAAAAGAGAAAGTTTCCAGCAGTTGCAGATCACAGCTGGAAATCGTGACCAGAGTGCACCCAGATGGCTCAGAATCCAGAGGGCCAATTAAAAAAGAACACCACCTATAGTATTTTTGAAAAACTCATGATTTTTAAGCCAGTCTCATGATTGGTTCCCGACTCATTATTTTTAAATTCTCGGGTTGCTGATACTGCAGCAGTTCTAACATATTCAGACTGGGTTCTCTCCCCCATGTCACTTTAGATCTACATTACATCATATTGTCTCTCTGTCAAAATGATTCAGTGGCCTGAGGCCCAAATCTGCAAAGGGATTAGTGCAGACAGATCCTCACACCCACATGGAGTCTCATTGATTAGGTTCCTACACTGCAGTTCCAGCACTGGGATCAGAGTACTAATCTCCCTTGATGTCTCATGTCCAATCTACATGGGGCTGGAAACTACGTTTGCTGAATTAGGTTTGAAAATGTGTTTTCTAAGGATGTATTGAACACAGCTTGGCCTCGTGGAGTGGTTTAAATATGCATAAGGCTCTGGCCTTAGAACAACATCGCTCATTTAGTGAGGAACGTTCTCTTAATTTCTTATTGTTGTGCATGAGATTTAGTGCACACCTTTTAATTTAAATGTCAGAATGTGAACAAGAATTTATTTCCATAAAAATGAAAAGCAATAAAGTTAAATATATTAAGCTCTGGTTGTAAGAGCTCAGATTAGACAAATTATAATTGTGAGGAGAAAAAAACCCACCTCACACTGCAAGGGATGAGTTATTATCACTCACTTAAGCATTTGATTCAGAGTTGGTGAAAGCAGTCAACAATTTTGCATTAAAAAAAAAAAGCCAAAACATATGGGATACTGAAAAGACCCCAGAATCTACAAATTACAGCAGGCTTGCTGTATTATCTGCGCACTTCTCCTCTCCCCTTTCCATCTCCCTCCCCGGCCTTCTACCCCTTCTCCTCTCTGAGGCACTCATCCTGCAAATTGTGTGCTGAGTTCTTTAGTCACTGTGCTGAGCCTCATGAGGTCTGGTTCTCATTTATGCTGTGGGACCTTTGCACCACTCTAGCAGTGTGAAGGGGCCTTTGAGTAGCTGTTACTATGATTTGGGTTCCAGAGTGGTGTAAGGGGGCTTTAGTTTCAGCACAGTGGTAGGGGACAACTTACACTCAACAAGTTGTGGGATCAGAGTCCTGTTCCCACAATCTATTCTCACCATTCCTCTCCCACTCTTCAACTCCACTAAGAGGCCATCTCCTCCAATATAAATCATTATCATATAAAAAAAAAATATGGAAATAAATACATTAAAATAAGCAATAACCGAGCTAGCAAGGCCTATCACCTTATCCCCTGAAGATGATATCCACTTTCTTCCCAATCTTTGTCTTTTGTTCATTTTTTCAGATTGCAAGCTCTTAAGTGCAAGGACTGGGTTTTCCCATGTGTTTTTACAGTATTGAGCACATTTGGGGTGGCAACAAAGTATAATATATTGCTATGTCTTCAAGGTGAAAACAGTGTGTTTCTACATTGAGATAGATAACTCAAGATAGCTACCTGGAAGTAAAATCCTAGTGAAGACAAGTCATGGGTAAATGTTACCTTGATGTAGCTCATGAAGATAAGCCCAGGTGCTGGTGGTAGAGGGAGTTGAACACAATTAGCTACATTGAGGTAAAACCTCCTTGTGCCTGGTCTCCACTAGGATTTTACATGGAGATGGCTAACTCAATTCAGCTATCTCAATGTAAAAACCCAGCTCTTTTTGCAGTGAAAACATACCCTAAGGGTGTTAGGTGCCTAACTGTGTATTCACACTTTACACACTATTGTAACAATCTTTGTACAAGGCATGCCTTGTAAGTTATCATTTGAAAACTCATAATTTGCTGCTCACTATTGTCCTGATAAAATATGTGTGGCAACATTGTATGTGGAGTTATAATACATGTTCCAAACCTCTAGGTCCTGCCCAGGCAGAAGTTGGCAAAAAGGGCTGCATCTCAGAAGACAAAGGAAACAGCATTTGTGGGGTAGTTGGGGGTGGTGGTACTGACCTGAAAGTTTGGTCAGTAATCTTGCTGGAAGCAGGTCGTGAGAAACTTTGCTTGAATCTAATATAGTTTGTTAAGGTAGGAATGGGAAAGCATTTTATCTTTATTTCTCTTGTAACCATTTCTGACTTTTATGCCTCATTACTTGCCCTCATTTAAAATCTCTCTCTTTGTAGTTAATAACTTGTTTTATTGTTTCACCTAATCCAATGTGTTTAAGCTGAAGTGTCTGGGTAACTCCATTTAAGGAAATCAACTGGTATATTATTCTCTTAAAGGAATAACAGACTTAATATATTTGGACTGTCCAGGAGAGGGCTAGGCAGTACAAAACATACATTTCTGGGGGAAAAGTCCAGGACTGGCTGTGTGTTGGGGTCACCCTGCACTATAACCAAGGCTGGTGAGAGGCTGCAGTTACACAAACACATTTGGGAGTGAAACTGCATGCTGGTGGCTGACTGTGAGCAGTCCAGGTTGGAAGCTGCAACAGCAAGGCATTGCAAGGTTACAGGACAAGGGTGACACAGACCCCCATTGGTCTGGATTGTACACCGGCATGTCATAAACTCACATTGAAATTCAATGGAATTTGGGTAATTATCTCCCTTGAACAAAAACCCAGCTATTGTTATTTACAAGCTACCATTCTCAACACTAGTCAATTACTTAATTTAAATGCTTTGCTAATGTTAATGGAGGGCCTCCTTTTGAGCCCACTGTAGTCAATGACAAAGTACCCATTGACTTCACTGCTGCAGGATCAGACTGTACATAATTATATGGATAATTATATTGGCAGGAAGTGTGTGAGGCTTGATTCTGAATTGTTACAAATCACTGGCTACCTGTTATTCTCTCTCTCTATCTTACACCTTCTCTACCCAGGAAAGTTTTGCTGGTTTTAGCAAATGTGGACATATTTATTCTGGTATAAGAGTACCTTTTTTCAGTTTACCTTAAACCTCTTCCCAAATGACATAAACAAAACATAAAAAGGCACTTTTATACAGGAATAAAATGTGTCCATGATGGGGTTATACCAGTGTAAGTATACTGGTTTAAGTTTTTACCTGAGCTTATCATGGTATAAGTTTTGGATACAGAGAAGGCCTTAGAGTGCTCCCACACTACAAACAAAAAGTGTATTCTTGCCATGTGTAAGCTAATAAGTGGTAAAGTCCTAGTGAAGATAAGGCAACTTTAGAACATATGTTGAAACTATGGCTGCCTTGTCTTCACTAGGACTCTATCATGTGTTAGCTAACACATGGTAAGAACACACCTTTTCTTCCTAATGTAAACTAGTCTTCAGGGTCTTGTTTAGCACCCTTCAATATAATTATGTTCTTCCTATGTTCATTTCAGTGGCAGAGCAAAGTCCATAGTGGATTTCATGGAATCTTCAGCTCTTCACCTTTCTCTTGTTGTAGGAAGCTTTGTTTCTGAAGGGAGCTAGGGATTGGAGCATAGGGTATTGTCTGTATCTTTTCAGCTATGGTGGAAGAACTTAATTAAAAAGAGGACAATGGTATGTTGAAATAGAGAATCTTATCTAGAGATGAGCACAGGAATTGTTGCAATATCAGAACAGACTAATAGCCCATCTAGTCTGGTATCCCGTGTCTAGAAGTGGACAGCATTGATTCTTTGTGGCAAGGCATAAAAATCCCTCAAATGCACCTAAATATCTAAATACACAACATGAGGAAAGACTAAATTAAAAATTCTCGAGAGGGTTCTGGTTTGCATAACAATGTCAGGTTTATTTGTCTGTTACCATAAATAATGCAGATCTGTGTTCTGATTGGCTGTTAATGGCCCTCAGTCAGTGAGACCTCAGGGACTGCTCAGTTGGTTTATTGATATTGCCTTCAAAACTACTCATCTAAATACCAAGAACAAACATGTCCTCCTGAACTTCCCATCCTGTCCCCACCCAGTCATTGTACCCAACACCAGATATTAAATACAATTTAATTTAAAATTAATTGCTTCCTGTTGGGTGGTTGGCTGTGAGTGGAGGCCTGGGGGAAGGCTGAATGAGGTGACATGCTCAAAAATGAGGTGGCCATGTTGCTGAGGGCATATGGACAACAGCTAATCAGATAAGATGGATTTGACTCAATAATAACTATGTGCTGAGATAAAAAAATCAGCTGTCAGCCTCAGTATTCAAATAGCCCTCTAAGTTATTCGCTCAAGCAGGGAGCTATTGTACAAACTAAAGTTAAATTTATAGACATATTCAACATAAGTATGTCAGCATTTCACATTAATTTTTACAATTAAACATTGATTATTAGTAGTATTACTTATCTACTGCCATACAAGCACATGTCACTTTTGAAAAACACAAAAAGATAATTAACTTGTAAGATTCCAAATAACAAATAAAGGTCTAAACATTTTTTTTTAAAGTGGCAAGTTATGTTGGGTGTATTGGTTTTTGGTTCCCCAACTTGATACTCCTTAGGAGAACTCATTTTTCAGAGAGTGATTGCTTAGAACTTCCTAAAAGTCAGGCTCCTAATAAAGTCTCTCAAATTGGGCACCCCAAAATGGAGGCATCCAATAATCACTCATCATTTTTTGACAATGTAGAAGAAGGAAAGTTAAAGTTTAAATCAGACAACTACATTTCATGGGATGCTGGCTCAGATGTACGGTCTGACAGTCATCATCAACAGGGCTTAAATTCTTATAGAGTATTTCCCCGAGCCGCCCCTCCTGCTATAAAAACTCCAGAAGGTTTGAAAATATTTACTGGCGTTCTGCTCCCAACAGCTCTGGCTGAATTTAAGCCCCGATCATCAGTGATCACACCATTAACTGAGTTATAATCCATTAATGTCCACAGAACTACAATATACAGCCCTATAAAACTGAAACATAGAATGGCCAAGTTAAGGTTCCATTTTTAAGTGGCAACTGTAATTATTAACTTAGTTCATTTTGAATGTAAATATGAATATTGAAAGGAAGTATGGTGTTGTGGAGAAGACACTGGACTGTGACTCAGAAGGTGTGGGGTCACTTCCTAGCTCTGCCATGGACTGCCTGAGTGATGCAGGACAAGTCATTTAGTCTTTCCATGCCTCATTTCTCCCCTCTGTAAGAGGGGAATGAATAATGCTTCCTTTGTCTGTCTTATGTAGTGTGACTGTCAGAACTTTTCGGAGGGGGTCCATCTAATTATTTTTGTGTATAGTGTATACCACTGTAATAACAAATAACAGTAATAGACCA